>NC_090941.1:87964087-88589087 GCF_040938575.1 Ambystoma mexicanum
AAGTGTCGATTGCATCTGTACCATATCCGTCTCAGGGGGAGGGGGCAGTGCAGTACATAGGATAACAGTGAAATAAATAAAGACAATAAATAATAATAAAAGTGCAGCCAACTGGTGGCAAGTGCAAGGGTAAGTGCAGACATCAGGTGTCAAGTGCTAGTAGGGGCTGTTGGGATACAGAAACAGTCCCTGGGTGCAAGGGTTGCCAGGTGGGCAGTGCAGGTGTGCAACTGGCAAGGGGGACCTGGGCCCGAGATCTGAGGTTAGCCAGGTAACCAGTGCAGTTTCAGATTCAGCAGAGGAGAGGAAGAGAGAAAGCAGAAGCAAAGAGGAAGGTCTTGAGGCACTTTCGGAACCGTAGATGGTTCTCCTCAAGTTTCAGAGAGGCAGAAAGGCTGTTCCAGAGGGAGGCCCAATTAGAGGAAAGAGATCTACCACAAACTCGCTGCTTGGAGAAGCGACTAACCCTGAGGGAGTTAGAGGCAGATGAGCAAAGAGCTCGAGAAGGAAGATATTTAGGAAGATACTATCAGGTCCTACTTCTGGTATTTCTGATGATGGAGATTTTATATAGACTGAACCATCTACCGAGTCGGTCTTCTTAGATAGTGGGTGATGTATTTTGCCAGGTTTAATGCACTGTAAGTTAGGCGAGGATTCAGGCTCATTATTAATCAGCAACTTTGTTGTGAGTGAATAGAGTCTTCTCTGATCTGTGGCCATAACCAAGCATAATGTAAATAATGATTCTACTTTCTCCACCAATATCTCTATCAGGTCCAAAGTAGACTTGTCTACCTGGGAAGACCACAAGTCTTTGTTTCTCCTTTCAGTTGCTGTACTGCCACCCGAGGACTCCAAATTATAAAATTGAGTCTCATTTCTCTTTGTATATATAGCAGGTCCCAAAGAGTTTCTTCTGATGTTATCCCACAGAGCAAGTGGTGAGTCATTATTGTCCAAAAAATGCTCATTAAACGATACTTGGGCACCACCCGCCTCTGTTTTATAACTCATCTCGGGTACTTGAACTCTCTTGGGAAGTGGCTTGTTTCCCAGGTCTGCATTAGTAAGTGGTCCTGAGTTCACATTTCCAACACCCGGGAAAATCTGGGGATCCTTGTTTTCTGTGCGGTAAGATTAGAGACTCTGGCATTATTTTCTTTTTTGCCCCTCTTTCTTCTTGGCCCATCACGGGTACACTTATCAGTATGCACAGGGCTGCAAGCTTGTTTGCCCTTGCCAATGGCCCGGCTCCGTAAGCCAGATCTCCTAGATTGTTTTAACTTCATAGTAAGGTGGACGCTGAATTTTAAGATATGTTAAAAAATAAAATGTCTTTAGCAAACAATTATAGTGGGTGCTACCACTTGATATTTCAATGTAGAGCTCAAGACAACTTAATTCCCAATTTGTGGCTGTTGTTATAGAGGGTATTGTCACTTTTGTGTCTTACAGCTAACGTTTACAGTCAATTTCAATCTTGTAAATGAAAAGCGCATATTTTCATGTTCTGGTACTTACAGAATGATGTCCTTGTCATGGTCTTTTCCAGTTCATCCAATAGTTCCTAAAACTGGAATAACGACCAAAAAGCACTATGTAAATGAAGACAGGGCGGGCTACTTTGCCCTCCGCTCTCCACCAAACACAAAACACTTGCATACTCTCTGCTAAGATTCACTCTCCACGTGGGTTTTATCCCACGTTGAAGCTAGCGGGAGTCGTAAGTGATAACAATAGACAGAGGACTTCTGTCTCAGGTCCAGTGAACATTCTGCTACGGGTCCAGGTGCAAAACACAAAACACTTGCGCTCTCTCTGCCGAAGTAAGTTGTGACACAGGACAGTGGACTTCCCTTTGGACGGCTATTCTGACAGATCCTTTCATATTGGTTTGATGCAGGGAAACACCTCTTAGGGAAAGAGAGAGTGAGGATTCTTTTTTACATTTCAATAAAAGTCTATGGGCCTCATTACAAGGTTGGTGCTAGTCATGGTGCTATTAGCGCCATGACTAGCACCAATAACTTGACCGTGTCCGCCTTCGTTCAATGGGGACTTACCGGTCCAGTCCGACCTTGGTGGGACCGGTAAGTCCCCATTGTAAAAGCCATTCCCCATTCCCATTTGAGCCTCCATAGGGCTCAATGGGAAGGGGGAAGACGTCAATAACGGTACAGCCAATTGCGGTACCGTTATTGACCCTGGTATCCCTTAACAGGTCCTGTCCATAACGCCTGGTAAAATCAGGCGTTAAGGGAGGGACCCGCTAAGGGACCTCAGAATAGGGCACAAAGGGATTACCGGCACCGGTGTCATTACCAGTGCCCGGTATCCCTTTGTGCCCACCTCAGAATGAGGCCAAATACCATCAAGCATGTTGCCCTTGTCTCAACTTTCTTCTTTGACACCCTCCCACTTAATTAGACCAGAGAATTTCGGCATTCCTTTCTTAACTCTTCTTCCCTATTTCACTTTCACAACTTCGCCTACTCCAATCTTGTGAATTCTCTGTTTTATTCTCCCCATGAATTGCTTGTCATGGTACTCCTTAGTCTTCTTCTGTGTTTCCAACATCCTATTCGCAACAACACCTTCCCTTACATTAGTGATCCCTAACCTCTCATTCATCCACACAGAAGAAAATGTACTGTCATCAAACAGAAACATGACACCCCAGTAGCAGCGTGGGGTATTGCTCTAATATTCAAACAAAGCCGGTCGTTCTCAAGGCTGAACAATAATATACAAAGAATTAATAAAAGATTCATAGATTCATATTTCTTTTTGGTGTTATCTAATTTGTGCTCACAATATGAGGGAAATTATGATTTGATTTACTGTCTGTCTGTTAATTACCATGTTGATTTATCTAACTTGGTGTTATTAATTCTTTGTATATTATTGTTCTGCCTTGGGAATGACCAGCGTGTCGAAACATGTGTCGGCTGTTTTTGATTAAATTAAAATATATTAATGAAACTGTCTTAATTGTAATAACTGTTATCAATTTTGATGGTGCGGAGCACATCGCCATCCCATGCCCCTTCATTTTATCTTATCTATACCAACCAGGGTGGATTGGTTGGCGGGATTTGAGTGATTGCCGCTAGCACTCACCATATTTCCACTATCTAACTACACTTAGCCTTTTTGTGTAAATCTATTGAGTGATCACCAGCGTACATATATCCAGTTTCGTATCCATCAGCCAATCCTGAAGTCACACAAAGCCTCTCTCCAATCCATAACATAGGCCAGGCCTAGTTGTACACATTCCCCAAAAACTCTATTAAGTCTCTCAATCATGCCATTCATTTCTAGATGATATATAGACCAAAACGTCCACTCAAAACTCAGTTTGTCACAAAACTCCTCAATCTCTCTATGCTTTATATTGAGGACCATTATCATTAAGCACTATTTCAGTATTCCCTTCTCTCCCAAAGATCTTTTCCAATAACACAATGATGTTCCTTAATGTCGCCTTATCCACAAGTTCCGGCCAACGTTAATACTTGTCCATCATTACCAAAATGAATCTTTTTCCTTGTCCTAATCCTTCATAAGGACCCAAAATATCAGTTCCAAACTCCCACCATTGTCCCTTTGGCACAGGAATAGTAGTCAATGGCAGAGTATTATTTACCATATGTTTGTCCCAATGTCTTCTTCACATGCGTATCCATCGCCGGTCTCTTACCTTCCATTTTGTTATAGTAATTCCAAGGTGACCATCATGTGTTAATTGGATTATCTGCCCTCTTAATTTTTCAGATGGTATCACTTTAAAACCCCTCAAAATCCAATCCTTTTCAAAGGACAACTCCTCTTTAACCATAAAGTATCCTTTATGCCATGCCACAGTGGTGTCTTACTCTGGCCATCCCCCAACAATCCATTATCTCACCCTGTCCAGTAATTCATTGTCCATGTTACATTCTTCCTAATCATCTCTTCCTAATGCCTCCACAACTCCACATACTTGTTCATAAAGATCCTCTTCAGGAACATTGTTGTTTAATGTTAATGGTATCCTGGATAAGAGAAATCTGCCACACAATTCCTTTTCCATGCTAAATATTCCACTTAACAATTATATTCAAAAAGTCTCAGTTCTAATTTGGCAAGTCTTGCCGTTGCTTTGGACATTCCTTTAAAACGTCCACTAAATGTTTATGATCCGTCCTCATCACAAACTCTTCTCCTCAAACATACTGCCGGAAATGTTCTTCTCCCCAGCAACATGTTAACAGTTCTCTTTCAATGACTGAGTACTGTGTTTCAGAATCCGTCATTGCTCTCGACGCAAACATTACTATTCTTTCTCGCTTCCCATTCTTCTGGGATAACACTGCACCTAACACTCTGCAACTCGCATCCACAGTGATTATGGATTTCCCTCCTGGCACAAAGCCTCCTAGCAATGGTGTCTCTATTATACTTCTTTTAATAGCCTTTACTGCTAATTCAGGACTTTCCATCCATTCAAATTTCATATTCTTCTTCAAAAATTCCCACAATGACTGAGTAATTTCTGCAAACCCTCCAACAAATGTATTGTAATATTCCATCATACCTAGGAAAGATTGCCATTCTTCTTTATTGCTAAGACAAGGTGCTCCCTCTATTGCTCTCATGGCCTTTAATCTTGGTTTATGCCCTCCTTTGGATAATGTATGGCCCAAGTGATCCACTTTTTTCACACCCCGCACAATCTTCTATTATGTTCACTGTCTCCTTCTCCATGAACCAAAATGTCATCCTGAAACACTTGCACTCCCATCATCTCTCCAAACATGCGTTTCATTACTCTCTGAAATACAGCGGCTGCTGACGCCAACCAAATGGGCATTCTTACATAATGATACATGCCAAAAGGTGTAATAAACATGGTGATTCCTAGACTCCTGATGCAACTTAATCTGATGACACGCTGGAGACAAGTCAGTTGTAGAAAATGTATCAGCATTTCCTTTCAAATTTAACATCTCTGAAATGACAGGTAAAGGATATTCCCTCACAACAATCACCTTGTTCAATTCTCTTAAATCCATATAAATCTTCACCTTACCATTAGGTTTCCTAGGTACCACAATTGGAAAACCCCATTCCAATGCCTCTAATTCTGCTATTACTCCTTCCTTTTTAGGTTGTTAAGTTCTTCCTTAATATCCTTTATTTTATTGTTTAAAGCGTGAACCTGGTCCATAGGCAGTGGAGCGCTTTACAGAGTTCACGAGAAGCCAAGGCGAGCATCGAGCAAGCGCTTCTAGCAGTAAAGCAGTAATGTGGGGGATTGTCAGGGTTTGAGTCCTGGGGTGGGAAGTGATGAAAGAGCCATTTTGCAGAACTGCATGACGGAAGGGGCAGTACAAGCCTCCAGGGGAGGTGATTTCCAGAGGGCAATAAGTATATGCCTTACAGCATGTAAAATTGGCTTGACACATGCCTTGATCTCAATTGTTTGGGAATATCCTTTAAGCTTCCCTATTCCCTCTTCAAATACTCCAGGAAATAATTGTATTTGTTTGCTCTTACTGTATTCACACATTTCTCTTTCACTTACAATCACATTCGACACTGATTCTTCACTTCCTAAATTACGCTTTATTTTAAGTTTTGGTTGATCCACCCAACCTAGAACATTCACACTCTTTTTAGTGACATACACTTTCACTTCAGCTGGTCTCCCTTTAAATTCAATTAAAGCTGTTCTATATCCAATCATTTTGAGTACTGAACCTTCAAACGCTCCAGGATTTCTCATATCAGTTTTATTCAATTTCAGGTTATAACTCATTTTACATAGTTCCTCCCATTTATCCTTTGTAATAATAGTGTACAGTGAACCTGAACCCACCATTAACTCTGAATTTACTCCATCAATTTCATTTTAAATACACTTTTCTAAGATCCCTTTTTACTGCCCACACACTATGGTGACCACTTTTAATTCTTGCTACCCTTCTTCTTCTTCCTTACCTTCCTGCACCCATTTTATTTTATTCCCCTGTTTATTTCTGTAAATGACTCAAAAATTACCTTTCATACCACAATTGGAACCTTTCTGGTATAAAGCAGGACCCATTTCTGAATTTGCATAATGTCCTTTTTTTCCACAGCAATAACATTTCCCTGCAAATGTTTTCATTTTCTCCACTCCTGCATCTTCCAACTTTGAATTCTTCAAAAGGTCTTTGCTTTGATTCTCCTTATATTTTTCAACAGATGTGTTCTTCCCCTCTTTAGACTTGACTATTGTAACCTTTGTTGGTTTCTCCAAGTCCTTACCCTTTTCTTGTATAGCTTTAGCACAAATCGTAGTGTGTTGTACCTTCTTTGCAATCACAATAGTTTCTTCCAATGAAAGGTCACCACACATCCATTACCTTCCTTGAATAACGCTAATATTCAAATGTATTATGATCTCAGCTTGTTTATGTCGACTGCAGAAATTGCATGTCAAAGCCAACTTCTTGAGAACGCTACATAATCATCAAGTAGAAATAATATCTATTTACTGCCACATTGGTCTTAGGATAATAATATGAGGTAATTCCCTATAAACTCAGTGTCCCTCGGGACCCAAAGAGTGTAGCAAATACATATTTTTCTTTGCAGGCATAAAATTCTCATTTTCAATTGTTTCAATGTAATTGCCCTAGTACTCCTTCCACTTTACCCACAGGATTGGCGGCTCACCAGATACTGCCAGGAAGGGCTGAGGTGGGTGAATGGTGACTCCTTGCATGTCACTTATCTTTGACTGCTGGACTTTGCTGAACAATTATTTCCTAAATATTTTTCCAGGAACCTGACATAAAGAAGATTAAAAAGAGTAATCACGATTACCCTGCATTGATAATAACAAGAGGGCACACAAAAATGACGATTGCCGTAATGGCCAGGAGTACTGAGACGAAGAAGAGTAGTGAAGATTACTTTGCACTAAGATGAAGAAGAGAGCACACCACAATGATGATCGCCATAATGAAATAAACAAAAGGAGCACACATTGCTGTACGCAACAATGTCCTTTTCTCTAGCCTCCAATGAGCCCACAGTTCATTGGGATGTTGTACACTTTCAGAGGTTTTTTCCTCTGATTGTTTCACTTCAGCACCCAAGGGGCTTAGATATTCAAATGTTGCCTATGCTTGCGCTGCACTCCAAATTTGGGCTCTTTCAGCACCCCAGCTCCTCCCCCCGCCTCAGGGCCACTCACTTCCTGATATCTTCCATCTGGGATTCTGTCTGCATTCACAGGGAGCTGTCCAGCAACACAAGGGCACTTCAGCAGTGCAAATGCACTGCGTCTTCATATCATGGTGCAGTGGGGTCCTCCTGCACGCATAGAGGCTTATCCTATCCTCGTCGAAAGCTGATGTATTGACGCTGTCCACACATGTAAATACTTGTATTTCTTGTTAATTAAGTACATTTCAGTGGACTCCACGGGCACCACTGCATCTCCCTCAAGCAGCTCAACTGCTTCTCTCACTCAAGCGTCCAATTCCATATTCCAGTTCTATTACTCTTATTCACTATACAACTCGGTATAACACTAGATTGAACAACAAATATTGCTCGAGGAGAACACTGCAGTATGAACATAACTAGTTAGGGTAACTTCTCACAAATACCTCACCCTGTCAGGAGTGTAGATATACTTTGTTTATACCTCTTATGGGGGGAGGGCAGTCGTTCTCACTCTCTAGAGGGAGCAAGTAATGTAAGTTGGGTTGGTGAATAATGTTCTTCTACATGTATACATCCAAACAGATCACCTTGTTTTGGTTAGCACTTATATTCAACCAGTTCCCTCATGTGCTGCCATCTCTTTGCATATAACATGGTGCTGACACAAATTGTATATGCCTCTAATGTGCTACAGTTATAAAGGATGTCCTGAAGCCATGTTTATATCATAATATATAATGTGCCCCCCAACAGGGTTGCACCTTTCCTGTTGTGACAAATCCTTAGTTGTCATCACTTCTCCCCAAGCGGGAGACCCTTCCCTTGAGGCCAGGGAGGTGAGGCCGCAACCCGATAGTCACCCTGGGAGTGGTACTCAGCGGGAGGATCTCATGGGGTGAGACAACCCCTCTAGGGACAAGAACGACCAACTAGGGAGAACACGGTATAGCATCCCGCACTCTCGATCCACTTCCTTTACCACCTCTAAGTCCATGAGGCCCACCTTCTCATTCCTCACTTCCATATTACAGTCATTCATGTGTCTCTCCAAAACAGAGTACTTAACTTCCAGAGGATGAGGAAGAGTAGGGACTACCTAAGAGAAACATTATTGGCTCACACTAGGGCATAGAAGAGCAAAGACTACCCAGATCGAATACAATGGTCAAGCAATGGGATGAGGAGAAGGTGCAAAGCCCTAACAACTATTCCTAGAACCTCTACTGAACCTTCTAGAGGTTCTCTAACTCCCATTGGAGAATAGCACATAGAAATAGAGGATGGACTACACAAGAGAGAGAAGTCCTCCCTGGAATAGCTGCAAGATTCGAAGCCGATGAGTGAAGACAACCAGGAAAACCAGCGTCAAGATGCTTGTCTACCAGAAGAGGTGGTCCTAGCAGGTCCGATGTGGACGGGCCAATGAGGCAGGAGGAAGAGAGAGCTGGAACTCACAGTAAGCTGAAGCACAGCCCGAAGCCCGAGAGGGAACTCCAAAAAGCCCACAACCGACTGAAAAGCAACAGCAAGCACCCTGCAGGTATATGGGTATCAGGATGGTTGGTGGAACACCAGAAGAGCTGAATAGTAATGAAAGATGGGGTTGGGGTGTGCACCCAATAGTGAATAGCTTCTTGTGTTATCTTCTTTGTGGCAGTACCTGGTAGGGTAGTGAACCAGGTCTACCAAAGCAGGGACAAGAGGAAAGCCAGGTTTTGAACCCGGCCACAAGAATGAAGAAAGCCTTAAACCATCTTCTTTGTGGCAGTACCTGGCAGGGTAGTGAACTAGGTGTGCCAGAATAGGAAAGTCAAGAAAGGCAAGGGGAAGCAAGTCATTACCCCTGGTGTTTTGAACTGTGAACCCAAGAATAAGAAAGGCCAGGGGAAGGGAGTCATTCCCCCTGGTGTGAACCGTCAAACCAAGAATAAGAAATTCCAGTGGAAGGAAGACATTGCCCCTGGTTTTGTGAACTGTGTAACAAAGCCTGAGGAAGACAAGGCAAAGGGAGACATTCCCCCCGGTGTTGTGAACTTGAATGCTAAGAATAAGAAAGGTCAAGGGAAGGGATACATTTCCCCTGGCGTTGTGAATTGTGAAACAAAGCCTAAGAAAGGCCAGGGGGAAGGAGACATCTCCCCTGGTATTGTGAACTGGGAAACAAAGCCAAGAAAGGGCAGGGGAATGTAGTAATTCCCCCTGGTGTTTTGAACTGTGAGAGCAAAGCCAAGGAAGGACAGGCAAAGGGAGTCATTCTCCTGATGGTTAAACTCAAAAGGAGGATCAAACCAGTGTTCCAGGGAAAGGGAGCCATTCCCCCTGGGTAAAAGAAATAGTGAACGTCTGAAGAAGAGGGTTTGGAGGATCAGCTACCTTTGGGTTAGGGGCGCTATATAACCTTGTCCATATACCTAGGTGCGCTATATACACAAATAAATAAATAAACAATCCTTTTTTTTGGTGGTGAAGTAATGAAATCAGGGGTAGGGAGTCATTCTCCTGACCAAGAACATTGTCATAACCTTAGTTTTAAGTGTAAGCGACAGATGTAGGCTTTTTGACACAGGACAAAGGGCTATTTTTTTACACTGACCTGCTGACTAAACACTTAGTATTTGAGTTGATGCAGGGAAGTCCCTCTTACACTTAGGGAAAGTTAGGTTTTCTCTTTATTTTAATTTCAAATAAAAGTCCATAGCAATCACTATGCCAGCTGTGTGTCAGTCTCCCCCTTCTGCACCCTTACACTGTATCTGTCTTTATGAGGATTTCTTGAGTTTAGTGACTGAAGAGGTATGTCCTCAACCATTTCTGGATTGCAATTTATTCCTTGCAGGACATATTTTCTTTACATTCCTTGTCGTATCTGTTACATTGCTACGTGGTTGTGAGCTGACATTTGATGATGATTCTTCTGAAGAGAGGTCTGCTAATTCTTGTTTGAGGTTGTTTATTTTTTAAAAGTCCATCGCCATTTGCAGCTCTTCAAATTTGCACCACTCTTGTTGGATTTCGAAGATACAAGATGACTGAGTATCACAGGTAGAAATGTAAGCTGGAACATTTTAGGGCTTCAAAGACCTTGCTGTATCCCTCTTCTCATGTTGACGACAACCACTAAGTAATCATTGAAGATTCTAATGTTATACCCTGTCCATTTCATCTCCAGCTGAGCCCTGATGCCATTAGCACATCCTGGTTGCTTAGACAGTTGAGAATGTGCATTATGATCGCCCTTGGCCTTTCTGAATTCTCAGGTGCAGGGTCAGAGGTTGTATGAGTTCACTTGGTGATTATATTTTCAGGTGCCACAATTATCAGCACTTCCTTGAAGAAGTTTTGAAGGAATCTGATAGTGTCTTGACTGTCCTCTCCCCCCTGAACAGCCGTTAGGCATCGGTTATCATGCCTCGTCTGGTTTTCTTGTTCATCCACTTTCTGAGTTAATCAGCAGATCTCCCCCATTGCATTATCCATCTCTTTATTGAGATTTTCATCATCAAGTTCAGTTGCGCGTTTTCTCCCTGCGGTAGCCTCAATCCTGTCATCCTGTTGTACAATTTTAGGATTAATTGATTTAATTCCTTGCACCAGGTCTGTAACGTTTTTGTTGGAGGCTTCCAGTGCCTCACTAAAGTGTTGCATTTGTGAAATGAGGTCTATAAGCCGTTAGTTATCCCCCAGTGGTACAGAGTTGGCCATACATTTCCACAGTTATGGCCATAGCATAAAATACAATTTCTGAGCTGAGTTTTTAATAGAGGGCTTTATTTATATGTTCCAGTTCCATCAAGTCTTGTAGTCCTTGAACGTACATTGGGGTTTAGTCTGTGACCGTATACAAACCCTTTCATGCTGAGTATGCTCTAGGGGATCTGTAGCCACTGGGGGCTTGATGTTCCTAATAAAGCCGGTGCCTGTCTGATTCCTTAACTACTCTCCTTTAAATATATAATTCCTTTGTTTTTATTTCTTTCTCTTTGCCATTCATCTTAACTACTTTTTATTAAGTATAAGCCCCTTATATTAATTCAAATTGGGTGGTATTTCGGGAGTTTGAGGTTCTGATATGCTCACAGTCTCTCTCGCCACAACAGTACTTTAAAGCACTCTGTGTTCCCGGTAGCCCAGTTCCGCCCCCGCAACTTGCGCCTCACCTGAATATGGTGTGGTCCTCGTACCTCCTCTTAAGGGGAGGAGGTCCTTTTTCTTCTGTGGCTCTGGCTCCCGCTGCCACTCCTTCCACTGCCCTTCCAACCACCATGCCATGGAGTTTTGATGCTAAATTAGCAGAGGTTCGTGGCTGCGGCCAGCCCCATCATCCACCTTCACCCACCGTGAAGAACGCCATCACACTCTGCCCTTCCCACGATGCCTGCAATGCTAGTTGTTCTATGTGGGTGCTGACATGGGCAGCAGACTCACTGCTCCTCACCATTCTTGCTCTTGTTAAGCACTGGAACATGCACATCCGAGGTCACAGCGATCTGGGTCCCACGGCCGAGGCAGATCCACTCTGGCCTCACTTTCCCACTGCAGCTCGCGCCGGCTCACCTGCACTTACAGCGCTTCCCGCAACCACTGCCTTGTTATTTGTTCAGTGAAGGGGGAACACAGGCAGCAGGGATATAGGGTGCATATGCTGAGGACGCATTTCTTCTTTTCACTGCCATAGTAAAGGAAACGTATCCCGCTATCACGCACAGCTTCATGGGCAGCCGCCATTTTCTGTGGGATCCACATAAACCCCCCCACACACCCCAAACTGCTAAATTTCTAAATCATATTGGTTTAGCCAACTTATACTACGTGTCTCATCTCCCTTCTGTCCAGTAATCAAGACTGGACTTGTTTTAATGTTTCCAGACACGTTTGTAAAACAGCCTATGAAAAAACACCAACATGAACTAATTGAAATCACAAAGCCAAATGTAATTCCATACTCCAACGCCCACTTAAAGAATGGAGGTGTGCATTTTATTCTGGGAAAATGTTCATTCCAAGCATAGATGGGGAAACATTTAAGATTTGTTTTTATTCTATCAGCTTGTCAAATATATTTGGCATGAAAACAGACCAATCTTCAGAGTAGATCGTGCACATTTGAACATTAACACGATACTTGAAATTGGTAAACAATCATCCCCTGATTTAGAATATGACAGAGCAACACATTGCTTTCCTGTTTTTTCACTGGAAGAGGCTGCTCCTTGGGATCAGAATATTGAATCTGTAGACCAGATTTCGGATTCCCACGCCATGCGGGAATCCTTTGCAGAAACTCGACTTTCCACACTGGTTTCCTGCACCGAGTGGAAAATGCTTAGCAGAGTGGGGTGGATGTGGTTAACACTATTTGCTTGATCAGTGCCCGTGATACCAACACATATGGAATATAAGTGTTGCATGTTGGTAGCTTCTGCTGACTGTGTATAGAGCACAAGCAAGAGCAATGCTCAGGTAACTACATCTAAATAAAACCTTGCATAACACCATGAAGAGGTAGCCCGGCACACTGATATGCCACTAGCGCGCAATCCACATACATAAAGGCAGAACACAACGCGTCTGGGTGATTTTCCTTCATACTGCACCTCACATTAACCTTTGCTGTCCATCACTCTGCCCAAAGCAGAGTGACAGCCGTGATATGAACTCTTACCTCATGCACTAGGGTATGATTTCCTTTACCCACTTGTTTGAAGAGTGAGTGTGGGATCAGCTCAGGTGGGAAGCCATACTCCATCCCCTCCGGGAGGAAAGCTTCCTGTGCAAGCCTTTCACTGCTTCCTACCAAGAAACATAACAACATACACATCTGCACCTCAGGATTTCACTAGATGTGGTTTGTGCTGCTGCCGTGTCCAGGAACATTGCAGCACAGGATTTGAAATAAACATGGAAATTACTAATACTGCAGTGTTTAAATTGGGCCCGCACACACAGACGTTAAAATGGGATCTCCAAACAATATCGGCGCTCCATTTTGTTAGCACCCGCAATGGAGGCGGACATATTATCTTGGAAGTGGGGGCACGTCAATAATTCTACCCCTACCTTTCCTAAATTCCTATGTGCCCAATGTAATTAATGTACAATTTGGCTCTCAGGTGACCCTCTGTAGTTCAGGTAATTTCGCTGTTCAAATCACACTGTGACTTTGCAGACGTTGAGCTTCTCCTAGTGACACATAAGTAGTATGCTCGTGGCGACATGCCTCTGACCGCTCTTATTTGGAGCCTGTCCCAGGACTATTTTCACCCACCATTACCTCAGTACCTGCGGCTGCCTGATCTGCATGTCTGCCCTTAGTTTTTCCCCATTCTGATCCAGGATCATTCTCTGCACACGGTCCAGTACTAAAGAGACCAGCTCCAACTATGTTGCCTCGGTACCTCACCCATACTTGCCAACATTCTGTGACCAAAAAGATGTAGGGTTTATGAAGTTTCAAAAATAATGCTGACATCACAGGAAAACACAAAACATACATTGTTGGCACCACTGGAGCATTCTAAAATACACAACCCTTCAGACAACACAACATGGAAAGATGTACAAATGTTTAAAATGTATACTTGTGAATGGCGAGTTAACACCAAACTAAATGACCTAACTTCACAGAAGATAATCACACAGAGCTGGCAGGCAACGTTTGCTACTGCTGTTTAGCAAGAGCCTGGGAGTACATACATATTCCTGCAGTGCAAGTTGAATACTGAAAGACAGACTCATACCCTCCTCTGTCTGATAGGCAGATGCTGTGTTATGGTGATACGCTCTGCTACTTGCCTTCACTGGTGGTTCACCTAAGGTCTGTCACGGTAAGAGTGCAGGGCAGAGTCACGTAGCTGTCCGGTCAATGGTTTGATCTGAGCCAATCACTCAATGGCATCACTTACCCAACCAGTGCACAGACAGACACATTAATTTGTGTCACATAAATTACCTGCCACTGGAAAAGAGGTAAGATCTGTCAGCCAAATCTGTAGGCGGTATGACTTCTTAAAAGGCCGTAGCCTACTGCCTAAATCAGTAGGGTTGGCAAGCATGCATCACCTCACAATTACCCAACCCCGTACTGCTTAAGCACGCTATATGATATAATTTTTTATTTTTTATTTATAACGAACTTAATACCCAGAGGTTTCAAAGCATGGACCAGAATTGAACCTGTGGTCTCTGTGTTGTGTTGCTTCCAAAGCGAGCAGGTTACCCCTGAGATATCCTCCAGAGTTCAAACCTACACTTCCAATGACGTATTGCAATTCCAAACCCTCCTCAACAGACATCAAATTTCATAATGCTACATCTCTCCAACCAACTACAATATCACTGTCCCAGGCAACTTATCCTAGCACCATTGGCACACGAGGATAAACGGTGGATACAAAAACCTTAATGCACAGTACCTGGGTTTTTCTCAAATACACCCATCAACACAACAGCAAAGCTAACTTGAATTTTCCCTCTTGCCCCACTAGCCTAATCCACCCGTCTTTTAAGATCTGCCATAGTGACAAGAGATTATGCAAATAGCAACGCAGTACAGTATAAAAGCTTAGCAACATATAACAATATGCAAAACGACCCTATCACTATGACGTCAAACACATTTTTGTTTTTCCTGAAATAGTGCCTTTATTGTGAAATATTTTGGATGCATATTTGAAATAAAAAACGCAGGTATTTTTTCCTTTACGTTTTCATTCCCTATCTGCTTGATGTACACGCGTGTAGCAACTTAAACACTCGGCCAAGCGTCTAAGCATTCCAGTCACTCATTTCATTTTACAATTCAATCAACACTCACCTTTATAGATTCCATTCCAGCCCCTGTGGATTTCCCCTGTCGTAAAGGTTTCTTCAAGGTGAGCTCCATTGTCAGAGGTAAAATACACAAAAGTGTGATCGTCGATATTGCTCACGGCTAAGAAATCCAGGATGCTTCCTGAAAGAAATGTTTGCAGTCACTGAAATGCAAATTTTATATCAATATGACAAATTTCTATAGAAAACATGTACATCAAAATATGAAGTGCTTTTCTGAAAACAAAGAGGATGCCTGTCAAACTAACAAATGGGAAAACGCACATTTTGATTTGCATAATCTTCAGTGCTGCAAAAGCTTGATCCTGCAAAATTAACACAACAGAGCACAATTCGGCTAGTCTTTCAAACAGTGGTCATTTGAGGAGTTCTGTGGGCTGTAAGATAAATGTGGAACATCTTTTTATCCAAAAATTCAAGATTTTGGCCATTTGATTATTTATTTTTTGCAAACATGGACTAACTGAGAAGGTCAAACTCCATACAGTCTGGATTTTTGTGCGACTGGGAGTTTTTTTATATCGTTGATTTGTGAGGAATTTTGGAATGATGTAAAAGGCCTAAGGTATTGCAGTTTGGCAATAGTCCGTTGACACTTCACGAGGGGCATGGGTGCTTTTGTCTCGGAGAGAAGTATTGAAAGGAAGAGATTCTATTGTGTGCGGAGTCAGGTTGCTACAATGACTGTATTACAATGGCTGTCATTAAAGGTGTGGTGGTCCGAAAACAATGGGATGGTCATTTCCGATCACTGGCACTCATTCCGAACTGCAGCACTACGAGTTGGAATGCCAGTAACAACGGTGCCGGCAACAGCATAGACTGTCCTACCATTGCCGGTAGCACAGGTAACAAACTGCTGCACCCTCGTGAATCAGTGCCGGAAACTATGGCTCCACGGAAAGAAGGCTGCATTACAACAGCGGATTTCCCAGAAACACTGGCACAAAAATGCTGGTGCAACCGGGAATCACAGGCACTGCGGAGCAGGCGGTAACCAGGGCCAGGTGTGGATGAACAGGCCGGAGATGTATTAAATTTAATTTAATTGATATTGTATTTGTATCGCGCCCATACACAAGTGTTTCAGAGCACGACAAGGCAAGGCAGGGTCACAAGGAAGAACAGAAAAAACAACTAGCTTACTAGGCCCAGTGATATTGAGAAGCGCAAGTTCATGGGAGAGGGAAAGGGGAAAAGTGCAAGGAAGGAGGGAGAGGTGGAAAGTGCTGAGCAGAGGAAAAAACAGATAAATACAAATAAATAAATAAATAATAAAAAACAACAAAACAGTGTTGGTGCAGCCAGCAAGAGGCAAGTGCTAGGTTTAATGCACCAGACAGGGTGTATCTGGTAAGTGCAGGGAGGGACTGTATGGTTCCAGATACAGATCCCAGTGCAGGGTATTGCCAGGAGGCAGTGTTGTTGGGTGGCAGGTGAGCAGGTACCTGGGCCAGGAAGTCAGAGGGTAGGCCGGGTGCACGGTGCCAAAAGAGAGCAAATCAGCAGGGGAGAGGAGGGGCTAAGACAGAAGCAAAGAGGAAGGTCTTGAGGTGCTTCCGGAACCAAAAATGTTTCTCCTCAAGTTTCAGAGTGGCAGAGAGGCTGTTCCAGAGGGAGGCCCCAGCCGAAGACAGAGATCTGCCCCCAGCTCGTTTCTTTGAAAAACGAGTGACCCTGAGGGTGTTAGAGGTAGAGGAGTGAAGAGCTTGGGCTTGAGAGAGGAGGTATTTACAGAGGGATAGCTGAAGTTATTTTGGACCCAGGCCCCAGAAAGCTTTGTGGACAATGCAAAGGGTTTTGAATTTAATACTTGCCACCATTGGGAGCCAATGCAGAGATTTCATGGCTGGAGAGATATGATCCCAGGGCTTGAGTCCAAGGACAAGTCTTGCAGTCCTGTTCTGGATGAGTTGCAAAGTGTGGAAAGTAGAGGCAGGTAGATTTAGAAAGAGGCTGTTACAATAGTCCAACATAGCGAGAACCAGGGCTCAGGAGACAGTGAGCTTCTGGGGGAAAGAAAGGAGGTGCAGTAGGAAGTTTGACTTTTTAGAGACATCAGAGATGTGGAGAGAGAAGGAAAGTGTGCAATCAAAGATCACCCGAGGTTCTTAGCCTCGTAGTTGGGGGTAGGACGAGGGCCAAGGGAGGCCAGCCAGAGAGTGACAGGAAAGGAGGGAGAAGGTGTGTCGATGAGGAGGATCTCTGTCTTGCTGGCATTCAGGCAGATATAATTTGCGGTACACCAATCCTGAATGGCAGATGGGCAATCATAGATGAGAGAAGGAGAAGAGGTGGCTGAGAGAAGCCTGAAAATGAGTTGAGTGTCATCATCATAACACTGAAAGTTGGAGCAGAAAATGGCAATGTGGTGGGCGAGAGTTGCAAGGTATTGGGTGAAAATCCAGGGTGAGAGGTTAGACCCCTGGGGAATACTGCAAGTGGAAAGGGAGATAGATGAAAGGAAGGACTCAAGTTAGACCTGGGAGGGTCGATCAGAGAGGAAAGAGGTCAGCCAGGCCAGAGCCTGATCAGTGATACCCAGGTTGTCACAGAGACGGTTGAGTAGGATGGTATGGTTGACTGTGTCAAAGTCAGAGGAGAGATCGAGTAGGATGAGGACAGAGGGAATATTAGAGTCAAGGTTGGAGAGCAGATCTTCACGAATGTTCAGGAGAGCAGTTTCCAAACTTCTGCCAGCTCTAAAGCCAGGCTGATGGTCATGGAGACAACCAACAGAATCAGAGTGAAGGTTAAGCTGAGAGATGGCCAGCTTTTCTAGGAGTTTGCCCAGAAAAGGAGTGATGGCGATAGGGCGATAGCCGGGCAAGAAGGGTCAGCAGTTGCTTTCCTGAGAAGAGGGTGCACAAGAGAGTGCTACAGAGGGGAGGGGAAAGCTCCTGAAGCAAACGAGTGGTTGCAGAATTGAGCCAGGGCAGGAGCGAGGGTGTCAATGTGGTCATTGATGGTTTTGGAAGAACAGGGAGGGGCCTGTTTTGACGAGACTTTCGTAGATCGGACTTGTCTAGAGACCTTGTTAGGGGAGAAAAGAGGAAAGGGTGAGAAAGATGGTGGGGGATGGCCATAATTCACAGAAGGAGAGGAGAGGGAGGGGATGAGAGGGTGGAAAGGATGTTGTGGGTTTTTGAGATGAAGTGAGAGTCAAGGGCCGTGCAAAGGGCCTGGGAGGCGACAGGAGAGGTAGAGACTGCAGCAGGGTTGGCCAGCTCCTTGCAGATTTTAAAGAGTTAGGCCAAGTGGTTAGATGCCGCAAAGACGCAGGCTTGGATGTGGGCTCTCTTCTTGGTGTACACAGAGAATCGGTATTGCCTTTGGAGTAGGCAACAGGGTAGTTTGTCAGAGGATGAGCAAGAAGCCTTTCATTTCATCTGAGCCACCCTACACTTAAATTTAAGTGTAGCTAGGTCAGACTCATATCAAGAATTGCACTTGGCTTTGGGCTTCAAACTTGATCTTCATGACAGGGGCAAGAACATCAAGAGTGTCAGAGATGGAAGAGTAGAGCAAAGAAAGGGCTGAGTCAGGAGGTGAGTAATCCAGAGATAGAGGCAGGGGAGAGAGGGTGGCAGGAAAAGCCTCAACTTGCACACGCTTCATGGGCCAGATGTCCGAGAATTTGGGAGGCAGTGTAGGGGTTGGCTTGGCCTGGGGGGGTAGAGAGGGAGAGATGGGAAGAGTGAAGGGAGTGAACACTCCAGGAGAGAGGCGTGGTCAAAGGGATGGAGAGGGAGAGGTCAGAGGAGGTCAAGATATTGAGTGTGTGCCCTGCAGAGTGAGTCAGGCCAGAGGGAATGATGGAGAGGGAATCGCAGAGGTCACAGAAGAGTAAATAGGAGGAATAAGGAGAGTCTAGATGGATGGTGAGGTCACCGAGAAGGTGGGGTTGATTGGTTGCGGCCAGGAGGGAGGTGGAGAGGTCTGCCCACTCAGAGAGCAATGAGGTGATCTCACCACGGGGCTGGTAGAGAGTAGCCACAGTAAGAGAGTGGCTAGGAGAGAGAGAGAGCCTGCAGACAAGACATTCAAAAGAGGAGTATGTCTGCATGGGAATGATAGAGGTAGGAATCCATTCAGGAAATATCAGGGCTACAGCCCCTGCAGGCCGGGGGGATCTGGGTGCGGAGAGGATCTTGTAGCCGTCAGGGAGGAGAGTGTCAAAGCACATGACAGAAGCTGGCCGTCAACCATGTCTCGGTAAGACCGAGGACATTGAGGTCAAGTTCTTCCAGGAGACGGAAGATGTCAGAGGAGTGATTGACAGCAGAGCGAGAGTTGAGATGAAGAAGGTTGCCAGCATTAAAGGCCTTCCGGGGAGGCGTAAGGTACACCCTGCGGAATGAGGAAGGAGCCCGAGGTGGGGCAAAGGAGGAGGGAAGAGAGGGCAAGGTGGCCAAAGGGGGGGGCAGAGGGGAAAGCAGGAGATGAAAGGAAATTGATGAGGCGAGGGAAGCGCCTATCAAAGAGGAGGAGTTTGGCGTGAGGGCCTTGGACAATGATAGTGCCATTTAAGTAGACATTAATGATGACCTTAGAGGAGTCGAAGGGGGCCATAAGGGCTTCCCAGCAGGTGCCACCATTACTGGGAGAGGAGGAGACAGGACAGAACACAGAGATCATATGACAAATCCATATATCTGGTGAGGGAATGACAAAGAGGATGTCTGTGAGGGTCTGTCTGGAGAAAGCCCTGGTATAAGTATCAGCGATGGGGGAACTGGGTTGGCGGCCAAGATGTCCTTTTTAAACTTTTTACTACACGACCTAGTTAGAAGGGAGGGTTAGTTGATGGAGAAACAGTTGGAGTAGATAGGAGAAACAGAAAGTGTCATGGGTGAGTCGAGAGAGGAGCAGAGGGAAGAGTAGAACATCTACAGTGGTATGAAGCAGTCACTGGGCCATAAAGTTACAGAGAAGTATTAAATATAAGCAGAGGGCACAGAAAGTCTGTACAAGAGCACGGCTAGTTTTAATTGGGTGCACCCAAATGACCCAGCTGCACACAATGAGCAGAGGGACTGCTGAAAAGGACCACACCCACGCCACACACACCTTCCAACACAACCATGCTGCCATCATAGTAGCAGTCGTAGACATGGAGGTGCTGCATGCAGGAGTGCAGCTCTATGAGCAGGAGGTGCAACAGTGGCAACAGGCCAACAGGCAGAGGAGGAGGAGGAGAATGATGAGAAAGAGAATGCAGAGGAAACACTGGCAGCAAGTTGTGCCACAGAGGCGTGCATTTATACCCCGCACAAAGGCCACAACATGGTCCCTGAGTGACTGGCAGATCCACACAATTAACCGCCTGAAGAGGGAGACCATCCTTGGAATAGTGGACCTCATTGAGGACGATATCGAGAGTGTCATTGGCATCCGGACTGTCATACACCCCTGTTGAAGGAGGTGCCTGTGCTGCATTTCCTTGCCATGGGCTCATTCCAACACACAGTCGGGGAGCTGCATGGCATCTCCCAGCCAGCATTTTCAATTGTGCTTGGTGGTAGATGCCCTCCTGCATCATGTGTGCCAGCAGATCGCCTTACCAACGACACAAGCACAGGTGAACGTTACCAATGTCTGCTTCCATGCCCTTGTGGGCATGCCAAATGTATTGTCAGCTGTAAGAGGATTCAATTCAACACTACAGCTAAGTCAATGCCTAGTCTGGGATACTGAATGGAAACCCTTATTAATATATCTTTATGTCCAGTTCATGCGTTCTGGATGACTACCCCTATATAACACCCCTCTCTTGGAATCCCCCTGACCCCACTGAGCCAAGAAGTAGTTCTGTTTTGCAAGTTTAAAGGTTTATTTGATAATTTAAACAATATATATATATATATATCACGCTTTATAATAAATTAATAATTGAATATCACACTTAATCTGAGCAGTAATCAATAATGGATAGTCCGGCACTAGCACACTTCTTTATAATCAATGATGAGTGGTTATAGGATGGATAAGATAGCCACACTGGTAAATAGGGACAGAAGAATAATGTGGTAGAGAATGCTTTATAGGGTTCAAATGGATGCAATGTTGAATGAAAATGCAATACAGAAAATACTCAATATGATTTCAACAAAACAATGTAATCACTTTTCTCTGGCAATCCCCTCCCCCCTTTATGCAATGCAAGGAAATGGAAGGAAAACACACAGTTCTCAGAAATGCAATCAAATGTAATTCAGTTCACCCCAGCAAGCTTAGACCACAGAAGTTTGAAACACAGGCCCAAAATGCTTTTATATGTGATAGCACTATATTGGAAAATGTGCTAAAATGCTTTTATATGTGCTGGCAATGAAGTGAAAAATATGCTAAAATGCTTTTATATCCCTCTAGAGGTTCAGGGTGAGTGGTATCTAGTTAATATTAGTCCAGGCTCACTCTATCAATGATTCAGGGATGGTTCTTAAGAGGCAAACGAATTTTTAGCAAGGAAACTGCTGTTTTCACACGTGGAGAAATGTGCAAATCGCGGCAAAATTCGCGAGTGCGTTTTTCGCGATTGCGGCAAAAGTGTATGGAATAGGAATGCGGTTCTAGGTTCGTTGAAAAGCCAAGATTCTAAGCTTTCAGAGGAAAGTTAAACCAAGTTTCTAAGACAAACGGTCACGGAGATATGAGCGATTTTGTGAAGGTTGTTTTTCGGATTTTAAATTTTAAAAGTTCAAAGTGACAATTGACAGCAAGCAACTAGAAATGACAGGTGACAGCTTTTAGGCAGTTCTACTTAGATTAAAATAGATTGAATTATATTATTTTAACTAAGAGATTGGTTCTGCACAGTTCTGCTAGGTACTCACAATATATTTTTGAATTAGGCCTCGCCACGGATCTGGTCAGGTTTTGGACTGGCCTCCGGTCTGGTCTGGGTCTCTTCACAGTGATCTGGGTCAGCTCTCTGGTTCTGCTAACAGCGGTCTGGGTCAGCTCTGCTCTCTCTCTGGGTACAGCACTGCTTCTGGATCTTTCTGCACAGCTTTCTCTGGAGATTGATGGATTTGAAGTCTGGATCTCTGGATGTGGTATGGTCCGGCAGAGCGCGTTGCAGCAAATGGAATTGAATGTCCCTATCTGTCCTCACTGTCTGCTTTTATGTGTTTTGAAAGTGGGTGGAAAGGCTAGATTCCTAGGCCCTACCCCTCTCCACTTGTCATTGGCCACTTCCTCCTCTTCCCCTTGATTGGGGGCATGAAATGAAGTGTCATCATGATGAGGTCTGTTTATGGTACAGAGAACCCACCCCTGTCAAATTACACACAATCTATATTTTGACCCAAAAGACATATTTGTACAGGTAGGTACACATTTGTTTAAAATTACATGCACCCATCACATATCACAGGAGGTATACCCTGTCCAAATCTGCTCTTCCTGGGAGCTTGCATTCAGAAATGGCAACATATTTCACTTTTTGGTCAGGTTACCAATATCAGATTCTTACTCAAATTTACCCAAATGTGTGCAAGGCATGCAGGCATTAGTTGATGAAGTATCAGACTTTTAACATGCATACATTTTAAGTAATACCCTCTTAACTGCTAGTTTGCCCCCAGATCATGCCACCGGTTCTAAAAACTTCTTAAAATGTGGGCAGAAAAATCACAAGAATTATGGTATCATTTAAATAATTATGACAAGTCCGTACTATGAGTTATTCATCTTTTTCTAAAACCATATTCTGGCTACAGGGGTGTGGTTTCCCCCAAGCACAAGGTTGAATTTCTGTTTTTTCCAGTTCTGCCAAGCCAGCTTGCTCTCACAGGCAGTGCTCCTCCCCTTTCCTTCCAGGAGGAAGACACTTTTTACGGCCCCATAATAAAACATTTGCCTGAGTCAGGACAGGCCATTGTTCAATTTCCTGCAGAGCCCAGGTAATTCAATCAGAGAAGTGTCATATCCCTTTTGGTGGGAGCAGCAAAAGGGCAGCTAGGCCTGGGAACACAGCTGTTGTGCAAGTCTCATCTCCTGTCGGGGGTAGCTGGTGGGCAGAATTCAGTTTCATTAAGCCAGGTTTCAGATAAAATGTCACTTTTTGTTACCCAGTTTAAGTCAAGACAATGTTTACATATGCAGCTAGAATGCTGATTCTAAGTTGAAAACTATGGCATTTCAACAGTGACAACTATGTGCCACTCAAAAGTAGGTCACTCAGTTAATTTAAACATTTTCGATTTTTGGTAGTTTTAAATCCAGTTTCAGTTAGGCTGCTGCAGACCTGCAGAGCTCAGCCAGTCTTGTTATGAACCTTCAAGTCACTTCAGAATATAACTTTAGATTGTATCCACCTCTCAGTAAGTCTTTCTTTGGCCTGCTTTGGGTTCATTTATTCAGTTTTACACAAAAAAAGAAAAAAGTCTGGTGTTGTTTTAAAACGCCGGCTTTCTGATAGTGGTGAGTACTGGTAATGCACCCATTTTTGGGATTTAAGAAAATGAATTCCCCACAATTCTAGGTTGCTTTTGGCAATCAGCATTGCCATTCCCAATGGTTTCAGACTACTGTGTGGGTAGTCCAATGGTGGTTTTAGGCAGTGCCCTTCTGTGCCCATAACATCGGCAAAAATGAGTGGCAGCCTATTCTTCATGCATTTCCCTGTGCATTTTCTGGGAAGCTCTGGCCATCATGATGTTTTCCATGTCAGTACTGCACAGTTTTTGAGGTAGGGCTCAGATGCATGGGTAAGAACATCCCACACAGCAGTGGACTGCACACACATAGAGCTGGTGGCTGCCCACACCACAGGGGAGGTGTATTGGAACAGAAAGCTGTACCACTCTATGAATGTGCAGGTTGTCTGTGATGTGTACCGGACCATCACACACTGCTGTGCATGCTTCCTGGGATCAACACATGACTCCATGGTACTGCGCAATCACACGCTGCCTGGGTACATGGCATGTTACGTGAACAGCGGACCTGCCTGTTGGGTGAGTCAAAGGTTCAACACCCACAGGCACCATGAAAATGCAGAGACACATTCTGCAGGCAAGTGTTGGTGGCCACGACTGGCATGTACCACATGACTCAACGGAAGGACAGACAGTGATGGGCGTGCAGGCACAACATCTGGTCCCTGTCAGATGATGTGCCTGCAGGGTTGAGATGAGCATGCCATTAATCACCTCTGTGCCATCCTATGGCCTTGCAACATTCAGTTCAAACAGCGTGTGACATGATGCCTGTGCATGTTGTTTACATTCCATGCATTGCCAAATTGTATGGCACATACACACAAGTATTTCCAGGCAACACCATGGTGGTGGGCAAATTAGGAGATTCTGCCGTACTGGACCTTCTGTCATTTTTACTGTGCAAGTGCAGGAAACAATGTCGTGCAGGGAAGGAGGAGTGAGGGGACCGGCATCGGAGGGAGTGTAGTGTGCAGGGGGAGGGGGCCACAAGGGCCACAAGGGGCAGGGCACGTGTTGATGGGTGCCACAGAGGCAGGTGCAAAGGGTGAAAGGGGGAAGGCGAGTACAGTGTGAAGGTTGGGATGGTCCGGATTTGGGCTAGTCCAGGGAAGGGTGTCTGTGGGCCAGTGCTGGTAAGGGATGCTGGGGGTGACTGGACGAGGATAGGCTGGCACCAGGGTGACTCCTGGGGGACCAGGCCACTGACAGCCTTGTGTATGAGGCAAACTGTCTTAAAATTGGTCCTTGAAATCAGAGGGAGCGAGTGGAGTGATTCCAGGGCTGGAAGGACGCTGTCCCAGGGCTTGAGGCCTAGGTTGATTCATGCAGCACTAGTCTGGATTTGTTTGAGTGGGTGAGGAGGGGTAAGAGGTATATTGAGGGAGAGGTTGTTGCTGTTGTCAAGCCTATTTGGAGCCAGAGCTCTGGAGACATTATACTTCTGGGGGGAGGTAAGGTAAAGGAAGGTGCCTCTTATGTGGTGGTGCTGTAAGTTGGACCTCTTGCCATGATCCGTGATGTGCAGAGGTGTGGGTGAGTCGAAGGTTGCACCAAGGTCTGTAGTCTCTCAAGGGGGTAGGGAGGGTGCCCAGGGAGGGTGGCCAGAGAATGGATGGGTAACAGGGCGCAGGCATCACAATGAGGGGCTTCTCTGTCTCACTGGCATTAAGGCTGCTTGGAGACTGGGAAGGCTGGACGAGAGTGCTCGCCTGTTAAATACTGCGTTTGCTAGTTCCCTTTAGTATAGGCTGGTGTCCATTTGCTATTCTGCTATTCCGTGAATTTTATGGAGGGGCATTTTAAAAAATAGTGTATAAATACTACTGTTGCCTGTCATTGTATTTTTTGGTTGCGTTTTTAATAACTCATGGGGTTCAGTCTTTCCCTGAGCCCTGTACTGTGATCAGATCACTTTCTTCTGCTGCGCGGGCAAGCAGGGAATTATTCTTCCCTGTCAGTCAGCCCCAGGCTAGAAGAAATTGACTCACTGCACTTATGTGCTTGCAGAAGCATTCAGGCAGTGGACAGGCGCAGAAGATGGGTGCAGCGGGTGTGCCACCAGTACGCCAAAGGCACACTTAAGTCAAGCCTGTCTATGCCTGTCCAGGCTCTGGAGAGACCATGGGCCGCCACACTGTGTCAGAATTGACACCAAAAGCCATTTCATAAAGAAATCGACTAACTGCGGCATTACTGTGACAGAAGCGATCTCTTACACTAAGGCTGAGGTTCTCGCCTTGGCACCGGTTGACACCTTTTTGCCGATAAACTTCTGGACTACACTGAAGGGAACGCCCTCCTCTCTGCCCAGGCTTACATCTTCAGATAACTTTAGTAGGAATCATGCTATGGCCTGGATGGGGCTCCTGATCACTGCACGTTCTGCTGTTGCTCACCGGGACAACATCTGTGAGGTTCTATCTGATTACAGTCTCGACATTTTGTGTCTCACTGACACCTGGTTCAATGCAGCATCTGGCCCAGACTTTGCCCAGCCTTTTGCTGCCTAATTACCTGTTAAAGCAGTTTGATTGCCCCCACTCTACAACAGGATGAAGCGTAGCATTTATTCATTCTCCACTCCTTTAATGCACTGTTCTTCCCGCCACTCATGATCTACCTTGTGACTTCCTGCTGATACGCATGCAGGCTTAATTTAATGGACTATTCATGTACAGCTTGTATACCGCCCTCCCTCTTTCCTATCTCAAGAGTTTTTAAATAGGCTTCTGCAGGTAGTTGTCGATCTCACTCTATCAGTTGACAACCTGGTTGCATTGGGGGACTTTAACGTTCATGTAAACAACATTGATGACCCGCAAGTGTTTAAGTTTGCATCTTGCCTGGGTGACCTTAACCTGCATGTGTGCAATCATCTGCCTACTCACCAGAGAGGCAATATGCTTGACCTTATCTTTTCAACGGACGACACATTGCTCATGGGGTTCAGTCTTTCCCTGAGCCCTGGACTGTGATCAGATCACTTTCTTCTGCTACGCAGGCAGGCATGGAATTATTCTTCCCTGTCAGTCAGCCCCAAGACAGAAGAACTTGACTCACTGCACTTATGTGCTTGCAGAAGCATTCAGGCAGCGGACAGGCGCAGAAGATGGGTGCAGCGGGCGTGCCACCAGCACGCCAAAGGCACACTTAAGGCAAGTCTGTCTATGCCTGTCCAGGCTCTGGAGGGACCATGGGCCGCCACACTCTGTCAGAATTGACACCAAAAGCCATTTCATAAAGAAATCGACTAACTTTGGCATTATCGTGACAGAAGCAATCTCTTACACTGAGGCTGAGGTTCTCGCCTTGGCACTGGTTGACACCTTTTTGCCGATAAACTTCTGGACTACACTGAAGGGAACGCCCTCATCTCTGCCCAGGCTTACACCTTCAGATAACTTTGGTAGGAATCATGCTATGGCCTGGATGGGGCTCCTGATCACTGCACGTTCTGCTGTTACTCACCGGGACAACAATCAATGCGGCATCTGGCCCGGACTTTGCCCAGCTTTTGCTGCCTAATTACCTGTTAAAGCAGTTTGATTGCCCCCACTCTACAACAGGATGAAGCGTAGCATTTATTAATTCTCCACTCCTTTAATGCACTGTTCTTCCCGCCACTCATGATCTACCTTGTGACTTCTTGCTGATACGCATGCAGGCTTAATTTAATTGGACTATTCATGTACCGCTTTTATACCGCCCTCTCTCTTTCCTATCTCAAGAGTTTTTAAATAGGCTTCTGCAGGTAGTTGTCGATCTCACTCTATCAGTTGACAACCTGGTTGTATTGGGGGACTTTAACGTTCATGTAAACAACATTGATGACCCGCGAGTATTTAAGTTTGCATCTTGCCTGGGTGACCTTAACCTGCATGTGTGCAATCATCTGCCTACTCACCAGAGAGGCAATATGCTGGACCTTATCTTTTCAAAGGACGACGCATTGCTCACCTTCAAACCTATACCTGTTATTTGGTCAGATTATTTTATTCTGTCTTTTGTGATCTTCTCCCCTTTCTGTCACAAACCCAAGCGACATGCCCAAATCTATCAGAGCATCTGGGTCAAGACGACCCTGTCCAAGTTGCTGGCTGTCTCCAAGATAAAATGCTTAACTTTACAGACCCCAAGGAGGGTTCTCTGGAACCCCGTACTGCGCTTATAACAGCAATGGCTGCCACAGTGGACACACTTGCCCCGGTGAGACTGCGTACCTGTCGCGCAAAGCTTTCAGCCCCCTGGTTTTCTTCAAAACGGCACCATCTTAAGCAAGTAGTGAGGACGGCCAAACGCAAGTGGCATCTTTCTGTTGACCTAGAGTCTGCCCTAAATAATTACCAGAAAGACATAAAAATGGCCAAATTAAAACATTATGCTGACCATATTATCTTGGCTACCTCTCTTTGTGTGAATTGTTTAAGAAACTTACTATGCCCCCTTTCCTGGCAACTGACCCATCATGCTCTCAAGTCATGTTTGACGAAATTAGTGATTTCTTTCAGGATAAGGTCTCCAAGATTAGGACCTCAATCATGGATGACAGGTTTAGTAGTTCTACTACCCTACCTGTGATATCAGCACGACTGTGGTAACTACCCACTTCCACATTCCGTTTTGAACCTGTCACAAATGAGATTTTTGTGGAAGCTATTAACAAAGTAAAGTCAGCTTCGCCCACCGATCCTACCCCTTTACACATGGTTCAATCTCTTTCTTTAGACTGTGCCTCCTTATTTACCGCAGCACTCAAGTATTTGTTTACTAACAGTGTTATTCCAGCCCCTTTAAAGCACAACATCGTCTTTCCTCTTCTGAAAAAACGTCAGCTGAATCCGGCACTACCTGACAACTACCGTCCCATTTCCCTGCTACCTGTACTCATGAAACTTAAGGAAACTATTGTCACTCCACAGTTCTCCAGATTTCTTGAGATAAATGGACATCTCCAGCCCCACTCCAGGGAGGTTTCAGGCCACTTATCGGAATGGAGTCAGTGATGATCTCGGTTCTCGATGATCTGGCACTGATGCAGGACCACAGAGAGGTCAGAGTTTTGTTTCTCCTCGACCTCTCTGCAGCCTTTGATACCATTGATCACATTATCCTTCTCCAGTGGCTTAAACAGACAGGGATGTCAGGTGTGCTTCTGGCCTGGTTTATGTCTATCTTTTGGAGAGCCTGCAGAAAGTCTCCTTGTTCTTTTTTTCCTCTGCCCCTACCTCTGTTTCTTGTGGGGTCTCTCAGGGGTCCTCACTGTCCCCTCTTCTTTTTAATCTTTACTTGCATCCCCTTGCAGGCCTGATCTCTTTGCATGGCGTCAGCTTCTACACGTATGCGGGTGATACTCAGCTGGTTTTCTGCCTCGGTCACCTTCCTCAGAGCCTCCCCTAAACTTAAGGAGTGTCTCGCTGGTATAGGGCGCTTGATTGCAGAGAATAGGATGAAGGTAAATGGGGGCAGAAGGGGGGTCTTCGTGGCAGGCACTACCATTCCTCTGTCAGTCTGGAACTCTGACCTTTGGCTTGATTCTTTTGGCCAATGCCCGGCCCTGAGTGCTGTGGTGAAAAGCCTGGGGGTTAAACTTCTCCCCTCTGGCTCGTGTGATACTCAGATTCCTTCGGTCTGTAGTGCAGGCTTCCTCAAGCTGAAAATACTGAGGAAAGTGCTACCGTTTCTCCCGCCTTTCTACCGTTCTATGGTAGTCATGGCCTCCATCATGGGATCTCTGGACTATTGTAATGGAATGTATTTGGGGCAGTCTGAATTCCTGTTCCAGAGACTCCAGATTCTAAAAAATTCAACAGCTTGGCTGGCGCTAGGTGCACCCAAACTTGCTCACTATGTCCTGCTCTTTGACAAGCTTCATTGGCTCCCGGTTAGGAGCAGGATCACTTTCAAGGTATTTTGTATTATGCACCGCGCCTTTCATTCTGTAGGCCCTGCTTTCTTCCAGTCAAAACTTAATGCTTGCGTACCTACTCATAGGCTTCGTTCAGCTGGTAAAATCACTTAATAATTATGTGCTTTCACAAGGCAAGGTCTGGGGGTCGTTCTGTCTCTGTCCTGGCACCTATGCTATGGAACTCTCTTCCTCAGACCCTAGGCGAGGTCTCGGATCACCTCTGCTTTCGGAAAGCATTGAAGACTTTCTTGTTTAGGGCTTGACTCTCCTGTCTCTTTCGGTCTCCTGCCAGTGCCCAGATGCTCTGGGTCTTGGTTTTTTGTGCTCTACACATTTAAATACATACAAGGGAATTATACACAAAGTACCTCGACCACGGCAGTATAATTTGTAGTTTTTATATACCATCAACCTTTTCTACAAAAATAGCAGTGCACTAAAATATTTGAATTTCAATAAAAAATATATGCATAGAAAAATTTTGCATTATATTTTTTCAAATGATTTCAATTTACTACGTGTTTCATTTAAAGGTTTCAGTGCTGCTTTATAATCTCAAGTTTTCAACAACTACATACAAGGCACAAACACTACAGTGAAAATAAAAAAGAATCTGTATTTGCATTAAAAGAGCGATTGCAAATCATATTCCTATCATTTGTTCACATTTTACTTTTTGCCTTCATGTACTCTATATTACATTAGATTTTATTTCTGAAAAAACAACTCTTTCAATAAAAGTTATCAATGATTACATATTTACTGTCATAGTAAATAAAATCAATGAGATAGTATGACAAGTGAATAAAAGTTATTTGAAAGTCACCAACCAAGATCAAGAAAGATTACTGTTACTGCCATCAATACTATTTAAATATCATTCTGACCATATCATAATCTAACCAAATAGGTATCCATTTTGATATGATATTTTATTTATATCGTGCTACATACACAAGTGTTTCAGAACGTGACCAAGCAAAGGGAGGGGACCAAGGGAGAATATAAAGAACAAAGGCTGAAAGTGCAAAGAAGGGGGAGAAGTGGAAAGTGCGGTACAAAGGAGAGAACAGAGTAACAGAATAAATAATAAGTGCAATACATAAATAAATGCAATAAATAAATAAATAAATACAGGCATAGGAAAGTGCGTGGTTTGTCAGATAGGGTATAGTGCAGAAGAGAAGTGGGAGACTGTATGGGTACAGATACAGATCCCAGTTCAAGGGATGGCTCGGAGGCAGTGCAGGAGGGAGAGCAGGTACCTGGGCCAGAAGGACAAAGGATGGCCAGGAGCATGGTGATGAGAGAGAAAACAGATCATCAGGGGAGAAGAGGGGCAAAGGCAGAAGCGAAGAGGAAGGTCTTGAGGTGCTTCCGGAACCAGAGATGGTTCTCCTCAACTTTCAAGGTGGCCGGGAATCTGTTCCAAATCAATAAAATAATGTGTTCAATGCCTTTTAGTTTGGTTTACTTTTGGTCCAGCAGATTCAGCACAGTGTAAGTGAATGTACAGCTCAATGTGTTCTCACAAAGGGTAGAGGGGGAGGATAAGAATGCACAAGGTGCTGAATACCATGTACACCTCAAAGGGGTCTCTCACATGGGAGTCCCGTCATCTCCAGATTCGCCTTTGGACACCCTGTCCCTGCAATCAAAAATATATCTGTGTCCTTTGACTAGGTCCCAGGCCTATTACACCAGCCTCATCCACATCCACAAGATGCCGAATACCATTTACAACAAAAAGGAGTTTTTCAATGGGGACAACTGTCCACATGGCCACATCAGACCTGGTGTTACCATTCTCCCCTTTGAAGACCCTGTCCCTGCAATCAACATATCTGTGTGTCCTATGACTAAGTTCTGGTCCTTTTGCGCTTGCCTCAGCACATCCATCCCCCCTCCAGTAGCAATGGCAGTTTGCACCTGTGACCATGCACTCGCAAGCGGTCTGGTTGAATGGGTACACACAAGGTACCGAATACCATGTATACCTCAAAGGATTCTTTCGTATGGGGATGATTGGCCACATGGCCACACCAGAACTGGTGTCTCCAAACCGCCCTTTGAAGACCCCATCCCTGCAATACAACATATCTCTGTGTCCTTTAACTACGTTCCTGACCTTTTGCACTCCCCTCATCCACATCCACCCCCCCTGGTATCAATGGCAGTTTGCACATGTGACGTTGCGCTCGCAATGGGGCTCAGTGGATTTGAATGCACAAGGTGCCGAATACCATGTACACTTCAAAGGGGTCTTTCGTATGGGGACCATTGGCCACATGACCACCCCAGACCCGGCGTCTTCATATTCTGCTTTGAAGGCCCCTTCCCTGCAATCAACATATCTCTGTGTCCTTTGACTATGTTTTGGGCCTTTTGTGCTCCCCTCATCCACATCCATCACCCATCTGGTACCAATGTCAGTTTGCACCTGTGACTGTGAGTTCACAAAGGGTCTGGATGGATAGGCACGCACAAGGTGCCAATACCATGTACACCTGAAAGGAGTCTTTTGCATGGAGAACCGTTGGCCACCCCAGACCAGGTGTCTTCAGAAAGGGGACTTTGAAGACCCAGTCTCTGCAATCAACATATGTATGGAACCATTCATAAAGCCCTGGGCTGTTCCACTTGCTTCATCCTTATACACCCTTTTCAAAGGCAGTTCTCATATGAGAGCATGCACTAGCAATAGTTGGTTGTAGGTGCCCACATTCTTCTTTGAAATTTGAGGTCATCAAACCCTCACCGCCATCAATCTTTAAACATACCCAAATATGGCAATGTAACCATAGTGTTTTACCTAAATCAGGTAAGTTCCCACTTTTTTGTTAATGGGGGATCAGCGCTCAGAGGGAACTAGAATCAACAAGGATATATAGACAACAGCGAGACTGATTACGCCTCTTTACGCCACCTTACAGTTAGAGTGATAATGCTTGCAAAATATACAAATATGGTGACAATGATCCATATTACACACAAAGGATGTGATAGAGTATAAACTATACTTATACAAATTATCACTACATAAAAGACAATAAATTCTTTAGAATGTACAATGAACAAGACGTTGCAACTTCATTATTTTGTCATGGTTGACACAGATAAAAATATAAACTAAAACAAGGTCCACAAATGGAAACACAATACACAATGGACCAAATCACGACAATTAAAAAAACAAGGGGAGTTAAATGAAACAGCACTAATACTAAATCAACATTTAGTTTCAAAACAAGAAACTTAGTTAGCATTTAGTTTCAAAAGAGAAGAACCCAGAATTATTGCTGTGGGAGTCTTAGATTGTCGACATGTGTCGGGCTGTTTTAATACATTAGACACTATCCCTAGTGTCTTTTAACTCAAAGCGTTAGGGCCATCTTCAGGACAGCGATTTCTTCAGTACCAAATGGTGATTCTTTTTTTACCCCTACTCGTGACTACTCGTGAGTAGCAAATATGTTGACGGAGTAGTAAGTAATGTAGAAAATTAACTCAGGATGTGGTCGCATTTAGGCAAAGTCTGGCGGCTGTCTGTTCAGAACCAGAATGCAAGGTCGTGAATGCCGAAATCCTGCTCCAAAGAAGTACTTCTATGTTTTCATGGGCAGTACACCAGTGAGTGATTAAATGCTCAAGAGGTTTTCCTTTATTTTCTTAGGCACCACGAAAATGGTCTCTACAAAATTCTATAAAAGTAGAAAAACACTACAAGCCCGATTGGTTGAATTGGGTGGTACAACATGAGCAACAAGGGTGGTTAATACCTTCTGCTCAGTGTTGTGCTGCCAGATCAATCATGTGAAACATGATTGCAGGGATGCCTGGACAACTGCTTTCACTGCCATAGTACATTACACCCCCTAAAAAAAAGACCAACTAAATTTAGGGGCAGTCCGGTCACACAACAAATTCACATACACACCAACTGTTCTAAGAGTTTATCCTTCAAACTTAGCAAGAACACATATCTGCTGTCTACTATGGATATCATCATTGCACTGCTTGCTTTCCTCGTTACTGAATCGACTTGCTGATTTTTCCTATTAGAGGTAATTGAACTCTTGTTTATTACAGTGTCCATGTGTTCAACTCAGTACTTTTAACTCAATTTCCATCTGAATTATATGTTCACGTATCTCAGTGACTTCACTATTATCAACCTTTCTAAGTATTATTATCTCATGAATTACCCCATCATATGACAGTGTATTTTTTGAAAATGTAATTTTTTCTTATGCCTCTTTTCTTTTGGTGACTCAAAGGATGAGCAATGTACCACTAATATATTTCTTCGTGTGAAAAACATTTCAATTAAAAGTACTTTTCTCACCTGGCTGGTCATACTAAGTTACAGGGCAGTTGCCAAACTGTTTAGCACTTTTTCATTGTAAGCTTTTTGTTGGTTGAATTAATCACTTCCATACATTATTAATTCGATGTTTTAATATTTATTTACTTTCTTATCTTCCGGAATATCAAACAATGCCTTCATGTATAGTTTTGGGGTGCCCTATTATCAGCCATGTCAAAACAGTGTACAGTTATGCATATTTTCCCAAAGTTTCTGTCGTTGATAAGAACATGATTTATCAATTGTGGATTTCCAGTGTCCGAGATTGACAACAAAGCCAAGATTGTCTCTGTGGACGTGAGGGGCAATCGATTCCGCCTTTGCAGCATGCACCTCTCGGCAGACATGTACGAACCATCAAAGTTCACAAAAAAGCTTTGCCCCAGACTCCTTTGCAAATTACTTCCCAATGCTGTTCCAACTGTATTTCAGCACACACCGAGTCACGTAACTAGTGAACGTTGAAAGATTAATGTATGTTCGTACATACACATTTGTGTATATACATATTTTGAAAAAAATATCACACAATTTATTGAACCTGTGTGCCAATAGCTAATGTCATGAAAGGATAGGAGTTGTTGTGTAATATTGGTACTTTATTGTCAATTATTCTATTATGTTACAATTTAGACATCTAGTTAAATGTTAAACTTTGTCCTTGAATAAATCCCTACTCTTGGGATACACAAAAAGTGAGCCTTTCTAAAAACTTGAACACCAGTATCTGACACTTGGTTATAGACCGTTACCTCTGAGGAAATGACAGACACCTCAAATATACAAACAGTGGGCCCTACTGACATGCACGTAAACGTATATACAGTGTATTAATTGTCTATTTGGTATTACTTATATATGTTTTCCATTGACAATTGTTATCAATATTTAAATTGAATAAAGGAACAAGCTAGCTTCAACATTGCCAACTATTCTAGCATCAACATCAAGCTCACATCCTCTTCAAGTAATATTGTTTTCTATTCTACATTTATATGTGTCTATACTATACTACACTATACTATACTTTATTAAGTTCAATTTATAAATAAAATGATAATTGTTATTGATTACATTTACAGGCCGATTCATGGAATAATTAGCGCGGCGCAAGTGGGCAAAAACGTGCGAATCGCAGTGGAATAGCGAAAATCGCAGTGCAAGTGCGAAAATCGCACGAAAAGCAGCGCACATCGATTCATGGAAGGCCGTGCGCGAGAAAACCATCGGATGTGCGAAAAAAAAGTGTGCGGCGCACGTTGGCGCACAGGCCATCTAACAGCGTGCGCCAGGTCACAGCGAAAATCGCACAGGCCACAGCGAAAATCGCACATAGCGCGGCGCACGCAACAAAAGTAGGCGGAACACGGGGTGTAACACTCGGAATGGGGAACAACTTGCCAAAACGTGGGCGTCACGGGGGAAGTACAGGGTACAAGTGCGCGGAAAGGCCACGCGCTCGCCTACAACACGTATTCATGGAATAGAATAGTGCAAAAAAGCACACGCTCAAACCAGCGCACAGGCACAAACACGACCGCCACAAGAAAGCAGGCGGTAGCGTCTCTGCGCCTGGAAGAAATGTGCGCCAAAAGGTGCACCAACAAATAGCACCTATATACAGCCATGAAGAATGTCCTATACTGTGGCCCTCCAGGACAAATGACGTGCAAAGGGGTACCCACAAACACGGACACCCGCTGACAAAAAATTACATGTGCGTGTATACCGGGGTGCGCGGGAAGTCTCACACGCGATTTCGGCAGGGTACGTGTATTACATGGGTGCGCAGGAAGTTCCACACGCGATTGGCCCAGTGCGAGCAGGGTACGTGTATTCCATGGGTGCGCGGGAAGTTCCACACGCGATTTCAGCAGGGTACGTGTATTTCAGGGGTGCGCGGGAAGTACCACACGCGATTTCAGCAGGGTATGTGAATTCCAGGGGTGCGCGGGAAGTTCCACACGCAATTTCAGCATGGTACGTGGATTTCAGGGGTGCGCGGGAAGTTCCACACGCGATTGGCCCAGTGCGAGCAGGGTACGTGTATTTCAGGGGTGCGCGGGAAGTTCCACACGCGATTTCAGCAGGGTACGTGTATTTCAGGGGTGCGCGGGAAGTACCACACGCGATTTGAGCAGGGTACATGCATTTCAGGGGTGCGCGGGAAGTTCCACACGTGATTTCAGCAGGGTACGTGTATTTCAGGGGTGCGCGGGAAGTTCCACACGCGATTTCAGCAGGGTACGTGTATTTCAGGGGTGCGCGGGAAGTTCCACACGCGATTTCAGCAGGGTACGTGTATTTCAGGGGTGCGCGGGAAGTTCCACACGAGATTTCAGCAGGGTATGTGTATTTCAGGGGTTCTGGGGAGTACTACACGTGAATTGGCCGTGTGGGTCCTCCAAGGTGTACGCTCCACAACCTCCACAGCCCCTGCAGGCAGCCCACACCACGGGGGACTACCCTGCACCCCTGCTCATGTCCCGCAGGCAGCCCATCCACCATGGGCATGCCCCCCAGCCAACCCACATGTCACCTTGCACTACTGATCAACAATGCATGTCTCCCACCACCCCCACCCCCCAGCCACCATGGCCAGCCCCCACCAGGCCCCCACTCATGTCTCCCACCACCCCCAACCCCCAGCAGTGCAGGGGCAGCCTCCACCAGGCCCCCACTCATGTCTCCCACCACCCCCACCCCCCAGCAGTGCAGGGGCAGCCCCCACCAGGCCCCCACTCATGTCTCCCACCACCCCCACTCCCCAGCCGTGCAGGGGCACCCTCCACCAGGCCCCCACTCATGTCTCCCACCACCCCCACCCACCAGCAGTGCAGGGGCAGCCCCCACCAGGCCCCCACTCATGTCTCCCACCACCCCCACCCCCCAGCCACCAGGGGCACCCTCCACCAGGCCCCCAATCATGTCTCCCACCACCCCCACCCACCAGCAGTGCACGGGGAGCCTCCACCAGGCCCCCACTCATGTCTCCCACCACCCCCACCCCCCAGCCATGCAGGGGCACCCTCCACCAGGCCCCCACTCATGTCTCCCACCACCCCCACCCCCCTGCCATGCAGGGGCACCCTCCACCAGGCCCCCACTCATGTCTCCCACCACCCCCACCCACCAGCAGTGCAGGGGCACCCCCCACCAGGCCCCCACTCATGTCTCCCACCACCCCCAACCCCCAGCCACCAGGGGCACCCTCCACCAGGCCCCCACTCATGTCTCCCACCACCCCCACCCACCAGCAGTGCAGGGGCAGCCTCCACCAGGCCCCCACTCATGTCTCCCACCACCCCCACCCCCCAGCCGTGCAGGGGCACCCTCCACCAGGCCCCCACTCATGTCTCCCACCACACCCACCCCCCAGCCGTGCAGGGGCACCCTCCACCAGGCCCCCACTCATGTCTCCCACCACCCCCACCCCCCAGCAGTGCAGGGGCAGCACCACCAGGCCCCCACTCATGTCCCCCTGCACCCCCACCCCCCAGCATCCAGGGGCTCCCTCCACCAGGCCCCTACTCATGTCTCCCGCCACCCCACCCCCCCAGCAGTGCAGGGGCAGCCTCCACCAGGCCCCCACTCATGTCTCCCACCACCCCCACCCCCCAGCCACCAGGGGCAGCCTCCACCAGGCCCCCACTCATGTCTCCCACCACCCCCACCCCCCAGCAGTGCAGGGGCAGCCCCCACCAGGCCCCCATTCATGTCTCCCACCACCCCCACCCCCAGCCGTGCAGGGGCACCCTCCACCAGGCCCCCACTCATGTCTCCCACCACCCCCACCCCCCAGCAGTGCAGGGGCAGCACCACCAGGCCCCCACTCATGTCCCCCTGCACCCCCACCCCCCAGCATCCAGGGGCACCCTCCACCAGGCCCCCACTCATGTCTCCCACCACCCCACCCCCCCAGCAGTGCAGGGGCAGCCTCCACCAGGCCCCCACTCATGTCTCCCACCACCCCCACCCCCCAGCCACCAGGGGCAGCCTCCACCAGGCCCCCACTCATGTCTCCCACCACCCCCACCCCCCAGCAGTGCAGGGGCACCCTCCACCAGGTCCCCACTCATGTCTCCCACCACCCCCACCCCCAGCCGTGCAGGGGCACCCTCCACCAGGCCCCCACTCATGTCTCCCACCACCCCCACCCACCAGCAGTGCAGGGGCAGCCTCCACCAGGCCCCCACTCATGTCTCCCACCCCCCCCCCACCCCCCAGCAGTGCAGGGGCACCCTCCACCAGGCCCCCACTCATGTCTCCCACCACCCCCACCCCCCAGCCACCAGGGGCACCCTCCACCAGGCCCCCACTCATGTCTCCCACCACCCCCACCCCCCAGCAGTGCAGGGGCAGCCTCCACCAGGCCCCCACTCATGTCTCCCACCACCCCCACCCCCCAGCCACCAGGGGCAGCCTCCACCAGGCCCCCACTCATGTGTACCACCACCCCCACCCCCCAGCAGTGCAGGGGCAGCCCCCACCAGGCCCCCACTCATGTCTCCCACCACCCCCACCCCCCATCCACCAGGGGCACCCTCCACCAGGCCCCCACTCATGTCTCCCACCACCCCCACCACCCAGCCACCAGGGGCACCCTCCACCAGGCCCCCACTCATGTCTCCCACCACCCCCACCCCCCAGCCGTGCAGGGGCACCCTCCACCAGGCCCCCACTCATGTCTCCCACCACCCCCACCCACCAGCAGTGCAGGGGCAGCCCCCACCAGGCCCCCACTCATGTCTCCCACCACCCCCACCCCCCAGCCACCAGGGGCACCCTCCACCAGGCCCCCACTCATGTCTCCCACCACCCCCACCCACCAGCAGTGCAGGGGCAGCCTCCACCAGGCCCCCACTCATGTCTCCCACCACCCCCAGCCGTGCAGGGGCACCCTCCACCAGGCCCCCACTCATGTCTCCCACCACCCCCACCCCCCAGCCGTGCAGGGGCACCCTCCACCAGGCCCCCACTCATGTCTCCCACCACCCCCACCCCCCAGCAGTGCAGGGGCAGCACCACCAGGCCCCCACTCATGTCCCCCTGCACCCCCACCCCCAGCATCCAGGGGCACCCTCCACCAGGCCCCCACTCATGTCTCCCACCACCCCCACCCCCCAGCAGTGCAGGGGCAGCCTCCACCAGGCCCCCACTCATGTCTCCCACCACCCCCACCCCCCAGCCACCAGGGGCAGCCTCCACCAGGCCCCCACTCATGTCCCCCACCACCCCACCCCCCAGCAGTGCAGGGGCAGCCCCCACAAGGCCCCCACTCATGTCTCCCACCACACCCACCCCCCACCATCCAGGGGCACCCTCCACCAGGCCCCCACTCATGTCTCCCACCACCCCCACCCCCCAGCTACCAGGGGCACCCTCCACCAGACCCCCACTCATGTCTCCCACCACCCCCACCCCCCAGCAGTGCAGGGGCAGCCTCCACCAGGCCCCCACTCATGTCTCAACCCCCCCACCCCCCAGCAGTGCAGGGGCACCCTCCACCAGGCCCCCACTCATGTCTCCCACCACCCCCACCACCCAGCCACCAGGGGCACCCTCCACCAGGCCCCCACTCATGTCTCCCACCACCCCCACCCCCCAGCAGTGCAGGGGCAGCCTCCACCAGGCCCCCACTCATGTCTCCCACCACCCCCACCCCCCAGCCACCAGGGGCAGCCTCCACCAGGCCCCCACTCATGTCTCCCACCCCCCCACCCCCCAGCAGTGCAGGGGCACCCTCCACCAGGACCCCGCTCATGTCTCCCACCACCCCCACTCCCCAGCAGTGCAGGGGCAGCCCCCACCAGGCCCCCACTCATGTCTCCCACCACCCCCACCCCCCAGCCACCAATGGCACCCTCCACCAGGCCCCCACTCATGTCTCCCACAACCCCCACCCCCCAGCCGTGCAGGGGCACCCTCCACCAGGCCCCCACTCATGTCTCCCACCACCCCCACCCACCAGCAGTGCAGGGGCAGCCCGCACCAGGCCCCCACTCATGTCTCCCACCACCCCCACCCCCCAGCCACCAGGGGCACCCTCCACCAGGCCCCCACTCATGTCTCCCACACCCCCACCCACCAGCAGTGCAGGGGCAGCCTCCACCAGGCCCCCACTCATGTCTCCCACCACCCCCACCCCCCAGCCGTGCAGGGGCACCCTCCACCAGGCCCCCACTCATGTCTCCCACCACCCCCACCCCCCAGCCGTGCAGGGGCACCCTCCACCAGGCCCCCACTCATGTCTCCCACCACCCCCACCCCCCAGCAGTGCAGGGGCAGCACCACCAGGCCCCCACTCATGTCCCCCTGCACCCCCACCCCCCAGCATCCAGGGGCACCCTCCACCAGGCCCCCACTCATGTCTCCCACCACCCCCACCCCCCAGCAGTGCAGGGGCAGCTTCCACCAGGCCCCCACTCATGTCTCCCACCACCCCCACCCCCCAGCCACCAGGGGCAGCCTCCACCAGGCCCCCACTCATGTCTCCCACCACCCCGACCCCCCAGCAGTGCAGGGGCAGCCTCCACCAGGCCCCCACTCATGTCTTCCACCACCCCCACCCCCCAGCAGTGCAGGGGCAGCCTCCACCAGGCCCCCACTCATGTCTCCCACCCCCCACACCCCCCAGCAGTGCAGGGGCACCCTCCACCAGGTCCCCACTCATGTCTCCCACCACCCCCACCCCCCAGCCACCAGAGGCACCCTCCACCAGGCCCCCACTCATGTCTCCCACCACCCCCACCCACCAGCAGTGCAGGGGCAGCCTCCACCAGGCCCCCACTCATGTCTCCCACCACCCCCACCCCCCAGCCGTGCAGGGGCACCCTCCACCAGGCCCCCACTCATGTCTCCCACCACCCCCACCCCCCAGCCGTGCAGGGGCACCCTCCACCAGGCCCCCACTCATGTCTCCCACCACCCCCACCCCCCAGCAGTGCAGGGGCAGCACCACCAGGCCCCCACTCATGTCCCCCTGCACCCCCACCCCCCAGCATCCAGGGGCACCCTCCACCAGGCCCCCACTCATGTCTCCCACCATCCCACCCCCCAGCAGTGCAGGGGCAGCCTCCACCAGGCCCCCACTCATGTCTCCCACCACCCCCACCCCCCAGCCACCAGGGGCAGCCTCCACCAGGCCCCCACTCATGTCTCCCACCACCCCCACCCCCCAGCAGTGCAGGGGCAGCCCCCACCAGGCCCCCAATCATGTCTCCCACCACACCCACTCCCCACCATCCAGGGGCACCCTCCACCAGGCCCCCACTCATGTCTCCCACCACCCCCACCCCCCAGCTACCAGGGGCACCCTCCACCAGGCCCCCACTCATGTCTCCCACCACCCCCACCCCCCAGCAGTGCAGGGGCAGCCTCCACCAGGCCCCCACTCATGTCTCCCACCCCCCCAACCCCCAGCAGTGCAGGGGCACCCTCCACCAGGCCCCAACTCATGTCTCCCACCACCCCCACCCCCCAGCCACCAGGGGCACCCTCCACCAGGCCCCCACTCATGTCTCCCACCACCCCCACCCCCCAGCAGTGCAGGGGCAGCCTCCACCAGGCCCCCACTCATGTCTCCCACCACCCCCACCCCCCAGCCACCAGGGGCAGCCTCCACCAGGCCCCCACTCATGTCTCCCACCCCCCCCCACCCCCCAGCAGTGCAGGGGCACCCTCCACCAGGCCCCCACTCATGTCTCCCACCACCCCCACCCCCCAGCAGTGCAGGGGCAGCCCCCACCAGGCCCCCACTCATGTCTCCCACCACCCCCACCCCCCAGCCACCAGGGGCACCCTCCACCAGGCCCCCACTCATGTCTCCCACCACCCCCACCACCCAGCCACCAGGGGCACCCTCCACCAGGCACCCACTCATGTCTCCCACCACCCCCACCCCCCCCAGCCGTGCAGGGGCACCCTCCACCAGGCCCCCACTCATGTCTCCCACCACCCCCACCCCCCAGCCACCAGGGGCACCCTCCACCAGGCCCCCACTCATGTCTCCCACCACCCCCACCCACCAGCAGTGCAGGGGCACCCTCCACCAGGCCCCCACTCATGTCTCCCACCACCCCCACCCCCCAGCCGTGCAGGGGCACCCTCCACCAGGCCCCCACTCATGTCTCCCACCACCCCCACCCCCCAGCCGTGCAGGGGCACCCTCCACCAGGCCCCCACTCATGTCTCCCACCACCCCCACCCCCTAGCAGTGCAGGGACAGCACCACCAGGCCCCCACTCATGTCCCCCTGCACCCCCACCCCCCCAGCATCCAGGGGCACCCTCCACCAGGCCCCCACTCATGTCTCCCACCACCCCCACCCCCCAGCAGTGCAGGGGCAGCCTCCACCAGGCCCCCACTCATGTCTCCCACCACCCCCACCCCCCAGCCACCAGGGGCAGCCTCCACCAGGCCCCCACTCATGTCTCCCACCACCCCCACCCCGCAGCAGTGCAGGGGCAGCCCCCACCAGGCCCCCTCTCATGTCTCCCACCACACCCACCCCCCACCATCCAGGGGCACCCTCCACCAGGCCCCCACTCATGTCTCCCACCACCCCCACCCCCCAGCTACCAGGGGCACCCTCCACCAGGCCCCCACTCATGTCTCCCACCACCCCTACCCCCCAGCAGTGCAGGGGCAGCCTCCACCAGGCCCCCACTCATGTCTCCCACCCCCCCCACCCACCAGCAGTGCAGGGGCACCCTCCACCAGGCCCCCACTCATGTCTCCCACCACCCCCACCCCCAGCCACCAGTGGCACCCTCCACCAGGCCCCCACTCATGTCTCCCACCACCCCCACCCCCCAGCAGTGCAGGGGCAGCCTCCACCAGGCCCCAACTCATGTCTCCCACCCCCCCACCCCCCAGCAGTGCAGGGGCACCCTCCACCAGGCCCCCACTCATGTCCCCCACCACCCCCACCCCCCAGCCACCAGGGGCACGCTCCACCAGGCCCCCACTCATGTCTCCCACCACCTCCACCCCCCAGCAGTGCAGGGGCAGCCTCCACCAGGCCCCCACTCATGTCTCCCACCACCCCCACCCCCCAGCCACCAGGGGCAGCCTCCACCACGCCCCCACTCATGACTCCCACCCCCCCACCCCCCAGCAGTGCAGGGGCACCCTCCACCAGGCCCCCACTCATGTCTCCCACCACCCCCACCCCCCAGCAGTGCAGGGGCAGCCCCCACCAGGCCCCCACTCATGTCTCCCACCACCCCCACCCCCCAGCCACCAGGGGCAGCCCCCACCAGGCCCCCACTCATGTCTCCCACCACCCCCACCCCCCAGCAGTGCAGGGGCAGCACCACCAGGCCCCCACTCATGTCTCCCACCACCCCCACCACCCAGCCACCAGGGGCACCCTCCACCAGGCCCCCACTCATGTCTCCCACCACCCCACCCCCCAGCAGTGCAGGGGCACCCTCCACCAGGCCCCCACTCATGTCTCCCACCACCCCCACCCCCCAGCAGTGCAGGGGCAGCCCCAACCAGGCCCCCACTCATGTCTCCCACCACACCCACCCCCCACCATCCAGGGGCACCCTCCACCAGGCCCCCACTCATGTCTCCCACCACCCCCACCCCCAGCAGTGCAGGGGCACCCTCCACCAGGCCCCCACTCATGTCTCCCACCACCCCCACCCCCCAGCCACCAGGGGCAGCCTCCACCAGGCCCCCACGCATGTCTCCCACCACCCCCACCCCCCAGCCACCAGGGGCAGCCACCACCAGGCCCCCACTCATGTCTCCCACCACCCCCACCCCCCACCATCCAGGGGCACCCTCCACCAGGCCCCCACTCATGTCTCCCACCACCCCCACCCCCCAGCCACCAGGGGCAGCCCCCACCAGGCCCCCACTCATGTCTCCCACCACCCCCACCCCCCAGCAGTGCAGGGGCAGCACCACCAGGCCCCCACTCATGTCCCCCTGCACCCCCACCCCCCAGCATCCAGGGGCACCCTCCACCAGGCCCCCACTCATGTCTCCCACCACCACCACCCCCCAGCAGTGCAGGGGCAGCCTCCACCAGGCCCCCACTCATGTCTCCCACCACCCCCACCCCCCAGCCACCAGGGGCAGCCTCCACCAGGCCCCCACTCATGTCTCCCACCACCCCCACCCCCCAGCTACCAGGGGCACCCTCCACCAGGCCCCCACTCATGTCTCCCACCACCCCCACCCCCCAGCAGTGCAGGGGCAGCCTCCACCAGGCGCCCACTCATGTCTCCCACCACCCCCACCCCCCCAGCAGTGCAGGGGCAGCCTCCACCAGGCCCCCACTCATGTCTCCCACCACCCCCACCCCCCAGCCGTGCAGGGGCACCCTCCACCAGGCCCCCACTCATGTCTCCCACCACCCCCACCCCCCAGCAGTGCAGGGGCACCCTCGACCAGGTCCTCACAATCCCCAATCATGTGCGTTATGGTCAGCCTCCACAGCCAAAAAGCCCTACCAAGTAACCCATTCACCCACATGGAAATGGAAATTACATGTCACACCCCCAATGTTCATGAAGCTAATGAACCCATGTCCGTCACACACAATGTTTGCAATTGAATGGGAAAACACCCAACATGACATGCATGAAACCAATGAGATGATACCACACAGTGAAGTATGACAACAAAATTGTATTGAAAAAAAGAAAGAATGGTAAAGAAATGAAACAAACTACAATGGGAAGTAAAAAAAATTAAGCTGCATGTCCGTATAAAAATAAAGAACTGCAAATCATAATCCAAAAAAATGTCGTCCAAAGTCAAATTTAAAAAATATCTATCAAATTAAGAACTATGTAAAAAACTCGAAAGGGTCCATGAGCCCAACTGAACAAAGGAAACCTAAAAAAAAACCTAACTAAAAAGCAACTATATACAAAAAGTGGAGCAGTGTCCGTCGACTCCAAATCATAAGAAAAAACAAAGGAAACCTAAAACTAAAGAACTATATACAAAGGCGGCGGGCAAGTCCGGCGGCTCACTCCGTGGTGTTCTGGGCCAGGGCATCATCGAACTCCTGTTCGATGTCCCGGAGGCGGTCCAGTTCCATGGCCCCGAGGGTCCGCAGCGACGACGCCGTGTCCTCCTCCAACCCCCTGCGGATTGCCTCGAGGCACTCGGCCCGCCTCAGGGCCCTCCGCATGGAGTTCTCCGCCCTGACCATTGTGAGCCGCGCCTCTAGTGCCCGCCGCCGCTCCACACTTATGGCGTGGCCCAACCGCTGCCACACGGAAGACACTCTCTGTCCTGGGTCCTCCTGCCCTCAGGCCGATGCCTGCCCCTCCGATGTCGAAGGCCCCGAGCCTTCATGGCTTCCACCATGTTGCTGCTGCTGCTCTGCCTCTGCCCGTGCACTGCCTCCTGCTGCCTGCACATCCTCCGCCGGCTGGGGTGCAGTTGTTGATGTGGCCACCCCTGCTGGACGTCCGACTCCCGACTGTGGCAGGGATCCCTCCTCCACCAGCCTGGCCGCATTGTCAGAGGCAGCTCCACAGGGCACCCAGGTGACTGATGGGTGGGAAGATGGCACAGAGGACGACTGGCGCATAGGGGGTCCAGTTGAGGAGGGGGTCGGAGCAAGCCCCATCAGACGGAGGAATCCGGTCTGGGTTACCTGTCCCAGCAGGCTGACGTGGTCAACAAGCCATTCGAGATGACGTGCAGTCTCTCCATGAAAAGACTGCAGGTCACCTCGCATGGCCCGTTGACGCAACGCCACACCAGCCAGGACAGGCTCAACCCGGACCTGGATAGCCACGTCCGCAGGCAGAGGAAGGCCAGTTGACGTCAGCTCATCCCCTGCCTGAAAACGGGTCTGGACGTAGGCATCCCTGCTGGTGCAAGATGATGCAGGGACAGGATCGGGGACAGGATTGCACACAGGCACCTCCGCGGCGGCCTGTGCTGCCTCCTGTCCCTGGTCCTGGACTGCACCACTAGCACCAGTGGGATCCCCACCTCCAGACCCCGTCTCTGGTGCTTGCACGGCCTCCTCCTCCACCAAACCCCCCACCAACCTGGATGACTCCGTGCCATCTTCCCCTGTTGGGCCCTGTGGGGTCCCAGCTGCCCCTTCTGCTGCCGAGGAGTCCAACTCCAACCTCCGCCTCTTGGACCTCGCCCCGGCAGCTGCGGCCTGGGACGCGGCACCGGACTCCTCACTCCCCGACGAGATGACAACACGGGAGGGGAGCCGGGCCTTGTGTCTCCGGCTGGCGGTGGGATCCCCGCCGCTGTGCTCCACAGCACCTTCTCCGCCCTCTTCATCAGTTGACGCTGCAGACAGGGAGAAACAAAACACAGGCATCAGGGCACTGTACAATGGACACATACACACATGACAGTTGCACATGAGTGGCATTGGCAAACCTCAGACATGTCATCACAATCCCCAACACACATGTCATTGCAACTCGCACACATGAGCCATACCACAGCCATATCGGAACTGCCACCACCATCCATACACATACAACAGCATGAGCAGCCAAAGGTGACCCAGACATCACATGCAACACAGGAAGTGCACCACACATGTACACACGCCACCACACTTGCATGCATGTGTACACCTCTGCCAAGTGTCGCACTGTTCAGACAGGCATCCATGTCACATCTGCCAATCAGGCTTCCACATACCGCAGTCACATGCATCCATGTTGCATCACTGTTGCACCCTTGTCAAATACACACACATGCACATGTACACAGTGCTCATACATGCAGCCGAAAACAACATACATGCGTGATATCACGGACATGTCTACTTAAATACACATTCATCCAAACATGTGTGCACACACAACTGCATTTGGCATGCAAGCCTACACACACAAGCACCATCCATGTCTCACACATTACAGCCCTCGCATGTGTCAGCCCCACGGCCCTGGACACCCCCACCCATACTCGACCCCATACAAACATATGTGCAACCTGCACACTACCGAATAATCACCACACGCACTGCTCACAATCAGGATGCATGTACACTCACCGCTCGACTCCAGACGGGTCTGCTTCTCCAGGACCTGGACGTGGAGCGCTGGGGATATGCGTTCCAGGACCCTCATTTGTTCTTCCGACAAGTGGCCCCGGCGCCCCTTGGCATCCGCTGCCTTCAAGAGGCGCCGGGCCTTGTTCAGGGTCCTGGACCTGAAGTCCTCCCAGCGCTTCCTGACATGTTGGAAGTCGCGGACTGCCACCCCCTCCGCATTGATGGCAGTCACGATGTCAGTCCAGATCCGAGTCCGTCCTTCCTTGTCGGCGCGGGAACTTCCGAAGAGGGCATCATACTGCCCCAGGACTTGCTCCACCAGGACACCAACTTCGGTGGCACTGAAGCTGGTGCCCCTCTGCCTCTCTGGCCGGGGGTTGTCAGTGGTCACAGATGGTGTTTGCCCCGACATGACAACCCCAGAGGCAGGAGTGGGTGGGCAACTGGGTCCTGGGGCTGGGCTGTGGAGCGATGGAATACCAGTCGGGAGTCTTCGGTTCCAGCAGGGGTGGTCACAGCAACAGCACCCCTGGCTGATGTGCAGGCAGCAAATGGCAGTGCACGTGGGCAGCAGGCAGTCAGGCAGCAGCAGATGGCAGGTGGGAGCGTGCTCGGGGCTCTGGGGGGCAGTAGTTCGGCCTTCTGGGCAGGAGCGTGGTCTTCCGTGTGCATACGCGTGGCCAGCTTGATACGGAGTGATTTGGCACGTGAAAAGTCTGCACGTCAGCGTGAAATTCGAGGAAAGGCCCTTAGCGCGTAAGCGCGTCAGCACGCATACGCGATTCTATTGGACCAAAGGCCCTCAGCGCATAAGCGCGTCTGTGACGTGACCCGCACGGGTGTTTCCCACACAGCACGTGATGACAGAGCACACGTGGAAAGACTGCACGTCAGCGTGTCATCGCGTGTAATTGGTGGGAATGGGCCTAGCGCGTACACGCGGCAGTGACAAAGCGTGTACTTGGTGGAAATGGCCCTACACGCAGAAGTGACAAAGCGTGTAATTGGTGGAAATGGCCCTAGCGCGTACACCCCGCGTAAGTGACGCTGGACGTGTGGGCCTGTATAAAAGGTACGTGTAGAACACCATTTCCTTGTACGTGCTTTTCGTGGAGAGCGAGTGGGTGAATTCTGTACTTCTTGTCGTTTCACATGCGATTTACTTCACGGCGTTTCAAGTTCGTATTCCCTGTTACCTCTGACAGCTTTTTCTCTTTTTACTCTTTTACTGGTTTACCTGGGCCTGTTCCCTCAAACAGTGTTCCCTTCTACTGTTGTACTGTCTCCTCAGACAGCGTACAAATCTTCTTTTGGCGGGGGTGTTGCCAACCAAACGCGCTCCTTTTTTACGCTCTTTTACCTGGCAGACGGTGAGTCACGCACGTATCTAACATCTGTGCTTGCCCCGTGTGTAGCCTACCCCTTCAGAGGTCATTCTAGGCTGCGTGTGACACGCATACGTTCATTCTTGTGTTACTGGGTGCCACAGCGTAGTGCAGGTTTTTCTTTCTGCACACGTGGTCTAGGAGGGGTTGCGTGCACGTCATCTCCCTTTTTTGGGGCTCCTGTGTGTAGCGTGACCCGTCATCTTTCCCCAGGGGTTACATTCAGCCTTGCAAGAGCACGAGGGTACAATTACCATCTGGTACCCAACCCCTTTGACCCCCAATTGCCCAGGACAATAGCTTACAGCCACTCCCATACGCACATTTACATCAGTGCCATGGCTGGGAGGCGAGGATTCTGTAAGGGTGGCAAAGGTGGAAGAGCCACAAGTGGTGGCCGTGGTGGATCCGGTAGGGGACGTGGTCGTTACTTGCAGAGTGAGCCTGTCCCCCCATGTGTGGAGGACCAGTCAAGGGCACCCATAATCCCCCCCCTCCCGTTGAGGCTGATGTGGCTGACACCATCCATGCTCAGCCCTTGTTGGACCAGCCCATTGTGGCACCAGACCTGGCTGACTCCATGGCTGACTTTCAGGTCAGCAGGCCTATGACACGTGCGCTGGTGCACGTTGATGTCACCATGCCACGTGCATCTGGGGCAGCAAGGTCATCTGCTGCCCCAAGTAGGCAAGGCGGAGAGGCTGCAGGGGCAGCTGCGGCTCCATCCACCCCAGCCCTCACACACCCAGCCAGGACAGTGTCGGTCCTAGTCCATCCTGCTGACATTTCCCCTGACACCATCACACTTGAGCCAATGCCTGCACCAACTCCCATGCTGAGTGTGCAATCCCACACTCCTGATACAGAGTCCACCAGGGCTCCTGCCCCTAGTGTCCAGAGCGGCGCAGGACACTCAGGATCACCACCACCTTCCAAGCGGAAGAGGAAGAGTGCTTGTCCGGCACAGGCTGATGCCCCAGACACGGCTACACAGTCCGGCCCGTCCAGGAAGCCCAGCTTCACGGATGACGAACTGAATGCACTTGTCGAGTATGTGTCCGCACATGACAACGAGATGGTCATTGTTGCAGGATCCAAGACCACACCTGCAGAACGCCAGGCACACTGGCAGACCGTTGCGGACATCGTAAGTGCCCTTGGAATCGTGAGGCGCACAGCCAATGATTGCTATAAGCGCTGGAATGACCTAAAGCGCAGGGCAAAGAGTAAGCTGGCCTCAAGTCATGCCGCAACTCTAGTGACTGGAGGTGGGTCTCCAGTAGTAGACATGGAACTCACTACACATGAGTCAGTCGCTGGGACCTACGTCACGGAGGAACAGATCCAAGGCGTGGGAGATCTGCCTGATTACGAGGCATTGTCCGGTGAGTGCACATGCATGTGTGTGTCATCCATGTGCATGGTGTGTGTGAGGGCTTCTGTTTGTGTGCCAGGTGAGAGTGTGTGCGCCTGAGTCGTATGGGTCAGCCATGTGCTTCATGCAATACATCCTGCGCAGCTGCATTTGGCCATAGCAGTATCCCTTCTGCCAACAGTAGACATCTAGCCCAACTGCACGCCAGTTGCCCTTGAAGTGTCACCTTGCCACAATATTGTTGCTTATTTTTCACAGTTCATTCAGTCAGATTGTTTGCATTCCACCACTTTTACTAGGCATTTCGCAGTCCTCTAATCACATGTCTGACATGGCTATGGTAAAGTGGAGTGACTTTGTTACCTGGATATCATTTGTTCACACATGTCCCTGTGCAATTGGACCATTTCGGACTGGCAGCTCCAGGTGAAAAATCTGACCTGTTTGAATTAGAAAAGCTATTACATGCAGGAACTGGACTGAATGAATAGGTGCTGCCCTCCTCTCCATCTTCACTCAATAGCAATGGTACATGCCATCTGTGTGATGGCATGTGTGCTTCACCTGGCAATCACAGGCCAATGTGTGATGCCACTGCCAGGCAGCATGCAGAAAATGTGTTCATCTTCCATCTTGGTGTCATCAGTGTGTGCCATTTGCCTGCCCTTCATATGCAGTGAGGGTTCATGCATGGGAGGGTTTTAGTCATGTGGGACATGTGTCAATCAAGTACTGGTTCTCTTGCTTCTCAGCCCTCATTGTGTGCCATGGTGCTAATGCCTGTTTCCATTTCTTTGTTTTTATGTCTTTGCAGGGGAAGACGCACCTGATACTGCTGGGGTTGTGGAGATGGTGCAGACCCAGGAGGGGTCCGAGGGCCGACCAACCACCAGTGAGGGATGTGGTGTAGTGGTGGGTGAGAACCCACAACTGCTGCAGGTCGTGCTCTCAAGGGGTGTCTCTGGCTGCACCTCCCCCGAGCTGTACTCAGGTGTTGATTCGGATGAGACCTACGTGCCGTCGCAGGTGAGTGTTCCAGGGAGGGATTCTGTTCTGTCCCACCCACCTGCACCAGGGTCAGAACCCTCAATGGGGATGTCAGTGTTGGCAGCTACGCCTTTGGTGGTTACGGATGCAGGGTCACACTCCGCGACATCTGATCCTGTTCCTGGGCCAGCAGATCAGAGGGGGAATGCAGTCCTGCAGCCTCAGGCAGTGCCGGCACAGCAAGGCGCAGTTCGCCTTGCCCCAGACAGGTGTGGTGCCCGCCGACGTGGTGGCCGTACGCCACCTGGCAATACCGCATGGGAGCAATCCATTTACGGTATGGCAACCATACAGGCAGCATCATCCGAGATGATGGCTCAGGCCATGGATAGGGTGGCCACTTCCATTGTCCCCCCTGAAAGGCTGATGGAGCGACTACAGCAGGCAACCGACTCCATCTGCCAGTCACACAGGGAGGACATGTTGGCGTCCAACAGGGACAGGCGGGCGGCACTGGCGACTCTGCAGGAGGCCATCTCCATAGAGTCCCAGGGCCACAGGGAAGCCCTGAGGCAGGCGCTCCTTCACCTCAGGACGACTCTTGTTGAGCTTGAGGCTTCAACACACCAAAGGACAGAACAGCAGCTGGAGCGTCTCACCCGTACGCTCTCAGGTGAGATGCAGGCAACGAGGGCGGAGGTCAGGGCACCCCGTGAGTTGTTGCATGGGGACCTCCGCACACTCATCCTCCAGAACCAGACCTACCACACCCGCATGCTTGCAGCCATGGAGGAGCAGACTAGGGCCTTGCGTGGGCTGCCTCCCATAGTGCAACCACCTCCGGATGCAGCTGCACAGGGTGATAATAGCGACAGCAGTGATACTCCCACAATAGGGTAGCTGTGTGGGCCATGAGCCCATGGAGGTGTTTTTTTTCCCAGGATCCACGCAGGTGGGTTCTGGTGTGCACCCTGTCCTCGCACCTCCTGGGTGGCCTCCCCAACCCCCCCGGGCCCATCAATGGCCATTTTTTATTTATTTTTATTTTTATTTTTATTTTTAATTATTTTTTCCCAATTTTTTTGGGACAATTTGTTGGCTTCCGTGGTTCCTGTGGGCATACGCTGCATTGTGGCTGGGCACATGCAGGCTTGTCATGTATTTGGTTCAGATGCTTGGGTTAGAGTCACACACACCCCTCCCTTCCCCGTTTCCATGGGCTTGCAAAGGGTGTGCCCAAGTGACATTGACGTACATGGTGACATTGGACTCCCACTACATGTGTGGGTAGTCTAGTCAATACTGTGTATACATTCCTAGTGCATATTGCTGTTGTGTTGTACACTGCATGTTGCATTTATGTGTAACTCATCATCTGTGTCTACCTCCCAATTTGCAGTTCCCTTCCTCATGTCTACACAAGGCCCTCTAGTTTGGAGATGGGGTCCATGTTGGCAGCAGTGCACCTACAACTCTACATGGCGCCAACACTGCACAGTTGGTAGTGGTGGGAGTGCAGGCATTTCCAGGTGGTGAGACTACTAATATATAACATTCGTGATGTCATGTTGATGGTAGTACCTGCTCAAGTTTGTTGTTGGTCCTGCATTACTGTGAGCATTTCAGGTGTTGCAAGTTTCAATTAGGGACACTCTACATTGTGACACTAGTGTCATGTTGTGGGGATTAGTTTGTTTACCTGCAAATAGCATGACATGGCACGGTGTGTCGTGTGGCGGTGCTGGGCATGGGTTGGCTGACATGGCACTGTCCTCTTGTTGCATTTTGCAAGTGGGTATTCATTTTAGCTGCTTGAATGTGTTACTTCACAAAACTGCATTGGTGGTGTCTGTGTGGGTAGGGATGCACACATTGTGACACTTCCAGGTGAACAATCTCAGGCTGATATGGTTTTCACGGTTCATTCTCCAGACATTCAGGATCAGTGTCAGGTTGAGTCATCATTGATTGTCAGATGGAATGTGCCAGGGCAGTGTGCACTCCACAGGGGTGTGATTTCTATGTGAAGTAATTAGCCACTAGCTGTGTACGGGCTGCCTCCCCCCGTGCCCTTTCCCCTCCCATGCGCAGCGGCTATGCATGTGGTTGGGGATGTGGGGCCACCACCATGTCCACGGCCAGGCCCCGGCGTGTTGCAACGTTGTGCAGGACACATGCTGCCACTATGATCCTGCACACTACTGGGGGAGCGTACAACAGCTGCCAGCCAGAACGGTCAAGGGAGCGAAAGCGTGACTTTAGCACTCCGAATGTGTGCTCCACTATGCCCCGGGTTGTAATGTGGGCTGTGTTATATCTTACCTGGGGTGGCGTGGTGGGGTTCCGAATTGGCGTCATCATGTGGGGGCTGAGAGGGTAGGCACTGTCCCCTGTGGAGGTGGTGATTGGTATCATTGGTGGGGTTGTGACCTTGCTCAGTATCTGACGTGCATGCATGTGCAGTGGCATTCATACTCACCAAGCAGCCATGTATCGCCATGCCGCCCAGCTTCTAGGTCCCGGCTTAGGGTGGACATTCGGTAAATGAAGCTGTCGTGGGTTGACCCGGGATAGTTGGCAAATACTGAGGTGATGATTCCATTGGCATTACATACTACCTGCACGTTGATGGAATGCCAGTGCTTGCGGTTCCTATAGATGTGCTCTGATGCCCTGGGGGGACGTAGAGCCACATGGGTGCAGTCAATGGCACCTAGCACTTTGGGGAATCGTGCCACACCGTAAAAATCCAGGGCGGCAGCATGCCTTTCTGCAGGTGTTCTGGGCAGGTATATGTGCCTGCGGACTGATGGGCGTGCAGTGATGATGTTCAAGACCTGGTGTAGGCAGCGTGACTGGGTGGCCTGGGATACCCCACCCACAATGGCACTTGTCCGCTGAAATGATCCTGTGGCCAAGAAGTGCAGTACATTGAGGACCTTCTCCAGGGGGCTGAGTGCTTGGGAGCACAGGGTGGGTGATGTGAGGTCATCCTCCCACTCACTCACCAGGTCCAGTATAATGTGTGGTGGAAACCTGTACCTCCCATGCACCTGGTCATCAGGCATCCCGAAAAGGCTGGTTCTGGGTGTGAATATTCTGGCCCTGACTATCCTCCTCCTCCTCCTTTGGTAGCCCACGCCCACTGCGGCTAGGAACGGTATGTTCATCCTGGGTCTGAGCTTGTTATTTTGTTAGCGTGCAAATTAATGCGTTGCGCGTGTTGTAGGCGAGCGTGTGACCCGCGCACCCCTGAAATCCAGTACCCAGTCCAATAGCATGTGGAAATTCCCGCGCACCCCGGGATACAGGTGCGCTGACGTACTTGCGTGTGTAAGTGCCCGCGCACCCCTGATATACACGTACATAGGTCAATCGCGTGTACGTGCACTTTTGTCCAATTACACGCGATGACACTCTGACGTGCTGTCCAATAACACGCGATGACACTCTGACGTGCAGTCTTTCCACGTGTGCTCTGTCATCACGTGCTGTGTGGGAAACACCCGTGCGGGTCACGTCACAGACGCGCTTACGCGCTGAGGGCCTTTGGTCCAATAGAATCGCGTATGCGTGCTGACGCGCTTACGCGCTAAGGGCCTTTCCTCGAATTTCACGCTGACGTGCAGACTTTTCACGTGCCAAATCACTCCGTATCAAGCTGGCCACGCGTATGCACACGGAAGACCACGCTCCTGCCCAGAAGGCCGAACTACTGCCCCCCAGAGCCCCGAGCACGCTCCCACCTGCCATCTGCTGCTGCCTGACTGCCTGCTGCCCACGTGCACTGCCATTTGCTGCCTGCACATCAGCCAGGGGTGCTGTTGCTGTGACCACCCCTGCTGGAACCGAAGACTCCCGACTGGTATTCCATCGCTCCACAGCCCAGCCCCAGGACCCAGTTGCCCACCCACTCCTGCCTCTAGGGTTGTCATGTCGGGGCAAACACCATCTGTGACCACTGACAACCCCCGGCCAGAGAGGCAGAGGGGCACCAGCTTCAGTGCCACCGAAGTTGGTGTCCTGGTGGAGCAAGTCCTGGGGCAGTATGATGCCCTCTTCGGAAGTTCCCGCGCCGACAAGGAAGGACGGACTCGGATCTGGACTGACATCGTGACTGCCATCAACGCGGAGGGGGTGGCAGTCCGCGACTTCCAACATGTCAGGAAGCGCTGGGAGGACTTCAGGTCCAGGACCCTGAACAAGGCCCGGCGCCTCTTGAAGGCAGCGGATGCCAAGGGGCGCCGGGGCCACTTGTCGGAAGAACAGATGAGGGTCCTGGAACGCATATCCCCAGCGCTCCACGTCCAGGTCCTGGAGAAGCAGACCCGTCTGGAGTCGAGCGGTGAGTGTACATGCATCCTGATTGTGAGCAGTGCGTGTGGTGATTATTCGGTAGTGTGCAGGTTGCACATCTGTTTGTATGGGGTCGAGTATGGGTGGGGGTGTCCAGGGCCGTGGGGCTGACACATGCGAGGGCTGTAATGTGTGAGACATGGATGGTGCTTGTGTGTGTAGGCTTGCATGCCAAATGCAGTTGTGTGTGCACACATGTTTGGATGAATGTGTATTTAAGTAGACATGTCCGTGATGTCACGCATGTATGTTGTTTTCGGCTGCATGTATGAGCACTGTGTACATGTGCATGTGTGTGTATTTGACAAGGGTGCAACAGTGATGCAACATGGATGCATGTGACTGCGGTATGTGGAAGCCTGATTGGCAGATGTGACATGGATGCCTGTCTGAACAGTGCGACACTTGGCAGAGGTGTACACATGCATGCAAGTGTGGTGGTGTGTGTACATGTGTGGTGCACTTCCTGTGTTGCATGTGATGTCTGGGTCACCTTTGGCTGCTCATGCTGTTGTATGTGTATGGATGGTGGTGGCAGTTGCGATATGGCTGTGGTATGGCTCATGTGTGCGAGTTGCAATGACATGTGTGTTGGGGATTGTGATGACATGTCTGAGGTTTGCCAATGCCACTCATGTGCAACTGTCATGTGTGTATTTGTCCATTGTACAGTGCCCTGATGCCTGTGTTTTGTTTCTCCCTGTCTGCAGCGTCAACTGATGAAGAGGGCGGAGAAGGTGCTGTGGAGCACAGCGGCGGGGATCCCACCGCCAGCCGGAGACGCAAGGCCCGGCTCCCCTCCCGTGTTGTCATCTCGTCGGGGAGTGAGGAGTCCGGTGCCACGTCCCAGGCCGCAGCTGCCGGGGGGAGGTCCAAGAGGCAGAGGTTGGAGTTGGACTCCTCGGCAGCAGAAGGGGCAGCTGGGACCCCACAGGGCCCAACAGGGGAAGATGGCACGGAGTCATCCAGGTTGGTGGGGGGTTTGGTGGAGGAGGAGGCCATGCAAGCACCAGAGACGGGGTCTGGAGGAGGGGATCCCCCTGGTGCTAGTGGTGCAGTCCAGGACCAGGGACAGGAGGCAGCACAGGCCGCCGCGGAGGTGCCTGTGTGCAATCCTGTCCCCGATCCTGTCCCTGCATCATCTTGCACCAGCAGGGATGCCTACGTCCAGACCCGTTTTCAGGCAGGGGATGAGCTGACGTCAAATGGCCTTCCTCTGCCTGCGGACGTGGCTATCCAGGTCCGGGTTGAGCCTGTCCTGGCTGGTGTGGCGTTGCGTCAACGGGCCATGCGAGGTGACCTGCAGTCTTTTCATGGAGAGACTGCACGTCATCTCGAATGGCTCGTTGACCACGTCAGCCTGCTGGGACAGGTCACCCAGACCGGATTCCTCCGTCTGATTGGGCTTGCTCCGACCCCCTCCTCAACTGGACCCCCTACGCTCCAGTCGTCCTCTGTGCCATCTTCCCACCCATCAGTCACCTGGGTGCCCTGTGGAGCTGCCTCTGACAGTGCGGCCAGGCTGGTGGAGGAGGCATCCCTGCCACAGTCGGGAGTCGGACGTCCAGCAGGGGTGGCCACATCAACAACTGCACCCCAGCCGGCGGAGGATGTGCAGGCAGCAGGAGGCAGTGCACGGGCAGAGGCAGAGCAGCAGCAGCAACATGGTGGGAGCCATGAAGGCTCGGGGCCTTCGACATCGGAGGGGCAGGCATCGGCCGGAGGGCAGGAGGACCCAGGACAGAGAGTGTCTTCCGTGTGGCAGCGGTTGGGCCACGCCATAGGTGCGGAGCGGCGGCGGGCGGAAGAGGCACGGCTCACAATGGTCAGGGCGGAGAACTCCATGCGGAGGGCCCAGAGGCGGGCCGAGTGCCTCGAGGCAATCCGCAGGGGGTTGGAGGAGGACACGGCGTCGTCCCTGCGGACCCTCGGGGCCATGGAACTGGACCGCCTCCGGGACATCAAACAGGAGTTCGATGATGCCCTGGCCCAGAACACCACGGAGTGAGCCGCTGGACTTGCCCGCCGCCTTTGTATATAGTTCTTTAGTTTTAGGTTTCCTTTGTTTTTTCTTATGATTTGGAGTCGACGGACACTGCTCCACTTTTTGTATATAGTTGCTTTTTAGTTAGTTTTTTTTTTAGGTTTCCTTTGTTCAGTTGGGCTCATGGACCCTTTCGAGTTTTTTACATAGTTCTTAATTTAATAGATATTTTTTTAAATTTGACTTTGGACGACATTTTTTTGGATTATGATTTGCAGTTCTTTATTTTTATACGGACATGCAGCTTAATTTTTTTTACTTCCCATTGTAGTTTGTTTCATTTCTTTACCATTCTTTCTTTTTTTCAATACAATTTTGTTTTCATACTTCACTGTGTGGTATCATCTCATTGGTTTCATGCATGTCATGTTGGGTGTTTTCCCATTCAATTGCAAACATTGTGTGTGACGGACATGGGTTCATTAGCTTCATGAACATTGGGGGTGTGACATGTAATTTCCATTTCCATGTGGGTGAATGGGTTACTTGGTAGGGCTTTTTGGCTGTGGAGGCTGACCATAAGCACATGATTGGGGATTGTGAGGACCTGGTCGAGGGTGCCCCTGCACTGCTGGGGGGTGGGGGTGGTGGGAGACATGAGTGGGGGCCTGGTGGAGGGTGCCCCTGGTGGCTGGGGGGTGGGGGTGGTGGGAGACATGAGTGGGGGCCTGGTGGAGGGTGCCCCTGGATGGTGGGGGGTGGGGGTGGTGGGAGACATGAGTGGGGGCCTGGTGGGGGCTGCCCCTGCACTGCTGGGGGGTGGGGGGGTGGGAGACATGAGTGGGGGCCTGGTGGAGGGTGCCCCTGGTGGCTGGGGGGTGGGGGTGGTGGGAGACATGAGTGGGGGCCTGGTGGAGGCTGCCCCTGGATGGTGGGGGGTGGGGGTGGTGGGAGACATGAGTGGGGGCCTGGTGGAGGGTGCCCCTGGATGGTGGGGGGTGGGGGTGGTGGGAGACATGAGTGGGGGCCTGGTGGGGGCTGCCCCTGCACTGCTGGGGGGTGGGGGTGGTGGGAGACATGAGTGGGGGCCTGGTGGAGGGTGCCCCTGCACTGCTGGGGGGTGGGGGTGGTGGGAGACATGAGTGGGGGCCTGGTGGAGGGTGCCCCTGGTGGCTGGGTGGTGGGGGTGGTGGGAGACATGAGTGGGGGCCTGGTGGGGGCTGCCCCTGCACTGCTGGGGGGTGGGGGTGGTGGGAGACATGAGTGGGGGCCTGGTGGAGGCTGCCCCTGCACTGCTGGGGGGTGGGGGTGGTGGGAGACATGAGTGGGGGTCTGGTGGAGGGTGCCCCTGGATGGTGGGGGGTGGGTGTGGTGGGAGACATGAGTGGGGGCCTGGTGGGGGCTGCCCCTGCACTGCTGGGGGGTGGTGGTGGTGGGAGACATGAGTGGGGGCCTGGTGGAGGGTGCCCCTGGTGGCTGGGGGGTGGGGGTGGTGGGAGACATGAGTGGGGGCCTGGTGGAGGGTGCCCCTGGTGGCTGGGGGGTGGGGGTGGTGGGAGACATGAGTGGGGGCCTGGTGGAGGGTGCCCCTGGATGGTGGGGGGTGGGGGTGGTGGGAGACATGATTGGGGGCCTGGTGGAGGGTGCCCCTGGATGGTGGGGGGTGGGTGTGGTGGGAGACATGAGTGGGGGCCTGGTGGGGGCTGCCCCTGCACTGCTGGGGGGTGGGGGTGGTGGGAGACATGAGTGGGGGCCTGGTGGAGGCTGCCCCTGGTGGCTGGGGGGTGGGGGTGGTGGGAGACATGAGTGGGGGCCTGGTGGAGGCTGCCCCTGCACTGCTGGGGGGTGGGGGTGGTGGGAGACATGAGTGGGGGCCTGGTGGAGGGTGCCCCTGGATGCTGGGGGGTGGGGGTGCAGGGGGACATGAGTGGGGGCCTGGTGGTGCTGCCCCTGCACTGCTGGGGGGTGGGGGTGGTGGGAGACATGAGTGGGGGCCTGGTGGAGGCTGCCCCTGCACTGCTGGGGGGTGGGGGTGGTGGGAGACATGAGTGGGGGCCTGGTGGAGGCTGCCCCTGCACTGCTGGGGGGTGGGGGTGGTGGGAGACATGAGTGGGGGCCTGGTGGAGGCTGCCCCTGCACTGCTGGGGGGTGGGGGTGGTGGGAGACATGAGTGGGGGCCTGGTGGAGGCTGCCCCTGCACTGCTGGGGGGTGGGGGTGGTGGGAGACATGAGTGGGGGCCTGGTGGAGGCTGCCCCTGCACTGCTGGGGGGTGGGGTGGTGGGAGACATGAGTGGGGGCCTGGTGGAGGCTGCCCCTGGTGGCTGGGGGGTGGGGGTGCAGGGGGACATGAGTGGGGGCCTGGTGGAGGCTGCCCCTGCACTGCTGGGGGGTGGGGGTGGTGGGAGACATGAGTGGGGGCCTGGTGGAGGGTGCCCCTGCACTGCTGGGGGGTGGTGGTGGTGGGAGACATGAGTGGGGGCCTGGTGGAGGGTGCCCCTGGTGGCTGGGGGGTGGGGGTGGTGGGAGACATGAGTGGGGGCCTGGTGGAGGGTGCCCCTGGATGGTGGGGGGTGGGGGTGGTGGGAGACATGAGTGGGGGCCTGGTGGAGGGTGCCCCTGGATGGTGGGGGGTGGGGGTGGTGGGAGACATGAGTGGGGGCCTGGTGGAGGCTGCCCCTGGTGGCTGGGGGGTGGGGGTGGTGGGAGACATGAGTGGGGGCCTGGTGGAGGCTGCCCCTGCACTGCTGGGGGGTGGGGGTGGTGGGAGACATGAGTGGGGGCCTGGTGGAGGGTGCCACTGGATGCTGGGGGGTGGGGGTGCAGGGAGACATGAGTGGGGGCCTGGTGGTGCTGCCCCTGCACCGCTGGGGGGTGGGGGTGGTGGGAGACATGGTTGGGGGCCTGTGGAGGGTGCACCTGCACTGCTGGGGGGTGGGGGTGGTGGGAGACATGAGTGGGGGCCTGGTGGGGGCTGCCCCTGGTGGCTGGGGGGTGGGGGTGGTGGGAGACATGAGTGGGGGCCTGGTGGAGGGTGCCCCTGCACTGCTGGGGGGTGGGGTGGTGGGAGACATGAGTGGGGGCCTGGTGGAGGGTGCCCCTGGTGGCTGGGGGGTGGGGGTGGTGGGAGACATGAGTGGGAGCCTGGTGGAGGGTGCCCCTGGATGGTGGGGGGTGGGGGTGGTGGGAGACATGAGTGGGGGCCTGGTGGAGGCTGCCCCTGGTGGCTGGGGGGTGGGGGTGGTGGGAGACATGAGTGGGGGCCTGGTGGAGGCTGACCCTGCACTGCTGGGGGGTGGGGGTGGTGGGAGACATGAGTGGGGGCCTGGTGGAGGGTGCCCCTGGATGCTGGGGGTGGGGGTGCAGGGGGACATGAGTGGGGGCCTGGTGGTGCTGCCCCTGCACTGCTGGGGGGTGGGGGTGGTGGGAGACATGAGTGGGGGCCTGGTGGAGGCTGCCTCTGCACTGCTGGGGGGTGGGGGTGGTGGGAGACATGCATTGTTGATCAGTAGTGCAAGGTGACATGTGGGTTGGCTGCGGGGCATTCCCATGGTGGATGGGCTGCCTGCGGGACATGAGCAGGGGTGCAGGGTAGTCCCCCGTGGTGTGGGCTGCCTGCAGGGGCCGTGGAGGTTGTCGAGCGTACACCTGGGAGGACCCACACGGCCAATTCACGTGTAGTACTCCCCAGAACCCATGGAATACACGTACCCTGCTCGACTGGGCCAATCGCGTGTGGAACTTCCCGCGCACCCCTGAAATACACGTACCCTGCTGCTATCGCGTGTGGAACTTCCCGCGCACCCATGGAATACACGTACCCTGCTCGCACTGGGCCAATCGCGTGTGGAACTTCCCGCGCACCCCTGAAATACACGTACCCTGCTGAAATCGCGTGTGGAACTTCCCGCGCACCCCTGAGATACAAGTACCCTGCTGAAATCGCGTGTGGACCTTCCCGCGCACCCCTGAAATACACGTACCCTGCTCGCACTGGGCCAATCGCGTGTGGAACTTCCCGCGCACCCCTGGAATACACGTACCCTGCTGAAATCGCGTGTGGAACTTCCCGCGCACCCCTGAAATACACGTACCCTGCTCGCACTGGGCCAATTGCGTGTGGAACTTCCCGCGCACCCCTGGAATACACGTACCCTGCTGAAATCGCGTGTGGAACTTCCCGCGCACCCCTGAAATACACGTACCCTGCTCGCACTGGGCCAATTGCGTGTGGAACTTCCCGCGCACCCCTGGAATACACGTACCCTGCTGAAATCGCGTGTGGAACTTCCCGCGCACCCCTGAAATACACGTACCTTGCTCGCACTGGGCCAATCGCGTGTGGAACTTCCCACGCACCCCTGGAATACACGTACCCTGCTGAAATCGCGTGTGGAACTTCCCGCGCACCCCTGAAATACACGTACCCTGCTCGCACTGGGCCAATCGCGTGTGGAACTTCCCGCGCACCCCTGTAATACACGTACCCTGATGAAATCACGTGTGGGACTTCCCGCGCACCCCTGAAATACACGTACCCTGCTCGCACTGGGCCAATCGTGTGTGGAACTTCCCGCGCACCCCTGAAATACACGTTCCCCGCTTGGCGTTTGCTGTTTGCCAGCCCGGTGAACTGGTCCAGGGTTAGCGCAGCCCTTTGCGATGATTTAGCGATTTTGATGGCTTTTCCTTGCGCGAGAGCGTTCTTGGGGGCGTTACTGGCGCTGCTGCAGGGTCGCTGCGATTCTCTGCGCCACGGCTGGTTTGGGAGCCTAAAATCCATGAATACGCTGTGCGCGGAAATCGGTTTTAGCGCACGTTCCTGGCGCACACAATCGCACGCGGACACTCTGCGCCAGCCGCTTGCGACACTTTTTGGCGAAATTCTATGAATTACCCTGTTAGTATTGATAACAATTTGCATGTAGGATCTTATCACATTATCTATTTTCTTGTTAATTTACTTTATTTTGCTATACTTCTCTAACAATATTATAAATGTAAAAGGAAAAATGTATTTCGGCAATATACTCTTCTTCTATCGCAACCGGTCAGGCGGATGAGATATGGTGCGAGTTACTTTATTGAATGATATTAATGATGGGTGATTAATATTATTTTGTTTCCAAGTAATAACATAAATGATAATTCTTTACAATTAATAATAATTTTGAAAAATCGGAATGCATTCTATCATCAATCTCAGTAGTAGTTTGTCATTTATAAAGTGCCCTTATCCCATTAGTATGGCCGCAAAGCGCTTATGGGAGGAACCCCCTTGGGGGACTGAAGACCAAGGTATGGTAAAATTATCAGAAGGGTTAGAATGCATGTTTTCATTTGGCTAAATAACAAATTGGGTGGGGTGGCCAAGCCCCAGTAAGCTCCCCATGATGGTCAGGCATGTGGATTGGTGCTGAGAAGTGGTCAGGAGACTGTGCAAGTGCAGGAGACTCATTATGTGTCCAGCAAATCCGAATTTTTGTCGTAGGACTTAGCTGCATTCTGATGGAAGAGTTGTTGTGCACTGTATTTTAGTCTGGTGTATAAAGGCGAATGCGTGCAGGTGGGTGGCCGTGCCTGCGGCTAGTGTCCACCGAAGTAGTGCAAACATACTTACCCTGAGCATCAGTTGAAACTTTGCTTTTGATGTGGCTGTGGAATCTGTTCATCCAGTCTGCTCTGAATTTATACTTCACCTTGCTCTGGAGAATATACCGGGTTGGCACAAACAGAGTCATGGCCTAGGTATCATGAAGGTAAATGTGAAGTTGGGAAGGTTCATCAGGTTGCTGGAGGGAAGAGTCAGGTTTTGAAGGCCTTCCTGAAGGAGAGGTGGTCCTCTTTGCGCTGGATGCTGAGTGGAAGGGACTTCCAGAGGGTGGGAGATTGGATGGAGAAAGTGTCATTCACTTTCCTACATGCAACATTGACAGTAATCATCCCAAAAACTAGGATTATAGAAGAGTTTCATGGAATATTTTATGCTAAAAATAGTCTATGTATGTATTAATATACTGTTGCTGGACATCTAAAGTGCAACAAATGAAAATCAACATTATAATGCAGCATATTTTTGATGCCATGAATGTATTCTCTTTATTTTTGCAGAATGACAGTGTAGTGCTAAATTTAACGCCAATTCCCTAACATCAGTGACGTTCAACAGGTTAATTTCAAAATCAATTATTGTTAACATTTTATAATTACTTACAATGTTCAACTTTATCTTTTAACCCCTTAACTGCTGAGGGTTTTTTCTCCCATTGCTGAGCACTTTTTTGGAAATTTCGGTACGTTGGCATTCAATCCCTTTTGTTACAAGTGAATTTCTGGCCCAATTTACACCCTTTTCTTCCCACATGTAGGCACTCATAACACCACCAAGGACTCATGGTTTGATGTAGGGGGGTGTGAGATAATAAAACAAAAGTGACATTTTGTGTTTTTTCAGAAAATGCCAATAAAATGATGTAGAAAGAGGCCTGTGTTTTTTTCATTTCTTTTAAGAGCTAGGAACAAGAGGTTTGCAGTTCTGATCTCGTGATTTTCCAAGATTTCAAGAACAGGTTGAGTGGAAAATACATTTTCATAAGGGTACCTTCAGTTTTGTGACAAGTAGGCAATGTTTCCCTTTTTTTAATAGGACATGCTTGCACGGAATGGAGGAGGGTAGGTAAGCTGAATGGGAACACAGAAAGGCATACATTTCTGAAAAGTAAATACATTTCCAAGTTCAGGAAGGGGTCATTTGCGCAGGTCAGGAAACAGCTATGTACCCATAACTCCCAGAGTTTGGCAAATAATTGGAAAAGTGACAGAAAAAAGTATGTGCTAGATATATTTGAACTTGAAAGGTAATGGCTTTCATGAATATTCAGAAAACCAATGCACCGCTAGATTCCCCCGACTCTTTACGTAATGTTTCACAAAACAAGCAATATGACGAGCCAAAAACCAAGCCACGGTGCACAGTATTTTTATGCTGATGGCCTAAACTGACCTACTTAGAATTTGAAAGTAACGAAAACCAATGTGGTTCAGAATGCCAAGCATACATTTTTTGAAAGAACACAGACTGACCTTTTGAAGAATAGGTGACTTGTGCAGATCACAAAAGTGTACAGTGCCTAAAGCAGTGACTAAATGTAGGGCACATTTGGGAAATGAAAGGGTTGTGTAACAAAGCGCAGTAGGTAATGTATGAACACAACAGATGTCCTACCTTCCCACATTCCCACAGGTGTCCTGAAAAAAAATGGTACCTCAAATGTGTTGGTGCATTGTCCCTGGCCTAAAAGGAAATGGCTCAACCACGGTTATGGCAAACGCTCTGGGAAGAGTGTATTGGGCCTTGTGGGCAGCCCATAGATTTAGGGCTGAGACATTACTCCCACAAAAGGAAAGCAAGGAACCACATACATTTTCTTAAAGAAGACACATGTGAGGATTCAAATACATTCAGTGTGCACTGTTGGGGCAAATATTTCCAACTCAGAATGCATGGCAATTGCGAAAATGTTTAGAAAATACACTCTTTTGAGGTATTGGCTGCTGGAAAAAAACTAAAATGTGTGCAGCAAACAGTGCATGACCTACCTTCTCATGTTGCCACAGGTGTCCGCATAAAAATGGTACATCATATGTGTGGTTCCACTAGCTTGGGCCGAAGGGAAAGAGCTGAACTACCAGCATGGAAATGCTCAGTGAAGAGCATATTTGGCCTTGCAGCAAGCACATGAACTGAGGGCTCTGGCATCACAACCACCAAGGAAAAGTGGGACACCTATGCAGTTTTGAAACGGAAAAACCCAAATCTAAATACATCTTGCTTTCGTTGATCGCAGAAGAATTGGTTACATAGAATGCACGGCAAATAAGAATGTATGTTGATGCCTTAGACATTGGCAAACCACAGAAATGGACGGGGGACAAAATAATTTTTACCTGGCCACATTCTCACAGGTGTCCCACGTTACGTCACATGTGTGGGTGCACTGGTTGAGTCCTAAAGTGAAAGGGCTAAAGTGCAGGTATGTGCTAATGTGCAGGTATGTCAGCTGCTCTGGGAAAACCAGAGCAATACTGAATTTAGACTGGCAGGTAGGGCAGACATATAGGACTGAGGTGTGTGAGGGGTTAGTAATGCGAGGCGGACAACTGATTGTGTTTTTCTCAAAATTAAACATTTTTTTAAAGAAAATGGTTTCAAATAAATCCTTGCTAGTCCTAATGTATCAGAGAATTCCCTATCGAGTCAAAAGGATAGGGGAATAAATCCTAACAAAAACAAACTGGCCCTCACACTAAAAAACAAAACATTCAAAGTAAATCATGAACAACATAAAAGAGTGAACAACAAATAAACAGTAGTTTGGATGAACTGCACCTGCCCTTGGTTAAGCCCTTCCCCAGGATTGTCCAAAGTCAACTCCCAAATGTTCAAAAGGAAAAGGAAAGTCTTGAGGAGACAAGGAAAAGAGAAAAGGAAAGAACTGGTGTTCTTGTAAGTTCCAAAGCAAAAACAAAAGTTTATCAAACAAAAATGCACTAGTAACAGTTTTTCAGCTTTCAATTGAAAATATCCCCTTCCAATCCAAGCCAAGAAAATAGCACCAATGGTTATCTTGGATATCCTCTTTCCAAGATTGTTTTGCCACAGTTCAAAGAATAGATTAACAACTTCTCTTTCTACAACTTTACAAGTGGTTATGACCCTGTGAAGGGGTTAATCCACAGGAGCAGAATCTGGAGATGAGATTGGGCAACACAGGTCATCATGGCAGTGAAAGGGTGCGTGGATAGCCATGAGGGAGGGACCCTGGGGAATTGACAGACATGTAACCCTACAAGTGCCCAGTGAGGTGAAAAGTTTAAGGGGCTTTCAACTAACTAACGGTGGGTTGTTGTGTTGACAGGGGACTGAAATGCTGGAAGAGTAGAGCTACAAGTGGGCGTACTAAAGCCCTCAATGAATGAAATTCCTGAGTTGTACACATTATCGTGATCAGTTGTAGCCGCGTTTGGCTGAAAGAGGTTAATGCTGCGGGTTCAATCAGCAGCGCATTATTGAGTTTGCATCAGCTGTTCGAAAGAAAGGTCTGTCACGCGAGACCGGGGAGGCTGAGACGCGTGGGTCAGGAGCTGAAGTAAGGAGAGAGAGCGGGAAAAGGGAAGTGGCCCAGCAGTTGAAAGAAATCCTGTTGCGGGAGACCGGGGACGCCAAGACGCACATACTACGAGAGCTGCGTAAGAAGAGACAGAAAGGGCTCCGTCCGCCGTGGAACGAAAGCAGTCTCCGAACAGAGTGAAGAGAGGGAGAGTCGAGTGACGTACGTAAGGAGAAATCCTGCCATAAGGTGAGCGGAGGGTTAGACACGGTCAGCGGACGTTTCAGGGGAAGCTGCAGTGACTGAGAGCAGCACGATTCTCCCACATATGTAATCTTTACATGGCGTAGTGAAGAATCTGACACCTGCTCGTGCCCCGTATCATGTCACAGCACTTTTAGCTTATCTCTGTCAATCTGTCAGTGTGAATCCAGCTGCACCTGAATCACCCAACAAGAATTGTTAACTTATATGCAAGCAAGTGGGGAAAACATAAATATTGATCTGTCTCCTGAATAAAGACATTATTAAAAGTGAATGCCTAGAAACAGGCCCAAGAAAGAAAAGTACCAATTGTAGTAAATTTGAACCACATGAAACAAGTTTCAGGAAAGACCCACAGAGTCTCCTACTACCACAAGATCTCCACAGAGGAGAGGGAGTCCCCAGTTCCACTAAATATACCCGCATGAGTCCGCACTAATTAATATGAACAGGAAGTTGAACAACTAAATCTAAAAGTCCTCCTGCCCTTAAACTAACAGACAGAAGTTAAGAGGCATTTCACATCCTAAATCACTCGAAAAGTGGATACTAGCTTAAATAGAGACATTAGGAATACGAGGGAACCAATATTTCCTTGCAAAGTTCTGCTCTTTTATAATATGAAAAAGAATAAATAAATAAAGAGTTTGTGTGCAGTATACTGCTCAGTGTTGTTATTAATCCATCCCTTGACAAGAAGTCTGACAGACCCCTACAGAGTATTTGGTATGAATGACAGGATGCTTCTGCTTGGATTGTTGCTTTCCTGCTGAAAACCACCCTTCTTCTACTGTTACCATGGGAACAGACTCCTTTGTTCCACAGTATGCAACTACTTCAACCAACCTCAATGTAACATCCACTGACAGTGTTATACAGAACCACAATTCAGGTATTTCTGCTTCAATGTTATACTTCAGGATTATTAGGCATATAAAGACAAGACACTTCGACCTCTACGGGTAGGCAAGGCACTCTTCTTTGCTATGCTCCAAGAAAAGGGTAGACTTTTCGCCTCTTCTGCCTGCCTTACTGCCACAAGCATAACCTTCCTCTGCTTCAGGAATGACTTTCTTTCAACTTCAGCAGTCTCAGCATTGCAGAATATTTGTTCATCTTCTTTACAAGCACCCAGCTCCCTTCCACATCTTTATTAATACCTTATTGGTTCCAGTAGCTACCATGAAGCTATATTGCCACACTTCCAACTTCGGGTAACAATGTCACACTTGTATCCGAGGACAGTGGACCTTTAACAACTTTGCAGAGCAGGTGGATAGATCTAAACAGAGCTTGCTTCACTATAGAAATGGTTCACTACTTGGCTTTTGTAGTGTGTGTTCTTCTTGTTTGTACAACAACTTCTGACTTTAAAGAAATATTGTTCTTAATATTACAAGGTTCAGTCTTCAAAGGAAAAATTGATTTCGGTACACGTGACAGCTCTTTAAGATAGATCTTTAACCTTAAATAACTGCAAGTGCTGGTATACCCACGTAATATCATCGAGATGCTTTCTAACTCTTGTTGTGAATCACAATTGGCCACACAAGACCTTCCTTTTATGGGGGTTGTACTTTAACAATTGTGAAACTCAACGTTAGGGTTTTCAGAATGTTTTAGCAGCCGTTCACTCCTTAATTAGGGACCTGCGACCACTCCGGCATCAGTAATAGTTCAACAATGGAAACGTAGATGCTATTTTTCTTACATGAACACTACGGCTTACACTATAAGTGGGTGTGATACATTTCCATTGTTAGCAATACATTTTACAATGGCTAACAGTTTATACATGCTTCTCCTCTTACAGGAGTCACTTTAGAGCTGCTAACAGTTACCAGCAAGGTTTTCTGGGTGAACCTGAAAGCTGAGCTTCACTCACCGGCTCCAGGAACACTTGTGTGCAGACGTGTTATAAATATCAGGAACACTACGGTTGTGGGCTGCTTCACCTTCCCGACTTCTTCCACTTCTACTATGGCTTCGGGCACACTTGGAACCCACATCCTTCTGCAGTAGGCGTATCTCAGGTCCAGCCAGGCTAACTGTGTATTTCCTACACTCTTCTGTCCATCGACTTGCTTTCTGCTGTGGGCCTCGGGCTTCCGTACGGTCCCGGCTCTGCAATTAGAGCCACAAGGCACACCTGGGAAAACCTCCACTCTCAGCGTGTTTTTCTCAGTACAGCCACAGCAATGCAAGGATTGTGAACACAGGACCCTCTCAGAACTTGCAGGTTAAATCTGCTGTGTCCACGCTCTGGCTTTGTTTGTGTGAGCACACTTCCTCATGAACTGCCGGCCTTGTGCTCTTCTACTACTGCAGTCTTCCAGATCCTGCTTCAGCTCCTTCCTTCTTCCCTCTCCTGCTGCAGCCTTTTATGCCTCATTGGTATTGAGGAGGGCATTTGATTTTAGGGATAAAAAATATTTTTTTCTTATGGTATAATATGTTTTGGTGTTACAACCTTAGGGTTTGCCACCCTAGATGTAATAGGTGGTTGAGAGATATTAAAATGACAATAAGCCATAACCTCTTATGGCATAGTGGTAAAAGTCTCCCTGTCAGAGGCAAAATACTGGGTTGCATCCCACGGAATCTCCTCACTACCCTGGGCCCTGTCTGCAGCTAGTTGATCCTCCTGCAGTACACCAAACTCTGGGTTGGGCTCAGGAAGTGTTTGCCTTCCCCGGGCCACCTGGAGGAGACTTTAGGCAGGGTTTCAATGAGGGATCTGCAGGATTCTTCACAGGTGTCACAGCCACCAAGGAAAACTAGGAACCTCATGCATTTTTGAAGAAGACACCCGTTGAAATCCAAAGAGGTCTCCATTGCGTGAATCGCGCTACAATTTCTTACCCAGAATGCCCAGCAAAGTCGTAAATGTAGTGGAAAAACACAATGGTGAGATATTTGTGACCTGGAACCACTGGAGCACGTGGGCAACACCACATGTCCTACCTTCCCACGTTTCCACAGGTGTCCCAATGAAAATGGTACCTCACATGTGTGGGTGCACTGACCTGGGCGCAAGGGGAACATTCTTAATCAATGGTAAACCACACACCATGGGAAGACCAAATCTATACTGTATTTGGCCTTGTGGACAAACAACAGATTTGAGCCTGGGGTATCACAGCCAAAAAGTAAACCAGGGAACCCCATGCATTACCGAAAATAAGACACTTGTGGGAATCCAAAGAGGCATCACTTGCTTGAATCATGCTAGAATTTCTTACACAGAATGCACTACAAATTTGGAAATGTGGTTGAAAAAACACTATTTTCACACATTTCCCACTGGGAAATGACTGAAATGCTCACAAAACACCACATGTCCCACCTTCCCATGTTCACACAGATGTCCCGACAAACACCAGACCTCACATGTGTGGGTGTGTTTACCTGGATGGAAAATTCTAAGGGTAAACCATTGATATGTCAACTGTTCTGAAAACGCAAGATTCATCCTGTCCCCCAGATTTGGGCCTGGGGTATCAAAACCACCAAGGAAACCAGGGAACCCCCTGCATTTCTGAAAATAAGACACCAGTGGAAACCCAAAAAGGCATCACATGCATGAATCACGCTCAAATTTTGTCCCAGAATGCACTGCAAAGTTGAAATGTGACAAAAAATACACTATTTTCACACCTTTCCCACTAGGAAATGACTGACATGCTCACAAAACACTGCATGTCCCACCTTGCCATGTTCATACAGATGTCCCGATGAAAACCAGACCTCACATGCATAAGGTGCACCTACCTAGGCGGAAAAGAAAAAGGGTAAACCATTGGTATGACAACTGTTCTGAAAATGCAAGATTCAACCTCGTCCACAGATTTGGGGCTGGGGTGTGAAAGCCACCAAGGAAAACAGAGAACCCCCTGCAATTCTGAAAATAAGACACAGATGGGAATCCAAAGAAGCATTATTTGCATGAATCTTGCTCGAATTTCTTACCAAGAATGCACTGCAAAGTTGTAAATATGACAAAAGATACATTATTTTCACACATTTCCCACTGAGAAATTACTAAAACGCTTGCAAAACACCACATGTCAAACCTTCCCGTGTTCACACAGATGTCCCGAGGAAAACCAGACCTCAGATGCTTGAGTGTGCTTACCTGGGCATTAAAGAAAAAGGGTCGACCCTCCCCAAGCCCAGCGGCGGTCCCGGGGAGCCACGGCGAGGTCAATGTCCCTTTCCGAAGGGAAAAGCTGTAACGCGGCCTGGCGAGAGCTCCAGGATGGCCAGTGGTGCTGCCCTGACCTTGAGCACCTGCATCCCATGTAGGTCATCTGTCTCCAAGCCCAGTGGTGGTCCCGAGGAGCCCTGGTGGGGTGCCCATCCCTTGCCGGATGGAAAAGCTTTAACGCGGCCCAGCCAGAGCATCAGGACAGCTGTGGGTGCTGGCCCTGGCCTTGGGTGCCATTCTCGCATGTGGGTCATTCATCCCCAAGACCAGCAAAGGTCCCGGGGAGCACAGGCGGGTCCATGTCCCCAAGCCCAGAGGCGATTCCGGAGAGCCACGGTGGAGTTCCTGTCCATCCCTGGTGGAAAAAGCTGTAATGCAGCATGGCCGGAGCTCTAGGATGGCCAGGGTAAGGCCCCTGGCCTGGGGTGCCTGCTTCCCATGTGGGTCGACTGTCCCCAAACCCAGCGGTGGTCAAGGGGAGCCCCAGTGGGGTCCCCATCCCTTGCTGAAGGGAAAAGCTCTAACGCGGCCTGGCCAGAGCTCCAGGATGCCCAGGGGTGCTGTCCACGGCCTTGGGAACCTGTCTGCATGTGGGTCAACCATCTCCAAGTCCAGCAGTGGTCCCTAGGAGCCCTGTGTGAATCCTGTCCCTCCCTGGAGGGAAGAGCTGTAATGGGCCCAGCCTGAGCTCCAGGATGGCGGGGGGTTCTTCTCCCAGCCTTGGGCAATGGTCTCCCATGTGAGTCAAGCATCGCGAAGCCTAGCAGTGGTCCCCATCCCTCACCAGTGGGAACATCTCTAATAGGACCCGGCCAGAGCTCCAAGATGGGCTGTCTACCCAGTGGTGGTCCGGGGGTGCCCTGGCTGGGTCCCTCTCCCTTCCTGGAGGCAAAAGCTGTAACGTAGCTTGGCCAGAGGTCTAGGAAATCCAGGCTGATACCCCCAGCCTTGGGAGCCTTCTTCCCATGTGGGTCAACAGTCCACAAGCCCATTGGTGGTCACAGGGAGCCCCAGTGGCGTCCCGTCTCCCCTCTGGAGGGGAAAGCTCTAACGCAGCCAGGCCAAAGCTCCAGGACAGCTGGGCGTGCTGCATCCATCCTTGGTCACCTGTCCACCTTGTGTGTTAATGGTCCCCAACCTCAGTGGTGGTCCTCCGGAGCGCCGGCGGGGTCCCTGTCCCTTCCCGCATGGAAAATGTCTAATGAGGACCAGCCAGAACTCCATGACGGGCCGACCTGTGGTGCTGCCCCTGGCCTTCGATGCCTGCTTCCCATGTAGGTTGAATGTCTCCAAGCCCAGCGGTGGTCCTGGAGAGTGCCAGTGGGCTCCCCAGAAGGAAAAGCCTTAATGCATCCTGACCAGATCTCCAGGACGATCTTGGGCGCCTGTCTCCCATGTGTGTCGACTGTCCCCAAGCACAGCGATGGTTCGGGGAGTCCGAGCAGGGTCCCCATCCCTCCCTGGAAGGAAAATCTCTAAGGCAGTCTGGCCAGAGCTCTAGGACAGCGGTGGTGCTGGCCCAAGGCATCTGCCTCGCACGTGGGTTGACCGCACCCCAGCCCAGCATCGGTTCCCGGGCAGCCGTGGCGGAGCCCCTGTCCCTCCCTGGAGGAAAAAGCTGTAATGCATCCGGGCAGTGCTCCATGGCAGTGTGGAGGTGCAGCCCCACCTTGGCCACCTGTCTCCAGTGTGGGTAGACTGCCTGAAGCCTAATGCGGCACATCCAGAGCTCTATGACAGGCCTGGGGTGCTTCCCCCGGCCTTGGTTGCCTGCTTCCCATGTGAGTTGTCCATCCTCAAGCCCCGCGGTAGTCACGGGGAGCACCTTTTGGCTCCCCAGAGGGAAAAGTTGTAATACAGCTTAACCAGATCTCCAGGGCGAGCTTGGATGCCGGTCTCCCATGTGCATAGTTCGTTCCCAAGCCCAGCGGCGGTCCCAGGTTGCCCCGGCAGGGTCCCCGTCACTCCCTGGAAGGAAAAGTTCTAAAGCAGCATGGCCAGAACTCTAGAACATCCGGTGGTGCTGCCGCTGGGTGTCTGCCTCGCAAATGGGTCAACTTCATCTGAGACCAGCAGCGGTTCCCGGGGAGTCCTAGCGGGGTCCCCATTCCTCCCTTGAAGGAAAAGCTCTAACACTGCCTGGCCAGAGCTCTAGAACAGCCAGTGGCGCTGCCTCTGGCCTTGGGGCGTCTGCCTGGCACGTGGGTCGACTGCGCCCCAGCCCAGCAGCATTCCCGGGGAACCCCAGCATGGTCCCTGTCCCTCTATGGAGAGAAAAGCTGTAATGCGGCCCGGCCAGAGCTCCAGGACGGCGGGGGTGCTGCCTCCGGCCTTGGTCGCCTCTCTCCCATGTGGGTCAGCCTTCCACAAGCCCAGCGGCGGTCTCAGGGAGCCCCGGCGGAGTCCCCATACCTCCCCAGATGGATAAGCTCTAAAGCAGCCCAGCCAGAGCTCCAGGACAACCTTTGGTGTTGCCCCAGGCTTTGGCGCCTGCCTCCCATGTGGGTCAAACAACCACAACTGCCCAACTGTGGTCCCGGGGTGCCACGGCAGGGTCCCCATCCTTCCCGGGAAGGGAAAGCTCTAATGCGTCCTGGCCAGTGCTCTAAAATGGCCGTAGGAACTGCCAGCACCTTAGGTGCTGCTCTTCTATGTGGGTCTACCAACCCCAAGCACATTGGCGGTGCCGGGGAGCCTTGATGAGGACCCTATCCCTCCAGGAGGGAAAATAACTAACACAGCCAGGCCAGAGCTCCTGGATGGCTGAGGATGCTACTCCCGGCCTAGGGCATCTGCCTCGCTCATGGTCGACAGCCCCCAGCCCCCAGCCCAGCAGTGGTCCTGGGGAGACCCGGCGGTGTCCCAGCGCCTCTGTATAGGGAAAAGCTGTAACACGGCCCGGCTAGATCTCCCGGGATGTTGCTCGGCCTTTTGCACCTGTCTCCAATGTTGGTGTACCGTCCGCATGCGCAACGGAGGTCCCCGTCCCTCCCTGGAGGGAAAAGCTCTAATGCAACCCGGCCAGAGCCCCAGAACGGCGCCTTTGCCCCAGAACGTTGCCTGTCTCTCATGTGGGTCAACAGTCCCCAAGCCCAGAAGTCGTCCCAGGAAGCCCTGGTGGGATCCCTTCACCTACCCAGAGGCAAAAGCTTCAATGTGGCCCACCCAGAGCTCCATGATGGCCTAACTTGTTGCCCCCAGCCTCAGGCACTTGCCTCTCATGTGGGTTGACCATGCCCAAGCCCACCGGCGGTCCCTGTCCTTCCCTGGAGGGAAAGCTTTAACTCGGCCCAGCCAGAGCTCCAGGATCAATATGATTAAGCACAATAAAAAAGAAAGATTAATCAATTCTTGTAAAGAACGCTGATAAAACACCCAAGGCTTCAGTCAATGAATACTTGCATAAAATACTGTTAAAACGCCACAGGATTTGATAAATTTATCGATGAACTGTTTTTTTCAAATACAACCTCTGCTCCAAGTTTATGACCTACTCCACCAGGAGCCGACAGAAATTGCAACCCTTTCACCTGTTGGGTACTTCTGAATAAGAAACATTCCAATAAACCTAGTGGTGGTAAATGTCACCTTCTAGCCCATACTCCTGCTATATTTTCTGTCTAAAATAGCCCAAAACAGTACCATTTTTGGTCACATCATGCTTATGTGCTCCCAGGTACCTACGGCCTGATTACCACGCCAGCATATAGTTGAATCATCTGGGTAATACTTAGCTAACCGGTCAGGCATATACCACAATCTGTACATACAGGAACACTGACTAGAGGTTAGCCCCTGAATGGACCTGGTGGGATGGGACACAGGGCTTTTCCGATTCCTGTCCTTATTTGTCTGCATTTTACTTAATGGCGCAGGTGCTTTCATTACTTTACTACCAGTACCACCCGGCATTGCCGGTGTCTGTAGGTGACATGCACGTGGTGGTCTGATACATCCTTGTGTATGTTTTATTGTGTCATAACATCCTATTTTTTAAAAATAGCCAAATCAGCAATCTCCCGAAATTGTCTATATTGATCGCACAAAGCCGGACCCCACTCCACCACTGTACAGGTCGAATGGGTGGGGTTGGTCAAATTTCACTATCGCCAGTAAACCCCAGACTGGTATGCCGACCTTGTGTCCTAACTTCCTATTTTTGGAAAATGTGCAGAATTATCAGTCTCCCAAAATCACCTATACTGATAGCACAGGACCGGACCCCGGCCTGTGCAGGGAGAATGGGTCGTGTTAGTCATATTTGACTATTTGACTATTGCCAGTACACCCCAGACTGGTATGCCGACCGCAGACCAAAATTACAGCCAACCAACTGTTGTGGGGCTGGAGCCAACAATCGCAAAATCGTCAATCTCCCGAAACGCCTATACTGATAGCACAGGGCTGGACCCCGTCCTGTTCACAGTCAATGGGTCGGGTTGGTCAAATTTGACAATTGCCAGTACATCTCAGACTGGTATGCTGACCTTGGGCTAAAATTTCAGCCCACCAACTGTTATGAGGCTGGAGCCAACCCTGAACATACACACACACACACTTTCACAGATATATACACAGATTGCCTCAGTCTACCAAATCAAAATGAAATCAGTGAAAGAACTCAGGAACCACCTATGCTATAGTGACCCGGCCAATGAGTAAATTAACACAGAAATCCTCTGTTTGTACCTGACTGCACTCTGTATCTGTACATTGCCTATCATGCATCACTTGTAACTATGCCTGTATCTGTGTAACCAAGAGACCTCTGATCACCGCAGAATCAAGAATCCAACATTTACTTGTAACAGCGCTTCGATGCCCCTGGGCTGCAAGTGCGCTATACAAATGCAAATAAATAAATAAAATAAACCAAGCAGCCTCCATTGAGATATATATATTTTTTTTTAAGTCCCTCTCAAGGCCTCATCACAGTTGTCGTTATCATCGTTTTGCTTACTCGCAGATTGCTCTTGAGATGCATGCACATGAGGAACCCAGAGGTCAACGAAAGCCAGTATCCACAAGGGCACGTCATATTTTTAGGTATCATCAATTACTAGGTCATGCACGTGCACACTGACATACAAGCTACCAACATGGGACGCTTAACAAGACCTGGTTCTGTTACATGTGCAAGCACACACGCTCACACACAAGCGCTGAGCGACTGATAAAGTGCCAGAACTCCAGCTATACAAGCAGTGGTGGACTGGCCGACAGGGAACTCTGGAGATTTCCTGGTCGTCATGTACAAACTGGGGCTATTTTGTGTAGGGGCCCTGCGTTATCTTCTCCTTTCACCAACTCCTCCAGTCACCACAGCCCTATACAGCCATCTTTCCTTAACCCCCTACATACCCTTAATTAATGTGTTATGAAGCTTCCAGTTGTTTGGTTATATTTAACTACTTTTTAATAGCTACATATGGACACACATTTTTTTAATTCACTATTTTGACACATTTCCCCAAATTATACAGGCCAGACAACTCCTAAAGTATACCTAAAGGGGTTGGACTTGCTCGCTTTGTTCGCCCGCATGGTGAAATATAGGGCCACTTTGAAAAATACCCTGTAGAAAAGGCCCAGTTACTGTACAATGCATTACATCGCGCGCACGCGCGCACACTGAATATCATATCCCTACCCCCATCCCCACTACATATTGTATAATAGCCATTCTTCTTGATATAAAAAAGAAGTGTCAAATGACCAGTTCTGTATTTGTTAAAGATGAGCAAACTGCGCCCTACATTCGGGTATTTTCTGTTCGATCTAATTCACGGTTTCTAACCTCGACCGCACAATCACCGAGCTGATTTGAAATGATGGGGCAGTGAATGGACATAGAAGCCTATAGATATGCGTTTGTCTGACATGTCTGTTCAATCCTCGCCTTGCTGCCACAGAAGAACTCTTTGTAGATAAACGGTGTGTGCAGAAGTCACTATCTCAAGCTGGGGGAACCGCTGTGAAGTCGACATCCGAGACAAGATCGAGTCTCCTCAGAACTCCGGCGGCTTCAGGCATTGCTGGCGTTGCAAACGAGGATCCACGCATCAGAGCATGCTACTTGAGGAGAAGTGACCTCTGCTAGGGGTTCGGCACTTAGTCAAGAATCCTCCAGAGAGAAGTCTTCCTGACACGCCACGGCACCAGCTATCGGTTCAGCTTTGCGGCGGGGGATCTCGGCACAGCCTCTGAAGCCAGCGAGCAAAATGGCGGGACTTTCAAGTACCCACGAGGACATGAAGGAACCGTGAGAGAAGAGAAATGAAGGAAGACGTACTGGACCAAAACTGTCCACGCCAGCTGAATGCATTTATGCAATATGAAAATGTGTGAGTTCATGTCCAGTGAATACATTTGTGGTTAGGATTAGAATGTGTATTCGTTTAGAAGGAGGATATATAAGGGATTGTAGATCATAAATAGCATACGTTATTGAATTATTGGAAATACAACAATGCATATTTAACAACATGCAAAACTGCAAGTGGAAAGTAAACCTAAAATATAAATTCCATTGGCCTAACACTTTTCACAGAAGAGCCATGTATGATATGAAGTACACACCTCCTGCAACATCAGTTCTTTTCCCTTCTATGCACTGCAGCCTGAACAACATTTCACAAGTAAAAGATGTCAGCCCACTGACCGTCTGGGGCCTGCACTGTTCTCTGTGGGTGCCTTTTATTGGCACAGTGCTGCTGCACAGCATGGCTGTGTAAACCTCTGCGGCTATTTACGTAATAGGGCCATGTTCGGCAGACTTTACTGAGTGGTAACAACTCGTTGTCCAGTTAGTAGACCAGGCCACAGTAAGGCCATTTAATGAGGACAGTTGGTCATTACAGAGCTAAAAGATTTGGTCAAAGAAGAATTTAATTTTTGTTTGTGGGATTCCATCGCAAATGTATGCAGGGGGGAGCTCCCACCCCCCTGCAGTCCTCCCACTCCCCCATCTTTTTTATCACCCTAACCAACCCCCCCCACCCTCCACATACATTTGCAGTGATAGTTAATAAAAAAAATGCAATGGTATATTTCTCAAAACTCAGCATTATTGACATCAACAACCCAAACCAAAGTCATATAATAGAATTTGCTAAAATTGGTTTGCTTCTACTTACCAAAGCAGTTCTATCTAGTAATGTCGTTTTTCCTCAAAATTATTAAAGCATTACTTATTAAAATTTAGAAAAATAAAAAATTGGCAAAGTGCCAACTTTAGGCCCATAGACAGAACTACTGGCATGGCCTATGTTTTGAATTAGCTGCTTGCTTTTCCTTCTTACCCTGGCAGTCCAGCTTGTAAATCATGGGGCCCTCCAAACTCTTCCCCAATTGGGCTTGTTCAGGAAGTTTAAGGAACCTGGCCTCCAGCTTTCTCTGTAGACTCAGTTTGATATCCAGATCTGTGGTTCAGCCCGTATTAATAGTATGAAGCCAACTTTATCTGAAACTGTTTTCATCTTTGAAAGAGGCCGGCAGGTCATTGCCCATTGAGTTCAGAAGTCAATTGTGTCTTTTATCTATATCTCTTCCCCAAGCTTGTATTCACCTATCCTCCCAAAACTGAGCCGGCCCACAATCAAAACATGAATCAGGAAGGCTCTTATCCATAAATGTTGCAATAATTAGAAACATTTCTCTGTATTGTTAATCACAGGGTACTCTAAAATGCCTTCTGATACATAATCTTAGCCAGCCCGTAGGGAAAAAACGTAGTCATCAATTTACTGCATGTAAGTTTAATGGTTCCATGTGTTAAAATCGTGGCAAAAATGGCTGTTTACACAAAAAATTGTGGTAAAAGGCTGTGGTTTGGCAGCCGCAATCCATGTAATGGAGGCCGGGGATACCCCTGTAGACCGCGGACCCATTATACCATTTAAGGAGAATGGGGGACACCCCCAGAACCCCCTACTCCCCTTAAATGGTATAATGGGTACACCTTTCCCAGGTCAAACCACAGCATTTTTGCCACGATTATTTTTACAGATAACTTTTTTGCCGCAATTTTATTACTGCACACCCGTTTAACATGACCTTCTCCGGCAGGCCGGATTGAATCTTATTGGCCCGGGACCCGAGTTAAAGTCCAGAGCGAAGCAAGGGCTTTTAACATGTGTCCCTGGGCCGAAAAGACCAGATCCGGCCCGCTAAAAAGGGTCTTATGGCTATTAGCACCCAGAGTTTCAAAACCCGGGTTGTTAAAAAAAAAGCATTTTCATTAATTGAATGGGACACATGCAGCATCCCGTTCAATGAATGAAAATACTGTCTAAAGATGGCTGTCATGGATATGGCAGGTCGGGGCGCCATACGGAGCGCCTCTTCCAATTCCATTGTGGCCACGGAGCAGCAGCAGAAGGCCGGCAGCAGCAGAGGGGCCGCTGCCACATATGAAAAAAGGTAAGTGGGTCGGGGGTGGAGGGAACGAAAAAAAAAGATAATGGAGGTTGGGTGAAAGACAGCATTGCAGGGCAGGGGTAGCTGCCTCTAGGTTCTGTGTAACGCAGGTCGAGATCTGAGGATTCAACCTGCGATCTCTGGGCCCCGATTAGCTGCACCCCTTTCCCCGGATGCTAATATTCCCATTGGCATTCTATTTTCCAATAGGATAACATTGCCTACTGTTTTAGTTCTGCTGCCTCTCTGGTTGTTAGTTCTAGAAATTCTCTGTGAAATAGTGAAATAAATTCATAGCATTTTGAGTGACAAGTATTGGCCAAGAACAGTTGATACTCTTCTCGTGCATATAGACACAAAAGTTAGGGAAAGGAATTGTGGCTTTCCCGACTGCCACCTTCCACTCTGTGGTAGGACTGGCTCTGGCTTTCACCCTGGTAGGCCTCTTACAGCCGACTGAGTGGGATCCCACCCTCCTCACAGGGTCAGGCTACTGACTCTGTTTCAAGGGCTTATCCAGCCAATAAAGACTCCCCTCCCACAATAGTGTGTTACTTTTCAGAGGGAATTTTGGGCAACATGCCTTAACTGTTCAGATCCTCATATTCTGATGGAATTGATGCACACACTTCAGGGCACTGTTCATCTGTGGGGCCCCAATAATGAGTGAGAGTAGCATTCAATTAGTCCGCCGTCTGGATGTAATCTTACCCATGGGTCAGAACTATGTTTTAAATGAATGATCCATGTCTTTGTGCATATGTGTCACTTGACATCTATGCATCTGTCTATCCATCCATCCAGCCTCACCTGCAATACGATTATATCTTTTGCATGCCTACTTGGGAATGTCTATTTATTTTTAATTGTGTTGTTGGTATCCCAGAAGCAGTGTGGGATACACATCTGGTAGTCTACAATAGAATAGTGGCAAACGCTTGTAAATGTCATATTACTTTTGAAAGCGACTGTTTCAGTAGGATTTTTTTTGGTATAATGTCCACCTGTTATGTGGATTTATATTAATATGTGTTGATCTAGAAGGGTCAAATGTTGCAACTGCACAAAGAATCAATTTATTAAAATTGCACTATTTGGCCAAAAAAAGACTCACGTTACTATGTTGATTTTGTGCCTTCTTTGCTGTCACATTGTGGTTTGCCGACAGGCTGTATGGGGACCTAGGAAGGGATGTCTGGAATAGATAATAAAAAATGGCTCGTAGCTAATACTTAAAAAAATTGTCTACAAGCAACATTTATTATGTATCCATTTAACCAAGTGAACATTGTACATCCTCTCCACAGATGGTACTTGGTGGATTCTAATGCACCCACCTACTACATACAGTAAACTAAAACACATTTCTCAACACCCCAGCTATAAGAATGCAGCTGTCCACCACGAAAAATAATTCGGTCTAGCTGCACACATAATGTCTCTCTTGCTCGCACATGCTCCCCAAACTACCTCTCGGCTACCAACAACATCCCAGCTCGGCATGGATGGCTAGCAGGGTCTTGGCCACCCCTACCTACCTTCATATTGGCCAAAATGCAAACGCTCATTGTAAACCTCTGTGATGACTTTCCCATACCTGGACTTCTGTCCCCCGAGGACGTTCAACCTTCAGCGCGTTGGTACCTCACCAATTCTAAAAGGCGCTATACAAATGACAATTGTATAATGCAATGCAACTTAAATATACCAGGCTCATATGAATGATTTTCTTTTAAATAACACATCACGTTTTATTAAATAAAGCTGTTTTCCATTCTCTTGTTTTCCCAATAAAATGGAAAATAGCTGATAATGGGCCTTATCACACGTTTGACAGTGTGGGAAAAAAAGTGGAGGTAATTCCGTTCATCTCTATTTTTCCCACAATTTTGGCTGTATTACCTCCAGTGGAATTACTGGATGGTAATACTGCAGATTTTTGGAGGTAACCCACACTCTCTTCCCACCACCACCACTAAGAGACATAGAAGTATATCCAACGAAGTCAAGGGTGCAGATCGAGGAGCCGCCCTGACGGAAGACCACAGAAAGTAAAATGTCAGCCCGGTGATGCGGCCCCAGTACAACAGAGGTAACAGGGAGAGCGGGAGACACAGGGCACAGGGCATCTCTGGCGAGTATATACAAGTACATAGAAAATACGTATTTAATGATTGCAGTGAGCTTACGTCTCCCAGTGGTGTGCAAAGCATTTTAAGGGCAGTACCTGTCTCAGTGAATGGCAAAATTACAAGAAGAGTGAGCATCATTCAGGAACTCATCATACTCGTCCCAGTGAATGGCAAGATTATAAGAAGCGTGAGAATCATTGAGGGACTCATCACATTAATTCCAGAGAATGGCAAGATTATATGGAGAGTGAAAATCATTCAGGAACTGATCTTACTTTTTCCAGTGAATGGCACAAACCGAGGAAGAGCAAATGTCAAACAATGACTCAGCCTAATTGTTTCAGTGAGAAGACAAATAACAAACGGAAAGAGAATTGATCTGAGAACATAGGTATTTATCCTAAAGAAGGAATAAGGGTTGTTAAGCACAACACATATTCAGAAACACAGACAAAAAAGCGTCAAGAGAACCAATATAGAATGGTCCAGAAAAGCCCCTTGAAAGAACTGAAAGACTTAGTAAAGAACATAGCAAAAGGCTATCTGAAGATCCCATATTTAGGTGGACTTGGTAGAAAACCACTCGAGGAGAAGGGAGTCATTCTCCTGGTCTTTTTGGTTGTGTGGTAACAGTGTTATGGTCAGTGTAGGGTAGTTTCTGATGGAGGACAGACTTGATTTGGACCTTGTACTTCACCTTTGACAACGAGCACCCACGTTTAGTTCTGTTAGGTAGGGAAACTCTTAGGATATGGAAAGTTAGGCATGTTCGTTATTATTTTTCTAATAAACCTTGAATCCTGTTGTTTTTGTATAAAGAAAATGCCAATAAAAATATTTAAAAAAAAAGAAAATGGTACAAATTGGCCTTTCTCCTGCTGACCTATCACACAGTGTAATTGGCAGATATGAAGGTCTTGCGCCAGCAGCAGGCCACCCCTGTGTGCAATGATTAGGGAGCAGAGCTTGACTCTGCCTTGGAACACCTGCCTCACCTCATTATGCAAAAGACTGCTCTCCCAGCAGGGTCCAGAGGAATTCTCCTTAAAGTCTTGAAGTCCAAGATTAAATATTTGTAGGCCAGAGGTGACTGGATAAAAGCAAGCCTGCTCTAAGAGTTTGTGATGATTTCAATTAGATCGTCACCTCTCTCCAAGGGGGTTGAGTCTAGGGAGGCAAACCGCTACACTTTAGCACCCCTAAGGGGACAGGGTAAGTAGGACCCCGCTGGAGGTGACTTCTTCTTTAGAGAATAGAGAATGCAAAAGGGGTATAATTCACTATGACCCCCAGGAACTAACTTCTTTGTAGGCATGCAGGGGTTGGATTTTGCATTGACCATGGACACCCTAACTAATGGAGGTCTTAGCTTCTGACCATCTGAATGCCTAATTTACTGTGAAAACTAAAGAAGGACGAGGGAACAAGCTTACTGGAGGAGCATCCCTTGAACAACCAATCACAGAGGAGACTGAGCAGGCCCCGCTGACTTCCCTGTTCCCGCCTCCCTAGCCCTCCCACCTCCCCTGATTGGTCCCTTGTCCTCCCCTGCCTCGTAGCTCTAGCCAGCGTCCAGCTCTGTGCCCGCACTCTCCATTGTGCCAAGCAGGTGAGCACAGCTGTGGTCAAGACCCTCTGGGCCTTTTTGGTGCTTTTGTTTTAATTTTGCGTGCCCCCAGGCACGTGTATTCCCCTCTGCTGCCCAAACGCTGACTTCCCTGTTCCTGCCTCCCTAGCCCTCCCACCTCCCCTGATTGGTCCCTTGTCCTCCCCTGCCTTGTAGCTCTAGCCAGCGTCCAGCTCCGTGCCCACACTCTCCATCGTGCCAAGCAGGTGAGCGCAGCTGTGGTCAAGACCCTCTGGGCCTTTTTTGGTGCTTTTGTTTTAATGTTGCGTGCCCCCAGGCCCGTGTATTTCCCTCTGCTGCCCGAGCGCTGACTTCCCTGTTCCCGCCTCCCTAGCCCTCCCACCTCCCCTGATTGGTCCCTTGACCTCCCCTGCCTCGTAGCTCTAGCCAGTGTCCAGCTCCGTGCCCGCACTCTCCATCGTGCCAAGCAGGTGAGCGCAGCTGTGGTCAAGACCCTCTGGGCCTTTTTGGTGCTTTTGTTTTAATTTTGCATGCCCCCAGGCCCGTCTATTCCCCTCTGCTGCCCGAGCGCTGACTTCCCTGTTCCCGCCTCCCTAGCCCTCCCACCTCCCCTGATTGGTCCCTTGTCCTCCCCTGCTTCGTAGCTCTAGCCAGCATCCAGCTCCGTGCCCGCACTCTCCATCGTGCCAAGCAGGTGAGCGCAGCTGTGGTCAAGACCCTCTGGGCCTTTTTGGTGCTTTTGTTTTAATTTTGCGTGCCCCCAGGCCTGTGTATTCCCCTCTGCTGCCCGAGCGTTGACTTCCCTGTTCCCGCCTCCCTAGCCCTCCCACTTCCCCTGATCGGTCACTTGTCCTCCCCTGCCTCGTAGCTCTAGCCAGCGTCCAGGTCTGTGCCCGCACTCTCCATCGTGCCAAGCAGGTGAGCGCAGCTGTGGTCAAGACCCTCTGGGCCTTTTTGGTGATTGGCATATCTGTGGCACTCCGGTGAGTATTTGTGCCTGGTAAGACCCTTTTAGGCCTAATTTTCTCGTGCCCTCAGCCGGCCTCCACCCCGTGCAGCCCTCCCTGCCCTCCCTCCTCCCAGACTGTCTCCCTTCCGTGTTTGTCCCTCGTTCCACCTCCATCCACCCGTGATAGGCCCGACCGCTTCCTCCTTTGACCTGATTGGTGCAGACGAGAAGCTCCCCGTTTCATTGCTGGTCCTCCCAAGGCACCCCTCTGCCAGGCAGCCCATCGGCTAAGGACCCGAGGCAAAGGATGGCTCCTACAGTGACGGCTCCACTTCGTATCTACAGGTATCCACAGGAGAAGCAAGAAGCCAACAATAAGTGAGTGTGGAACGGGCGAGGCCAGAAGCAATTACTTCATGCCATACTACCACACCACTCATCTAACAAAGCATCACCACTGTAAATTCATTATATCTATAATATATTTGCATTTGGAAACTCTGTCCCACACATGTGAAAAGCTGAATTTAGAAGCGTGGCCAATAGCCGCTCATTGAAAGTTGAATTTAGAATTGTGTTCAATAGCCCCTCTGTGAATTTAGAAGTGTGCCCAACAGCCCCTCTGTGAAAGTTGTATTTATAAGTGTGCCCAATAGCCTCCTTGTGAAAATCGAATTTAGAAGCATGCCTAATAGCCGCTCATTGAAAGTTGTATTTAAAAGTGTGCCCAATAGCCGCTCATTGAAAGTTCAATCCAGTTGAATCTGTGAAAAGTTGAATCTAGAAGTGCATTTAGAAGTTGAATTTAGAAGCGTGGCCGATAACCCCTCTGTGAATTTAGAAGTGTCCCCAATAGCCTATCATTGAAAGTTGAATTTAAAAGTGTGCCCAATAGCCCCTCAGTGAAAAGTTGAATTTAGAAGTGTGCCCAATAGCCCTCTGTAAATTTAGAAGTGTCCCCAACAGCCCCTCATTGAAAGTTGAATTTAGAAGTGTGCCCAATAGCCGCTCATTGAAAATTGAATTTAGAAGTGTGCCCAACAGCTTCTAGGTGAAAGTTGAATCTAGAAGAGCATTTAGAAGTTGAATTTAGAAGTGTGCCCAATAGCCTCTCGGTGAAAGTTGTATTGTCAGGAATAAGGGCTGGACCCGCAGGGGAGTGACAAAATTTGCTTATTAAGCCTGTACGGCTAAAGAACTACACTTCCCAGCATTCTGTGGGAGGGGCTGTAGTTCTATACGTGGGCATTGCCAGCTGCAAGGGATTAAAGGCAGCATAAGGCAGCAACGCGCGCGCACGCAGGTGTGGCTTATTCTCTCTATGGGTGCGGCTGGAATGGGACGCGGAACAACTTCATGGAATGATCTCTGATTATTGCCCGTGAGGACGCTGGAGCGAGGACGAAGCGGGCGGGCAGGCTGGAAGATATCACGGCATTCTCTTCAGACTCCGAGCGGTCCCGCGGGGCTGCTCGGAGTTCAGATAAGTACTGGGCTCATTGCGGGGTGAAAGCAAGTGGATTTAAAAGTGAATGCTGGTCAAGACTTTTGTAAACTGAAACTGCTTATGTTAAAGGACACACGGCAGTTTGAGTCTACGCACAGCTGTTTTGTGGCATCAAACGAGTAATGATTTATGGCTACAAACGTTGAGTGCAGTTAACTCAGCAGTGAAACCGCATATGTTAAAGGGCACACCGCAGTTTGATTCTACGCCCAGCTGCTTTGTGTCATCAAACGAGTAATGATTTATGGCTACAAATGTTGAGTGCAGTAACTCAGCAGTACACTGATGATAAATGCTATAGGACATTCAGTATGAACTGGTGGTGTAAAAGGTTACCATAGTTTGCCCTGTTTGAGCATGCATACTACTACTATATGTGTTATGTGTTGCTTTAGCTTGCCCAACGGGCCATGTGTCATGTGTTTCATACATGGAATGTAATTCCATTGTTTGCGTTCATCCTTGCTTGTTATATGTTCATCTTGCTACATGTTCACACGTATTAAGGTGTGTTTAGGTGATTTGGAGTATGTCAGGAAGCAGGCTTGAGAGAGTATTGGTCTCTGTTGAATAAGGTACTAGATAGGGAGGTTTTCCCTGTGCTTCCCCTTTCCCTATCCAATTTAGGAGTTCCCTAATCCTCTATCCGATGTTCCTAACTTCCCCCTATCCTATCCACAACCTCTCCCTAACTCCTCTTCCCCCCATTGGCTGCCACTTGGTATCCTGTGTATAGAATCAGGCACCTGTGCCTACCACGGTGGGAGGGTCGAATTCATTCGGCTTTTGTGGTTCGGGGGAGAGTGTCGATTTCTCTCCTCCATTATTGTGTGCATTGTGACATGCATATAGAAGTGTGCCCAATATCCCTTCTGTGAAAAGTTGAATCTAGAAGTGCATTTAGAAATTGAATTTAGAAGTGTGCCCAATAGCCTCTCTGTGAATTTAGAAGTGTCCCCAACAACCCCTCATTGAAAGTTGTATTTAGAAGTGTGCCCAATAGCCGCTCATTGGAAGTTGAATTTAGAAGTGTGCCTAATAGCCGCTCATGGAAAATTGAATTTAGAAGTGTGCCCAACAGCTTCTAGGGGAAAGGTGAATCTAGAAGAGCATTTAGAAGTTGAATTTAGAAGTGTGCCCGATAACCCCTCTGGGAATTTAGAAGTGTCCCCAATAGCTGCTCATTGAAAGTTGAATTTAGAAGTGTGCCCAATAGCCGCTCATTGAAAGTTGAATCCAGTTGAATCTGTGAAAAGTTGAATGTAGAAGTGCATCTAGAAGTTGAATTTTGAAGTGTGCCCAATAGCCCCTCAGCGAACAGTTGAATTAAAAAGTGTGCCCAATAGCCCTCTGTGAATTTAGAAGTATCCCCAACAGCCCATCATTGAAAGTTGAATTTAGAAGTGTGCCCAATAGCCACTCATTGAAAGTTGAATTTAGAAGTGTGCCCAACAGCTTCTAGGTGAAAGTTGAATCTAGAAGAGCATTTAGAAGTTGAATTTAGAAGTGTGCCCATAGCCTCTCTGTGAATTTAGAAGTGTCCCAATAACCCCTCTGTGAAAGTTGAACTTAGAAGTGTGCCCAATAGCCTCTCAGTGAAAGCTGCATTTAGAAGTGTGTCCAATATCCCCTCTGTGAAAAGTTGAATCTAGAAGTGCATTTAGAAGATGAATTTAGAAGTGTGCCCAATAGCCTCTCTGGGAATTTAGAAGTGTCCCCAAGAGCCCCTCATTGAAAGTTGAATTTAGAAGTGTGCCCAATAGCCGCTCATTGAAAGTTGAATTTAGAAGTGTGCCCAATAGCCGCTCATGGAAAATTTAATTTAGAAGTCTGTCCAACAGCTTCTAGGTGAAAGTTGAATCTAGAAGAGCATTTAGAAGTTGAATTTAGAAGTGTGCCCAATAGCCTCTCGGTGAAAGTTGTATTTAGAAGTGTGCTCAATAACCCTTCTGTGAAAAGTTGAATCTAGAAGTGCATTTAGAAGTTGAATTTAGAAGTGTGCCCAATAGCCTCTCTGTGAATTTAGAAGTGTCCCCAACAACCCCTCATTGAAAGTTGTATTTAGAAGTGTGCCCAATAGCCGCTCATTGGAAGTTGAATTTAGAAGTGTGCCTAATAGCCGCTCATGGAAAATTGAATTTAGAAGTGTGCCCAACAGCTTCTAGGTGAAAGGTGAATCTAGAAGAGCATTTAGAAGTTGAATTTAGAAGTGTGCCTGATAACCCCTCTGGGAATTTAGAAGTGTCCCCAATAGCTGCTCATTGAAAGTTGAATTTAGAAGTGTGCCCAATAGCCGCTCATTGAAAGTTGAATCCAGTTGAATCTGTGAAAAGTTGAATGTAGAAGTGCATCTAGAAGTTGAATTTTGAAGTGTGCCCAATAGCCCCTCAGTGAACAGTTGAATTAAAAAGTGTGCCCAATAGCCCTCTGTGAATTTAGAAGTATCCCCAACAGCCCATCATTGAAAGTTGAATTTAGAAGTGTGCCCAATAGCCACTCATTGAAAGTTGAATTTAGAAGTGTGCCCAACAGCTTCTAGGTGAAAGTTGAATCTAGAAGAGCATTTAGAAGTTGAATTTAGAAGTGTGCCCATAGCCTCTCTGTGAATTTAGAAGTGTCCCAATAACCCCTCTGTGAAAGTTGAACTTAGAAGTGTGCCCAATAGCCTCTCAGTGAAAGCTGCATTTAGAAGTGTGTCCAATATCCCCTCTGTGAAAAGTTGAACCTAGAAGTGCATTTAGAAGATGAATTTAGAAGTGTGCCCAATAGCCTCTCTGGGAATTTAGAAGTGTCCCCAACAGCCCCTCATTGAAAGTTGAATTTAGAAGTGTGCCCAATAGCCGCTCATTGAAAGTTGAATTTAGAAGTGTGCCCAATAGCCGCTCGTGGAAAATTGAATTTAGAAGTCTGTCCAACAGCTTCTAGGCGAAAGTTGAATCTAGAAGAGCATTTAGAAGTTGAATTTAGAAGTGTGCCCAATAGCTGCTCATTGAAAGTTGGATTTAGAAGTGTGCCCAATAGCCGCTCATTGAAAGTTGAATCCAGTTGAATCTGTGAAAAGTTGAATGTAGAAGTGCATCTAGAAGTTGAATTTTGAAGTGTGCCCAATAGCCCATCAGTGAACAGTTGAATTAAAAAGTGTGCCCAATAGCCCTCTGTGAATTCAGAAGTGTCCCCAACAGCCCCTCATTGAAAGTTGAATTTAGAAGTGTGCCCAATAGCCAATAATTGAAAGATGAATTTAGAAGTGTGCCCAACAGCTTCTAGGTGAAAGTTGAATCTAGAAGAGCATTTAGAAGTTCAATTTAGGAGTGTGCCCATAGCCTCTCTGTGAATTTAGAAGTGTCCCAATAACCCCTCTGTGAATGTTGAACTTAGAAGTGTGCCCAATAGCCTCTCGGTGAAAGCTGCATTTAGAAGTGTGTCCAATATCCCCTCTGTGAAAAGTTGAATCTAGAAGTGCATTTAGAAGATGAATTTAGAAGTGTGCCCAATAGCCTCTCTGGGAATTTAGAAGTGTCCCCAAGAGCCCCTCATTGAAAGTTGAATTTAGAAGTGTGCCCAATAGCCGCTCATTGAAAGTTGAATTTAGAAGTGTGCCCAATAGCCGCTCATGGAAAATTTAATTTAGAAGTCTGTCCAACAGCTTCTAGGTGAAAGTTGAATCTAGAAGAGCATTTAGAAGTTGAATTTAGAAGTGTGCCCAATAGCCTCTCGGTGAAAGTTGTATTTAGAAGTGTGCTCAATAACCCCTCTGTGAAAAGTTGAATCTAGAAGTGCATTAAGAAGTTGAATTTATAAGTGTGCCCAATAGCATCTAGGTGAAAGTTGGATTCAGAAGTGCATTTAGAAGTTGTATTTAGAAGTGTGCCCAATAGCTTCTAGGTGAATTTAGAAGTGTCCCAATAACCCCTCTGTGAAAGTTGAACTTAGAAGTGTGCCCAGTAGCTTCTCAGAGAAAGTTGTATTTAGAAGTGTGCCCAATATCCCCTCTTTGAAAAGTTGAATCTAGAAGTGCATTTAGAAGTTGAATTTAGAAGTGTGCCCAATAGCATCTAGGTGAAAGTTGGATTCAGAAGTGCATTTAGAAGTTGTATTTAGAAGTGTGCCCAATAGCTTCTAGGTGAAAGTTGAACGTAGAAGCGCATTTAGAAGTGTGCCCAATAACCTCTCTGTGAATTTAGAAGTGTGCCCAATCGCCCCTCTGTGAATTCAGAAGTGTCCCCAACAGCCCCTCAGTGAAAAGCTGAATTTAAAAGTGCATTTAGAAGTTGAATTTAGAAGTGTGCCCAATAGCCTCGCTGTGAAAAGTTGAATTTAGAAGTACATTTAGAAGTCGAATTTAGAATTGTACCCAATAGCATCTCTGTCAAAGTTGAATTTAGAAGTGTGCCCAATAGCCTCTCTGTGAAAGCTGAATTGTCATGATCTCTGCTTCCAAAAGATCAGGACTTGCCCGACTCCCTTGGAAGCAGACCCATAACCCCGGTTCCGAGTGCCAGCCAGTCCCAATTGGGACCTTTTGGACCCTGTCCTGGCGCCAGTGGCACCAGGCTCATAAAGATGCCCAGTCCCAGCGCTGGAAGCGCCGGGCTCATAATGCTTGGGTGGACTTACCTGCAGCAGACCATGCTGCTTACTTACCTGCCAGTTGAACCCCTGATCCTCTTCTGTTTGGGACTACTTTTCCTGTTGGGTGGGGCAGGAGCCACTCCCTAGGTTCAGAACACTGGAACTCTTCTGGAAAGCAGGAACTCTTTTCTTAGGCGTGGCTGTGGAAGGAGACACCTAAGCACTACAGGAGGCTATTTAAACCACACCCGATGGATGAATCTTGCTTTGCGTTATTCTGCATTCTCTGCAGCAGAACGCTCATCGTGTCTTCTGCTTCTGATCCTGGGCCTAAGGGAACAAAGGCTTACCATCCTGGAATCCAGTCTTCAGCAGCACCTGTAAAGACAAAGAAAGAACAGGTTAGCACTACGGTCTTCAGTGGCAGCGCATCTCTTACCTGGTCCATCGGCTGTCACCAGCGCCTCGCGCTGCATTCGGGCATCTGAAAGACAAAGGCTTACCTACTCTTCGCATGCTCCGGAGGTCTTCGCACTGCATTCCGGCATCTGAAAGACAAAAGCTTGCCAGCTCTTCGCACGCTCCGGAGGCCTTCGGCGCTGCATCCCGCATCTGAAAGACAAAAGAAGGTGCGTTTAAAGACATTGGGCAACTTTATTACTCACGTGCCATTACTCCTTCCCACGCCGAATCCAGTGGGTATTCCAGCACCCTTCAGCTTCTCTAAAGCTCCGAACTTGTACCTGAAAGATAAAAGGGACAGTTAGTGCGCATCGTGAAGCAGGCTACAAGCGCTTACTTACGTGCTTCCAGGCGCTTCTATTCCTCACGCGGGTTCGATCCTCAACTCTCATCAGCCCGCCATCCGCCATCGCCGGAACCCTGCAAAACAAGAGATATCATTACAAAAGACTTTTAAGACATTTGAAGTGCCCAGAACTTACCGTTCGTGCAGTTAATGACGGACAGCAGTCCTCTGAGGTCAAGAGGCCTGCACCCTTATCCAGTGAAGAAACTGGTTACGGCACCCTGCCCCGAGGCAGATGGAGAGCTCGGCGTTCACTTACCTAAGGTGAGGGTGTTAACCTTTGGGGTTCTACAGGAGAAGAGAAAGGGAAGAGGAGAGAGGCACCCAATAACCCCAGTTCATTAATCCCATATTTTCTATCTGCAGACATCTTACTCTTCGAGTCAGACATACAGTGCACAGAGGTCCAGCCCAAAGAGCCAACCGTGTGTTACACATCACCTTTGAAGATACGGCATTCACCCAGTCAAGACCGGCGCCTCTGCGGGAATCAGGTGAGCGTTACAGAACGCAAAGCCAATCGCAAAACTCCCACCCAGGCGCTATGGAAACCTCGGATACCGACCAGCTAGCCCAGTTACTTGGGGAACTAAGAGCAGAAGTGCATGCAGCCCGTCAGGAAACGAATGCTCTAAGAAGGGAACTGATTATTTCCAAGGAGTGAACAGACAATCTCGCTAGACAATTGCTACAGTCACAAGCCGGACAAACTCCGTTACCCGCATCAGGGGCAAATCTTCCTTCAACATCCTCTACGAACCCAGTGCAGATCAACCTACCTGGGAATGTACCTCTGGCTCCGCCCGAACGATTTTCTGGTGACCCAAAGAGGTTTGCAGTATCAATTAATCAGTGCCGGTTGCACTTCTTATGCCGGCCAGCAGCCTTTCCAACTGATCAAGGTAAGGTAGCTTTCGTGCTTTCGTACCTTAGTGGCAATGCGGCAGACTGGTCGATCCCTCTAGTTAATCAAGATGAGCCGGTTCTCCATGATTTTCGAGCTTTTCAGCTCAGTATGGAAAAACTGTTTGCAAGACATTCACAGGGGCAGGCCTTGGACAATGAGCTCCTTTCATTGCGACAGGGTAATCAAGACCTTTTGGCTTATATTGCGTCTTTCAACAGACTGATAGTGGAAACTCGATGGCCTGAGGACAAAAGGATTACGCTGTTTTATAGAGGTCTACGTGGAGAGCTCAAAGATGTGTTAGCCCAAGTAGTGAATCCCCCGCAAGACTGTTCGGACTATATTGACTTAGTCGTTCAAATTGACCACAGACTGCAGAACAGGAAGGCCGATCGTTCCAAGTTTGATGCTCGAGTATTTTCCAAACCACCAACTCCTACCAAAGGAGTAGACTCCGGGGAACCCATGCAAATAGGGGGCCTGAAAGGACCACTAACACAAAAGGAGCGGGAAAGGAGAAAACAGCTGCAATTATGCCTCTATTGCGGAAACTCGGGGGACTTTCTTCGAGACTGTCCGGTGAAACCAGCCAAGAAGGCAGTAGGAGCTGCAGTTACCAGGGTCACAAACTCTGAGCAGGGAAACGACCTCGCCCGACAAGAATAGAGGTCCTCTTGCCGAGCGTTAAAACCAGTTCCGTGACGTCGCATTTCGTGATACCTATGGTCCTCATTAGCCCTGAACATCCGGATCGATTACATGCGATTGAAGCTTACGTCGACAGCGGTGCCATCGGCAATTATGTGGATCATGAAATGGTTTTGAGGATGAATCTGACTCTTTGTCCAAAGGCTGTAAAGAACGTCATTACTACGGTGGATGGTACGGAGATAGCCTCCGGACCAGTAACGCATACACCCAAGAAGTGACGCTAGTAGGTCAAGATGGACACCATGAGAAGATCGTGTTCGATGTGATCAAGGCCCCCCAGTTCCAGATTATTCTAGGAATTCCTTGGTTAGAGAAGCACAATCCTCAGATCGATTGGCGAGCAAGAACGGTTCAGTTTTCAGAATGTGTCTCTACTTGTCACCCTCGACCTGGTGTTGCACTGGCAGCAATTTCCTCGGAGGCTCCTCAGTTACCTCCTGAATACCTAGAATTCCAAGATGTTTTCCGGAAGGATCAGGCTAACTCTCTACCTCCTCATAGGTCTTATGACTGCCAGATAGACCTGATACCTGGATCTACTCCTCCTTGTAGTAGAATTTATGCCCTCACCGAGCCTGAGAATCTTCACCTCCGACAATACCTGGATCAATACCTAGCGAATGGGTTTATTCGTCCTTCCAAGTCCCCTGCTTCCTCAGCTTTGTTCTTCGTTCCAAAAAAAGAAGGGGACCTTAGAACTTGTATAGATTATCGCGCCCTGAACCAGATCACTGTTAAGAATAGATATCCGTTACCTTTGATCCCTGAACTCCTGGACCAAGTCAGAAAAGCATGCATATATACAAAGCTGGATCTTAGAGGAGCCTACCACTTGGTACGAGTAAAAGAGGGCGATGAATGGAAGACGGCCTTCCGCACCAAGTATGGGCTATTTGAATATCAGGTCATGCCCTTCGGACTTTGCAATGCCCCGGCCGCCTTTCAATATTTTATGAACGATGTCCTCAGAGAGCTCATAGATGTGGGTGTTGTTGTTTACATTGACGACATCCTCGTTTATTCTTCATCGGAAACTGAACATCGGAAACACGTGAAAATGGTCCTCGAGAGATTGCGTCAACACAAACTTTTCGCTAAGTTGGAAAAATGTGTTTTCAACGTGACTGAAGTTGAATTCTTGGGATTCATATTATCACCTAGCGGAGTGCGTATGGATTCAAAGAAGGTCGATGCAATTCTCAAATGGCCATCGCCATCCTCCGTAAAAGGTGTTCAAAGCATGTTAGGCTTCGCTAACTTTTACCGCAGGTTTATCCCCGAATTCTCTCGAATAGTCCAGCCCATCACCGCCTTGTTAAAGAAAAACAAACGTTTTGAATGGTCTACCGAGGCGGAACAAGCTTTCCAGAATTTGAAGACTAGATTTATCTCTGCACCGATCTTAAAACATCCTCGCCCAGAACTCCCCTACATCGTTGAAACTGATGCTTCGAGCCTTGCCATGGGGGCAGTTCTATCACAAAAGGACCCAGTAACCAATCAGTTGCATCCCGTGGCATTTTGGTCCCGCAAATTCTCGCCTCCTGAAATCAATTACACTATTACTGATAAGGAACTTCTAGCTATCAAGTCCGCCTTTAAGGCTTGGCGGCATTATCTTCTGGGGGCCCGACACACCATTACTGTGATTACAGATCACCGAAACCTGCAATATTAGAAAACCGCAAAAGCTCAATCCTCTAGGCAACTCCGTTGGGCACTATTCTTTGCCGAGTTTGACTTCATAATTACCTATCGACCTGGTACAAAAAACGGTAAAGCTGATGCCCTTTCTCGGATGGGAGTGGAAGAACATTTGATCAATCCTAAACCTGTACCTATCATTCCCGAACAAAGAATTCTAGGTGTAATCGCCACACAATCCATAGAGGAAGTTAAGGATAAAGCCAGGCTACTGGTAACTCCAGCAGACATACAGAATTGGCATCTGCAGGGAAAGGACTTTACGGTGAAGGACAACCTATTATATTTCCAAGAACGGTTATACCTGCCCAGCACAGATTTACAGAAAAAGGTAATCTCTTGTTATCACGATTCTTTAATGGAAGGACATCCCGGTATGACCAAGACCTCGGAAAAGATCAAGCGCTACTTCTGGTGGCCGTCTTGGAAAAAAGATATCAGAGACTTTATAATGTCCTGTGGAGTATGCGCCCAAAACAAGAGTCAAAAGGAAAAACCAGCCGGCCTCTTATGCCCTATTGACATCCCGCCTCGCCCTTGGCATACGCTTTCTAGGGACTTCATCACCGATCTACCTCCATGCTCCGGATACAATACGATCCTAGTAATCGTGGACCTATTCTCCAAGATGGCGCATTTCATTCCACTCAAAGGCTTACCAACAGCAGCAACTCTGGCCCGAGAATTTCTCGAAAACATCGTCCGACTGCACGGTTTTCCTTCAGTTCTAATTTCGGATCGAGGTAGTCAATTTATTTCTCATTTTTGGCGAAGTTGCTGTCGGTCGGCTCAAATTGATGTGAGACTTTCGACCAGCCACCACCCTCAAACCGACGGACAAACCGAGAGGACCAATCAAACTCTGGAACAGTATTTGCGCTGCATGCTACAACAAACTGAAAAAACTTGGAAAGATATCCTTTGGATAGCCGAATATGCCTACAATAACTCTGTCCACTCGGGAACTGGGAAGACCCCGTTTTTTCTTTTATACGGTAGTCACCCTCGAACCTCGAAGTTGGATCCACTCCAAGATCTTGGAACACCAGCAGTAGACCACCTGCATTCTACAATCACCCAAGCCTTTAAGGAAGCCGTTTCTCACCTTCAAAGGGCTAAAGAACAATACAAGAAAGGAGCAGACCAACATCGGAAGGAAGCCCCCCAATATCAAGTAGGAGATCAAGTCTGGTTATCCACCAAATATCTACCTCTAAAAGGACCACGCACATTCAACCCAAGATACCTTGGTCCCTATTCCATCACTACCATAGTAAATCCAGTAGCGGTCAAGTTGGACTTGCCCCCTCACATGAAGCTACATCCGGTCTTCCACGTCTCTCTATTAAAACCCGTGCAACCTCAAACCCGACTAACTACATCTCCAAAACCTATTCTAGTTGATGGAGAACTCGAGTTTGAAGTCAAAAGCATCCTGGATTCCAAGATCTCCAAATCTAAACTATTTTACCTGATTGACTGGAAAGGCTACGGTCCCCAAGAAAGATCCTGGGAACCTGCAGAATATGTCCACGCGCCTCGTCTAATCAAAAGATTTCATCGAACATTTCCTAACAAGCCCAAACCCCCGGAGAAGCCCGGTTTGGGAGGGGCCTTGAGAGGGGGTGCTGTCATGATCTCTGCTTCCAAAAGATCAGGACTTGCCCGACTCCCTTGGAAGCAGACCCATAACCCTGGTTCCGAGTGCCAGCCAGTCCCAATTGGGACCTTTTGGAACCTGTCCTGGCGCCAGTGGCACCAGGCTCATAAAGATGCCCAGTCCCAGCGCTGGAAGCGCCGGGCTCATAATGCTTGGGTGGACTTACCTGCAGCAGACCATGCTGCTTACTTACCTGCCAGTTGAACCCCTGATCATCTTCTGTTTGGGACTACTTTTCCTGTTGGGTGGGGCAGGAGCCACTCCCTAGGTTCAGAACACTGGAACTCTTCTGGAAAGCAGGAACTCTTTTCTTAGGCGTGGCTGTGGAAGGAGACACCTAAGCACTACAGGAGGCTATTTAAACCACACCCGATGGATGAATCTTGCTTTGCGTTATTCTGCATTCTCTGCCGCAGAACGCTCATCGTGTCTTCTGCTTCTGATCCTGGGCCTAAGGGAACAAAGGCTTACCATCCTGGAATCCAGTCTTCAGCAGCACCTGTAAAGACAAAGAAAGAACAGGTTAGCACTACGGTCTTCAGTGGCAGCGCATCTCTTACCTGGTCCATCGGCTGTCACCAACGCCTCGCGCTGCATTCCGGCATCTGAAAGACAAAGGCTTACCTACTCTTTGCATGCTCCGGAGGTCTTCGCACTGCATTCCGGCATCTGAAAGACAAAAGCTTACCAGCTCTTCGCACGCTCCGGAGGCCTTCGGCGCTGCATCCCGCATCTGAAAGACAAAAGAAGGTGCGTTTAAAGACATTGGGCAACTTTATTACTCACGTGCCATTACTCCTTCCCACGCCGAATCCAGTGGGTATTCCAGCACCCTTCAGCTTCTCTAAAGCTCCGAACTTGTACTTGCAAGATAAAAGGGACAGTTAGTGCGCATCGTGAAGCAGGCTACAAGCGCTTACTTACGTGCTTCCAGGCGCTTCTATTCCTCACGCGGGTTCGATCCTCAACTCTCATCAGCCCGCCATCCGCCATCGCCGGAACCCTGCAAAACAAGAGATATCATTACAAAAGACTTTTAAGACATTTGAAGTGCCCAGAACTTACCGTTCGTGCAGTTAACGACGGACAGCAGTCCTCTGAGGTCAAGAGGCCTGCACCCTTATCCAGTGAAGAAACTGGTTACGGCACCCTGCCCCGAGGCAGATGGAGAGCTCGGCGTTCACTTACCTAAGGTGAGGGTGTTAACCTTTGGGGTTCTACAGGAGAAGAGAAAGGGAAGAGAAGAGAGGCACCCAATAACCCCAGTTCATTAATCCCATATTTTCTATCTGCAGACATCTTACTCTTCGAGTCAGACATACAGTGCACAGAGGTCCAGCCCAAAGAGCCAACCGTGTGTTACACATCACCTTTGAAGATACGGCATTCACCCAGTCAAGACCGGCGCCTCTGCGGGAATCAGGTGAGCGTTACAGAATTTAGAAGTGTGACCAATAGAGTCTATGTGAAAGTTGATTTTAGAAGTGCATTTAGAATTTGAATTTAGAAGTGCGCCTGTGAAAGTTGAATTTAAAAGTGTGCCCAATAAACTCTCTGTGAAAATTGAATCTAGAAGTGTGCCCAATAGCCTCTATGTGAAAGTTGAATTTAGAAGTGCATTTAGAAGTTGAATTTAGAAGTGCGCCCAATAGCCTCTCTGTGAAAGTTGAATTTAGAAGTGTGCCCAATAGCTTCTGAGGAAAATTAAATCTAGAAGGGCGCCCAATAGCCTCTCTGCGGAAGTTAAAATTGTGCATAATAGTCTAATATCCCCTCTATACAAAATTGAATCTAGAGATAGACCTAATATCATCTCTATACAAAATCGAATCTAGAGGTAGACCTAATATCATATCTGTGTACAGTTCAATCTAGAAGTTTACCTAATAGTCTAATATCATCTGTGTAAGGTAGAATTTAGAACTGTGCCTAATAGTCTAATATCCCCTCCATACAAAATTGAATCTAGAGGTAGACCTAATACTTTCTCTGTGTGCAGTTGAATTTAGAAGTGTACCTAATAGTACATAATAGCCTAATATCATCTCTTTGTACAGTCGAATCTAGAAGTGCACCTAATAGTCTAATATCATCTCTGTGCTAATTGAACTTGGAAGTGTGCCTAAAAGCGTGCCCCCACTGAACTTAGAACTACAATTAGAAAGCCCTCTAAAAATTCCACCTAAAAGCTCGTACCAAGCATGAGCACTAACACTCCACCAGAGTTGGTTGGAAACAACCACCATGGACCGCCCCCACTCCCCGATCTGCCTTCCCTCCCATCCCCCCTTTCCAAATCATCCCACCCTCCTTCGCATTCCCTACCATTCCCCTCTCCAAAAACCAAGCCAGAGAGGCACGATGGCGAGCCAACCACCCTAAGGCCACTCCTCGCCCGAACCCCACCACCGAACAGCCAACGTTAACCATGCCTGCACGCCTCAATATCATACCAGGCACACCCCACCCTGCAATCATCCACCCCCTGCCTTGCCCACAAACCCCTGCCACCTTCCCCCCGACCATACACTTACCCCTCCCTAAAAACTGCATGCCTAGCCCTAGCAAGAACCGAAGCCGCATCCCTCTCCCCCTCTGACCCCCCTACCCTCTCTCACACCCCAATCGCAACAAAGAATCTAAAGAGGGAACGTACCTGGTCCCCCTCAATCTCTCAGCACTCTTCGCCTCCCCTGTCTCGACCCACCACCTCATTCCCCCAATCACCTCCTTCCCCCATGGCTTCACCCTTCCTGAAACCCCTCTCCCTCGATTTCTCATCAACTGTAACTGAAACTCCTAACCGCCCACACCCCACCTTCAAATCCCCCGAACCAAACCCGATCATCCTAACACACGCAGCCACCCAATCTCACCCGAAGCCCACCAATTTTTCTGCTCGCCCACTATTCCCATCGATCATCACCCACCCTACCCCTCTCCAGCTTCCACTCTCTCCGCCACCACCCCCTTCCGCTTTAGCTCCGAGACCAATCTCACCTGCCGATGTGAACTGCATCCTATTTAATGCCCGATCCGTAGCAAAGAACAGACACTGCATCTTTGACCTCCTCGCCTCTGACAAACCAGACCTGGTTTACATCACCGAAACTTGGTTTTCTGATGACTTTGCCCCAATCGCTAATGAAGCCTTCCCCCCTGACTACATCGCACTGAACTGTCCCTCCAGAGGAGGGGGAGTAGCATTCACCTTCAAGTCTCTCTTCCACGCCTCAATCATCGACAACCAACCTTCCATTCCTTCCTGAAAATCTCTCCTCGTTAAACTATCCCTCTCCCCATCGCTCTCACACAGCTTCCTAATAATCTACAGACCCCCTGGCTACGAATAGACAATTCACAAACAACCTCGGTGACTCTATTGCCACCCTTCAACTAAACCATCCCAACCTCAACCTTCTTGGAGACTTCAACATATGGCTCGACGTCCCCACCAACCCTATGACACACTCTCTGGTTGATGGTTTAGACGCAATTAACCTCTAACCCCACATAAATGGCCCAACTCACTATAAAGAACACACTCTTGATGCCATCTTTAGCTCCAACACCCGGATTCATTTAAACACCCCCATCCCTATCATCTGGTCCGATCACTTCATCCTCTCGTTCGCCATTCGCTCACCCGACCCCCTTCCCGTACTCGAATCTGAACCGCTGAATCTACGCAAATGCTGGAAAACACTAATAATCGTCCCGGACCTAGCCGACGCACTCCTCCAGACTCCACCACCTACCTGCCAACTCAATAAACAACTAACCCCGACGCCTTTGACTCATGGCTCAACGCATCTCTAATGCAGCTCACACCCCATTGCAAACCATCAACCCGCTGTGGCCTCTTCCCCAGATGGTTCACTCCTGAGTTGAAGACCACTAAACAACTATATAAATACCTAGAACGCAAATGGCAGAAAGACAAAACCCAGGAGAGCAGGGCCACCTTGGCCCGACACCTTTATCAGTACAAGGCCAAAATCTGGAAAGCAAAACAAGCCCACTACAACTCCCGAATCCTAAACTGCAAAAACCCAAGCAAAGAACTCCACAAAATCATCTCCAAATTCACCAAACCGGCTTGCACCACGACCATCCCGTCCCCCTCACAATCACTGTGCGACTCACTCTCCCTCCACTTTTACACCACGGCTCTCGAAAGAACAAATACTCTAGCCACCAAACTGGCTCTCTTAGATCCACCAGGCAATTCTCCACCCAGCCCACCAGCTGCGACCACTACGCAACCAACGTTCGAATCCTTTAGTCCAATATCACCAGAGCAATTTCTCAAACTTCTATCTGCCCGCAAACCATCTGGCTCGCCGCTGGACTCTTGCCCAGCCACAACCCTCAAAGAAATGTTTGCTTCCACCTGCGCAGGAGAACACGTAAGATCCATCATAAATGCCTCCCTTTCCTCTGGTATCTTTCCCGATGCATTCAAAACAGTTCATGTCAAACCTCTAATTAAAAAAACCTTCCCTCTACCCTCTCGTGCCCAAAAACTACCGCCCCATCTCAAACACCTGGTTCCTTGCCAAACTCAAAGATAGGTACCAAATAACCATATCTCTCCTTTCTCAACAGACTCTCCGCGGTCCAATCAATCATTATTTCAAGACTGGACTACGCAAACCCCCTATACCTCAGAGTCCACGCGTACCAACTCAATAAACTCCAAAGGGCACAAAACACGGCAGCCAAAATGCTACTTGCGCTTGGCCCAAGAGGCCACATCTCCCCAGCCCTTAAGACACTGCACTGGCTTCCAGTAGCCTGAAGGGTTACTTTCAAAACCTTATGCATCTCTCATCGAGCACTGCATAAAACCGGACCTCAATATCTTCAAGACAAGCTAAAACCCTATCACCTCACACGCACCCTAAGATCGAGCTCAGCCGGCCTCCTATTCATACCGAAGACAAACTCAGTCAGATGAGGCAGATCATCATTCTCAACCTTGGCCCCCACGCTATGGAACTCACCCCCACCCCACATCCGCCTAACTGAGGATTTAACGTCTTTCCGCAAACTACTGAAAACCTGGCTCTTCCCCTAAAACCAACCCGTACCAAACTAACCCAAACCGACTAACAGCATCTCAATGGCACCAATCCAACAAACTACATGATGCGAGAAATTGACAGCTAATAACCACTAATATAACCTAGAAGGACAAACAGAATTAAACAAGTAGAGTAGATCAAAGCAGTGAAGTGGTTAATAAGAGTAAATCATCCGGAAACTGTAAAGAGATTTAAACTCCTGAAATGGACATAATGCATGAGGAGTGAACGAAGTGAATGGCGTGGATGAAATAGCTAGAATGGATGAAGCGTGTGGAACAGATGAATGCGCTGAGTGGAAGAATGCATGAATGGAAGAACAGATGACTATATAGTTCGAATGAGTGTGTAAATCGAATGAGTATGTAGACCGGATGAGTGTATAGAATGGATGAACATGTTGAGCAGATGAGTGTGTAAAGCGGCTGGGTGTGTAGAGCGGACGAGCGTGTAGAGCGGATGAGTGCGTAAATACAGAGAAGCGAGTAGAACTCAGGAGTGCGTAGAACAGATGAATGCGCAGAACGGGTGAGCGTAACCCGGATGAGTGTGTAGAACAGATGAGTATGTAGAGCGGATAAGTATGTAGAGCGCATGAGCATGGATAGCGGATGAGTACTGAAGTGCAGAGAGTGTGTAGATCGCTGGAGCAGATGAATGTGCAGATCTGGCAAATGTATAGAGCGGATGAGTGTATAGAGCAGATGAGAGTGAAGAGCGGATAAGTGTGGAGAGCGGATGAGTGTGGGGAGCGGATGAGTGTGGAGAGCGGATGCGCGCGGGGAGCTGTTGAGTTTGGGGAGCGAGTGAGTGCGGGGAGCAGGTGATTGCGTAGCGTGGGTGAATGCGTAGAGCAGATGAAGGTGTAGTGCATGCGAGCGGATAAAGCGGACAAACACCTAGAGGGGTTGAGTTACACAGACCGGGTTAGTGCGTAGAACGGATAGGCATGTAGAACCGATGAGTGCAGAATGCATGCAGAGTGCGGGGAACGGATGGATGAGAGGTTGCGGGATGGATGAGCTGAGCGGAAGAATGTGTAGAATGGAGGACTGCATAGAACAGACTAGTGGGTAGGGCCGGCAAATATATAGAACAGACAAGTGCATATGAGCGAATGAGTATATATGAAAAAAGGAGTACGTAGAGGGGATGAATGCGTAGAGGGGATCAGTGCATAGAGGGGATCAGTGCGTAGAGGGGATGGGTGCATAGAGGGGATGAGTACATAGAGGGGATGAGTGTGTAGAGCAGGTGAGTGAACAAAAACAAGTGAATGCATAGTACGTGTGAGGGCATACAGCAGATGAGCACCTGGAGCAAACGAGTGCCTGGAGCAAACGAGTGCCTGGAGCGAACGAGTACCTGGAGCGAACGAGTGCCTGGAGCGAGCGAGTGTCTAGAGCAAACGAATGCCTAGAGTGAACGAGTGTCTGGAGTGAAAGGACGTGTTGCGTAGAGCAGACGAGTTGCGTAGAGCGGATGAGTACGCAGAACGAACGAGCGCAGATTGCATCCAGTACTGATGACTGCGTAGAATGGTTGAGTACATAGAGCTGCTGAATGCGTAGAGCATGGGGCAGACAGGAGTGCTTGCGTGGGGCAGACAGGAGTGCTTGCGTGGGGCAGACAGGAGTGATTGTGTGGGGCAGATAAGAGGGCATGTGTGGGGCAGACAAGAGTGCATGTGTGGGGCAGACAAGAGTGCATGCGTGGGGCAGACTGGAGTACGCGGGGCAGATTGGAGCACGCAGGATGGACTGGAGCACGCGGGGCGGCCTGGAGTGCATGAGTGCATCGAGCAGACCGGAATGTGTGGAGCAGACTGGGGTGCATGAAGCGGATGGGAGTGCATGGAACGAACTGGAGCGCATATAATTGCGTGACGTATATAGTATGGTTTGGAATGCTCTCTACTGTCTCTACTGATCTGAACTTCGGTTCCCAAGGGCTTTCAACCTACCAGCGCCTTCAGACCATACCAATGGTATATAAGGCGCTATAAATGCAAAATAACATAACATAACATAACATTTAACTGTGCCAAAGATGCCAAGGAGGTTTGGTTGGATATAGAAAGAGAGAAAGAGAGAGAGGGAGATAGAGACAGTGAATGCCAGTGTCGGTGAGCAGCACTGTGACATGCACCAGGAGGGTGCAGCGAGGCACAACTAATGGCTGGCTGGAGCATCCCTGAGAAGCTGCGAGAATGAGGGAGAAGACCCTCGTAAAACCAAAGCGCAGACCAGTTAAAAAAACACATAAGCGACTCTGCACCGGATGAGTAATCGAGATCAAAGGAGAAAAGTCCCAAAATTACAAAAAAGGTAGCAGGCGCCCCTCTCTAGAAAGAACATGCATGATAACCTGTTCCGGGATTTTTACCCACGTTGAGAGTCTGCAGCCATTGCTTTTTGCTCAGTGTACTTTTCACAAAGGAGGAATACCCATTTGCATATCAGTCTTTGTCCCACCCACAAAGGCACTCCAGCACCGAAATGCCAGGCAAACCTCCTTTGAACAAGAGTACCAACAGCAACCCCAGACATTTGGTTCAGCTTTGTTGGGCCTCATCAGTGAGGTGGAGCTGTGGTTCTCCCAACTGAAAAGTCAGACTCACTGTCTCACCAGGCGAGCACCTCTCAAGGCAGTTAGGTATTCAGTGGCTCAACTAGAGAGGGAGGCATGTGAGGTATAAAGTGGGAAAGGAACCCAGATTGGTGAAAGAGGAAGCACAGACCAAAGGAGTGGAGTTACAAGGAGAAAAGCCCAGGAGCACCAAGAGATTGGGAACACCACAGAGTGGGGAGTAAAAAGGGGAAGAGCCCTAGAGTGGGGATGGACGGTGAACACCCCAGAGTGGGGAGTACGAAAGAGAAGAGCCCTAGAGTGAGGAGAGGTTGGAAACATCCCACAAGTGGGGCGTGAACAGGAGAAGAGCCCCCGAGTAGTCAAAGACTGAGAGAACCCCAGAGTGGAGAGGAAGATTGGCTGAATGATTCCCAGGGAGGGAAGAAACAGAGGGAGATGTGGGCTGGAACACATAGAAAACCTTTCAGCACACCAAGAACTGTCTTCCTTGACCTTTAACTACGGGCAAAGGCGTCTATGAACATGGGACATGGCTCGGGTCCAAGCCAGCATTAATCATTCTACAAAGTCTTTTTTTTGCTTTGTGTGTTGTTTTCTCTTGAAAGATAGGTACGGTTAGAGTAAGATTCCAGATAGAGGACTTTTAATGACTTTTATATATCCTGACAAGCAACCCTTTGCCCTTTTTTTGTTATAGAATATGTCTTGAGCGTGTAGATTTAGGGGAAGATTATTGAAGTTAAAACCCTTGAAACAATGTCAGGTCATCCGAGTCATGATTCTGACCTATCACAGGATCCAGTTCCTGTTCTTGCGACAAGTAGTCTTTGATTCCTGGCATCATACCCAAAGTCCTTTGTGCTAAAATATGTAAAGGAGACAGGAAGGAAGGTGTGGCAGAAAGGGAAACAAGATGGTGGATCTCTTCCCCTCTTGTGCTTAGCTCCCACTGGCTGCACTAATTCTGCCTCCTTCTCAGACCGATAGCAGCAAAGTGATTTTGGTATGCAACACCCTTGTGTGAGACTAGTCCTTTTGTGTGTGGACTTTGATTCCTATTTCCTGTGATAGCTCCTGCAGATGCAGGCCTCACAAAATCCCCTCGCCTGCTCGCATTGGATAGTACTTTTTTGAAAGGTCGTGCAACCTTTATTTTCTACTTCTAGCATCCTTAGGAAATCTTTTTTCTTTTCTTTTTTTTTGTCGCCAGTAAATGTATTGTACTGTCCATTAAGGCAACTAGATGGCAGCAGGTTACTGCACACAGCATTTTAATGTATTAATCGGATGGAACCAGGATCAACTCTGCTAGAAGCAGAAGCTAAATAGCTCCCAGCTCCCCACAATTTGAACCCTGTACCATGTGTTGAACCCACCAGCCCCAGAGCAGGATCCTTTTGTTAAGACACAGATTATCCAGTCAGTCGAAGGATGTGTCAATTTACATTGTAGTAACACGGATATTGGTCTCAAGGATCAGTAAACTAATGAAGAGTTCATTACACCACCCAGAGTAGGAACATGTGCCACAACACCCCAGAGGCAAGAGGTACTTCCATTGCAGTGTGAGCTATATAAAGGATCAATTTCAGTGTAGGTTAACTGTCCGAAGAGCACTCGAAACTACCAGGGAGCTTACATTTCTAAATCCAATTTCAGGAAAAGACGAATTACAATACAGGATGGATTAGCATATTTGTCCCACCCAGGGTGTGAATCATTCTCACTTGTATATTCATTAATGGACAGTGATTAGAAAAGGACAAGTCCACCCTGTGCACAAACGGAATGGTGCATGGACTGCATGGCAAGTATACTGCACACAGGAATCATTCATTTACATATAGTATACTGCACACAGGAATCATTCATTTACAGACATACGAATGGTGATATTTCAGAGACATGTAGCTTAGAATGTTACTCGGTAACCTGATGCCAGCTAGGTCTGCTTCTTTGCAATTCTTCAGCCGTAAACAAAAGGGGAGGAGTACTAGCCCGAGCTCAGGCTGAGCAGCATAGCTTGTGAGAAATGATCACTCATCGGGGCGTCAACATGGGCAAGGGTTTGTTTTTGGCTCAAGTTGAAGTGCACAAACAGTATTTTGATGACATATTAGACATACAATTAGATTCATGATTCAAAACCCGTGCTCTTAACCACCAGTGATAACCCGCACCTGTGCTAACTTTCACAAGGAGAACTGTATTGCCTTTATCGGATAAAACCTCTTTGACTTAGAGCAATAAATATTGCCTTTCACAGGGACCACCCTGCATGCATGCCTAGAGTTCAGATGAAAAACGAAAGGAGCACCCGTGTTGGTAAGTTGTGGGCTAGGCAGGAATACCTGACCACAGGCAGCGAATATATGGTAAGATTGACTAATGTGTGCAGCTTGTGTAGCCACCTCCCGTCTACTCACACCCATACTTTTGCCTCAATCTCTAGCGCCAAATGGTCACCGAAAATCTTGGATTCATTGCTATTAAAGAGAATCTTCGGAAAAAAGAAAGTCCCTGCTTGCAGGCAGATCATTGGCATGCCTGCGATTAATCACTGCAATAAAAACACCATAGCGTATAATCTGAAGCCAAGGTATCGTGCAGGTCACTGGCATGCCTGTGAGTATTCGTTGCAATAAAAACGTCATGGCCAATAATCTGAAGCAGCCAACGCATCAACAGATCCAGCCTTGAAGATACAACTTTGCTCAAAGTTTCCATTGTAATCCTCTATTTCGCATCCTAGAAGAAACTTTAGCTGGTCAGCGTACTTTCAGTTCAAGCCCTCCCTCCCCCACAAAACAAACACTAGACTGCAGGCAGCATTAATTCACAAACAAGCATACACATAGACGTTCAACATATACAAACACACACTCTAGCACCCTCATTCAAACGAACTTTCACACACAAAACCGTTCCCTTGACTCAGGTTGTATCAATGGTCCCAAGATATATCGGGCCACCACGGAAAAGGCATAAGTAAGGGAGCAACAATTGGAAGGGGACTCAGATGCCTTGAAACAGCAATGGGGCATCCTCTCGACCTCCAATCATCACCAGATGATCTTCCCACATGAAGGAATGTATGGCTGAACACTGACATAAAGCATAATATAGGCCAGTTATGAAATTAAGAACTTGACGGAATAGAGGCAATGAATGCATTTTCCAGTCACCTTTTGGTAAGGAGGTTAGTGTTTCTAAATCCACTAAAGAAACCATCAAAACACAGCATACTTGCTATCAAAATGCATTATGAACAGCCACTGCCATGGAGTGAGAACTCAGTCCTGTTTAGTTGCATGTTTCTTATATACTGTGGCAGTGTTTGCCTGTGATCAATATCTGGATTTTTGGATATATCATGTTTCATGTGTCACCATGTTCAAGTAAAAAATTAAAATGTGCTTGCAGCTTCCTGATATTTCATCACTCGTTTTCATATTAAAAATCTAGGCTGTATTAGTTCTCACTGTTATGAAAGTGTATCTGGACTGTATAGTAATGTTTAATCAGGTGTGCACTGGTTTTCAGTAAAAAAGTCAATTGCCATACAGTTTGTGGGGCGAGTACATGTCTCTAAGGTTGAGTAGATAATCTAAATTACCCGACCAGCAGGTCTAAAAGGTGTTTTGAGATTTCTCGAAGCCTGAGATGGGCTGTCTTGCTAGAGAGGGGTGCTACCTAGTCTAAGGAGAGGCACAGACGTTCAGTCTCATGTCCTGCTGGCTGGCAACGACAGGCTGTCTGACTGGAATACACACAAGCCTTCCACAGCTGGCCTGAGCGAGCTCACAGTATTGACACATGTATGATATAAATCAGAAGTTGCTTTTCAAAATTATGTAAATGCCCCACCACCACACCATGCAGGATTTGACTTATATTTTTCGACTAACCTGCCACCACCTAGTGAGGGATTTATACAAATCATATGGACTTTAGAATAGAGGTGTAAACTTACATGCAACTTCTGCACTGCAGTGACTTTAGCTGTCACAGCACCTGTCAATTACAGCACCTTGGACCTCTGAACCTGCTCAGTGCCGGAGGAGAGATGGAGCTGCAGATCAGGATACAAATGCAGCAGGGTTCAGGTGTATGTTATGCTTCTGACGTGGAGTTTATGAGAGGGTGTCTGATTAGCAGTTCACCCTTTCTGAGATGGAATTACCCATATCAATGTATTATTTAATTGAAAACAAAAAAGCCATGTCTTCTGCAGCCTTGTCAAATTGCAATTCCTCACAGTGCTCAAGTTAAACCAATCATTCATATTATTTGTCAGAAATAACAGCAGTCAGTTCACAAAACACAACTTTAACCTCAATAACCGAAACATAGACTTCAACCAGTAACCAGCCACACAAGATTCTGCATAATAAAGCAGAATATTACTATGGATTCTGAGATTAACCCAACCACACTGAAGACATTAGCATACCCTTTTACAATGTCTTCACATCTCTGCTCACTAAATAGAATGCCACACTACACCCTTAAGCCAACAATTCCTGAATTGCACCCGATGGCACTCATTTGCTAATGAATATCTGCCACAAGCCAAGTGCCTCAATAAATCACACAGAAGCAGCATACAAGTGTCAGCTGCATTGTAGAAAATATATTATTTCACTACAATTTGCACTGGTTTCTTTTCATGATACATCACTTTCTAATTCTATGGAAGAAGTGCTAATTAAACATGCATCTCAATGTCATGCACATAAACCAGTAGCTCAAATAGTGTGTGTTCATCCTATAGCCCCAATCACTTAATCAATCCAGTGTGGGCACAAAGACCTGTTTAGGATAGAACGTGCACAACTCAAACATATGATATAACATCTTTTAAAATTAATAGGGAGTAGCTTGTTTGAGTTTTTGCCCTTCTTGCAAAACATTTGGTGTAACTCTCAGCTCATTCCAGAAACCTGCATATATCAATTTATAACTCGTTTTCAAAGCATTGTAGATGCATGGTCCATGTTTTGCCAGCATATGCATTGTTACCGGGACTGAGTGCCAAATAAGTGCCACAATATCCCACGTTTGACCTCAATAGGGTATCAGCTAATATTATCCCCACCAATAATATCGGCATGTATATGGTCGTGGGGTAAGGGCATAGGCGATATTATTAGTGGGGATAATTTAAGGGGTTATTGGGACCGGGGGTTGCAGGAGTGTCCCCCGCTCCATTAAAAATATTATGAGGGTTGCGGGGGTGTCCCCTGCAGGTACCATGGCTTAATATTGCCACAAAAATATGGCGATATTTTTACGGGGATATTAATACATGGAAGTATATCCATTGTTGGCCATTGCGCAGGCAGTGTATGTCAAGAAAACAAAGGGCGCCACTTAAATCTTTAAGAATCGCTAAGAAGTGGCAGTGGGTCTTTAAGCTAAACAACATGCATGGGCCCAGTGGATTATGCATGTGGGTACATAATTGTAACTTTCTCTAACTTTCTATTAATTCAAGAGATTTAGAGAATAGACTAAGCAATACTCAAACAGGAGGTGAGAAAGCCAGTTAATCTAGTTTGCAGAGACATGTAGGGACAATGGCGGAAGTCATCAAGAACATTTATTAATATCCATTGCACCATGCCAAAATAGCAGTCACAGGCACGAACTAAGCTTAGACTGCATCCTTCTTGCATCTGTGAAAATGAGCCTTCAATAATCACAGTGGTACGTACCGGGTTCCACAACATAAACAATATAAATTTCAAGATGAAGGATGTTGGAATTTCATTATTTGAGACTGCATTTTGCTCTTTGATGCCCGATTTGTTCTCATCTGTCTCAAGCACACTGTGCCACAATAGCCTGCGCTATTATGGGAGCCATTTTGGAGCATCGTAACATCTTATTCCTGGACGCCAACCAAAACACACTTCAGTGCCTTTAAATTCTCCTTAACACACCTACAAGAATAGACTAACTCCCAGAAAAGAGAATGTATCATGCCTGCTCTGAGATGACCAGACTGGATTCCTATAGTATGTAGGTAACATTTAAATTACTCACATTGGCCCATAAAGCTCTATATGAAACCCTCCCCACTCTATATGTGGAACAAAATTACCTGGTATAGTCCATAAAGTCATGTCCATAACGCGAACAGTAATCCTGGGTGAGGAGCATGCTGAACTGATGTGTAACCATAGGAGCATCTCAGTGTTTACCCCATAGCCCCTTTTAATATTTATAACTATATTTATAAAAGTGAAAATGTGTGGGTTTGTGTCTGGGCTGTGGCTTGGCAAAGCGTTGTTCCACACCGTTTCACCAATCTGCACCACATTTTGCATAGTTACCTGTTAGGACCCTCTGGACAATACTTGCTACATGACATTTGGACACCCCACCCCGTTGCATGGATTTCAGCAAAAGTCAAAAAGTGTTTGTGGGTTTGTGGCTTGGTGAAGCATTGTTCCTTATACAATTCCACACTGTTAGTTACCTGTTAGGACCCTCTGGACATTAATGGACATCCCACCCCTTTTCCCGGATTTCAGCACAAGTCAAAGTTTTGTGTGGGGTTGTGGCTTGGCGAAGCATTTTTCCTTATACAATTGCACACTGTTTCACCAATCTGCATCAAATTTGGCAGAGTTATTTGTTAGGGCCCTACGTACATTACTGGCAACATGTTATGTGGGCACCCCACCCTTTTCCCCCAGAGTCCAGCAAATCTCTACATTTGTTTGTGGGTTTGTGGCTCGGCGAAGCCTTGTTCCTAATACAATTTCACACCGTTTCACCAATCTGTCCCAAATGTTGCATAGTTACCTGTTAGGACCTTCCGGCCATTACTGGCTACATATTATTTGGACACCCTACCCCTTTCCCCGGATTTCAGCACCTTCATACATGAGAAGGTTGGCAGATATCGGTGAAACATCAATGTGGTCGTAGAAGGACCAGTACTGTACCCTAGAATGCATGGTTTCTGGGACATTTGCACGACAGTGCACCGCAACAAACTGCATGACACCAGGGTGAGTCAATAGGTGCAGAGAGAGCACAGTAGGTCGCAGTATGCAACAGCCCACCAACTCTCATCTCCCCCCAACGTCTGCTCCGGGGTATGTCAGCCAGCCACACACGGCCATTCTCAGTGCAGTTTTCGTAAGAGTGCCAAGCACATCAAGCAATAAGCGATTCAGAACAGCGGCCTACAGGATCATTCATTTTCAACAATTGATGAGAGTGTTGTCATTTTGGTCTACAGAACCCCTTTGGAGCATGGGCACTTTTTGCTAGTGTCATTCTATATTACACACGCTGGATTCTAGCATGTGTGTAACTTGCTTAATGAGTGAATGGAGTTTAGTATTAACTACATTAAACAGATGTTAATTATTAACTAATCATGTAATCCTGGGCACATTTTCTTTGACAATATCATCTGCCATGTGTCTACACTTGACAAACTGACCAGCCCACAATTCCCAAGGAATGCTTAAGTACACTTAGCATTCAGGTAGATAGACATCACTAGTGAATTTTAATTTGTGTATTTGAACATGACATGGTAAAGAAAGAAAGTCACTTAGACATGAAGCATATAGGCATCCATGCATGAATCTACACAAACATGATAGTTTATTGCAGATAGACACAAAGCATATGTATATGTTTTTCTAAGTGGAACAGCAAGACGCCTAGGACTACATATACCTAGCTTGCTCATGCTTAATTGCAACTAATATGGACGGCCATAAGAACCGAGATGGAAGTCATAGCTGCATTGAAGTTAATGGGGAAACGCTGACAGATTGATCCAGTTAAAGCAGACAGTCATAGATTCCAGCGCAGACATGGTGCACAGCCTCACCAAGGTGTCTTATCACCAGTTTACCATGGTGACCCGAAAGAACAGGATAGTGCCTATTCATGTGAGGCAGATGGGGGACGGCTGTTCCCATCCAACCACAGGTGGAAAAATACAAATAAAAAGCTGAATGTTCTGTCTCAGGGCTTAGGCAATTAGAGATGTTAGCTTGTTGGGAACATGCAGCACCTTTGGGATCATTCCCAACCTTGTAGAGTTTCACTTGGCCTGGTAGCTGTCCAAGGTCCGAATGCTGAGAAGACCTATTCTGCCCAATCCCTAGCTACCTTTTACGCTCAGGCACACTAAGTTGCAGAAGCCAATTACTCTCTAGCTAACCTGCAAATTTGTATTTGTTACACTTGGAGGTGGTCCTAGGAGGATCCACCAGATATGAATATCCAATGGTTATACTAACCCCTATGTATTACATATACAGTCTTCCTTAAGTAAACAAATACCTTCCTCGATAGGGTTTTTGGGATGCAACTTGTTATTGTGACATCACTAGCAGTTAAAATGGTGTGACACACGTTTGGGGGATGAGAACTCTTGTAACGATGGTATTAAGTCAAAAAATAGTTTTCAAATGAGCGAGAGACAAAAAGATCAACGTAGAAAGACCGCTCTGTGATCGCAGGGAGTAGTCTTTAAAAATCGAACTCTCATGCTCCTGCCGCACATGAGTGCGCCCTGGGGCAGACAGGCAGGTCGGGACCAGGAAGAGCGGTCATGGGAGAACAGGTAATTCCTTGTGTGTGTGTGTTTATGCAAGTGTGTGAGTGTGTTGCCTGTTTGTGCATGTAGAGGGTATGGGTATGCTTGGATGGTGGAGGGAAGCAGGGACAGCTGAGGAGTAGGGTTTGGGGGCGAAGGGTTGTTATATTTTTGCTTTTTGCAGGCCAGCAAAAATCGGATGAAAAAATCGGTCTTTTTGGTAGACGACTAACAAAAAAGCTAAAAATATGACAGAACCGGCTTGACACGCTGTTCTTGTGTGATCCCTGTAATTTCAATTGATAATAAAGACAGTAAACTTTGTCCCATGGTTGAGTCTTCCATTATTGTTGCAGGGATTTTGTTGCGGCCCAAGTATCCTCTTGCTTGTAATTAGGGTAGCTGCTAAGAGTGCCCCTGCCGCTCCTTTACAAATGGTAGCTGAGGGATGGTTGCTAAGACGTTTTGGCATTTAAACCGTATCATCCGGCCGCATGCCTGAAGGGCTGCGCAGTGACCCACGAGGACCGAACCCCAAGACCAGGCGTGCAAATAATTGAAGAGGTCATCAGGAGCCACCCTGGATAAATTCCTGCTCGCTCCTCGTGGGACGGCAGAGTGGCAGATTCTGGAAGAGTTGGTATCCGAGGGGCTTCAGCGGATCACGCAGTCTAAGTATAGACTCAACTATATGGCAAATATAGGTGAGGGAAAGTCTTGCTTAGTGTTGTGTTTTTGTGTTTTTTGTGAAGGTTACTTCTTTTTAGGTGGTCATTTTGGGCGTTCAGCTTGTTTACTTTTGTTTTTTTGGAAGCACAGAGCAGAAATATGCCCATTTTCATTCTTGTACATGATCTTAAAGATAGTACAACTGGAAAGGTTTGATGAAAATAGTCTTTCCTGCAGCAAGAATAAAATCAATAGTTCAGAATATTTCAATTTTACCACATTTGTCTCTAAGGTTGTAGTCCTTATGCTCTGTATAGATGTTTCCTCCTGTAGGAACCATGGCTGAATGGCTAGCCAAAATCCATGAGCTCTTTTTATACTTTACGCAATCATTAGTAGCAAATCATATGAAATTGCACAACCACCCATTCATTTAGATAATGGGACTAGTTTTAGCCAGTAAATGTACAAGTTTCAGTTTGCTGAGAGCAAAATTGTGCAGTGGTTTGCAAAATTCAAACTTTAAAATAATGTTTGTAATGTTATCACAGGAAGCTGCCATTTTGTGGTTGGCAAACATTCTCTTTTTTGTAAACTTTATTTATGAGACAGTCACAAAACCGTGAGGGCACAGGGCCCAATAAACATAAATAATACATTGAAAACATGACATTGGGTTCAAAGAGCAACTACAGTTTCCAACAGCGATGTACAAAGTAGTACAGCATGCAACAGTTCAATATTAATAAGCAGCCACGGAACAATTATTGTTGCCATCTGTAGCATTGGTCTTAGCGAGCCATGTGCAGTGCAGGAGCAGTGTGATCAGCCCATGCCTGGAATGGAGTGACGCATGAAGAAGGTGCGATGGTTGGCGGACAAGCGAGGCTAGAGTGAGCCGTTGCCAGTGGGGCTCAATCTACGGACTTATTGCATTTCCTCTAACTTCTTATATCATTAAGTTACGTTAATAAACCCGCTTTAGTATAAGCTTACCTCCTGTGTCGCTCCCACTTATTATACTACAAGTGGCGACGAGGATGGGATCATATGCCTCCAGGATGATATACTTATACACACCAACAATTTAACACTTCATAATGAGAGGCTAGAACATGTCTTCAGAAAATTGAATTCAGCAGCGATGACCTTGAACAGAGAGAAGTGTAAAATCAACAGGCCGGAAATAGAATACCTGGGGCACACCATTTCAGCAGAGGGAATACACCCAAGACAACAGTTAGCTGGCGTCATAGGGAAGATGCACAGGCCAATCTCCAAAGATGAAGTTCGCACTTTTATAGGGATGGCCGAATATTATTCAAAAAGTATTCAAAACTTTGCCAGATATATGGTGTTCCTGCATGAACTCATCAAGGGGAGAAGTACTTTCGAATGGACCAAAGAGTGTGAAGACGAATTTATGTCAATCAAGAAAGCCTTGGCAAAGGCTCCTGCTTTAAAGAATTTCAGAAGTTATCGCAAAACCATTATTACTAAGGATGCCAGCAACGTGGGCTTGTGCACCGTTATCACACAGGAAGATGATGGTAAGAAAGTTCTTATAGCGTTCGCTTCCAGATTGTTAAAAAGTGCAAAGAAATCATATGCCACCATAGAAAAAGAGGTGCTGGCCATTAAGTGGGCGGCGGATACATCCAGGAACTTTATTTGGGGCACAGACTTTGAATTCTGCACTGATCACAAACCTTTAGTCGAGATATTCGTATCCAAGGGCTTGGACAAAGTGTCGGGTCGCATCAGATGATGGGTGACCCAATTGCAGGAATTCAGCTATGTAGTTAAGTACGTACCTGGCGTAAAGAACATAACTGCAGGCTGTCTATACAGGCTTACGAACTTGATAGAAGCAGATGAAGAGGAAAGCAATGCATAAATTCTGCACCTGTTCCCCAAGAGGAATGGGAGGAAGCGATGAGACAAGACAGTTCCCTAAACAAGCTTCGTGATGCCTTGCAAGACAACAGTCTTAGAAGGAAAAGTTACTTTGAGGATTTAGATCTGCAACCCTATTGGAACATTGCCGATGATTTGAGCATCCATGGTGAATTGTCGATGTGTGGAGACAAGATTATTCTACCTTTGAACATACGGCAGAGGATCATAGATTTAGGGCCATCCAGGCATCGTCAAAACGAAGCAAAGAATAAGGAGTGACTATTGGTGGCCTGAATGCAATCTCCAAATCAAAAGAACAGTTCGGGATTGTATCCTTTGTTGTAGGAGAGATAAAGTATGTATGGGTTCAAAGTATCCTACGGTCATGACAAATGTTCCTGAGAAACCGTGGGACAAACTAGGTTTGGATGTGTTGGGCCCAGTGTGGAGTGATGGTAAACAATCCTTTTGATTGGTTTTGATTGATTTGTTGACCAGGTGGGTGGAGGTATTAATCAAGCCATGTATTACTGCTAAGTCGGTCATTGATTTTTTAGATGAAATCAGTGAATGTGAGGGGTTTCCCAGAGTTATTGTTACTGATAATGGAACTCAATTTCGCTCAAAAGAGATGGGTGATTACTGCAAAAGAAACTCCATTGAGCATACATATAATGCCATTTATCACCCGAAATGAATGGTGTCGTGGAGCGTTTCAACAAGATTCTCAAAGAAGCTATTCGTTGGGGCGTGGTCCAATGGCCTAGAGTGGGGAAAAGCTGTGAAGGATGTAATTGTAGCTCATCGTTTCACCCCACACTGTACGACGGGTATTTCCCCCTTTGAGTTCAGCCGAGGGCGGAAGACCAACACAAAATTACTACCACCTTGGTTGGGGAGAATTACTGATATGCGAAAGAAACTAGACAGTGTTGTGGAACGTATCAAAAGTAACCAGTTTAAGAACAAGGTAGCACACGACAAGTCTGGTGCGATAACATCTGGGAACATTCCGCCTGCTGTAGGTGACACTGTGAGGATCAAGTTACCTCCTGATCTCAGGAATGGACTATGCAGATGGTCCAGGCCCATTGTTGTGTCTGAGGTATTCAAGCATGCAGTGAGACTGGATGACTGCCGTGTGTGGAACATGGAGAGAGTGTGTGTGGTGAAAAGTTTGGATGAAAATGTTAATGCCGGCCTGGATGCAAGAAGTCGGGTTGTTGATGTCAAGGAGAAGTGGAGACAAAAGGGAGTTTGTGCTGGGAAGGAAAGGAAACAGAAACCTGGTATTTACTTGCCCAGTAACAATGTAGAATATCCTTGCTGGTCAAGATGCAAGAGAACCTACTGTATACATCGACGGTTGGCTGAATATGTGTAGGAGTAAAGAGAACATTGCTGGAGCCTCCTGCTGTCCGTGAAGAACGGAGGATGTGTGGCATTGGTCTTAGCGGGCCATGTGCAGCGCAGGAGCAGTGTGATCAGCCTGTGCCTGGAATGGGGTGACGCATGGAGAAAGAGCGGCTGTTGGTGGACAAGCGAGGCAAGAGTGAGCGTTGCCAGTGGGGCTCAATCTACAGACTTATTGTATTTCCTCTAACTTCTTATATAATTAAGTTACATTAATGAACCTCCTTTAGTATAAGCTTACCTCCTGTGTCGCTCCCACTTATTATACTACACCATCCCTCCCCGCTGGACCATCACAGTCGGTTTTCGGTAAATATCGCATGAGCGGGTCACAGATATACTTAGGCCGGCTCTTAGATGTCACAGTCATTAAATAGTCTTCTCTTGGTCATTAAAGCCAATCAGTGAACACAGCGATTCAACACTACTAGCAGAATATCTCGATTTCCAGTCCTTCAACATGCATGTTTTGGCATCTACGCTATCCACATTAAACAGATGTTGAGAAGTTTCAGGCATTTTCCATATGTCTTCCAGTAGGTACTTAATCAGTGAGAGGAGAGGGATGGTGGAATATGTAACATGAATCGAGTATTCCCACAACACCTCTCCAAATCTCTATTACAAGGGGCAGACCTAATACATATGAAATGAGTATCTTGCACATGACCACATTTTTCACACCAGGCGCTGATACCAGGGGAAAACCTAGCAAGTCTAGCCGGCGTATAATGTAGATGATTAAACACTTTACATTGTATCAGCTAGGGGCTAGAATTTAATGAGACAGTTTTAGTCAGTTGACAGCATTGTTGCCATCGCTCATCTCCTATTTCAATACCAAAATCACTTTCCCATACCACCCTCATCCATTATTTGTTTGTAGGTGTGATTGTAGTATGCAATTAAATGTAGACACCACATGTCATGCCATATCTGCTAACACTATTGAACTGATGCCTTTGTGTGTCTCTGACTCTGCAGGGAAGGAAGGTCACCTCTGTCTAACGCAGCCTGCATGCAGCACTATTGCAGCATTCAGAGGGGGCCAGTCGCTGAGAGAAATCCTATAAGGACATAAATCTCCCCTCTGGGAAAATACTCCCAAGGGTCAATTGCCCAGCTAGGTCCCAAGCTTTTTTAAGTTCCCTGTCAAACATGGGAACTAAGCCCAGTTTGGATCTGCAGTTTCTGAAAGATCCTTGACCATGCATTGACCGTGGTTCTAACAGGGTCATAAGTAAAAGAGTCTATATACCAGCCACAAAACAGCACTGACTGGAGGTCAGTGGGGGATGCTCTGTATCGTTCCAACAGTAAATGTACCACTTCCATGTCTGTAGTATACCAGTATTTAGCGAAGTGGGCCTGGGAAACCAGGTAATAACGTTCAAAGTCAGGAGCCACAAGGCCACCAAATTATGTTCCCCCATATGCATTCTCTGATGCCCTCAGTCGGCTCTCAACCTCGTGTAACTCATGCCTGATAGTCCTAGTGACCTTATGATGTAGACATAAGCACCCCCCTCATCCACACCTTAAATGATCCCCATAACATGGAGTGCAAATGGACATAGCCCTCATTTAGGGCAAATAATGCAGCAATATCAGTGTGTATCATTTCAATGCTGTTTGTATCCTGCAACATAGCCATTCTCCACAGAGAGTGAGGTCTCGGAATATCCTCAAGTAGCAACAACAACATCACTGGGGAATATTCAAATAATGTATGGAGTGTATAGTGCAGCCCTTAAGCATAAACATCAATCCAGGGGAGAGCAACCAAAAGTCTATGCGTGATCCAGAATCATGTACTGAGGAGTGATATATATATATGCTCTGTCCCGAGGGTGCATATGTTGCCGTGCATCCACCAACGGCAGGTACGTCATCTGGTTCAGTGTCTGCGCAGCCTTAGTTAGAACCCGGGGAGTATCTGATGTTCTATCTAGTTGGGAATCCAGGATTGTGTTAAAATCACTCCGACCCATATTATTATGGCCCCTTCAATGGCAATCAGTTTGTGGGATACCTGTTGGTAGAATTCAGTGTTATCCAAATTCAGCCCGTAAGTATGGACAGGGACAATCAACTGCTCCGTCAGTGTTCCCCAGACTATAACATATCAGCCCAGAGAGTCAGCCATGCTCCTAGCAACCCAGAATCCCAAAGAATGGTGAATTAGCGTAAGGACGACCCCAGATTGTGAAGTAATTGGTTTAGTACCGCAAAACGCCCCATCTACGTGCAAACGCATCATGGATCCTCCCCAGTGCATGAGTTTCCTGTCACATAATTTCTTTAGACCATGTCATACTATATATGAAAGAACCTTTTGGGCCTTAACCAGATTGTTTAAACCCCATACGTTCAAAATCTAGAGTGACAGTGGGAGCCCTTGCCCACCTGCCCCACTAGGTGTAATTTCCGAATGTTGACATGTAAGCCCTCAGGATACACCACAATGAAGTGTTAAGCAAAGCGTCCAATGCGGCACAGCAGCCAACCAGAATAAGGAATCATGCACACTAATATCGGATACAACAATCCAAGTGTCAATCTCCCGATGCATCTGGGGTTTCAAAAAAGTGTGCTCTACCCCCATGCTGGATTCTCAGCTTGGCCAGATACATCATAGCGTGTTGGAGCTGTCTATCACATAGGAGGTGCTTCACTTGGTCAAAGGTTCCCCTCGCCGCCTGGAGCCCGGACGAAAAAAACAGGTTGCTGTGAATCCGTGCTGAGTCAAATTGAAGTGTTCCCTTTTCCCTTGCCAGTTTAAGAACGTGGTCATGAGCCCGATAATTTAACAGTCTGGCGATAATTGTGCATAGGGGGCTCCAGGCTTTGGGACCAGGGCGAGTGACCGGTGCGCCTTTTTGACCAGGAACTGTGCCGAAAACTGCACCTTCCCAAAAATGGACTGCAGGATACCTTCCACAAACGGCTCCACAGGGCCATGGACAGCCTTCTCAGGGACTCCAAATATACGGATATTGCTCTGATGGGAGCACAACTCTAGATTCTCACACTTTTAGCTTAAAGCTCCTTCTTGAATGCTTAAAGATCCCAGTCGTGCCTCCCCGCTGTGTCCTCCAGATCGCCCACCCGCATTTCAGTAGCTGTGATGTGACCACACTGCTTATCCAGCTTTATTTTGGGGCAATGAATAGTGGACACAATGTCATCTAGTTTAGAATTACCAGACGCAAAGCCAGCTTGCATCACTGACATGTAGGGATCCATATTGGGAGTGTTCGGGGGGCACTCACCGGTTCCCTCCACTAGGGTATCACTAGTCACAGCATCCCTATGAGGGGTTCTTGTGTAAGAATCCATGGGTCCCCTTTTGCCTCTCCCACTGCCGTGCATCATCAGGACAGAGGGATGGTGCAGGGGCAAACACAGCATTAGGGTAACATGAAAATAATGTTCAATGAAGTAGTGCAGTGCAGCGTTCAGTGCAGCAGCCAATGGAGGAATATGGTACTAGTCAAATGAAAGCTCACTATAGGCCAGAGAGCAGTGATCCCTCACAGTCTGTGCCTAGAAAAGGAGAGAAACCAAATTGGCCTCACCTCCAACAAGCAGAGCAGCCATGGAGGGGACACATACTGCAAGCGTAGCACACGCTTTATCTCTGTGTAAACAGTTCAGGAATTATTGTCATATATGAATGGTGTGCTCATAGTATCCTTACCCAGGCATGTGCTGCAAGTGGGAGCAGTTTGAGAGCCCCGTGGGTTTTGCAGTGTGTCCCGGAGTATTCTCACATCAGAGCGAGCCCCAGCAGCTCGTGGATCAGCCCTGCTGTGTTGCGGGTGAACTGACGGGCATGCCGCTCCTCGCGGACTGCTGCCGCAGACTGGCTCCATGGCCGGACAGCTAACTAGTCACCGGCCAAGCCCTCATAAGGAGAACAGAGCAATGCACATACCACGACCATCTCCTCCGCCAGTCGCCCTCACTTTAGTCTCGCTCCATCTCTCCATTGCAACACAGACACAGCGGGCCGGAGCGGGCCCTCATTTGGCGAAATCCACTTGCACAGTAATCTCAAAAACGAAGGGGAGTCACAGCCCAAAACTACAACCGGGTGCTGCTTACTTCATGCCAATCCAGGCGGGGAGGTCACAGCCCCCTACCGTGCCGGTAGCAGAGGATATTCAATTAGAAGGATAATCACAGCGATTTCATATTAAGCGGCCATACTTGCTGCAGCTCAGCAGCGCCCCCTAGACGGTCAGCTTAGTTTACGGGTGAAAAATAGAAAAATACTATAACAAGCTTACCTGTGATCTCGGTGTTAGCTTGGATTATGGATGAAAAATACAAAAAAAACAAGAAAAAGATACCTCTGCTTGAATTGGTAAAAAGCATTATGCCATTTGGGCAGAGCTCGAGGAGCACATGAGGGAAGCTACAGTTTTGGTCTTAAGGGTGGAAAAACGTAGTGTGGGCGGTGCACAGAGCCTGCTTTTGTTGATGGTGGTGAGCCAGAGAGGCTGTTGGAATGATGTTTTGGATCACTGTGGTTTTGTGATGTCGATGGCAAAGGTGATGTTAATTATGTCAACTGTGTATTAATAAAGGTATTTAAATGTGTCAAAATCCCAATTTGAGGTCAAGTAAGCATCGATGATTACAAAGTAACATGTCACCATGAGGGTTTGACCCATTCAACATTTATGCAAGTCCCTCCCACGATATCAAGACAGAATCTGCAAGTATAGCGTGGAATGGACTCGCGATACACAGGTCAAAATGGCGAAGCCATGGCCCAGGGATGGCAGCTTTTCCAAATGTGTATAGCAGCATATGACCGCGTATTTATATGCTGCCTATAAGGGAAAGAAATGGAGTAATCGATTGGCTATATTAAAGCTACGGAAAATGTTTCAGGACGAGGAAGGGCAGCCATCCCAAAAACAGTGGATGTTGAGCCAACGCGATCATGAAGACGAATCGGCCATGGCTCCCACTCCCCCTCCTCAAACTGCAGACCTGACAGTAGAAAGTCAGGGATTTTACCCCTTAAAGGAGTTGAAAGCAGCAGCAGGAAACACCAACCCCATTTTTGCACCACCTGCAAATAGCAGCAAAGACACACTTAGCGGCACGAAGCAGGCGAATAAAAAAGCACAAGTTATCAGTGGCGAACATAAGGAGCACAGGCCACTTGCAAGTGAAACGAAGAGAAGACAATGTTTGGAAAACAAGACATAGTGGGGATCATGACGCGATAGTTCCGACAAATGAATGGGTAGGCAGACAGATATTGCTTAAATTGGACTGGAGGACTACAAGCGAGCTAGGACATATGGGAGAGGAAGCTCCGAACCATAAAGATGCAGAGGAAGAAGCTAAAGAGTGGGCAGAGATAATGGAGGAAGTACAGAGAAGAGAAAGGGAAGAGAAGGAGGAATATGACAGGCTAAGAAGGGAGCGAGAATTAATAGAAGGGAGGGAAAGGGAAGAGAGAGAGAAGAAGAGCAGGACTAGGAGAGAGACAAAAGTAAAGAGAGACATTCTAAGAAAGCAGCGGACACTAAGACAGAATTGGCACATTGAAATGAAAATGAAGGAGAGGGGATGCAAAGAAGAATAGTGGACCTTAATATGAGCAGAAGAGAAAGTTCAGTTACCCCAAAAGCAAGTAGGAGTACAGCAAGGTCTTCACTGAAGGGGGAACGTGATTTATTAGATAAGGGGAAGCGACAGGAGAAACTGATGTTAAGGCGTCTCAGCTTTGAGGACGAAAGAGAAGGAGACTGTGACAACAGTATTGGGATCATGGGGTCAGATGAAGTATCGACAGGAAAGTGACGATGATGAGGGGGAGAGGCCTTGCCACCCCTACAGGGAAGTAAGACCTGAAAGAGACAGAGTGAGGGGGAAGGGGGAAGATTCTGGAAGAGATGAGGGAGAACTAGAGGGACAACTGGAGCATCCCAGGGACAACTCACATAGTGCAGACTAAGTTACTCTGTATGTGCAGCTGCTCAGAGCCCTGCCAGGACCGATGTGGGCAGAAATTATAAGGGCGTTCACAGTCACTAAAGACATGGGGAGACATGATGGGGTGATGAGATTGACACCGTTTCAGCTACTAGAGATGGGTGGAGGAAGACCACAGCATATACAGTGGCAACAAATGGATAAGGATAACCTGAGGTGCAAGCTACCCTTGTTGACTGCAGGGGCTGGGAAAAGGATTTAAGAGCTAGAAAGATTGACAGCAGGGACGACACTGGGAGTGGGTGATGCAAAGAGTCCACTCTCAACCATTCTTGGGGAGGTATTGAATGATGTTTGGAAAAGGGCAGAGTACCCCAGAGTGACAGCACAGAATATGGTGCATGATGGCACACCGCTCAAAAACTGCTTAGCAGCCATATGTCAAGCTCTCAGAGTACAGTACCCAGACACGTCTGACATAAGCATGATGCAAAATGTGTGAGGACGAAGACCCACTTCAATACATTGAGGAGATAAAAGAGTGCCGGTGTCTGGAGACGAGAGAACAGTGGGACAAAACTGTGGGGTTATTTTATCACATATTATGTCAAGGGCTGGCAGAACAGGTGCAGAAGCAGGTGAAGAAATGCGTTGGGATGGAGGTTAAACCATGGTCAGAGATTGAGCTAACTATAGTGCACTATTGTCGGTTAATGCAGGAGAGCGCGAGAAAGAAGCATGAGGAGAGAAAGCAGGAAGAGGAGAAGTTAGTGAAGAAGAAGTTATCAAAGTACACAATGGAAGTGACAATGTTTACAAGTGGAGACGGAGTAGTTGCCCAGAATGCGCAAAATTGACCACAGCGAGTAGGAGACAGCTTCACAGGAAGGGGCAACGCAAACCATTGTCGCAGGGGATGAGGAGGTCAAATATCACAAATGTGCAGGAGCAGGGGTGGAATACAACAGAATGGGAGAATGGCACACCAGCCAACATTCCAGACAGAACAAGTCGACTATTATGCCAAGATCACATGCACGCGCAGGCATATGCAGCACAACTGATGCACACAAACAGCATGGCAGTGTAGACATAACAAGCCATGACATTTGCAATGAAAGCACAGGAACATGTGCAGCCACCTCAACTAACACAGCAGGCACCAGTGCAGCAGAACATTGTAGCCACGACACACACAGACTCCATGATGTAGACTCCTGTACGTAAGTTGGGGGAGTGACTGTAGTGGGGGGAAATCTGTTTACTGGGACAGGGATGACATTATATCCACAATAGGACAGCTCACAGACAAAACTGATGTGTTCGATCCTATCTGTTACACCAGACCCAAACAAGGAACCACATATAGGGGTGACACTACGTGACAAGACTTTCTCTTTTCTAGTGGATACTGGGGTTACTCAATCCTGTATTAGGGAGGGGAGATTCCTGATGTCAGGCATTGCCATAAATGTGCATGGATTCTCCGGGGCTACGGATTTGGTTCCTTTTACTGACGAACTTCAGATTTCCATAGGAGAACATAACCTGACTGTGCCCTTGTTATATTTCCCGACAGACACCAGTAAACATAATGGGTAGGGAAATGATGAGCTAACTTAATATGACCATCTCTTTCACTGGTCAGGGGATAGCATGTTCAACTCCAGGAATTCACTACATGAACATGAGGGACCTTACCCAGGCATTTTGCAGACGGACTATACAGAGGTGGGTTCCAGCGGACCCCAAGCTTTTCCAGTATGGAGTGGAGGTGCTGATAGCAGGGCTTCCCAGTATACAAGACAAGCTGTTAAGTATACCCAATGAGTTTTCGTTCAAACCAGAGGTTCCCCTAGGGAAGGACAGGTGTTACCAATAGAATTGGAGACAGTTATAGGGAAGAAAGAGTAGTATTGTATGACAGTAATCACGGTAGGAGAAGGGGACAGACTGACTGACTTGACAGACAAGGAACTGTTTTCCATGAGCATTACCTACTGGGTGAGAATACACTACAGAGAAGTGCCACAGAGAATGGTTTTGCTGAAAAAAGCACCACCACAATTTCTCGAGGAAGACCTGGTGCGAGTAACCAGAGTTCTATGGACTAGCAGCCCATATGACGTGCGCCTGTTAAAGGGAGTAGTAGCTGCCAAAATAAAGCACAAACCAGGGGCTATCTTACTAAGGGCATGACAATATCCCCTAATTAGAGAGGCAGACAAGGCATTTATGAGATGATCACTGCGTTATTGAAGCAAGGCATTTTAGCTTTGTTGGAGTCACAGTGTAATACAGCTGTGTACCCGGTGAAGAAGGCGAAAGGGGGATTGTGGTGTTTTATTCAAGATTTACATACTTTGAACCAAATTGTTGATGCAGCATTTCTGTTAGTTCCCAATTCATCGACAACTCTATGTAGTGTTCAGCTGGAAGCTACCCATTTCATGGTAATAGATTTGAAGAATGCTTTCTTCTCTATACCACTCCACGAAGAGTGACAGGATTTGACCTCTATTCTATATAGAAACCGAAAGTGGAACATTCAAGATTACCACAGGGCTACTGTGAATCACCTTCTACCTTGAATAGGGTCCTCCAAATAGACCTAGGAAATATACAGTTGGGGAGTACCTTCATTCATTGTGTGGACAACATTTTGATCTGCATTGGGTTCGAACAGCCATGCCAAAAATGACTCAGTGCACTTGTTGACAGTACTAGCAGGAAATGTTACAAGATAGACAAGTCAAAACTACAATATAGCCAGAAGAATGTGTTGTACATTGGACTGTTGATATCACAGGAGGGCTGAAAGGTAACTCCAGAAAGAGAGGAGGTGAACTCTAGAACGCCACTGCCATGGACAGTGAGATAGATGCAACAATTCTTAGGCCTACGTAATTATTGCAGGGGATGGGTATTTGACTACAGCACATACACAAGACCCCTACTAGGCGGGTTTCGTGTGGCACAGAGGGGGGACAGTAACCTGTCATGGACACACAAAATGACTGAGCATTTGAGTAGCTGAAGAAGGCAATATGCACAGCTCCAGTGCTAGGGATTCCCAATTATAATGACAAATTCTATTTGTTTTCACACTCCAATGGAGTAGTGCTGACCGCAGTACTCACACAGAAGACAACCTTAGGACACAAACCAATGGCCTACTATAGAAGATGCTTAGACCCATTGATAAAAGGGCACTACCCTTGTGAAAAAGCATTGGCTGCTGCTGTGTTTGCACTACAAAAATCTGTGTGCATCACAATGGGGTGCAGCACCACACTTTACATGGGGCATGCCCTCTTTGCGATACTCAAAAAGCCCAAAAGCACATTGACTACCCAAAGGGCATCCGGATACACTGTGATCATCTCAAATCGGGTGATAAAAGTAGTGAGATGCAGACTTGTAAACCCAGCAACATTCATAGATGAACCAGTGGAGGATGGAGACTATGTGAATGACTATACTACATACATAGAACACTATGATGAAATCCCTAAGGTGGGGAGAATGCCCTCAAAGGAGGGGAAGTACTTTTCATTGACGATTCACTGACAATAGACCAGGCAACAGAGAGAAAGACAAACTGGGATAGCAGTAGTAATAACGAAATCAGACGGGACAGTTGAGGTTGCAGCAAGAGCGAGATTGCCCTCACATTTTTCAATGCAGGCAGCAGGATTAGGGGCTTTATAATAGCATTAGAAGCACACAAAGTCAAGGAGGTTATAGTATATTCCGACTCAGTATATGTGACATCTACATTACATTCTGGATTGTCACAATGGCAGAGGCGGGGCTTTCGATGGGCTGATGGCACACCAGTGCAGCAGGCGCCCCTATTGGGCAGACTCATAGACGCACTGCAGCTTCCATCAGCCATAGCAGTCGTGAAGTGCCAAGCACACATGAAGGGGGAGATTTTGGTCTCCCATGGCAATGAAGTTGCAGATGCGGAAGCAAAGAACGCCCCATATTTTACAGAAATAAATGAGTTTGACAGCCCATCTAACACCCGCATACGAGTGTACAATATGATATTGAAGGAAGGGTATATTTCATTGCCCCCACACAGATATTGGATTTTCAGGGGAGGGCACTAGTAGAGGAAAAGGAGAGGGAGTGCAATATCCCCTAGAGATGCATTATGGTGATAGGAGAGCACAGGCAAGCTAGTGATTCCAGTAGCGTTGTTGGAAATTTCACTCACGCAACTGCATCATCCCACTGACTTAAGTAGGGATGTACTTGCAGCACACATTGGGGAACAGTGGTTCTGTACAAATATGGTGCAGCACATTGCTGCATTCATGGAAAATTGTACTGCATGCAAAAAATACAATGCAGGCCATAGGTTGCGAGTATTGTGAGGAGCAATACCCCGCCCAATTGGGCCTTTCCAACACTTCCATGTGGATTACGTAGACATGATCTAGGTGTGCCAAAACTATCGCTATATGATAGTAGTGGTATGCCCTTTTTCCGGGTGGATGGAAGCTGGTCCATGTTTGCATCCGATGCCCTCAGGGTGGCCAAAGTCCTTGTTAGAGAGGTGTTCCCATGATGGGGGGCATGCAAGGTCCTGCGGTCAGATAATGGGCCTCATTTTGTAAATGAAACTTTTGAACACATAACAGCCCTCATGGGGCTTAAGCATATGTTTTCCTGTGCTTATCACCCGCAAGCGAATGAAATAAGTGAGCGCCTCAATGGTCTGTTGAAAGAGAAAATAGCTAAAATTAAAGCCACATTGAAAAGGGATGGCTTCACTGACTGCCCTTAGCCCTGTTCGCATTGCACAATCAACCTGGATTCTTCCACCATTTAACACCCAATGAAGTAGTGACAGGACAACACATGCGACTCCCACTTGCTCCTCCCATTCGAGTGCTGACAGGTGCCCATAGTTCTGCAGTTGCCGTAGGTAATGAAATGCATGATTACCTTGCTTTGATGATGGCTAGTGCCTCTTTTATCTCTCGACGGCTGCAATCACGACAGGAGAGGTCATAGAAGGGTGAAGAAGACAACACACCAGAAACAAACTCTGAGTTACTCAAGCAGTCACTGCTTTATCCAGGGGAACATTTGTTAGGGTCTGGTTCAAAACTAGGTTTGAGGGACCTTTTTCTGTAGGCCACCGAGAAGGCAGTGAAACTGACCACCAAGAAGCCCTGGAACTACATTGGAGACTTCAAGGCCTGCTCAGGTGAGACCTCTTCCTGCCAGCAATTTGATGCAAGAAGAAGAACAAGGAGAAGGAGAAGCACTACAACAAAGATTGACTAGATCTATGACCAGAGTTAGGGAAGAACAAAATGCAGAGCTAGATTACACACACTATCCTTTCCTCACACTAGGTATTCATGGCAAAATACATGGTTTTGTACCTTCACACAGTCTTTGAGAAGCACTTTCTTAGATTTGCAATTAAGATCGAATAGATGACACCACCTATATTGTTCTTTCATGCCTTTCTTCTTTACGTGAAACAAACGAACCCACTTCTGACCCACGGAGATCCATCCATTATCACTTTGTTGAAAAGTGACAGAATTTGCGTAGTGTGTGAACGATTGTTTTTTGCGGCACTTGTCCCATACTTTAGAAGAAGAGCTTAACTAACACACTTAAAGAATAATAATGCATTTTGAGGCTTTTCAGGTGACTTTGCAGACTTCCTGAACAATACAGAGGGAAACCGGTACTACAAAAAATAAATGGGAACTTTAATATTACCATTGTGTTGACATTTTGTGCCATCTGTTGTCTCTATCTGTTTACCCTCTTTGCACTACGCAGGATTCTATTTTCACATGGAAATGCTTTAATTCCTACTAACGCAACCCCTATCCATGCTCTTAAGGAACTCATATTTGGGCAGAATACTAATGCTGCCGGAGAGGTAAAAATAGTCAAATGCAGTACAGATGTAGACCTTGAACAGGTAAATTCACACATAACAGATTTGGCCCATGTATCCAATAGCATGTGGTATAAGCACATGACCAAGGTGGGAGAAGAAACTACAAAGGAGAGCTGCTATTTGTGCTCTCTCATCCCCTATGCCATGAGTATATCCAGAGCATTTGTAGCAAACTGAAATTCCAACCACCAGAGCACAATGTCTAAGGCACTTGTCACACTGCACAACCAGAGGCTGATTTCAGGGGAGACGGGCCACATTAAGATGGATGTCAGGAAGACGTTCCCGTATGAGGACACTTATATCAAGATTTGAGAAATTATAGATGACTACTGGAGCACTGACAGGACAATACAGTACATCCGTGATGGCTCACACAAAGGAGAAGCCAAAATAGTGACACAACGGGAATTACAATGCCCCAAGACAGGACAAAAGGAGATAGGAGGAATGCCAAGTGCTGGGAGAGACCAAAATTACTAGTATATGGGCAAAGATGTACCCTCTTGCTGATAATCGGGGTTGCTGCTAAGAGTGCCCCTGCAACTCCTTTACAATCCTTTTTATCACTCCAATTTAATTTTTTGACTGCAGTAGGCGCTCGTCTTTTATTTTTGTTCATTTATATGACGCTTAATACCAGCAAGTGGTTTTTAAGCACAGGATCTGGATTCAAAACTCGGCTGCACTGCGTTGTCTTGCTTCCAAGACAACGCATTGCCCCTGAGCTATCCTTCCTCTTCTGCCCATCAAAGAGATTAGATAATACTCAAATAATCAAACAATCCAACCTCTTCCTCTCCCTAAAGGTACATTGCTTTAGGAGTTGATAAAAACTGCCTGCCATTTTGTCTTCCTTCTTCTGCATGGAAACAACATGGTTCATTGACTGCAATTGTCCACCCACATCTAATGGGATTTGTGTTACCTGCTTTATTCACCATATAGGTAGTTGCAGTCCCACAAACACATGTTCATCTCCCTGGCCTAGGTCTACTAAACAGAAGTATCTCTGCTTTTAAACCCCTGATTTCCAGTAACACAGCACATTAAAGTGACCATTTAATGGAAGATCAATACTAAATGGTTAGGGTGCGTCACAAAATAACTTCTATTGTCTTACACAAGACTGTAGCATGCATGTAATCACCGGCACCACGAAGTCTCATTGTAATAGTTTATTGAGGGCAATCATAGAACATGTTAGGACAAGAAAGAAGAAACCACAGTACAGACATGCAGGAAGCAGTTATTTTGAGTGAGAGCACTTCCAGCTTTCCTTTGCTGATACCAGCTCTTAAGCTGCCATGACTCCTACTAGCCCCATTTAGAATGATGTATAGTGCATGCAGGATATGCTTAAAGCTAAGATTCAGGACTTAAAGCAAGAATGTGTCTAAATATTGTCCTCTAGATGTCAATGTTACTGAGGTTCTAAAACCAAGCCCGCAAGAAAATAGTCTCAGAAACTGTACTTCTTATAGGTTTGCTGAAAGTACCTTAATGTTTTCCATTGTTTCTAGACCTACTGATGTTAGAGAAGAAGAAGTTGTTTGAGTCATTTCAGGAACCCGATAGTCAATTCTTTATATTCTCATCAATTTCTGGCCAATCTTTCAGATTATTAAATTTAAAACCCTTATGGAAAATGAATTGTCCCACTTCACTGAGAAGAAAAGTGTATCCTATACTCACAAAAATGAAAAAGCTACATCTCATGATTCTGGGGTTGCATATACTGACAACTCAACTCTGAGTATTGTTGACATCCAAGATATAAATGCCAAACAGAACATATGCCTGGTGCCAGTCTAAGAAAACATTTAAACTCTGTCCAGACTCTCAGAGTAGAGCTTTTAACAGACAATGGGCCTCATTCCAAGCTTGCCGGTCTGGTAAAAAAGTGGCAGCATCAAGGGACACCAACACTTTTACCGGACCGGCAAACTATGCGTAAGGAGGACCCCATCTCTGTAAACATTGGCGCCAGTAAACAGGCAACCGTTAAGAAGGCCCCGGTGAATCCGATCCCTAAGTGATAGTGGAGACACCATCACAAAGCTCACCTTTTCGGAAACACTGTAAAAAAAACATGGCAGTAACACAGCCAAATGCCATGTGGCGAAACCTCCAGCAGAAAGCAGGCGGTAAACAGTGGAAAATGCATACAGGTGTGGGGAATGAGCCCACAGGTGCATCCTATGCATCCAGGTGCACACAATTCTGCATGACAGAGTTAAGAAAAGGCCACACCTTCAACTGACACACATTAAAACGCCACAATGTTACCACGTGCTGCAGTCAGCATTGACATGCAACTGCTCCAGGCCAACATAGTGATCCAGATCCTTGAGGACCAACAGAGGGCACAAGATGCTCTGGACATGAGGATGAGGAGGAGGGATGAGAGGAGGTGGAGACTGCACCATACAAGGCGTGCACCCATAACCCATTTAAGGGCCACACCATGGACCCTCAGTGACATGCAAATACTGACGGGGAGAGCACAGCATATGTCCTCACCATGATCCAGGAAGACATTGCGAGCTGGATTGGGATCCGCACCGCCATACCACCACTGGGGACGTTAGTGTCTGTCCTGCACTTCCTTGAAACTGGAACATTCCAGCATACTATGAGTCAGCTGCTCGGAATAGCGCAGCCAACATTCTCTAAAGTACTGGTGGAGGTGCTGGATGCACTTGTGCTGCATGTGGGACAGCACATTGCACTTCCAAACAGCCTGGCATAGGTGAAAGCTACAAATGAACAGTTCTACGCCATGGCAGGCATGCCCAATGTGGTGGCTGCCCTGGATTGCACGCATGTTGAGCTGGTTCCACCCCATATGAGGAAATATTCAATCGGAAGCAGTTCCATTCACTCAATGTCCAGATCACCTGTGATGCAGACCTTATCATAACCCACTGCTGTGCCCACTTCCAGGCACAACCCATGATGCCATGGTCCTGTGCCACAGCACACTGCCAGTGTACATGGAGGGGAACAGAGGGCAACGCACCTGGGCATTGGGTGAGTAGAAGTCACAGTACACTGAAATTGATGAAGGGGGGGGCAAGTCACAATACCGTGAACCCCACCATAATCACTGCCCCACCAATGGATGACAAGGTACTCCGTCCCATCACCGTACACACCAAGGTGGAGTTGATGGACAAACCGTGCAACCAAAACAGACCACAGACACACAGGACCACAGGTACTACAATGCAACAGTGCAAAACGTACAGAATGAAATCAGGTCCAGGCATGTGTTGGTAGATGAGCATAAACCAAGTCTACGGGTGTGCTAATGTCCCTTGCAGGGACATAGAAATGACATGCAAGAAAACACCCATGCACCAATGCCATATTGCACAGTCTGCAGGAGTACCCATCACAGAACCACACAAGGCCATCAATGGACCGCATGGCACACAGAGTGACAACATGGGACACCGACCCACAGATACACATTGGGCATGCAGAGGCACACCAACAGGCTATGGGCCCACGTCACAGCAAATGGAACCACACCCATGTCGCACACACTGTGGCAGTCGGTGCAGGACATCACCATGCATGAAATGTGTGCCAGATGATGTGACATAGAGGGTCCACTCACAAGTCAAGATGGCTGGCAGGTGACCCATGTCCGACCTGCATGGTCACAACCACAGCTGCTTCAAATGTGGAACCTGACCATCATCATTTTAATTGCCTCCCCTTCCCTTGGGGGTGAACACCCAGGAATCACCCCTGCTCCTCTCAGACTTCAGCCAGACCTACACCACTACCGTTGACCTTGCTGCACCTCTTGCCCATCCCTGCCTCCTCACAGCAATCCCTCCCCCTGGTGATCACCCCTCTGCCAATGAGATCACTGACATGGACATCCATGCCACAAACATGGTCTCATTCCCCTGCCCCATGAAAACCAACACCCTGCCACCCCTGATCACCACTGCAATAGCAGGCACCCCCCTAATGGCAGAGCACCCCATCCATTGGCCCACTCCAGACCAACACATGGGCAATGTCCTACAACCGTGGATGCCCTCTGCACCATGCTCCTGGGCCCACGACAGCACTTGCACATACCTCACGTCCAGAGCCCTTACTTCGGTACCTCGCTTGAATGTACATGCACGTCCAAATGACACATGCCCTAGTTGGGCCACCAGTGCAAATAGACTGTCAATGTGGTGTATTAGTTGCTTCTGTTGTCCATCCACCATTTTGCCTAGTTGCGACTGTGGACTGCATTGTGTTTTACCTGCTCCACATGGAAGCACCACCAAGTTGTACACGCATGAGTGACACCAACAGTGCAATACTGATGTAAATGCTGATATGCAATCAGGTGTATGGTGCAGACACAAGTGACCTTTCGCGTTTCACAGACCATGGAGTCACTTTTGTAATTTAGGCACACATCCACAGTATGAAATTTCAACCTACCATGTCTGTCCCCCTTGTAGGTGACTCTGGATACCTACAGCTCCCATGGCTGATGACTCCCCTGAGGAATCCCCAGATACCACGGAGGTGGCATACAACCATGCCCACATTTTGGACCAGGATGGCAATCGAGCACACATTTGGCCTGTGGAAGGCACGCTTCAGATGTCTGCATCGAACAGGGGGAGCCCTGATGAACAAGCCAGCCAAGGTGGGGAAGATAGTGCTAGCATGTGCCATGCTGCACAACATATGCAACTGGCCCAACATACCCTTGCCCCCAGCTATGAACATGCCCCCCCAATGTAGACGAAGATGTGCCTGCTGGCGTCAGACATGAGGACACTGTGCATGCAGAGGCCAGGCTGGGTCAGATTGCTTGCCAAGAGCTAATTGAGAACTTTTTTTGATGTTGCCCACCAATGTTCCCTTCACTGTTCACTGTACAGAATAAAGACATGCACACAAATAAAGATGTACAATCAATGTTGCAAGTGAAACATAAATGTATTCAAGGTTGGCAATCATAACATGTATGTGATGTACCCATCCCATCACCCACCCCTACAACATCCTCCCTAATCATCCAACCCAACAACACCAACCCCAATTACACACCCCAACAGTGCCCATCATCACCATTACCTCATCCATGTCTCACTTAAGGGGGGAAATTGGGCTTTGGGTCGGGTTCCTGCAACCTTGTGGTGAGGTGGGGCATGGAATGTCACCTAGGGGTTCTATCCCGTGACCCCTCTGTGGGTGTGTTTTAGGTGGAGGGCTCAGAACCCTGGGTACGAATGAACTGTAATTTTAGCTGCATTGCCTATGTTAGGGTCTCTGCTGAGGCAGAAGTGGCATCCGTGTGCTTGCGGACCCGCTGGCCAATTGTGGCCATGGGAGCTGTTGCATGGCCTAGGGCGTGTGCCATGCAGCAGGTGCTCCTCTGCATGCAGTTGCATATCTCACTGATCCCCTACCATTGTGTGAATGTCAGCCTACTGGTGCTCAATTCTGTCCAGGCATGCCTGTATTTCCAGAAGGTTGACTTACAGCAGTGGTGGTGGGCTGTGTGGTCTTGGTGGTGTGGCTGGACTGAATCCTGGTGTGGTGTCCCCCTCACACTGCCCGTATGACTCCATGGCCACATCCTGTTCCTCAATGTCCCCCCAACAATGTCCAGCAGTTGCAATTTGTAGCAGCCAGGGTGCAGGGCTGTGCTTGGTCGTGTATGCCCACTGTCCCATGGCATGTGATCACTGCCACCACCTGTGCTCTGGTCAGTGGGTGCAGCTTTGTGTGCAGATGGCACTAGTGGTGGCTGGGCTGGCTCCACCGGAGGTGGAGGTGGCTGGGCAGCTCCAACTGTTTCTGCTGGTGGCTGGCCTGGGCCCGCAGCACTGCCGTGCTGCCTGCTGTGGCCTGCAGTTGGCTTTCTTGGTGGCTGCATGTAAGGGTCTGGGCTCTCCACTGTCCGTGGAGAGGGGACCTGTTTGGTTAGACGAGACCGGTTGTCAGCTCTTTACCACACATGTCAGTCATGCATTCTATTCACGACATGTTGTGTGTGTCATTGTGTTGTTGGGTGTTATGTTTCTCACATGGTTCGTGTTGTTCGAGTGAGTGGACATGCAGCGGGGGCATGCTAGGGGGATATGCAAAAGGGGTGCATGCAGGGGGATTCACGTTGGTTGTGTCCACTGTGCGTGCATGTGTGGTCATCAAGGTGCTACTGGCATCGATGGGTGTGCAATGCATGGTATGCCATGGGTCAGGCCACTTGACATGGCCGATAATGTACGCTGTGCTGGTTGAGGCATGCTAAGGGGGGGGCATGCTCATGTACATGCACTCGTACTTACCTGCATCTCCTTGTGTCCCTGCTCCTGCCTCAATGCCTCCAATGCTCTTGATCCCTTTCATTTGGAGGATGCTGCTGAGGTGATCCTCCCACGGCATGAGGTCTAGGGATGGCACGGTGCCCCCACCAGTGGCTGTGCACTCCCTCCTGTGTTTCCAAAAGGCTGTGCAGACTTTGGCCTTCAGGGTGTCCCACCTCTTCCAACTGTCCATTCTTGTCCAGGGACGGTACCCACAGCTGTTACATTGGCCAGCACCGAAGCCCATATGGCGCTCTTTCTCTGGCTGCTTGTCTTGCGCTCCCTGGCTCCGAATATCTCCTCTGCATGCTGCAGCACAGTGTCCACCTGTGCTGATAGCTCTGCATCTGAGAACTTTGGTTTGCGTTGGCAGCTGTGCTTGGATGAGGTGCTCTACTCCAGTGACATAATTCTGCATTGTTTCTGTGCCTGAATGGCTGTTTGGAACAGTGGATAGCAGTGGATTGAGTTTTTCAGATTTTCCAAAGATGTGTGATGTGCTCTCGCACACATTGTTTATAAACCAAAGACACGCGGATGTTTGCTTCTCAGTTCTTCATATCCTGGCAGTGTCATTTTCACCCGGCCTCTTCCCCTACTTTCATGAGATGCTTCTGTTGGATGATTAATCGGATTTGGATACATTTTGAAGCACTTTCTTCAAAGAGTGCCATCACTCAATCGTTGAAGTCTCCTTAATTTATTCGTTTAGGACTGGTGGACATTTTGAAATATATTTGTCCTGCTTTTTGAGTTTGAATGTTATTTTAGGTAATGTTTATGTTTGATGTGTTAAAAAGTTTTTTTTTTCTTTTTTTTCTCTTTTGTATTTGTTTCGATCCGATAATAAGTTTAGGAGTTTTTTTTATACTGTAAGTGTTAAAAGTCATGAAGTTATGTTTGTGCTTTTATGTGGCTATGACACTATAAATAAAAAAATAAAAAAACAAAGAGTGCCATGGCATCTACAGTCTTCTCTGAAATTCTCTGCAATTTCTGCGATTTCACATCTTGAGGAAATCCTCATTACTGCAGACTAGCAAATGTAGCCTTTTCTCATATACTTTTTGCAAATTTTGTATTGTAATTTAAATTACACATTTCCCAATTTTGAATTGGCATAATAAGAAGCCTTGCCAAGCTTCAAAATTCCAATTATTCTTAGTATTTAAAATTTCCAAGTTTTGATTTTATTAATGGCCCAGAGGTGAGTATTATCCCACTGCTAGTTTTCAGAATCATGCTCTGTGACCTAAGGTTGTGTGTTTTGTTTCCTTTTGTGCCTTTTGTGTGCTTTTGTGACCAACTTTCTGTTGATCATTAACACCAGAATGCTTCAATTTTGATGGGTTGACAGCTGAAACGCGTGGGTCATTGGTTTGCCGGTGTTCTCACCAAGAGTGAAGTCGAGAATCCTGTGATTGGTCACTGCTTGAAAAGAAGACTTTATTTCATCACTCTTGGACAAATAGGTTACAGGAATGCAGCTATTTGGCTGGAAGGGAAGAGCCATATTGATCACACGTTCCATGGTTTTCTGGGAGTCGTAGTTTGTTCTTTTTTTATTACTATGTATATAAAGTAAAACATACTTCCAGGCACACCATTAATAAATCAACTTTCTGTTGATCATTAACACCAGAATGCTTCAATTTCGATGGGTTGACAGCTGAAACGTGTGGGTCATTGGTTTGATGGTGTTCTCACCAAGAGTCAAGTCGAGAATCCTGTGATTGGTCAATGCTTGAAAATAATTTATTTCATCACTCTTGGACAAATAGGTTACAGGAATGCGGCTATTTGGCTGGAAGGGAAGAGCTTATTGATCACACGTTCTATGGTTTTCTGGGAGTCGTAGTTTGTTCTTTTTTACTACTATGTATATAAAGTAAAAAATACTTCCAGGCACACCATTAATAAAATCATGATCTTCTGTCATAACTAATAGCAATAATGGGAATTGTAACCTGGTGTTGCCATCATATACATGTGACAGTGCGTGAATTTTGACAATCAAATGTAGGTCTGTTGTTATAGAGCACCAAACGGATGATGGCTGATATTCCAGGAAAAGTCTCACAGAGAAAGCTTGAGAAGGAGCTTGGTGCTGAGAGGCTGCTGCATTGGGAGACGATGTCGGCAGGTGCCCTACTGAACCACACTTGGAGACAGAGCCTCGCTGCGAGACAATAATGGAGAGGAGCAGGATGGAGCAGAGCCCTGCAAAATAGCTGGGGTCAGTCAGTGTCTACATGGTAGCAGTTGCAGAGCCTGGCGCTGGAGCTATGTGTTTCCCTCCACCTAACTTGCCGACTTGCTCCTGTGGTATTTCAACCGGATCAGCTGCAGTCTGAACCTATCAAACCCAGACACCAATGCTCAAGATCCCAATGGTGGGTTGGACAAGGCACCCATGGAGCCAGGCCCTGTTTTCCAGAAATCTCCAAGTACATGCTGGACCTTGTAGGTATCATAACCTTTGGTGAAACGTTGTCGCTTTCCAGCCACTCTGATAGAGACACCTAGTTTATAGGGATATGGCCACCATGAAGTCATCTCTAACAAAGACAGACGAGTTGCATATGCCTAGGTGACTTGGGCAAACACTCCAATTGACAGTCGTCTGCTGCTCTTCTTTTTTTCTGTTCCCTGGTAATTACAGTAGATTTTTCAATATTTTCGATTTTCTGAAGGTTTAATCTTTTCTTGTATCAGGAACCTGCTCTTTAAATTTGAAACTGGTAATTTCTATCAGATAAATGTATTTCTTTAATATTTCACTGGACTGTCATTTTCAACAACTTTCACATTGGCTTCTGCAAATTATATTTTCTTGTACTCCTGTCCTTAACATAAAAGGAAACTCTGAGGCAAAAGTTTGTACTTTGCAAAATAAATGTAATTAAATTCAATTGCAACGGTATGCCCTGGCACCGCCACCTTATGTCTGAACTGCTATCATATGACAGTGAAGTACAATCATATGCCATGACTGCCAGATAATTCGTAGGATTTATCATCATACGTTAAATACTCCTTACTTGTGCCACAGAAGTGTTGAATTATGACTGTGAAATGTCATGTGCACTTTGGCACTGCTATATATATTTAAACTATTATTGTAAGCATTGGCACATCTAGTTTATGCTTATGTACAGTCACATTATGCGGGTGGGGGACAGTACACTCACCCAAACCGGCCATCACACACACACACACACCACACACACACCTTTATACACTCACATCTCTCGCTCCCTCCTTCACAGTTGTGAACGACTAACTATGTTAGTTTGCGAATGCAGCATAATTTACTCACCTAACTCACATCATAAATTTAACTCACTCTGCACATCACTCACTCACATCTATCATCCTGCTAATATCACTCACTCACTCCTGCACTCACCTCAACTATGCAATAGTGAGAATGTGTGAGAGAATATATGAATGTGAGTATCAGTGTTTGAGTGTGCATGAGTGAGTGATTGCTCAAATGAGTGGGGATGTTAGTGTATGAGTGTATGCATTTATGTGTGTGTGTGTGACGGGGTAGCTGGATGGATTCCTACTTTTGACAGAAGTGCCACAATATCACTTCTCCACCCAAACCATGCTTAAACTCAGTGTAGATCCTCTGGAACTATGTTCATTAACGTCTTCCCTGGTGATATACTCAATGAACGAAAGATAGGCCTACCTGGTCATACCAACCATATAAACGTGGACTATCGCCTAATGCCAAGTCAATACTTTAACAATTTGCTACCAGTTCCATTGACTCTTCAGTTATAGCGTATTCCTCTATAAGAGGTTCTTTGTACATTGTATGCTGAGAACCGCAAACATGGTACTACAAATCTCTCTTCCAAGTTTTGTTCACGCACACAACCTCCTCTTCTAGCAAGGGTCTGCCCCTTCTTTTCTTTCAAATTAAATTGGTGTTGCAAATAACTCTACTGTGTGCAGGTATTCCCAAAAACACACATGTATTCTTCTTTTTATTAAAGTGGGTTTACAAATCTCTTGCTCACTTTTGCATTGTCATACAGTCATTGCCTGTCTTTAAGGGCTTGTAATGGAAATGTTAATATTTCTTCTTGTTTAGATCTAAGCCACTCTTTCTCTCAAGTCTTTATTTCCTCATATACACATGGTCTGCCACAGGGCCTACCAACTGTTTCTATGTGGGTAATATACGAATTGTGAGTTTTAAATGTCTTTCTCAAGTGTGCGTTTCATTTGCACGACTATCAAAAATATCAGACGTTTACATAGCAGATTCATTCTGCTTCTATTATTTCACAACGCAGTGGTACTCATTTAATCAATCTTGGAAGGATAGAGAGATGAGTAAACCCTGCCAGGATTCAAACTTGTGAAATCCAAGCAGTGCCATGCCAGCTCAAGAACCTAGCCCGTGAGCAGTCCACTCATAATTGCCTTTCTTTCCTGCAAATGCTTTAGCTCTCTTTTAGGTTTAAATAAAATTCGGGTTTGTAGATGGCAGCCAAAATCAACAATTTAAAAAATAGCTTTAGCTTTTCATTGTATAACCAATAGCCATTCTCCATGGCAACTATATTTTTTCTTTTTCCATTAAATTGGTTTTGTTAATCTTTCCCTCACATTATGCTCAAATACACAAGCCATTAATTAATCTTCGAAAAAGTGTTGTAATAAAAATGTTGCTTTATTTAAGTCAAATATATTAAAATAATTCCTCTGCTGTAAAAACTCCCCAAGACCCTGGGTGAATGTAACCCTTTGCTTTCCAAATTGATTCTCTGGATAACTACCAGATGCAAAGCAATAGGATTAGGGTTGTTTGACCGTAGTAAAATTATTTGCGGTGGAATTGACCGTAGTCAATTTCACCACAAATCGCTATGTACTTTGGCCAAACAGACCACATTTTTCCCTACATCAAACCCTCACCTCTTCCCATACTTACCTGTTTGCACGCCGCTGCTTCTCCTGCACCCACCCCTACAGCATCAGATCCGTCCTCTAACGCGGGTTAGATCTGACGCAGCAGTGGTGCTTTTTCTTTTCTTTTTTTTTTGCTCCCCCGCCTCCCATGTTGTGGAAACGGGGGACACCCCCACAACCTCCTGAGCCCAAAATACCGAACATGGGGAGCGGGCGACACCCCCACAACCCCTGATCCACATCTTCATTAATTTTAAAAAGTAATCGAATGGTACTGGCCAAAATCAGTCAAATGTACCATTCAACTGATTTTTTTTGTTCAAATAGGGCAATACCTAGCAATACTCACTCTGCAACTTTCCGAAAAACTGCTAAGAAGCCTCCGCATGTAGGCCTTACAGACTGACAATGGTATGTATAGTTTGGGGAACCCCTAATTTGCTGAAAAATCTGAAAGCTTGTTTGCTGGGTTTTTATCAATGACGCTAACACATGGAGGGATACACACTGCCTCATTCTCTACTGTCATATTTCTCTCATTTCTTTCTCCTCTACTACCCACTTTACATAGCTCCACCTGGTTCAGAATCCTCCACTTGTAACACATCTTAGATTGTGAAATGTGTCTTCATTACCATTATTTAATGCCCTCTCCTGTCTTGCTTTCCACAGCTCATTAACATAATCAGATTGTGTTTATAATGCTCTACATGTCATCAACATTTTTGATCCCAGCTGACACATAATGCACTCTGCTTCTCAAAAAGCCACCTTACACACATTTATGAAGTTTTCTCCACTACTGATGTACCTAAACGAAAACTATAACTGCCCCTCTTCACTCTGCCTAGGGTGTGATTTAAGACACAAACTTCACTGTCCATGCACAAGGTATAGCCATAAACAAAATGTACAGTTATCTGTGTTTTATATGAACAGGTCTAAAATGAAAATACACTTAATTAAATGTGCAACATTGTTTTTTAAACAGATTATCAGAGTACAGAAAAATGAGAATTAAAATAAAGAGGCCAATTGAGGAAATCTCTACAAGGCAGCATCCATGAGTCCCGGGTTTTAACCTCTTCTTCCATGCACTGCTTATTTTGTCCAAGTTTTATGTGAAGTAGCTAAGTGACTCTGTTTGAACACTCACAAAATCAATTATTTGCAGTGGCAGTTGCACCCCTCCAACCCCCAACTGATGTGGCTCTTCCACACACTCCTCTTTTGTTGTCCCCAACAGCAACACCATCAAGTTGGTAGTACGTTTAAATGGAGGTCTTACCTATATATACCCTATATTTCAACCAGTAGCAAAGTTAGGCCCTTCTAAAAGAACATTGCTTTTATTATTTTTTTGCTTTGAAAAGTCCTTTTTCAACAATGCAAGAAACCTTTCATAATATAAAAAAAGACACATTGGACCAATCAAAGCAAAGAGGAGTATCCTCGTGGGTTTAAGTGAAGGGAACCTGTCATCTGCTCTGTCCAACCTAAAATCAAATGAAGCTGCATGGGTGGGGTTTGCTGGGTATTTAAACTCAAGCACACAGGAAGAGAGGAAGGTTTTTGGGAAAGCAGCAAAGGAAGAGATCCTGCCCGACAGGAGAAAAGCAGATTGATGTTTAAACTGGAAGTAGCTGATGGAAATTCTCCTTAAGAAGGTGTTTTCCATGGGAAAGACCTTTCCGAAGACACAGCCAGATTACCTGAGTGGAAGTAGCTAATGGAAATTCTCCTTAAGAAGATGTTTTCTAGGCGAAAGGCCTTTCCAAGACAGAGCCAGATTACCTGAGAGGGACTTTGAGAGCAGTTGGACAAACTAATAGTAATAGCTTTCCTGGCAGAGCGGACCAGAGTGGGTTCATGTCCCTACCTGTTCTTGGCCTTTGAAAGACAAACCAGAAGTGCCAATAATCCCACAGCATTTAAACGAATGTCCCAACAATTAATTAAACCCCAAATAGTAATTAAAAGTATTTGAGAGAACCCATTTTATGAGGTATGCCACTGAAAGGGGAAATATAGTAAAAAGCATGTGTTCTTTGCGATTGATAATTAAAATTAAAACCCTGTGTAGTTTCATCTAAATAATGCTGGTTCTATAATAATATGGGATCTTGCAACACCAGTTAAGATGTGAAATGACAAGCCTTTGTGATTGGTGTCTGTCCTAGTCAATACAATAAATGAAATACATGTATTTCATAAGGAAATGTTTGAACTGGGTTGTTGAGAGAGTGGCACACATTGTGACAATATGTATCACTTAAGTAACTTGCAACAAAGCACCCAACAGAGATCACTGACCTGGCCAGCAGGCAATCCTCGACAACAGGAAAATCCCCCTGAGGACTTTACCGCCCCTCTGCCTGTGGTGGAACAGGATCAGAGGGGTGCAACTTCCCCAGGGAAACCCTCTGGGGAATACAACCCTGAACTGGATTAGGGAGCGTAGATGATGGCTTTTCTTCTTCAGATCTCACAATCTGAGCTGAGTTGGTTTGGTGTTCTCACATGACTGGCTGGAAGTCTTCGACTAACAGAAACAAGGCACAGCAAGTAAGTAAGTGTAAGTCTTGGAACATCAAAAGTAGAAGAGAAAGTAAGATGGGGATCGGCACCTGAGGTTTGCTAGTTACTTCCCCAGTAATTAGCAACGTGTCGCTGTTTTCATGAGAGAGAAGCGAATCCTGAAACCCAAAGAAAGGATGGGAAGAATTCCTACTCTGAAGTCTAAATCTCTCCCTGTCTACTTCACTTACAGAGTTAGACCAGCAGACTAGTTTGAAGGCTTCTGTGCCGGGGGCGTGGTGTTTGACTAAAGCAGAGGAGTTCCCTGTTAGTGGGTTCTGAAAGGAGAAAAGGGTTAGAAAGGAACGAAAAGCACAAAAGGGCTCTAGCTCGGATGAGGACTCAACTCCCGTTCTTACTTCCGGATAGAGGATCGGAGGAATAGGCTTAATGCAGCGCCTTGGATTCAGAACTGCAAGAGGGGAAGCTGTGCGGGCATAGCAGTTGCTTTGTGAAGCAGACGTGGTCGTGAGCGCAAAGGTAATAGATCTAAAGAGACAAAAGGTAAGTAAGTTGAAAGAAGTACAGAATGCTTCTGTAATCAGATTCCCTGCACCACAAACTTACGGAGCGTCTTCTAAGGGAGTAGCGACGCAAGTGTAACCCGGAACTGCCAGCATATAATGAGACACCTAATTCAAGGTAGGTGGGTAATCCGCAGAGGCTGGAGGGGATGTGCAAAGCGTAAAAGAATGGCACAAGCTGGCGGCCATGTTGGAATTCCTAAGTATAGCAGCAAAACTAACACGGCCACAGTGCCACAAAGACCTGCGGCTGTAGTGAGACACACATTACTCAAGGAGGGGTCAAGTTCAGGTTCATTGCTTCCACTTGCTCCAGGAGTGTGCTCCTGCCCTGCCATTATCTGATCAGCTGTCTGATCATCAAGTTGATCCACTGCACTAAACCTTACGGCCAGAGGTCCCAAAGAGAATTGGCTGCATCATCAAGATCCTTTCCATGCTCCAGTGTAAACAATCGTGAAAGCCATATTGAAGTGGATAAATATTTGAATTGTCAACCAGCTACTTTATACCTACGCAAAGTTGTTTCTCTGATGGTTTCCCGAAAAGAAAAAGCATAGAGACAAGAAACAGAAGCAACAGTCCAGGTCCTGATCTTTGCTGTGAGACAACTAAGGACAAGAGCTCTTTAAATTGTCTTTTTGTAATTTTGAATGTCACCTCAACGTTCGAGGTTCCCTGTCTTGTATACCACTGATATTTGGTTTTACCATTGAGGAAGATCCTGCAACAACCTTTAGGATTGAAACATGTTGGGCATGGTCACTTCACAATGACAAAACGAATCTGTACATAATGCATTGGCTGACCTTTCTTTGCAATTTTTCAATAATGTATTACTGATAGTAATAATTGTGGTGCACATGTTCAATTAATTTGTAGATTTCACAAGCACTCCTTATTCATGGTGTGGTTTTCGCATTAATACAATATCAACATTTATTTTTATCACCATAAATGTGTTCATGTGTGGTTTTCTTGTTAATGATCGCTTAGAAAAAAGCTTGTTTCATTAATTACCAAGACCTAAATGTATGTAGTTCTATATACAGGAGGAACAATGCTCCTTTGATCACAAAATAATGAACAATAGATAAGAAATCAGATTTGACAGGAAGCAATGAGCGTCTTACAATCGGGTCAGTTGGAGGGATATCATGTAGGCCTCTCATTAAACTTTTAATGTTATAGATCAATTGTTGAGAGGGTGGGCCCGTTTCTTAGAGAAAAGTGAGGGACCACAAGCCTTTATAATAATTGTAATTGCATCAACCATGGAAAACATTCATGTATCTATGCTCAGGTTAGAAACCCACTGTGTGGCATAGATAGTGTCCAACATTTTCGAGTTGAAGTCATGTTAAGGCAATATTTTTCTCGTATGTCAATATTTACCAACTGGTTCATAGAAAACTAAGTGAATTCTTTGGGTTCAAACTTTATTCTAAGAATGGTTTTGTCTTTTTGAAGCAAAATACGCAATCCCAATTTGTATGTTTATATTGTGGGGACAATTTTATTCTTTTTCTTAGAACAGTCATTCATATTTGCTTTATACGTATAAATGTTTGAGCAAATTAGAATGAAAATATTAGCGAGACAATAGCAGGCAGGTTGCCTTTCTTTTCTGTGGATATGCTGCCTGTATTTATGTATAATATTGTGTGTGATTGCCCCAGCTTTAATCATTAGAGAGACACCTTTAATTTATTGATTTATTATTTTAGACAATATAATTTTCAAAATTAAAGATAGCCCGTTTCTTGCCCCAGCTTGTGGGATTGGATTGTCATGGTGTGAGGGTATTAGGGTATTAGGGTGTGAGGGTATTAGATACATTATTAAAAGTAAATAAATTCCAAAGATAGAAGTCACTCATGTGCTGCTTAAGTATATCTAGCATACAGTAACATCTCAGAAGGTATTTTCTTGCATACCTTGGTATATGTTTGTAAATCTTGTCACACTAGACGGGGGGGGGCTGGTGACGAGAGCTGGTGTAGGTCAGATGCTGACTCCCTAGCATTGTCATTAGAGGGTGTGACTAAGATATTAAAATGGGCAAAGTGTACACAACACTATCGGTTAACACATATATACAAAGGTTGTGCCACAAAACATCGACACAAAGGTGTTTTGGCCAAACAGGGCTCTCATATACAAGTCTCGAAGATTTCTACTTGCAGCTCCATGCATATCCATATGCATGAACACAAACTACAGGTATGCATATTTTCTGTAAAGTACAATTCTTCTAGTTTCATATAAAATGGGCAAAGAACCTGCCAACATGCCCAATATCATGTTTTTAGATGATAGAGGGATTATGTATCTGCGCACTGTTAATGGTAAAAAGGTGAGTAAATATTCAAAATAATGTTCAACCACTTAACAGTTCTCTTATCTTTGTTTATTTCAGTTTCAATTATTAGATTATATGTTACTTCACATATTCCTTGCATCTTCGAAATGTCTCACAATTGTCCATGCACCGTAAATGAATCCAGTTTATGCCCCATTTCATTCTGGAGGGGCTATTCCAAAACCAGATAGTAGTCCTCATTTGATCATTAATAGTCTATGACTACAAGTGTCAGAATGGAAAGAGAAATCTCGGCCAATCATTTCCCCAAAAATTATTTTGCCATACTGAAAAAGCAATAGCGTACTGAAACAGTAAACATCAGTTACTAGACTAGATAATGACAGTGTTCACATATAACAATGTGGGTTTTTGGTTATCCAGTATTGGAGATTGTTCTTTGTAGTGATGCAGTTGGAATGGGTGCTGGGCAGAAGAGACCATGATCTTTAGGGATGTCAGCAAACAATCTGTGTTAAGGTCAAATATACATTTTGAAAATGCTTGTTTTAATTTAGTACTATAGTTGTTTTTGTTGAAGTATGTTTTTAGTTTTGGTTGTATAAACTGTCTTCATCATGTATATGTTTCTACACCATTTTTAAAAAAACAAGTTGAAACACAATGTACTTTCTGTAGTTTTTTCAGATTCTTTTTTTAACCACAATATAGATCCTTATTTTAGTCAGCAGATTGAATTATTGTTATTATAAGTATGAAATGCCCTATGCTTGTTATCTGTGGGTTCATTATAGGTTATTATGCATCACTGCACCAATAATGTGCACACATGTTTTCTGCATTATATTTCTGCATATTCTCTTCCTAGGGTCTGTTGCTTGATGGTCTCAGGCATCCTCTATATTTTATCTCAAGGTCCCAGCTTTAAATACGGAAGACCATCACATGCCTTGATCCTCCCTAAGTTAATCAAACAAGACTCATCTACCCAGGACTCTTATGTAGCGCCCAGCACTTTTCCCAAATAACGGTTTATTTCGGTGTGCTTTTACCTCAAAGAGGGTTTTTGGCCTCTAAGAGGACTACACCCAGCACTCCTACAATCCTGGGCATATCACAGCATCTGTCTGGTCATATCACAGTCTGCGTCCAGGATGATATTGTCATATGCCGCGTATCCCATCGCTTTTGGAACCGCTGGCAGCTTAGAAGCCATTAGTGTGCCATTACGTTCTCCCCGGGCATTCTGCAGCAGTCTAGTGTTGCGGCTACAGAGCTCCGCCGGGAGGCTTAACGTCCTTCTCCTCATGATGGGCTGTGCATTGCAACTATTTGTCTTGCTGCGTTCGTTTCAGTGAACACGCTGTGCTCTGCTTTCGGTGCACACCACACCCCTGTCTCTCTCTATCTCTCTTCCTCTTGTTCTGCTGCCGGCGCTGCTCTGCTTACCTCCCTTGGTCGCCTTCTCTGCACTGTGCAGCCCAGTTCTTCTCCTTTCTGTCTCTTTCTCCCCTTGGGTCTCCTTCTGTTGTCGCTTTCCCGTTCTCTTCCTCTCTCGCATTCCCTTGGCCCTTTCTTGTCCCTGCCTGGTCACATCTATTTCCTGGGCGCTTCCAGCAGCTTCTTCCGCTCCTCCTTGATCCCTCACTTATCAGGGTCACTAGCAGGAGGACTCTCATTCCTTCTTCCGTCCTCCCCCTTCTACTCCCTGCCATCCAGGATCCTCGTTCTGGTTTCTTCTGTGGTCAGCCCTGCTACTGTCCTCCCGCATTAGTTACTCCTGTGGTCACCAACATCTAGAAACACCTCACATGGTTTTTTTCTGCCTTCCGGCTTTTTCCTCTGCTCTGGGCTTGTCCTGGGAGAAGAGCCTGTGCTTTGCTGTTGCCAACTAGTATCCACAATGGCTTCCTCTCGGAATGTCCATAAAGAAACGAAAATGGAGGTGTCCTGAAGAACACTATACCTGCCCGTATTGTTCGCTAGCAAGTTGAAACTGTTCTAAGAACACACGCGGTGTCCTGAAATGTTCATAAATAAACAAAATGGGGGTGTCCTGAGGGTGCTATGCCTGTCCGTATTGTTCACAGGCAAGTTGAAAATGTTTTAAGAACACAAGCTGTCTCCTGAAATGTTCGTCAATGGACAAAATTGGAGTGTCCTGACGACGCTGTCCGTATTGTTCGTTGGCAAAATGAAAATGTTCTTAGAACACATGAGGTGTCCTGAAATGTTCGTAAATAAACGAAATAGGGGTGTCCTTAGAACACTATACCTCTCCGTAATGTTTGCATGTGAGTAGAAACTGTTCTAAGAACACACACAGTGTCCTGAAATGTTCATAAATAAACAAAATTGGGGTGTCCTGAGGACGCTATGCCTGTCCGTATTTTTCGCAACCAAGTTGAAACTGTTCTAAGAACACATGTGATGTCCTGAAATGTTCATAAATAAACGAAATGGGGGTGTCCTGAGGACGCTATGTCTGTCCGTATTGTTCGCAAGCAAGTTGAAACTGTTCTAAGAACAAATGCCTGTCCGTAACTGTTTGTTTGACGTGTGACGCACTTTTAATTACTTCAGGACCCGAACAGTGTCCGTTGAACATCAACGCGCATGCGCAAACCACTGTCGGTGCATTTGGCGTCCTGCGGACAGCCGCTCCCTTCGCAGACATGTTCGCGAACCTATCATGTGACCGCTCCCACGCTGATCGCGTGTTCTGAATGCAGACACTGTTCCTGTCCCCGAACAATTTAAAAGTACATTTTCAAGTAACCCACAATATTTTTCAAAAAAAACTCACCATAGCACAAGTCCCACATACTAATCCTGAGTTTCTACATACTTTTTGAAACTTTTTGAACCTTTTTTTGTGTTCGATCTGTCCGTGGACAGCGTGCATGTCCGCGAACCACGTACAAGCACCCCTAAAAAAGACCACGCCCTAGAGCTTATTCTCATTGTGTTTCTGGCTATCCTACAGAGCACAGCAAATTTTACTGCCAACTGCACCTTTCCATCGTGAACCTTATGGCATCCATGGCTGCACTGCTGCCACCTGGTGCTGCATCTGCCTCAGCACCACCCACACCCCCTCCACCACCACCACCTCCCCAAGGGCCTGAAGAGGGGAAGAGGAGTGAGGATGCAGAGGAGGAAGAAGAGGATGATGAGGATGAGGTAGTTGAACTCCCTACTACCTGCACTCGGCATGAGTCTTGGGTGTGGCGGTTATTTACCATTCGTGGGAATGGTCCTAAGGCTCATGCGAACCAAGTCACCTGCAACGAGTGCAAAATGGTACTCAGTCGTGGAAGGCTTGGTTCGTACAGCGTTGGGACCACTACCATGAAGCAACACCTAAAGTCATTCCACACTGGGGCTATTCGCAAGGTTGTACCTTGCGAGGAGCATAGCAGGTTCACTTCCTCTACTTCATCCTCCGTTTCTGATCCTGTCACCACAAGGAACACTCCTGTCGGACAGCGTATTCCTAAAGCTGCCTCACAGGCCATACACAATGCTGATGACCCTTACCTTTTGAGGGTCACAGTTGTGTGTATGTACTGCGATGCAGTACTCTGCAGGGGGGAGCAACTTCGAAGTGCTTTTGAGACTATTGTCTCAGAGCATGAGAAGATCTGCTCACTACCCAAATAAAACCCACTCTACATCTTCCTCTCTCAGCTCATCCTTTCTTATCCCTGTGGTTGGTGTCCCCCCCTTACCCTCCTTTCCTAGTGTGTCTTGAATAAAAAAACAAAAAAAAATATAAAACAACAGAAATCCAAAAAAAAAAGGCTCTTTTCAGAGCCACCTTTCACAGTAAAAAATAGAAGTGAAAATAAATGAAGCAGGGCACTGTGTATTTTTTAGAAGTCCGCGGACAGTCCGCGGACATCTAAAATTTTAGGGTGCTGCCCTATCATAACCATTGAGATTCAATAAAGGGCGCCTGGCAGAGTCCTAATATGCCCAGGAGGGTACCTGTATATAAAATGCTAGAAATCAGGATGGGATATCCGTAGACAGCTGTCTTGTTTTGAAGCAATTTTATTTTTCCTTCAAAATGATTTTTCACAGATAAATCGAATTAACATTTACAGGACATTCGATAAGCACGAAAGTATGGACAGACGTTTTTTCTTAAGGGAAATACAGGTGAGTATAGTACTCTTCAATTATCGAGAGACAATTTCCACAGTGGTGCACGAGTTTACAATACAGGTCAGGTAGGTAGTGACATAGAACTTGTGCAGGGTGTGACCCAGGACTGTAGTAGGTCCGGGGGTATTCAACAAAATAGTGTACACAACACTATCGGTTAACACATATATACAAAGGTTGTGCCACAAAACATCGACACAAAGGTGTTTTGGCCAAACAGGGCTCTCATATACAAGTCTCGAAGATTTCTACTTGCAGCTCCATGCATATCCATATGCATGAACACAAACTACAGGTATGCATATTTTCTGTAAAGTACAATTCTTCTAGTTTCATATAAAATGGGCAAAGAACCTGCCAACATGCCCAATATCATGTTTTTAGATGATAGAGGGATTATGTATCTGCGCACTGTTAATGGTAAAAAGGTGAGTAAATATTCAAAATAATGTTCAACCACTTAACAGTTCTCTTATCTTTGTTTATTTCAGTTTCAATTATTAGATTATATGTTACTTCACATATTCCTTGCATCTTCGAAATGTCTCACAATTGTCCATGCACCGTAAATGAATCCAGTTTATGCCCCATTTCATTCTGGAGGGGCTATTCCAAAACCAGATAGTAGTCCTCATTTGATCATTAATAGTCTATGACTACAAGTGTCAGAATGGAAAGAGAAATCTCGGCCAATCATTTCCCCAAAAATTATTTTGCCATACTGAAAAAGCAATAGCGTACTGAAACAGTAAACATCAGTTACTAGACTAGATAATGACAGTGTTCACATATAACAATGTGGGTTTTTGGTTATCCAGTATTGGAGATTGTTCTTTGTAGTGATGCAGTTGGAATGGGTGCTGGGCAGAAGAGACCATGATCTTTAGGGATGTCAGCAAACAATCTGTGTTAAGGTCAAATATACATTTTGAAAATGCTTGTTTTAATTTAGTACTATAGTTGTTTTTGTTGAAGTATGTTTTTAGTTTTGGTTGTATAAACTGTCTTCATCATGTATATGTTTCTACACCATTTTTAAAAAAACAAGTTGAAACACAATGTACTTTCTGTAGTTTTTTCAGATTCTTTTTTTAACCACAATATAGATCCTTATTTTAGTCAGCAGATTGAATTATTGTTATTATAAGTATGAAATGCCCTATGCTTGTTATCTGTGGGTTCATTATAGGTTATTATGCATCACTGCACCAATAATGTGCACAAATGTTTTCTGCATTATATTTCTGCATATTCTCTTCCTAGGGTCTGTTGCTTGATGGTCTCAGGCATCCTCTATATTTTATCTCAAGGTCCCAGCTTTAAATACGGAAGACCATCACATGCCTTGATCCTCCCTAAGTTAATCAAACAAGACTCATCTACCCAGGACTCTTATGTAGCGCCCAGCACTTTTCCCAAATAACGGTTTATTTCGGTGTGCTTTTACCTCAAAGAGGGTTTTTGGCCTCTAAGAGGACTACACCCAGCACTCCTACAATCCTGGGCATATCACAGCATCTGTCTGGTCATATCACAGTCTGCGTCCAGGATGATATTGTCATATGCCGCGTATCCCATCGCTTTTGGAACCGCTGGCAGCTTAGAAGCCATTAGTGTGCCATTACGTTCTCCCCGGGCATTCTGCAGCAGTCTAGTGTTGCGGCTACAGAGCTCCGCCGGGAGGCTTAACGTCCTTCTCCTCATGATGGGCTGTGCATTGCAACTATTTGTCTTGCTGCGTTCGTTTCAGTGAACACGCTGTGCTCTGCTTTCGGTGCACACCACACCCCTGTCTCTCTCTATCTCTCTTCCTCTTGTTCTGCTGCCGGCGCTGCTCTGCTTACCTCCCTTGGTCGCCTTCTCTGCACTGTGCAGCCCAGTTCTTCTCCTTTCTGTCTCTTTCTCCCCTTGGGTCTCCTTCTGTTGTCGCTTTCCCGTTCTCTTCCTCTCTCGCATTCCCTTGGCCCTTTCTTGTCCCTGCCTGGTCACATCTATTTCCTGGGCGCTTCCAGCAGCTTCTTCCGCTCCTCCTTGATCCCTCACTTATCAGGGTCACTAGCAGGAGGACTCTCATTCCTTCTTCCGTCCTCCCCCTTATACTCCCTGCCATCCAGGATCCTCGTTCTGGTTTCTTCTGTGGTCAGCCCTGCTACTGTCCTCCCACATTAGTTACTCCTGTGGTCACCAACATCTAGAAACACCTCACATGGTTTTTTTCTGCCTTCCGGCTTTTTCCTCTGCTCTGGGCTTGTCCTGGGAGAAGAGCCTGTGCTTTGCTGTTGCCAACTAGTATCCACAATGGCTTCCTCTCGGAATGTCCATAAAGAAACGAAAATGGAGGTGTCCTGAAGAACACTATACATGCCCGTATTGTTCGCTAGCAAGTTGAAACTGTTCTAAGAACACACGCGGTGTCCTGAAATGTTCATAAATAAACAAAATGGGGGTGTCCTGAGGGTGCTATGCCTGTCCGTATTGTTCACAGGCAAGTTGAAAATGTTTTAAGAACACAAGCTGTCTCCTGAAATGTTCGTCAATGGACAAAATTGGAGTGTCCTGACGACGCTGTCCGTATTGTTCGTTGGCAAAATGAAAATGTTCTTAGAACACATGAGGTGTCCTGAAATGTTCGTAAATAAACGAAATAGGGGTGTCCTTAGAACACTATACCTCTCCGTAATGTTTGCATGTGAGTTGAAACTGTTCTAAGAACACACACAGTGTCCTGAAATGTTCATAAATAAACAAAATTGGGGTGTCCTGAGGACGCTATGCCTGTCCGTATTTTTCGCAACCAAGTTGAAACTGTTCTAAGAACACATGTGATGTCCTGAAATGTTCATAAATAAACGAAATGGGGGTGTCCTGAGGACGCTATGTCTGTCCGTATTGTTCGCAAGCAAGTTGAAACTGTTCTAAGAACAAATGCCTGTCCGTAACTGTTTGTTTGACGTGTGACGCACTTTTAATTACTTCAGGACCCGAACAGTGTCCGTTGAACATCAACGCGCATGCGCAAACCACTGTCGGTGCATTTGGCGTCCTGCGGACAGCCGCTCCCTTCGCAGACATGTTCGCGAACCTATCATGTGACCGCTCCCACGCTGATCGCGTGTTCTGAATGCAGACACTGTTCCTGTCCCCGAACAATTTAAAAGTACATTTTCAAGTAACCCACAATATTTTTCAAAAAAAACTCACCATAGCACAAGTCCCACATACTAATCCTGAGTTTCTACATACTTTTTGAAACTTTTTGAACCTTTTTTTGTGTTCGATCTGTCCGTGGACAGCGTGCATGTCCGCGAACCACGTACAAGCACCCCTAAAAAAGACCACGCCCTAGAGCTTATTCTCATTGTGTTTCTGGCTATCCTACAGAGCACAGCAAATTTTACTGCCAACTGCACCTTTCCATCGTGAACCTTATGGCATCCATGGCTGCACTGCTGCCACCTGGTGCTGCATCTGCCTCAGCACCACCCACACCCCCTCCACCACCACCACCTCCCCAAGGGCCTGAAGAGGGGAAGAGGAGTGAGGATGCAGAGGAGGAAGAAGAGGATGATGAGGATGAGGTAGTTGAACTCCCTACTACCTGCACTCGGCATGAGTCTTGGGTGTGGCGGTTATTTACCATTCGTGGGAATGGTCCTAAGGCTCATGCGAACCAAGTCACCTGCAACGAGTGCAAAATGGTACTCAGTCGTGGAAGGCTTGGTTCGTACAGCGTTGGGACCACTACCATGAAGCAACACCTAAAGTCATTCCACACTGGGGCTATTCGCAAGGTTGTACCTTGCGAGGAGCATAGCAGGTTCACTTCCTCTACTTCATCCTCCGTTTCTGATCCTGTCACCACAAGGAACACTCCTGTCGGACAGCGTATTCCTAAAGCTGCCTCACAGGCCATACACAATGCTGATGACCCTTACCTTTTGAGGGTCACAGTTGTGTGTATGTACTGCGATGCAGTACTCTGCAGGGGGGAGCAACTTCGAAGTGCTTTTGAGACTATTGTCTCAGAGCATGAGAAGATCTGCTCACTACCCAAATAAAACCCACTCTACATCTTCCTCTCTCAGCTCATCCTTTCTTATCCCTGTGGTTGGTGTCCCCCCCTTACCCTCCTTTCCTAGTGTGTCTTGAATAAAAAAACAAAAAAAAATATAAAACAACAGAAATCCAAAAAAAAAAGGCTCTTTTCAGAGCCACCTTTCACAGTAAAAAATAGAAGTGAAAATAAATGAAGCAGGGCACTGTGTATTTTTTAGAAGTCCGCGGACAGTCCGCGGACATCTAAAATTTTAGGGTGCTGCCCTATCATAACCATTGAGATTCAATAAAGGGCGCCTGGCAGAGTCCTAATATGCCCAGGAGGGTACCTGTATATAAAATGCTAGAAATCAGGATGGGATATCCGTAGACAGCTGTCTTGTTTTGAAGCAATTTTATTTTTCCTTCAAAATGATTTTTCACAGATAAATCGAATTAACATTTACAGGACATTCGATAAGCACGAAAGTATGGACAGACGTTTTTTCTTAAGGGAAATACAGGTGAGTATAGTACTCTTCAATTATCGAGAGACAATTTCCACAGTGGTGCACGAGTTTACAATACAGGTCAGGTAGGTAGTGACATAGAACTTGTGCAGGGTGTGACCCAGGACTGTAGTAGGTCCGGGGGTATTCAACAAAATAGTGTACACAACACTATCGGTTAACACATATATACAAAGGTTGTGCCACAAAACATCGACACAAAGGTGTTTTGGCCAAACAGGGCTCTCATATACAAGTCTCGAAGATTTCTACTTGCAGCTCCATGCATATCCATATGCATGAACACAAACTACAGGTATGCATATTTTCTGTAAAGTACAATTCTTCTAGTTTCATATAAAATGGGCAAAGAACCTGCCAACATGCCCAATATCATGTTTTTAGATGATAGAGGGATTATGTATCTGCGCACTGTTAATGGTAAAAAGGTGAGTAAATATTCAAAATAATGTTCAACCACTTAACAGTTCTCTTATCTTTGTTTATTTCAGTTTCAATTATTAGATTATATGTTACTTCACATATTCCTTGCATCTTCGAAATGTCTCACAATTGTCCATGCACCGTAAATGAATCCAGTTTATGCCCCATTTCATTCTGGAGGGGCTATTCCAAAACCAGATAGTAGTCCTCATTTGATCATTAATAGTCTATGACTACAAGTGTCAGAATGGAAAGAGAAATCTCGGCCAATCATTTCCCCAAAAATTATTTTGCCATACTGAAAAAGCAATAGCGTACTGAAACAGTAAACATCAGTTACTAGACTAGATAATGACAGTGTTCACATATAACAATGTGGGTTTTTGGTTATCCAGTATTGGAGATTGTTCTTTGTAGTGATGCAGTTGGAATGGGTGCTGGGCAGAAGAGACCATGATCTTTAGGGATGTCAGCAAACAATCTGTGTTAAGGTCAAATATACATTTTGAAAATGCTTGTTTTAATTTAGTACTATAGTTGTTTTTGTTGAAGTATGTTTTTAGTTTTGGTTGTATAAACTGTCTTCATCATGTATATGTTTCTACACCATTTTTAAAAAAACAAGTTGAAACACAATGTACTTTCTGTAGTTTTTTCAGATTCTTTTTTTAACCACAATATAGATCCTTATTTTAGTCAGCAGATTGAATTATTGTTATTATAAGTATGAAATGCCCTATGCTTGTTATCTGTGGGTTCATTATAGGTTATTATGCATCACTGCACCAATAATGTGCACAAATGTTTTCTGCATTATATTTCTGCATATTCTCTTCCTAGGGTCTGTTGCTTGATGGTCTCAGGCATCCTCTATATTTTATCTCAAGGTCCCAGCTTTAAATACGGAAGACCATCACATGCCTTGATCCTCCCTAAGTTAATCAAACAAGACTCATCTACCCAGGACTCTTATGTAGCGCCCAGCACTTTTCCCAAATAACGGTTTATTTCGGTGTGCTTTTACCTCAAAGAGGGTTTTTGGCCTCTAAGAGGACTACACCCAGCACTCCTACAATCCTGGGCATATCACAGCATCTGTCTGGTCATATCACAGTCTGCGTCCAGGATGATATTGTCATATGCCGCGTATCCCATCGCTTTTGGAACCGCTGGCAGCTTAGAAGCCATTAGTGTGCCATTACGTTCTCCCCGGGCATTCTGCAGCAGTCTAGTGTTGCGGCTACAGAGCTCCGCCGGGAGGCTTAACGTCCTTCTCCTCATGATGGGCTGTGCATTGCAACTATTTGTCTTGCTGCGTTCGTTTCAGTGAACACGCTGTGCTCTGCTTTCGGTGCACACCACACCCCTGTCTCTCTCTATCTCTCTTCCTCTTGTTCTGCTGCCGGCGCTGCTCTGCTTACCTCCCTTGGTCGCCTTCTCTGCACTGTGCAGCCCAGTTCTTCTCCTTTCTGTCTCTTTCTCCCCTTGGGTCTCCTTCTGTTGTCGCTTTCCCGTTCTCTTCCTCTCTCGCATTCCCTTGGCCCTTTCTTGTCCCTGCCTGGTCACATCTATTTCCTGGGCGCTTCCAGCAGCTTCTTCCGCTCCTCCTTGATCCCTCACTTATCAGGGTCACTAGCAGGAGGACTCTCATTCCTTCTTCCGTCCTCCCCCTTATACTCCCTGCCATCCAGGATCCTCGTTCTGGTTTCTTCTGTGGTCAGCCCTGCTACTGTCCTCCCGCATTAGTTACTCCTGTGGTCACCAACATCTAGAAACACCTCACATGGTTTTTTTCTGCCTTCCGGCTTTTTCCTCTGCTCTGGGCTTGTCCTGGGAGAAGAGCCTGTGCTTTGCTGTTGCCAACTAGTATCCACAATGGCTTCCTCTCGGGGCAGGCCATATCTCCATAAAAAATGGAAGATATTTGGAAGAAGAAAAAGAGGACTTGGAAAAGTTGCCAGAGTTCAGGTGAGGAGGAGGGGGCCTTCTTGGAATCCGAGAGTGAAGATGACCTAGTTGACAGATATGGCCAGGCTGGTTGACACAGATGTCAGCGGCATTTGACACTGTCGACCACCCCATCCTACTGTCTTGCCTTGCCCTGATGGGTATATCTGGTCATGTGCTGGCCTGGTTCACCTTGTTCCTGGCAGACTACACCCAGACCCTTGCCATGCTCCTTTTCTTTCCACTCCTTGTCACCTCAACTGGGGGGACCCCCGGGCTCCTCCCAGTCTACGATTCTCTTTAACATCTACATCTGTGCACTTGTGTGTCTCATCCGCTCCTTTGGCGTCAGGTGTTACTCCTATGCCGATGACACCCAGACCCTGATTCGTTTAGACCTTGATCAGGCTGAAGTGTCGTCATGCCTGTGGAGCTGCCTGTCTGCCATAGGGGAGTGGATGAGCCACAACTGGCACAAACTGATGGAGACAAGACTGAGGTGCTGGTGGTGGGTTGTCCTCCCAGTCCTCCACTTTGGGTGTAGTCTTTCTGGCCTTCCTCTGTTGGTTCTCTTCCGGTTCCAGTGGAGAAGGTTAAAGATCTGGGTGTAGTTGTTTCTGCATCCTTGTCTATGAACAATCAGGTTGCTGCTGTTTGCCAGATGGGCCATGTTCATCTGAAAGTGTTAAAAATGTGCTCCCTATGATTCCTTCCTCTTTTCGCCCGCCGGTAGTTGCAGCTATGGTGCTATCCAGGTTGGATTACTGCAATTCCCTTTTTCTGGCTTAGCCTAAGGGGCTGATCCGGCGGTTACAGCGCCTACAAAATCTGGCGGCCCGTGTTGCTACTAATACACCCCATGGGGCTCATTTTTCACCAGTTCTTCATTCTCTTCATTGGCTCCCGGTCGCCCAACGTATCATGTTTAAGACGTTGTGTATTGTGCCCTGGGCACTACATGACCAGGGCGCAGAATTTCTTTGAGCCAAGTTTACTCGCTACTGTCCCTGGCGCTGTCTGCGCTCTGCTTCGTCCGTTCATCTTTGTGTACCCTCTTTTCGCTGTGTGCAGAATGGTGGCCGTGCCTTCTCCGTAGCAGCTGCCCTGCTCTGGAATGATCTCCTGCTAGGCATAAAGAAACTGTTCAACCACCTCGCCTTTAAGAAGGCCGTCAACACTTACCTGTTTTAGCAGATCTTCTTCGGATGTGTGCCTTTCCCTCTAGCGCCAAGATACCTTCAGGTGAACGTGCGCTTAAGAAGTTCCCATAACATAACATAACATCTGTGATCTGTCTACTATATAGCTACAGGAGACCCTGCTGCGAGTGCACATGCACCGTACAAATAAACCTGGGGCATCAATAGAAAAGAAGTGTCCCCTATGCAAAATGACACAGTGTCGTTTGCATGGCAAGAGGTCAGCTCTGGTATTACAGAATGCTGGAATCATGTGTGATTCCTTTGTTGGCACGCATTCACAAGGGGGTGTACCATCACTGCATGGGTGTGGCCACATGCAAATGAGCAACTGAGCGCCCATGAGCATGGTTTGTATTAACAAACCACATGCACTGGCTTGTGTGAGCTTCTCGGGAGGTGGTGCACAAACATTGAAAGATAGACAGGAAGGTCCCATGGACTCTCCTTGGGCTTCCCTCCCTCTCAGCATTTGGTGTGCAGTTACAGCCTGCAGCCAACAGGGGAAGCTAGCTCCCTTACAAATTCAGGTCAAGGTAGACACTCATTTTCCTTTTCAGCGAAGCTCTGCTACTCTGAGAACAAATGTGAGGAATCGGACCATTGCTGCTCACGAGCACGCATGTGCACTCCGCAGACTATTTAAAAACAAAGCCCGAATCCAGGGACTGCGCTTAAGGTAGCCTGCCATGCTCTGCCAGGTGCAGCCAGGGATGGATTAATCCGGCCTCTGTTACTTTACAAGTTGAAACATTGTGAGCTTGTAATACTCTGCATTCTTTACCCCAAAAAATTGCTCAACAAAAAAATGACAGTAACAGAAAAAGTCTTTACTGCCCTCAGCCTGTTCTGTAATGCTTTGAGTTCCCTAAAAGGTCTTTCAAATATTAAATAACACCTGAAACATCCACAGGCTCAAAACGCACTAAACTTCTACTTTGTTTTCACACCCGAAAGCCCCACAAAACTAATGAGGCGCTTGTTCTGATTTGTGTGACGTGGAAGGTACACTTTTAAAATAGGATCACTGTAAGAGGAGCATCTGCTGAATATAATGTATGCAGGAGTGTTAAGTCTACTTGTGTGCACTGTCTGTAGAATGTAATCAAAAGAAAACAAAAAATGTGTCTTCTTCAAAGTCTTTGGTCTGTCAGAGCAATAAGATGATACAAGGCAGCTCTGCCTAAAAATAACCCTGAATAACTAAGACAAAGACAGGCGGGTTTAAAAAAATTCGATGAGAGATTTGGTTTATAAATATTCAATAGTTGTGCTATAAACATAACGCCACCCGCTTCCTACATAATAAATATGCAAATCGTGATGCCTTTTTTCTGTGGGAAAGTAATTATCACTGCCGGTCCTAGTCATCAAGCAAAACACTCTTTGAGGAGAGTAAAAATGAAAAGCAATAAAAGTCAATGACAGACAGGGGTTTTATCACCTCCTGGGTACAGATGTTTACATTGAGATTCTGGGCCAGAAATGCAGAATTTAAGATGTGCATCTTCTTCGAAAGAGAATTAAAACGAGGGAACTTTTACTTTGTAGTCAAACAAATTGGACTCAAAGCCGCACGATTGCCTTTTCTATTGAATATGTGTATGCAGCCTGCTCTTGAATTTTGGAGGAGATATTAACAACTGTGTGCGGATTTCCTTTAGCAGGGCATGGCAGGGTTTCATTTCCTCTTGGTTCTGAAAGAATTAAGGTTTATGAACATGTATCTGAAATAAATGTCTGTGATGTAAAGTTATGGAGGACCGATGGGGGGGGGGGGCTGTTGGACATTTTTTCTAGGGCCAGCAAGTGAGAGCTTTGGCTTTTTGACAGACCAACATCAGCATCTCATTAAACATTGCTGCAATCACCTGTTCCATGATGTAGAAAGAGTGAATCATTGTGAAAAGGCCATTAAGTGGAAGCCATTTTGTAGAAGGTAGTGGAACTGTTCGATTTAGCGAGATAGTTGTCAATTGCTGCTTTTAGGGTTTCCTGTTTTTACATCCTGATAAGAACTTTAACTTTTTCCACTTTTGGGCAGCATTGCAGTGTGATCAATGTTTATGGATTCCACATTTTTAGAACCTGTGAAGGGATTCATATTGCATGCACTTACATGGCGAGCACCATTAACAATACTCTTTGTGAAGGGATATAAAATATTCATAATCCACGACCACTGTGTAAACAGTGCTTCAGTGTGGGAGAAAAAGAGCGACTTCGGTACATTCAGATGCAGCACTGGCTACAAAACCCAGAGGTCAAGGCGGCGGCTACTCGCTAATTCACTCCTTTGAAAAGTTCCCCCTAACACATGGCAGTCCAAAAGGCATGGTTGTTAAGATGGATTTCTGAACTCTGACCTGGTGGGCAGAGGTTCAGAAGGTAAGCCTAGTTTCTTGGAGCACGGTACCCTTCTGGACAAGCCAGACCAATCAAGGTAGCATTGGTGGTGGTCAAGACTAGGTCTCAGGAGGGTTGAGGGTGACTGAAAGACCTCAATGAGCACAGAGTAAAGGACACTACAAATCACTGCCAGTCAGGTGTATCTATATATATATTAAGTGAAAAACGTTGTTAAAGGGACGTCATGGTTAAGTTGCGCTACTAAAAACCTATGAAATTCAGTGAAAAAATGACATTTGTGATGTCAGCTTTGATGTCGTGGGTGTTAGTCTTAGCAGTGCACGGTGGTGGCGCGAGTTATGGTTGCTTAGCTTACCATAACTGGCGAATTTCAAGGGTTTTTCGGTTTTACTTGGAACCACAACGTCCTTTTAACAAAGTTTTTTCGCTGAATTTCATAGGTTTTTAGTAGCGCAATTTAACCATAACGTCCCTTTAACAAAGTTTTTTCACTGAATTTGATAGGTTTTTATTAGCACAATTTAACAATAATAACTCTGATTTTATGTACATGTAAAATAGAACATACTGAACCCCTCTACTGAGTTTGATGTCCGCAAACTTTTTTAATGTCCGCGGACATGTTTGGAAAACAGCACCACTACCTAAAAATGCTGTGGGGGTATGTTTAATTGTTATATGATAACATATGAACATTTTACAAATTCTCAAACCAGCACGCATACACATTATATGTAGTAATACATAAGAAGTGTAACCCATATATATATAACACACTAACCAATCATTTAAATACAATATGTTCTAAAATGGAATATAGCAAAAGAAGAAAGATAGGCTTCCAACATGATTACCTCACAGAAACTCCACAACCAAGAACAACAGCAGATCTACAGACCACTCAGAACATACCTTACCTGAAATACTAAGTGTACTGCCTTTTACTCAAATATTTGTAAACTTTCTGTATTAGATTTAAAAAATGATATTATGTTTTTTTTCTCACAGAAATGTCTTGTACTCTGGAGTGGATATTGGAGCATTTCCCACATGAGGAAATGTCAGAAGATAGTGAATCTAATGGTAGACACTTTACAATATAAACCATTTAATTATTATTATTTTATATACATTTGACATATATATATATATATATATATATATATATATATATATATATATATATATATATATATATATATATATATTTGTACAGAGCAGACCAAAATAGAAAGTACTACAGAAAAAGCTGTTATGGATAAAAGTCTTCACAGCATAGAAGAAAAAAATGGATCTAATGTTGGCAAATTTTAATAATTTTAAAAATTTGTGGAAGATCATTTTAAACAAAAAACGACGTACCATTGTCCCACATGTACCTGTCCGCCCTCACCATATCCCAGTCAATTATCCCCAAACCCTCTCCATGAACGAAAACATTTTGATGAGACTTCCATCCCTTCTTCACCTCGTACAAATCCTGCTGAAACCCCTAATTCTCCTGTTTTTGTTTCAGTTTCTGCCTCACCTTCTCTGTCATAAATTAATCATACATGTTAAAGTTACATTTTTATATTGTGTTCTAATTCATTTCATGTTTTTTTTAAAAGAAAAGCAATTTAAGTGCCTGCGGACACCACGGGTGTCCAGAATGTCCATAAAGAAACGAAAATGGAGGTGTCCTGAAGAACACTATACCTGCCCGTATTGTTCGCTAGCAAGTTGAAACTGTTCTAAGAACACACGCGGTGTCCTGAAATGTTCATAAATAAACAAAATGGGGGTGTCCTGAGGGTGCTATGCCTGTCCGTATTGTTCACAGGCAAGTTGAAAATGTTTTAAGAACACAAGCTGTCTCCTGAAATGTTCGTCAATGGACAAAATTGGAGTGTCCTGACGACGCTGTCCGTATTGTTCGTTGGCAAAATGAAAATGTTCTTAGAACACATGAGGTGTCCTGAAATGTTCGTAAATAAACGAAATAGGGGTGTCCTTAGAACACTATACCTCTCCGTAATGTTTGCATGTGAGTTGAAACTGTTCTAAGAACACACACAGTGTCCTGAAATGTTCATAAATAAACAAAATTGGGGTGTCCTGAGGACGCTATGCCTGTCCGTATTTTTCGCAACCAAGTTGAAACTGTTCTAAGAACACATGTGATGTCCTGAAATGTTCATAAATAAACGAAATGGGGGTGTCCTGAGGACGCTATGTCTGTCCGTATTGTTTGCAAGCAAGTTGAAACTGTTCTAAGAACAAATGCCTGTCCGTAACTGTTTGTTTGACGTGTGACGCACTTTTAATTACTTCAGGACCCGAACAGTGTCCGTTGAACATCAACGCGCATGCGCAAACCACTGTCGGTGCATTTGGCGTCCTGCGGACAGCCGCTCCCTTCGCAGACATGTTCGCGAACCTATCATGTGACCGCTCCCACGCTGATCGCGTGTTCTGAATGCAGACACTGTTCCTGTCCCCGAACAATTTAAAAGTACATTTTCAAGTAACCCACAATATTTTTCAAAAAAAACTCACCATAGCACAAGTCCCACATACTAATCCTGAGTTTCTACATACTTTTTGAAACTTTTTGAACCTTTTTTTGTGTTCGATCTGTCCGTGGACAGCGTGCATGTCCGCGAACCACGTACAAGCACCCCTAAAAAAGACCACGCCCTAGAGCTTATTCTCATTGTGTTTCTGGCTATCCTACAGAGCACAGCAAATTTTACTGCCAACTGCACCTTTCCATCGTGAACCTTATGGCATCCATGGCTGCACTGCTGCCACCTGGTGCTGCATCTGCCTCAGCACCACCCACACCCCCTCCACCACCACCACCTCCCCAAGGGCCTGAAGAGGGGAAGAGGAGTGAGGATGCAGAGGAGGAAGAAGAGGATGATGAGGATGAGGTAGTTGAACTCCCTACTACCTGCACTCGGCATGAGTCTTGGGTGTGGCGGTTATTTACCATTCGTGGGAATGGTCCTAAGGCTCATGCGAACCAAGTCACCTGCAACGAGTGCAAAATGGTACTCAGTCGTGGAAGGCTTGGTTCGTACAGCGTTGGGACCACTACCATGAAGCAACACCTAAAGTCATTCCACACTGGGGCTATTCGCAAGGTTGTACCTTGCGAGGAGCATAGCAGGTTCACTTCCTCTACTTCATCCTCCGTTTCTGATCCTGTCACCACAAGGAACACTCCTGTCGGACAGCGTATTCCTAAAGCTGCCTCACAGGCCATACACAATGCTGATGACCCTTACCTTTTGAGGGTCACAGTTGTGTGTATGTACTGCGATGCAGTACTCTGCAGGGGGGAGCAACTTCGAAGTGCTTTTGAGACTATTGTCTCAGAGCATGAGAAGATCTGCTCACTACCCAAATAAAACCCACTCTACATCTTCCTCTCTCAGCTCATCCTTTCTTATCCCTGTGGTTGGTGTCCCCCCCTTACCCTCCTTTCCTAGTGTGTCTTGAATAAAAAAACAAAAAAAAATATAAAACAACAGAAATCCAAAAAAAAAAGGCTCTTTTCAGAGCCACCTTTCACAGTAAAAAATAGAAGTGAAAATAAATGAAGCAGGGCACTGTGTATTTTTTAGAAGTCCGCGGACAGTCCGCGGACATCTAAAATTTTAGGGTGCTGCCCTATCATAACCATTGAGATTCAATAAAGGGCGCCTGGCAGAGTCCTAATATGCCCAGGAGGGTACCTGTATATAAAATGCTAGAAATCAGGATGGGATATCCGTAGACAGCTGTCTTGTTTTGAAGCAATTTTATTTTTCCTTCAAAATGATTTTTCACAGATAAATCGAATTAACATTTACAGGACATTCGATAAGCACGAAAGTATGGACAGACGTTTTTTCTTAAGGGAAATACAGGTGAGTATAGTACTCTTCAATTATCGAGAGACAATTTCCACAGTGGTGCACGAGTTTACAATACAGGTCAGGTAGGTAGTGACATAGAACTTGTGCAGGGTGTGACCCAGGACTGTAGTAGGTCCGGGGGTATTCAACAAAATAGTGTACACAACACTATCGGTTAACACATATATACAAAGGTTGTGCCACAAAACATCGACACAAAGGTGTTTTGGCCAAACAGGGCTCTCATATACAAGTCTCGAAGATTTCTACTTGCAGCTCCATGCATATCCATATGCATGAACACAAACTACAGGTATGCATATTTTCTGTAAAGTACAATTCTTCTAGTTTCATATAAACAGATTAACTGACTTTTAGCTTCTATAATCTGTAAAATGAATTTACTGTCTTTTTGTCCATCTCCTAAAATCAACTGTCACTTACAAATTTTTATACTATTTAATTTCTTTTTAAACACACATATTCAAAGCATGTTGAATTAACATATTTAAATAAAATATATAGAGTGCATATAGTCAAACAGAATTGCATGCACACAATATGTTCAAATCTCAAACACCAATACTTGTACAATGACATAAATATTTATTTATTTATTTATTTATTTACTTACTTACTTACTCATATTTATATAGCGCAAGCAGCCCATGACATTGAGGCACAGTTACTTGCAAGAGCTTAGTTACAGGAATAGTGGTATTCAGTGGTACATTATGAAGTCCACAAGGCATAGTAAAGATATTTTGTTTGCTACAGTTAGTCATTGCAATACAGTTTATTAATTAAGAACATATGATATGTATTCAACTGGTGGGACGTATCTTATGTGAATAAGATAGTTTTCATGGTTTTGAGGAAAGCTCTGAGGATGTCAATTAAAAAAAATCAATGACTAAATTAAAAACAGTGCTATATACAAACACAATTACCAATGTGTTACCTTTACAATTGCAGTGAAGACCATTCTCCTGAAAAAAAGCAGCTGAATTTGAAGTACAAAGAACAACTAAGAAGAAACCTGCTCATTTTAGAAAAAAACTAAGTTGAATACCACCCTAATATTTGTATTATTACTCAAACACACTGTAAGGTTCATTCATGCTATTTCTGTGCCTAAAAATAGAGATTGTGCACCATTCTGTCCAAAAATCCCCATTTCTTAAACAGCGATTTACATCCAGAATGGCTCACAAATTCCTATTTTTCGACACACAAATGACCCAACTCAGCAGCTAGAATTTTGATATTACAGAACAAACAACTGTTTTAATTGTATAGCATTTGATTTACTATTTGTACTTCTCCACACCACTAGCTTACTTTTTTCTGTCATCTGAACCCCAGTTTAGTACCACATAAATTCAAGAATACCCATCCCTACTAGTTGTAGTTACCCAATGCACAATCACACACCATTACATACATCTTTATCATCTTACTCAAACACTCAAGCACACAGCACACATGCATTGCAGAACACCCCAACCCATACCTTCTTTATTTTTTCAACAGACCCTAAAGAATGCCTACCAAAAATCAAGTCCATAGAAAGCAACGCAGAGGTAGAGCAAATGAAAATATAAGTGTCCAACATAAGCATCCATCTCTAGAAGAATTTGTAAAAAAAGGATCAAACAAAACATCTAATACAGTCATTTAGTGAAACAAAAGAAGTTTCAAGTACAGAAACTTTGCCTCCTCTATCAAAATGTAAAACGAACCAGAAAACAATTAACAAAAAATCAGCTATCACTACAGATAAAACTGCTTCTATAAATCTTGATATAGTGCAAAGTAAGCATACCAAAAAAAGTATTTTAGCCAAAATGTTCCGTCACAGAGTCTTTCAAAATCTTACAAGAACAGGAGAGAAACCAGGTTCAACCCTTAAAACCTATCATAGGAAATTAATCTTAGAAGCGTTGATAGACAGTGCAATTCTTCTCAAAAGAAAGTTATTTATTTTAGTGTTAAACAAAATGAAACCACTAACAAAACTAATGACTAAATTACAAAAAAGACTTCTCAATAAACGAAATGTCAACAGAAAGAACTTCTTAAATATCTGCGGGGGTGAATGGAGTCACACTACAAGCACAGAACCATACTTTAATGAAGAAGCATACAAACAAAAGCAAAAAAATACAATTGCCATACATAGCAGTAGTCGAGGTTATGAAAAAGTTATTAATACCATAATGGAAGAAGAAATACTGCTTACAAAAATATGCCCTGAAAACTTAGAATTACCTCTCCATTCAACTGAATCAGAACGTCTAGTATACAAATGGCCTTGCATGTCAATGTGTAACATTCCCAAAAAATGTTTCAAGTCTTTACGCCAATTCCTCAATCAATATGTGAAAGGCAAAGACAAAATCAAAATTAAACTACTGAAAAATATGGATACCTGTCCAGTGCGCAAGTACACAGGACTACAAGGACATTCATTGGCTTGCATTACAGGACCTACTTGCAAAACCACCTTCCATGATATCAAAAGGATATCAACACATCATTCAACTATAAGAAATCTAGTCTATAAACTGTACTATGCTAAAAGTCCTGCTTTAGCACTAGCCACTTTAAATAACATTCTTCTAAATGGTACAGCAACAGACCTACTTGAAGAAATCGACTATATCCAGAAAAAATATTTTGGAAGTGAAAGCCACTTACAGAATGAAATATCTTTAAAGCAAATTAGCAACAATTCTATGCATGGCAACCTTTTACTACACACATACAAAAAATAAATACTAAAATTTAAAAGTACATCAGCTGAAGTACCAAACCATGTGTGTGTATGTTGCAGCAGAACTTTTTATAAAAGTAACACAAAAACTATTGACCTATCATACAACATAGAAGACAATTAAGATTCTAAATGGTTTGAATTAGCTATCTACCTTATAGCAGAAAACAAATACGAAATAACTGACCTTAATACTTTGCAATTACTGCACTACAAAACTTGACAACAACCAAACTCCTTCACGTGCTATCACAAACCATTTGGAATTACATCCACTACCAAAACCCCTGCAACAACTTAATTTATATGAGAGCATCATAATTCAAACAGTGCATCCAATTCAAGCAATAATACGCCTTCAAACAAAAACAGCAAAATTACCTCCCTCTGAATTAGTGAAAGGTATTCATGGAAAAGTAGTGTATTTACCATTAGATCTAAAAGAAAATATGTACACTCTAGGAGTGCAACGTCCAATGGAGCAATCTTTAATTATCCTAGTAAATGGAGTACCTACAAAAGACAAAAAAATATGGCAACAGCTGGTAGATTTACATAAAGTTTGACAAGCCTTGCAATATCTAAAAGAGAATAATGAATACTACAAAGAAATTAATATTGAAGAAAATTTGAAGGATACAACTGAATAATTCAAGAGACACAAAAAGCTGGTCAATTTGAGCTCCTAGATCCTGCTACAATATCAAATACTTTAGACCATTATACAATTCATCCATTGCACCCTAATGAAACCATAGAAGATGCACTAGAAACGTACCAAATGCGTCAAACAAAAGGATCACCATTCAGCATATAGGTAAAAAGTATAGAAGCACGTGCGTTTCTTCTACTCTTTCCTACTGGCAAAGGAGGAAGGTACGATGATAGACCTATTCAAATATCAGCATCAGAATATCGCTCATTACGGATGTATTCTGAAGATCCCAGATTTAGACAAAATTATTACAAAAAGTGCAACAAAAAGATGAGGTTTTACAATCAAATATTACAAATCTATTAGCAAATATGCGTGGAGATGTATGTTGTATGATCAGAAACCTTGGCCCACCCACTTGGCTTGTTACATTAAGTTGTTCAGAATATGCATGGGAAGATTTACATGATTTCCTAGGCATATCAAACAAAAACAAAACAAACATAGATATACTAACACCTGGAGAAATTTGTTCTCTGGATCCTGTTAATGTTTCAAGATATTTTCACCATCGCTTCATTGCTATGATACACTTTATTTGTAATAAGACTGTTCCTCCCCTTGGAGAAGTGCAACACTTCTATTGGAGAAAAGAATACCAAGCCAGAGGAGCACCACATAACCACATGCTTTTATAGATTAAACATGCTCCTAAATGTGCTCAAGACAGTGATGGCACTGTTTTACAGTTTATTGAAAAATATGTCACTTGTGAAATTCCAGCAGAAGCCACAAATAGTGATCTTCATGCATACATTTTACAATTTCAAAGACACAAATGTGGCAAATATTGTCGTTGCAAATACAAAAACAAAGGGAAATACTACACCAAATGCCGCTTTGGTTTCCCTAGACCGGTTACAAATACAGGTCAATTGAACAGCCTCATGTCTTCAGTTAGACATAGTTTTAAAGGTAAGTCACCTAAAAATACATATTACATAAAAAGAACAGAAGAAGAAAAATATATCAATGATTACAATGCAATCATTACCCACTTACGGAATGCAAACATATATGTGCATTACATTGCAGACAATTCCACTGCAGTTGCACAATATGTTACAGCATACTTAACCAAAGCAGAACAAACAGAGCTCCAAGACCTCTGGAATGATCTCTCATCAGACAAAACAGTGTATCAGAAATTATACAGCTTGGGCATAAAAATGCTCTCCCATAGAGAATGTGGATCCTATGAAGCAGCAGATTGTTTAACTGGTACTGTATTGTATGGTAAATCTGAAAATATAGTATGGCTAAGTCTTGGTCCTGCAAAATCTGGAAAAAGAGTTCTAAAATCATACGAAGATATAGAAACAATAGTCAAACATGATCCCAACAGCCAAGACATTTTAAAAAACAATTTATTGGACACATACTACCCAAACAGAAGTAATACTTTGGAAACCATGTGTCTATACCACATAGCCCAAAACTTCACATACAAAAATAATATAAAACCCGATGAAAAAAAAGGTAAATACAGAGTGACAAACTGTGAAGGCAGCTTAGTAAAACTCACCAAACCAAATTTAATTAATCATATCAAATTGTCATTAAAGACTCCTCAACATAAAGAATTACATTACATGTCCCTGCTACAACTCTTTAAACCATGGAGAAAAGAAGAAGAAACACTAGATAACTATGACTCATATGAAGACGCTTTCAAAGCAAATGAAAGCACTATAACTGATGTAAACTTTACACAGTACAAAACAATGTTGCACAATGAACAGCACCACGAAGATGAACTCCAGGCCCAACTAGATAAGGACACTCCTGACAGTAGTCAACCTTCTGTAACAGGAAGCCAAGAACCACTGGGAGAACCACTAATAACAAATGAGGCAGAATTAGCTATGACAGAAGTAGAAAATACCATGTGTCAGTATGAAGATAAAGAAGACTTAACTATACTACAATCAAAACTAAACAATGAGCAACGTAGCATTTTTCAAGAAGTAACAAAAGAAATTGCACATGGTGTACAACATGAAAACAAAGAATGCACCTGCCAAAATTACAAACCTATACTACTGTACGTCACTGGTGAAGCTGGTTCTGGCAAAACATTGCTAATCAAAATCATCAGTAAGTTCCTTCAACAATTGACAAACATCAAACTGTCAGCTGTTGTCACTGCCCCCATAGGTTTAGTGGCCTACAACATAGGCAGTGTCACTTTACACCGATTACTACTCCTGCCAGTAGAACACCAAAACAAATTAGACTATTAAAAACTTTCTACAGAAGCTACAATGGAACTACGCAGAGTATTAAAACAAATGAAAATGCTACTAATAGATGAAGTGAGCATGGTGTCCATCCTAATGTTGGCTTTGATTCACCTCAGATTACAAGAAGTACTCAAAACAAACTACGAAGAGCTCTTTGCAGGAAAACACATTATTGTTTTCGGAGATCTTCTCCAATTGACACCAGTAAAAGGTGAGCCTACTTTTAAAACATTAGGACACAAACTCTGCCATAAAACTGTTGGCAGCATTGGAAATGTCAACCTTTGGCAACATTTCCAATACAGAGAATTAACAGAAAACATGCAGCAATCTGCAGATCTCACCTATGCCAACATCTTAAAAAGTATTAGAGTTGGTATACTATCTAAAGAAGCACAAGCAATATTGAAAACCCGGCACATTCATGCACTTTATGGCGATAATGCATGTGCTACAGATGTTATGGAACAATTAGCCCACAAAAATGTCAATTGTATGGCCTTAATGCCAACTCTTGCAAGCTGTTTCAAATTCAATGAAATAATGTTAAATAAAGAAATGCAGCCAATAATGGAAATTAGCACCACAGACAAACTAGATGTACATGGTATGACACTACCCATGTGTGAGCAAGCCATAACAAGACTAAACAGTTTAGAAAATTCAATCTCCAATACAGCTGGGTTGGAAAAGATATTAAAATTATCCTTAAATTGCAGAGTAATGATTAAACGTAACCTTGACATGGACAAAGGACTAGTTAATGGAGCACTGGGTACAGTTGTTGGCTTTCAAACATACCCACGTGACAACAAAATTCAGTTTGTCAATATTCTCTTTGATAAACTTTCAGAAGTAAAAAGGATAGGACGCTCAACAGCTCGCTTCCTTCTCTTCAATGTATGTATGTACACAGAGAACAATTTTCTCTAACTCTTGCATATGCAGTCACCATTCATAAATCACAAGGTCTTACCCTAGACAAAGCAATGATAGACATTGGTAACACAGTCTTTAAAGAAGGCATGGGCTACGTAGCACTATCATGCTTACGTACACTTGACAGTCTATTTCTAATCAACTTTGATGCAAGTAAAGTAAACGCTGATATTCCTTGTATTTTAGAATACAATAGACCTCGTTCACTATACACCCCCCATCTAAACACATATTCTGTTCCACAAAAAATAAAACGTTGTAAAAGAAAACTAAATCAAACAGAAATGCAACAGGATGTCACTGAAAATCCTCCAAAGAGAGTAAAAGAAACTAAAACTTCATCAAGTACCACAAGCATAAAAGAACCAATTAGGGAAAGTAAACCAGGTACTTCATCAAAGAAGGAAGACAAACTAAAAGAAATCACTCAGATACAGATCTACCTGGTCCATTCAAACTCTCAAATATAGGTGGTGTAAATTGTTACGCAAATGTAGCAATGAATATTCTATTTCAATTTACACCAATTGTTGACAACATTTACTTACACAGTACAGACCAATTGTGTTTGCAAATGGTAGTCCTTCATAGAAACGCAACAAATAATCCTGACAACACGTATAGTGTTTATGGAATAAGACAACAATTGGACTACTGTGCTGGAATTGTGAAATTCACTATAAACTCACAGGAAGATCCACAAGAATTTCTAATGTACTTACTACAAGTACTTGGAAAACAAAAGCATACCTATAAATGAAATCTTCCAGATTTCATACATGTGGAAACATACATGCACTCTCTGCAACAATGTGACACAAGAACAAATCCCCAATGAACGCTTTGTATATATACCAATACCTAATTGTGAATCCATTCCATTTCAGCAACTTGGACAAAATGCAAACCATGGTAGATTATGTTTTACCTGCAATTCGGATAATCGCTCCGCCTTACTAATACAAACACATAGTAAATACGTAATACTAATGCTTCTATGTTACAATGCAGATGGTACCAAAAACAACTGCAAGCTGACTGGATTCACACATGGTCATGTATCACTTGGTAAGAAAACCTTCACAACAACAGGTGTAATCTACCACGCAGGAGCCACAACCAATTCAGGTCACTACACTGCATATACAAAAAAGAAATGTGGATGGTTTGAATGTAATGATAGTACCATTACTCTAAAGCAGAGATTACCAGCAAATCTTTCAAACGCTTATTTAATGTTCTTAAAACCAAAATTTATTAACTAAACTCTACTTAAACCTTAACTAAACTTGTAGTAAAAAAATATAAACTGTTAGAATATTCCAACAGGTATCTAACTGCCCGAAGATTTAGATAAATGAATACCACTAAATTATATAAAAGAATAGACAGTTAGAATACGCCAACTGGTATCTAACTGTCCCAAAATTGGACAATATCCAAACAGATAAATCAATCCCACTAAATTACATGAAAAATTAGACAGTTGGAATACGCCAACTGATATCTAACTGCTCCAAAATTTTACAATATCCAAACAGATAAATCAATACCACTAAATAACATCAGAAATTAAACAGTTACAATACGCCAACTGGTATCTAACTGCTCCAAAATTTTACAATATGCAAACAAGTGAAAACAAACAAACAAATAGACTGTAGCATAACAAAAAAGTTTTTTTTTTAATCCAACATGGATTTTTTTTTCTCCCACAGACCCAATGATTTTAGCAACAAACACAGAAACTGAGCAAATTGCACAGTACACTTGTTTGTAATCTACTAAATATGAGGGTAAAAAAAAAATGTTGATTATTCAATGTTATACGTCGTTACAAAATACCAATACTAACATGATCTTTTCTTTTATCACAGAAATGAACAAGAAATACATGTACTCCAGTTACTAAACCAAACAGTAAGTATATTATAATAAGTACAACCATTGCAACATATCAGACCCATAGTGGCTTTTAAATTTGTTCCTTATAACTTTGTTCTTGGATCCCAAACTTATAAGCCACTATGAGTGTGATATGCTGCGGTGGTTGTGGCCAGGGCGTAGAGTCTTGGGAGCATGGCCATATATCACACCCATAGAGTCACACATTTTAACTAGGCCTTATGGGAACTTTTAATGTCCGGGGACATGATGAGTGTTCTTAGAACACTTTCAACTTGCCAGTGAACAATACGGACAGCGTCCTCAGGACACCCCCATTTTGTTTATTTGCGAACATTTCAGGACACCGCAAGTGTTCTTAGAACACTTTCAACTTGCCAGCCAACAATACGGACAGCATCCTCAGGACACCCCCATTTTGTTTATTTGCAAACATTTCAGGACACCGCGAGTGTTCTTAGAACACTTTCAACTTGCAAGCGAACAATACGGACAGCGTCCTATAGACACCCCCATTTGTTTATTTACGAACATTTCAGGACACTAGGAGTGTTCTTAGAACACTTTCAACTTGCAAGCGAACAATACGGACAGCGTCCTCTAGACACCGCCATTTTGCTTATTTACGAACATTTCAGGACACTGCGAGTTTTCTTAGAACACTTTCAACTTGCCAGCAAACAATACGGACAGCGTCCTCAGGACACCCCCATTTTGTTTATTTACGAACATTTCAGGACACCGCAAGTGTTCTTAGAACACTTTCAACTTACCAGCAAACAATACGGACAGCGTCCTCAGGACACCCCCATTTTGTTTATTTACGAACATTTCAGGACTGCGCAAGTGTTCTTAGAACACTTTCAACTTGCCAGCGAACAATCCGGACTGCATCCTCAGGACACCCCCATTTTGTTTATTTACGAACATTTGAGGACACCGCGAGTGTTCTTAGAACACTTTCAATTTACCAACGAACATTACGGACAGCGTCCTTAGGACACCCCCATTTTGTTTATTTACGAACATTTCAGGACACCACGAGTGTTCTTAGAACACTTTCAACTTGCCAGCAAACAATACGGACAGCGTCCTCAGGACACCCCCATTTTGTTTATTTACGAACATTTCGGGACACCGCAAGTGTTCTTGGAACACTTTCAACTTACCAGCGAACAATACGGACAGCGTCCTCAGGACACCCCCATGTTGTTTATTTACGAACATTTCAGGACTGCGCAAGTGTTCTTAGAACACTTTCAACTTGCCAGCGAACAATCCGGACTGCATCCTCAGGACACCCCCATTTTGTTTATTTACGAACATTTGAGGACACCGCGAGTGTTCTTAGAACACTTTCAACTTACCAACGAACATTACGGACAGCGTCCTTAGGACACCCCCATTTTGTTTATTTACGAACATTTCAGGACACCACAAGTGTTCTTAGAACACTTTCAACTTGCCAGCAAACAATACGGACAGCGTCCTCAGGACAACCCCATTTTGTTTATTGACGAACATCCCAGAACACATGATATATTCTTAGAACAGTTTCAACTTATCTGCGAACAAAACGGACAAGCATACTGTTCTCAGGAGACCCCCATTTTATTTATTTACGAACATTTCAGGACACCGTGCTCTCAGGACACCCCCATTTTGTTTATTTAACAACATTTCAGGATACCGCGAGTGTTCTTAGAACACTTTCAACTTAACAGCAAACAATACGGACAGCGTCCTCGGGACACCATCTTCTTGTTCATTTAAGGACATTTCAGGACACCGCGAGTGTTCTTAGAACAGTTTCAGCTTGCTTGCGAACAACACGGACACATATTGCGTCCTCAGAACACCCCCATTTAGTTTATTTCGAACATTTCAGAACAGCCGTGTTGTCTGCAGACAAATCGAACACAACAAGAGGGTCTACCACATAAATAAATGCAACATTTAACCCATCTCATACTCTCCCACCTAACCCAAACACTCTTACACACCAACACACTCTACTAAATACAATTTTTCAACCAAGTTTCACTGCGCTGTCCGCAGACGTCCGCGAATCCAGGATGGCGGGCGCTATCGAAAATGTGACGCACTCTACGCTCTGCGCCGTCCAATCAGCAAACACGTCGCATGTCCGCAGACATGACGCAGGCCGGTTGGCCAATCAGGACACTGTCCGCGGAGTGAACAGAGAAGTGTGTCCACGGACCAAATACTGATATCATTAATTTTTTGTGACCTACTTTTTGGTCATTTAAAAAAAAACTACTGGACGGATTTTCACCAAATTTGCAAAAGCATGCTTTTAGGACCAAGCTGCTACTCCTGGTCCTAATTTGGTGAAAATCCGTCCAGCGGTTTGGCCTGTAGGCGTGAGCAAAGTTTTTACCCCATTCAGTCTATGGGGAAAAAAAAAAATTGGGACCCCCCTTATAACTTTGCCCCCCCACGAATCCTCACCAAACTTTGCAAAGAAATTCAGAGTCAGCCATATACTTATTTTGCAAAGTTTTGCAAAGTTTATTGAGGATTTGTCCAGGAAGAGCAAAGTTATTAGCCGCCCAAAAAGTGCCCTTCCTATGGAAACAGCAACTTAACCATAACTACATGGCCACTATTGTGGCCATGTAATGCATTAAAAATACATATACATGTATTCAAGGCCTTTGAACTCAAACACAAAGCAATTATCAACGGTAATACATCAAACCACTACAACACTACTATAACACATATATACGATTCTAAGTGACCTAAGGGGTTAAATCACAGAATGGGTCCACAACCTAAAAGGAAAGGGAGCAATGTAGTGATAAAGAGAACCTGTACCCCCTGGGAATCAGCCCTTAGTGCAAAGTAATCACTCTTAATCACCTTCCCACACAAGTAAGGTTATACGAAGCACGATGAACTCAGTCTGGAAGAAAGCCAATCACACAGAATATATGATGCTTGCATTTATTATCTACAGTGTCTAATGAGAACTAAGCAGCAATTTACAATAAAAAATGAAATGAAAAGTGCAAGCTGTATAATGCCAACTGTCAATCACAGATGAATATGCAATTATTTTGTCTTACGCTCCTATAAAATGTATATGAAGGTACAATCAGATCACACCCGGGACCCTCGCCGCTACAGGTGCCTGGCACTCCTCGAGAGAGGAGGAGAGGACTGGCCAAGCCCCCCACAGTCCTACACCGGAGCGGGGGTGTGATGCTAGGGGTCTCGGCCCAGATAGTGCACAGCTGGTCCTCCAGGAACTGTTCCTCTTAGTACGCGCGTCTCACCAACAGCCCAGGATGAGTCCCTGCCTCACTGGTCCAAGTATAGTTCTCTTATTAGGGGCTGCACGTCAATAATCATGACGTATTAGCTCTTCGAGAAGCTTCTAGACTCACCCTTCCGGGCAGTAAACATGTTTTCACTTGGAAAGTTACAAGACTGGAAACAGCCAGTCTTGGCTCCCAGGCTTCGTGCACGTTGTTTTGGGAAGGTCTGACATTTTTGCCTTATCAGTGCACCTGACTCGCAGAGCGAAGACGAGCAAGGCTGTGCAAAGCTGTGCCTGGCTCCCAAGGGCTAACGTAGAGCCTCTTGCAAATGCTGGATGTTTATGTCTTCAGGAAGGGCCTTCGCAGTTAACCTCTTAAAAGCATGCAGGCTCACCCAGTTCGAGAGGCCTGGCTGATTTCAGCATTTTCCTCCACGCTTCGAATAAGCTCTAATACACACAAGATAGCTCAGTAGGTTAGTGCAAGTGCATGTTACTGCAAGCGCCTAGACGCTTATCACGACATTCCACCCCTTTCGAAGTGAAGCCTGAAAATGCTGACTCAGTTCCATGATTTAGAAGCATGTAAGGGGTGCTGTAGGCCGATTAAGCGTTTTTCTAGCACAGTCATTCTAGTGTAAAGGAAAGACATTCAGCGCAGAAGCCCAATGAAAACGATAAGAATAAATATTAGGGATATCAACAGCCACAGCAATGGATGCAGCAATATATTAAGCAGCTTAGTGGAGGAGGGAGACCATCCAGTGAATACATCCCACCACTGATATCGTGCCAAGGTCCCCCCTTCCAGTTACACACCTGCACTGTCCCCCTGGCAACCCTTGCACTCGGGTACTGTTTTTGTATCCCCACAGCCCCTACTTGCACTTACCACCAGCTGGCTTCACTTCTATTTATTCTATTTATTTTTCTATATTTATTTTTATTTCACTGTCATTCTATGTACTGCACTGCCCCCTCCCCTTCCACCTTGCACTTTTCCCCTTCTCTCTTGCACTTGCACAATCCCAATGTCACCTTGCCTAGTAGGATTGCTGTCTCTGACTTCCCTCTGTTTCCCCTCCCTTGCCTCGTCGCGGCTTGAAACACTTGTGTATAGGCATGTTATAAAAGCCATATCATATCATATCACAACCTTAAAGCAAAGCAAACCGCACAAACTTCAGTACACTGCAACACCAAAACAAATCGCACATAGCCTCGCACAACAGAACTTGACGGCTACCGACCGAAATGCACACCTAAGCTCAGCGAACGGTGCTAACCGAACTGAAGCTGCCAACAGCACATCACTGCTTGCTTGCACTTTTCCCGCTCTGTCCCACTAACTCACCTCCCACCCATTTCCTCTTTCAGATCCACCAGAGCGCCAGGGTACCATTACGGTGGTGATAGTGTGTGGTACAAATATCCTTTAACATTAATATTAACTGTCATGAGAGCAAGCTCACACTTATCAGGGCCAATAGGCAACCTCCTAAGAGGCTCCACTTTAATATTCAGCTCTTCAAATAGATATTTTAGCCAATGGAAAAGGTTGCATTGAATGAACCAGTTCAAAAACTAAAGGGCAGTCTGCATAACTGTGGTTCTGCCCATGCATGCATTCTTTTTGACTTATAGGATAGTGTATGTTTTATCCATTGGAATTGTACTACGGTCCCCTGGATAGATGTGAGCAATGATCATAAGGTTCAGGAGAATGTTTTAAATTATGGCAGATTCATGATAGAATCCCTGTCTGGATGCTATGCATTTGTCACCCTCTAGCCAATGAGGAATGAACCAATGATGATGGAGGTTTATAGCTATGGGGTGTTTAAAGGTGTTCCTCAGGTCAGGTTGAATTTGTCCATCCACCATTGCAATTTCTTTCCCGCAGAGGAAGTAATACTGATCACCAATTTGGAGGATATGTCTGGTGGTTCCAGCTTTCTACTAAATTCAGCTGTATTTCCCATACATGGAGCGGGATAAAGAGCCCCAGCAGTAAACAGGAGAGCATGAACACAAAGACTCTCTGAAATGGTAAGGCCAGTCTGTGTCTATGTTGAGTGAATGGCCAGTATACAATCTGGGGGATGAAAACTCACCATATGTCCATGCTCCATACATCCCTATGTACTGTAGCCATTGCATGGGGGTCAATTAAGATTGCTGGACTTGCAGGGCTCAGTATGCCAATTTGAGTCTTGAAGCCCTGATGTGCCATACATTTGTATTGCTGTCTAGTACAAGGAAGCCATAACACCACACTTACCTTGATCAAAGTTCCTGGTGCAGAAATAAGATAAATAGGATCCACATTGAGCTGAAAGTGTTGGTTGTTGGTTGTGCATACGAGCAATCAAGAATGTTGATCCCATAACAGGGTATGAATATAACCATATAACACACAGCCAATCAATCCCCTCCCGAAAAGCTGCAAGGATCTGGTTTAGGCTCAATATCTTGCAGGTTTCAATGGGCAAGATCATGAATGGCCTTCATGAGCCCTATAGCTTTCTTTGTAAATATAGGAAAATGAGAATAGTGTCTGATGTCTGATGAAGGGATCACCACTTTGGCATTTATTTGGCAAAGGTTGGTTCCGTTATTTCTGCCAGATGGTTCAATTAATGTTGCTTGGGATGTGTGGGTGTTGGCAAGTGCAAAGAGGTGGTAGAGGCACTGGGAGTTTGAACACTTTGCCCACCACAGAAAAGGGCCACATGTCTTTCTCAATCTCCATACAAGCAAGTTGTTGTGCATCCCTCTCTATCACTGGAGGGGTGTCTGTGAGTCTTGGGGATGTCAGACAGTTTTTTTTCAGGGATAATAAAACAGTAGTAAAAAACGTTTTTTTATTTGTCTGATTTGTGCTTGGTTGTGAGCTGTAAGAGCTTTCACATAGACCTCTTCTATCCTGGGATTGATTTAAAAGCCCCAGAGCAATCTCCACTGACTTTTTGAGAAAATGAAGTTGTTGAGCGAACCGCATCAATATAGCCCCTGACCCCATCCAAAACCTGCAGACCAAATGCTCCCCCTCATGCTGCTCAGTGTTCACTCATCAGTCTCTCATGCTGACCTCATCTCGTACAATAACCCTAATGCCCTTTTCATTTCTGAAACATGGTTTAACTCATCCTCCCCCCATGTTTTTGACATCCTCCTACCTCCAGGCTACTGCATCCATCATGCCGACCAGCCAAGAAGGGCAGGAGGATCAGTGGCAATAATCCACAGACGGGAGTGGCCATCCTAAATCATCCCCTATCCCAGAACAAACTCATTTGAATCACTCACTTTTAGGTTCTCTTTACCTCACAAGGAATCCATAACATATCATCTCATCCACAGACCACCTCACAGGAGTGAGTCTATCATTGCTGAAATTCCCAACATACTCTCCTCTGCCAAATTTGCACACAGCAATCATGCGTTTCTCAAAAATGTTGGCACCCCGAGCCTCACGCTGACAAATACACTTGCAACATGCCTTTCTCACTGACCAGATCCATGGACCTTAAGACATTTGTGCTCTCCCCCACACACAACAAAGGCAACATCCTAGACTTAGGGCCTCATTACGACCCTGGCGGTCCCGTAATGAAGGGTGCCGGCACGGGACCGTTCATTATGGGATGCTTCATTACGAGGTCCCCTAGCGGGACACGCACAGAACGTCTTGTCAGACCAGACGTCCTTAGCGGGTCCTGCAAGGGGACCAGGGAGCTAATAATGGGCCCATTATTAACAGGCCCGTTATTAGCTCCCTCCCCATTCCCTTTGAGCCCTATGGTGGTTCAAATGGGAATGGGGAAGGGTTTTTTCAATGCAGAATTACCGGGTCCTCTAATGTTGGAATGGCCCGGTTATTCCTCATTGAAGGTACCCAGAGCTGGAACCCGGTATGGAGGCAGCCATGCCCTTATTAAGGGCATGGCTACCTCTATACTTGTAATGAGGCCCTTAGTCTTTATGTCATCCCCTTCATTAACTGCCGCTCCTTCAAAACGTTTCCAGTCAATGAGCTTGAAGTAAACTTTTCAGACTTCTCCAACACAAGGGATGCCTCTGTCCTCCTGGAATTATTAAATATCCCTGCTATAGAACTGGTTGACACTCATGCCCACGTAAAAACCAGCCATGCTAAGACCAATCTATCTGCCACCTCATCTACCCTTGAGCCTACATTCAAAAAACGCACAAATCAGAGCCCTAGAGAAACGGTGCAAAAACAATAACCATGGAGATTTCACCAACCTCAAATCTCTCTTTGCCAACCGTAGGATTATGATTACCAAGGCCAAAGTTGCTTACAACTCCACCCCTATCACGGCAGCCACTGACCGGAAAAAAGCCCTCCTTGAAGTAGTAAAGTAGTCGAAGGCCTGGACTAAGTCCAGAAAGGCAAGGTATATTTTGCCTTTGCTTTCCTAGGTCCTACTCCTGAAGATGTTTAAGATCATTACGTTTGCACTCATTCCCACCCCCCGCACAAAGCCAGTTTGATAAATGTCATTCCTCTGTTCACTCTAGGCCCACTTGTTTAATCTTGTAAGGAGAAGGGATGAGAAGATGTTGCTTATCACGTCCAGAACGGCAATAGGGTGATAATTCTTATGATCGTCCCTATTACCCCTCTTAAATATCGGGACAATCACAGCTCTCTTCAAAGATCAGGTAGCATTCTTAATTCCTCAATCTTTCCTAACAAGATATGTATGAATCTTGCCCATACTTCCGGATATTGTTTTAACATTGCATTGGTTATCCCATCTGGGCCTGGTGCTTGTGAGCTGCTTATTCTCTTTATTTTTAGCAAAATCTCTTGTATGCTGTGTGGGATCAGCCACCCTTCTCATGACGACCCCCCAACTTCAAAATCTGACCTAGTTCCATCCCACTAGAGCTCACTAAAGTGGGTAAACTATGTTGCCTCGGATACAGTATTTACCTGTACTACTGATTGTGTGGTATATAGATTCTTCAACAACCTCCAAATCTCACTTGTTTTTTTTTTACTTAGTGCCTTCAGCATGTTTTCAGCATCTTGCTGCAGCATTTCCCCCTTATGACATCGTAACCATGCTTTGTAACCTCACATTTGTTTCTTGGTTCTTATTGTTTTATTTGGTTCCTCTAATGCTTTGGCCACCCAAAGTACTTTCATAATTTCCATTCTTTTCTCACTAATAGGCCATCATACACGTGTCCATGCTTGTTCCCAGAGTGCACCCGGCCCTTTTTGTGCTCTTAAAGCTGCACATCAATGACAGGTAGTCAACTAATTTCTTTAAATCACCACTTCGGCCATGACTAACTCTTTCAAAATATTTCCTTGTCAGGAGATCTACATTTTTATTACTCATTCTCAGGCTATTACCACCCTTGTGAGCCTCCACAGACGCATCCATCACACTATCCCTAGTGCCAGCTTCCACTACCTAAGACATTTTTAGCAAGTCATGATCGCTGGCAACAGTTCGTACTACCTCAAAGTCATGCACAAGAGCCAACATGGGTCTAGACACAAAAAGGTAGTCTATAGTTGCTGTTTGATCTTCTCGTGCCTAAGTATGTCTCCTTCAAAGTGGCTGTTCAAGATGTACAGGTCTCTTCATGACATGAGCTTCATCCAAGCCAAACCCCTCTTTTTTGAGGCAATTATACCAGGCCCCTTGACACTGATTGCTGCTCCTTCCTTATTCAGACAATTTGCATTTAAATCACCAGGCAAAATGATGAATCCAGGACCGTCTTCAAGGTAGGACTCATCAGCTAATTTCCCAATCAGTTCCTCAGCGTGTATTGCCAACGGATTCCAGTAAATATTAATGATTTATAACCAAAATTTCTTGTTTGATTAATTCCCATAGCCAATGGTTACCACACCACCATAACTCATTGGATGTATAAACCAAGGACTCAGATTTGAGCACCTCCAATCCAGATCCATTTTTAATGGCCATTAATAGACCGGAAATTGTCCTCCCCTTTAGACCTTTTTTTTGCTGTATTCAAAATGACAGAATAACTATCTAAGCCCAGTGTTACTCACCACTCTGAAGTAGGCCCAAGACGTGGATGAGTGACCTTGGAGATGATGGTTGTACAAGAATCAATATTCAGCCTTCTATCCCAGCTCCCCTGAGTACAAGACTCAGGCTTCCTCAAAGAGGGGCTCTTTTCTACAATGTACCTCTCTGCTGTTTCTATTGGGACAGACAGAGATGTCAATTGAATAAAAGAGCGGGGAGAACACACACCACCAATACCAATGCTGCAAAAGAATACAAAGATACTATACAGTGTTGAGAATAAACCAAGCAATCAGAACAGCAGTATAATACAGAAAATACCTAGGTAAGTATTGGAGTGGAGCTTCCGCGGGGTGAATCTACAAAAAATATGAATAACCACAGTGAGTGGAAAGAATTCTAAAGAGACTTACTAAAGTATTGAACCAATGACAACCAACCTGAAATATGGGTATTTTGAGGATGGATAATAGTCCAGGAAACAGGAGACAACGATAGGAGAAAACAACAAACAGGAATGTTAGTATGGGGAAATAAACCCGAGTGGCACGAGGGTCGCACTAGTGCCGGGTTGGTGCAGAATCAGCAAAGCGTTTATATGCACTTGAAGACAAGTTCACAAGACAGGGTAGATCACTCAGTGTCCCAGAATCCAACAAAAGGAAAATATCCAATCAAGACAGTAGGGAAATGAATTCAATAGCAGAGATGGAGTTGCCAACTACAAATAAGTACCTGAGCACACACGCATCCAGATAAGGCATGGAAGAGTTCCGGGTGGTTGATAGCAAGTCACCTGCGAGGAGGGCAAAGTCGTTCCGCGTCTTGTAGCAGCTAGCTGGGATGAGGTACGGCAAGAGGCAGCAGGAAGCAGGAAGAATAATCCAATAACGTTCCGTGTCAAAAGCCAGCCGAGCACGACAGGATTAAAGGAGGAGGCAAGCCAAAACAGGAGAAGTCCGGGTCAGAAACGCAGCAGTCAGTAGAAAGCCAATCCAGAAGCCAGGCAAGGGTAAGGACCAGTTAAGCAGATTAGGAATTTGTGCGAAGAAAACACGAAGGAGTAAACGGACGTAACCGCTGTAGCTTGTAACAATAATTAGCAGCAATGAGCCCCTTGAAAGACGGTGGTTTTAAAGCCGTATGGGGGCGTGTCTTGCTGTACGTCTTCCACGTACAGGACGTGTCAGCTGACACGAACTCCGTCGTAGTTTGTGCAGGCGCCATGGCACCCTGTATCTGTCCACAGAGGAGCTTGTAAAGGAGTCGTATTCTGCAAGGAAGCCCGCAGGGAAGCCCGAGTCTAACACCCAGTCTCTATTGGAGCCAGGTTCCTTGTAGGCATGGGAGATCAAATTCTCCCAGGTTGACGTCACTATTTGCCAAGATATTTATGTCCTCTTGAGTTTCATGCCCCCATTACCATATGTTTTGGTCTGTTCCTCTTAATCAGCTATTGCTATGTCAAGCCACCCAATCCTCCCGGCAACCTGTCCCAAGACCTATGCTTCAGGCCACTCTTAAACATTTGGTTTATTACCACTGTTCTTTCCCCACTGTGATCCCTTTGGCAGTTAACTATCATGGAGAGGTTCTCATTATTTGCAAAGGCCTTGTTCATGTCCTTCCTTGCCATCTCCAATCCCACATGAGTTGGTGTTGGGACCTCACCCACTTTTGTTTTCTCTTGAGCCATCTGTGAGGGTTGCACCTCAGTTGAGTCTTGCGCCTCGTCAACCCAATTCCTTTGAGAGCTATCAGGACCCTGATCAGGGCTTTCAATTATTGTTAAATCAAACCCTAACAATTGAAAGCTGCCCGCTGCATCCAGTATTATTTGTCTGGCAAGAGGTGAATCTATATAGAGAAACAAATGGTCCATGTGTACCTCGTCTACAATCTCAATCACATTTAAATCCTTCGAGTGGATTTGTCTTAGGGTTGGAATACAGTATATGAGGTCAAGGACGTTCCTCCTGTTCTAAATGAACTTGTAATTTCTGTCCAACAACCTTTCCAAGGATAGACACTTAAAATGATCTATGTTCTTGGGGTTTACCAAGTCCTTCACAGGTAGCCAATCTCTTTCTCCCTTTCTCGGTTTAGTTTTCACCTGCACCATTATCTTTACAGATTCCGAAAAGGGATATACTGTGTTCAGTGTAGGAACTTGCACAGCCGACACAATCTGTGCAATACCCTCGTTAGGTGCCAATTCCCTGATCTGGATGGCATGCACTATTGGATGTTTGTTTATTTGGTTTTGCTTGAATAGTTCATCCGTGGCCTGTGTTTTCTCAGCTAGCGTTACAAATGTTAGTATTGGCAGATCCAGTCTATCTTTGAGACCATCCCCAATTTCCCTTCCAACCATTCCAGCGCTATTATTTGCAGCAAGCTGGGTATTGTTAGTTGTGGTGCTCTGAGGTTTCCAAGTCACCTACCAAATACACTGACCAGTTCATTAGATCACCCAAGGCAGGGTCCTCTTCTAACATCTCCACTTACTCGATCTCCACCACCGGGTCGAATGTGAGTTTCTTGCCTATCTTTTTTAATTTTGAAAATGGTTCTGTGATGCTCATTGGAAATGATACAATTCTTAGATATGTCTGCTAGTCATTTGATTTTGCCTTGTATAGTACCTGCTGTGGTTTCACTGTCAAATTTAGAGAAGTTCTCCCATTTTCTTTCTTCCATTTTTGTTTAAATATCAGAAAATATCTGCAGGTGGTTTCTAGCGATAGATTTTCCCCAGCCATCACGTCAATTGTCTCCTCACTTATTGCATCCCCCACCGTTCCGACACCACCCTGTTGGCATCTCTCATTCAAGGACTTGCTGTTACTATTAGGGGTTACCCCTATGTCCTCCATGCTGCCATTCATGTACTCCCATACACCCTCACCTTCACTTCCCTCTACAGGCCCCCCCTGGCAAGCCACATAATTCCTTAACGCTGAACTTGTCAATTGGGCTATATGCCCTAGATTTGAATTATGTACTTTCACAAATGGGTCCGGTTCGGTTACCCATTTGTGCTGGGTGAGTTTACAGGTATTCCCGTTGCTCCAACTGTCTCTGTTTACTTCTCCCAATGATTCCCTATTTATTGATTTTGTTGCAGTGAGGTATCCTTCCATGAATATTAGCTTTGAATGCATCATTGCCAGGAAAGTACTTTGATCCCTCAATGCGTCATTCAAGGTCCCATACAATTTAGTAAAAGGGGCGAGTGCAATGGTCAGCATGGACATAGTGATAGATGTATCAAATTTGTGAGATATATCGACAGAAAAGTATATCCCTGCCTTCTGCCTTTCTCTTCTGTTTCCTCTCTGTTTTACTTTACTTCCTTCATGTTGCTGTTCATTTAGAATAGATTTTATCGAGGTTGATGAATCAGTGGACCAATCTATAGCCTCAGATCTTTATTCTAAATTCAGTAAGACTGGTACATCTGGTAATTCAATGCCTAAAGAGCCCAAGGTTTCCTCAAAAAGTACTTTGTCTGTCCCATTATCTAATCTAGAGTTGAGAGTTGATGGCGATGTCTGATTTTAGTGATCTTTCCATCTTCTTCAGTTGTTCTGTTAGCCATGATGATAATCCCCCTACTGAAATCCGGGGTACTGGTATAATTGGCTTTGTTCAGTAACTTTTTATGGGGGGGTTTACCCACCCCTCACGATCATGTTGTTGATGATGTTGTTTTGTTAAGTTTCTCTCTGGAAGGATAGCCAATATCTCATCTATTATCCCTGATGTTGCTGGCCCAGTCAAGTCGTTATCAGTCTTGGCCACACACTTTCCAAACATTTTACCCCTTCTAGGACTTCAGAGTCGGATATCTCCAACTCCCTGTGCCTCCACTGACACTCTTTCAGGTTATTAGATTTTAGGCAGTCTGTCATTTTCTCCCTTCCCAGACTGTCCTGTCACCTCTCTAATAGGACAGGTCATGAGTCTGCTTTCATACAAGAGGTTGGGCTATGATTTTACATCACCCACATGAAAGTTCTCTTCAATGTCTACCTCTTGGCACCTGCCCCTCCGACAAGTTCTGATTGCAATTGTATTGGTGATTGTTTTAACATGGTACATTTCTGCCGGAATTTGCCGCTCTTTTCTTTATTAGCCTTAGCCTTGATTATATCCTTGTTTTCTGTCATCTCTCCTGAAGGGGCTTTTTACTGCATACCTTTTGCACCTTTCTCACTAAAGGTGTGTTCCAGAGAGCTACTACTTGCAATACATGCAGCCTCTCTTCCATGCAAGTCAATACTTCTTATGTCTTGTGTGACCATTAAGTGGTTTGGGGGGCCATGGAAAGAGGGATCTGAGTATTACTAGTGTTCTCAAGCATGGTCTTACTCATGTTCGTAAAATGTTGGCCACTCACAAGGCCTCACTGCTTAGGTGGACCTGAGCTTTAACTCTACACTAGCCCCCAACAGCTACCTCAGCATGAGGATCAAGAACCAACCCCTCAGCTGCGATGGCCTCCGGAGCCCAACCATACTCAGACACGTTCCACATCCAAGCTGGCAATCATTGAATCACTTGGTTTGCGGGTTAAATGTTCTCCCTTACAATTTTCTGATCTTTCTTTATGCTACAGTGTGGGCTCCAAAACCAACCTACTTGTGGACCTGCATGCCGGCACAGCAGGCATAATAGTCAAAGTAGTGATTGCAGGGGGGGTACCAAAGGATCCATTGGGGTAACAGGAGACACAGGGATTGAAACAATCACATCAGACGTAGGTAGAGCACAGGTTGGGATACTTGCAACCATAGCAGAGTTTAATTCAGGGAGCAATTGCTTACCTCTGACAATACCTTTCCATCCCCTCACGCCTTTCCTGCTTTCCAGTAGGGTCCACTCCGGCGGAGATACTTCCAGGTCTGCCACCCCGCTGTAGATGTTCATTCCTTAGATTTCAATTTTCTTCCATCCTGGTGATGACAGCATTGTTGCCCTTGAACCCCTTGAGCCCTTTGATGCCCGACTGATGAGCGACTGTACTCGTCACTGTCGATCTCTGTGCTGGCGCTCTGCGCCAAGTCAGGGATTTACATCCTTAAAGTGACACACCACCAGAGCAGAATATGAAATGAAAGGGCTCTGGCCAAGCTGGAGTAATGAAGCCTGAGCGACTGAACTCTTTGTCGTTCAACTATGCGCCAAGTCAGGGGTTTCATTCCTTAAAATGACACATCACGAGAGCAGGATACGAAATGCACTGGCTTTGGCCAAGCTGGAGTAATGAAGCCTCAGCGACTGAGCTAATCACTGTCGCACTCTGAGGCGGTGCTCCAAACCACGTCACTGGTTTAAATCCTTAAAGTGACTCGCCACCAGAGCAGGATATAAAAAATCAGACGCTTCCTGATCCCGACCCTCTAAGTGGTGTACTGTGAGAGGATCACATGGGGGTGAGCAGGCCGGGATGTCTGGGAAACCCCCCTGTTTAACTTTCCCCATAATCCCACTCTTTTGATGGCTGTTTGCCAAACAGTAGAAGTTAAAATAACGACCTTTGTTGTTGGAGACTACAAGTCCCATGATCCCATGAGTACTGGGATGAAGCAGAAAACTGAAGAAGTAAGCTGTAGCAGTAGTGAGACAATTAAGCCTAGAAGCTCACATCTGAAGAAACCTGGGAGGCAAAAAACATCCCCTCAGGTGCAGGCAATAGGAAGGCGCTGGAACTGTGACTGAAGTGCGTGCAGTAGCAGCAGAGACAGAAAGAAGAAGGAACAGTGTTGGCAAACCAAGCAGAAGTGGGAGAACCAAAGGGCACACTGGAATGTGGATGCAGTAGATTTCACCTGCTTGTTCTGAGTGGGTTCTGTTCTCCCAAAATATGAGTTGCAGAGGCTGCGCAGCTGATGTCGTGCAAGAGGGCTGCCTTTCCCCATGTGAGCCTGATTGCAGTGGTTGCCGTGCAGGAGACGTGTCAGAGACCGAGTTGAGGAGCTGTTGTCAAGTCGTGGATCTCAGGAGTGAGAGGGGCTCCATAATCGAGTGGCCTGGCCAGAGACACCTTCAGCGAGGAACGGTGTGAGTGCCAAGTGAGCCAGAAGTAGTAGAAGTTGTGCAAAACACAGAGCGAGGATTCCAGAAGCTGGTGAGTCAAATCTGACGTTCTGTTTCCTTGCGCTAGCACTGCCCGCAACAGTATCCATCTTAATCTTAACTTGTGTGGAAGCAGAAGCAAGCTGAAGTTGTGTGTTGAGTTCTTAAATAGGGGCACAATGGAAAGCAACACTCACGTGTGATCAGAAGTATCTTTTACTCGTGTGAAAGCAGAAGCTGCTGAAAGCCATTGTTAAACCCTTAAACTTTATGAAGAAGCGGTTGCGTGTCTCTCATGAAGCAGAATGAATATTGCATAAGACCTTTGTTGAAACTTTAAACCTTGTAAAACATGTGTGAAGAGGTGGTCGTGTGTGCCTAATTTTGTTTTACAAGTGAAGAGTGAACTTTACCTCTTTATTCACATGAACAGACATTGTTCATAAATAAATTAAAGTGTTTAAACATTCTATCTGCAGTTGGAGAGAGCGCAAGCATTGCCCCTGCTAAAATGTTCCCTTACTGAGATTGAAAAGCATCCTTTCTCCAAGACAGAAAACAGTCTAACAATTACTGTGAGCCTGATAAATAATCAACCTTGCCCAAGATACAAGTGTGCAAGCATTACCTGAAGCTAAGAGAGTGGAACAAAGGCTTCTGGGTAATTATTTGGCCAACAGTTGGCAGAGCATTGAAGGCAAAGTTGGGGAAGGGAAACCTTGCTGCTTATACAGATTACTTGAAGTTGACATAACCTATATTGCCAAATATTCTAAGAGAAAGAGAGAAGTGGGTCATAAAGGCAAACTTAGGTTGTTGATGTGGCAGACAGAAAAGAGAGGCACAGAATTGGCCCCTTTTGAAGAGATGTAGTCAGAGGAAGTATGCCTTGCCTATTTGAAGGTGCTGCAGTGCCTCAAAGTCAATTTTGAAACGCAAAGTACTGAAGCTGTGGTGGTATATCTAGTTGTGATTCTATGCAATACTTTAGTAGTCCAAATGAAGTAAAATGCTATGAGGCAAAGGATAATGTCCTCATGATAAATGTACAGCTGGTCGCCTCGGAACTCACCAGTAAAAATGACAAAAGTAGTCTTAAAAGGAATGTACACTAGGCAAGAAGTAACAATTTAATCTGGCCTCAGATACAGCTGGGAAAGTGAAATTCAATAAGAATGCAGAACAGAACTGCATGAAAAGCAATGTCAAAGATACGCCCCCAAAAACCAAAGGTTTTATAATCATATAAACTAATACGCATCGGCTCATATTGAAAGGATAGTCCTCTACGTGAAGCTGATTGGCGAAGTTGTATAATTCGCCTGTAGAAGGACAAACATCTTGAAATTATGCAAACCTTACCACACCACCCTTGACCTTCTGTGCGACATCACAGTCCAGCCCACAATTCCCACATCATAGCGCCAAAACATTGAGACATTTGAGATGAACAGCGGATCTTTATTCATCTGCCGCCGGTCATCTCCATCTGTTTCTCATGGGAACACAAACGATCATGACACTGCAAGAGCCTTGAATCGTTGTCAAGTTGTCATTATAATGTTGCATCTTGGAAACTCTTCAAACCTCTTCCCAGGCTGAGATGTGCTAAGGGGCAATTTAAAACCGCCATGGTTCACTTTGAAACCATCGGTAGATCAGTTTCATTAAATTAATATGCCGAATTATACTAATGTTTCTGCATTCACTGCCTTTCTGCGGGACCCATGAGCATCGCTTTCTGACCTCGAAAGTATCAAACGCTGTTTGTGTTATTTTCTTACCATATAAACCCAGGAACAAGTAATTTGCAATTTGCTGCCAGCATGTGCGGCTACTAAGCATGTTAATAAAATGTGAATGCTCGGCGGCCTGTTTACAGTGCCTCGTCTAATGTTACATCTGGATACTTACTTATAACCTACATTTATTACCTAAATGTTATTAGCTTGAACCACAATTATTTAGGGCATTCTCCAGCCTAGTGTATAGAACAGTGTGGCTATCAATTAAACATCTGTCCCTTTTTTGTGCTCTAATCCTTCAGCTGGTAAGTTTACACCTTTTTGCTGCACTGAACTTGCATTTTTACCACAGTAGACTGCAGTACAAGTGAAGTTGTTGAAGTAGAAGCAGCAGCACTGTGAAGTGAAGTCATCCTGCCAAATATACCTATTGGGAATCCTAATCCTGTGAAGAGAGATAATTACTACTTATCCAAGCCTAGTGTTTCACTAACATTTATAGAAGTTGTATTTCTTTAAAACTGTGTCACGTCTTCTTGGATAACTGGAGGTGGTGGCAAAGCATGGTAATTGGGAATAACATTGATGCTGTTCTGGGAAAGTGGAAAGTATTTCACCAAGAAGAACAACTTGTGTTGTCATTGTTGGAACGTTGGTTAACAAAACCCTTTAACTTAACATTGAGACTTCAAGAACTGAATTGAGACTGTACTCCATATGTGGATGTCTTTATTTATTTATTTATTTATTTATTTATTGATAATATGTATATAACAGTTTAGTTTTACATATTTTGCGTCAAAACATCACATAAAATCACATTGCTAAAATCTATACATCTCTTAGGTGTATCTTTTTAAAATACATATCACAAATTCTATACGCGATTAATAATATAAAATGTCCTGAGACTTCTTTATTTCTTTTGATGAACATTGAAGTTGAATATACCTTGAATCCTGGAGATGAGACATCGCAAAGGTTACAAAAGGGTATCAAGAATCTGTGAATATCATTGTTGATGTTAAATGTATTGGCATATATTTTCTTTTGTATTTTGATGTTCAGTGTGAGGGCCAGACATCCTGTGTTAGAGTGTTTCCCCTTAGATTTCTTAGGGAGGCGAATCCTCATCGTAGTAGGGATAGTGAGACATTTTGATATAAGTTTTACTTTGATAAAATGCCATGTTTTGAGCAATCATCAAACAGTTGTCCACCTCGCATTGCTGACCCCTCTCACTGGGCTCTGAGCCACTCACTTGGCTTTCTTAAAAGCAAGCCACTACGCTGCAGCATGTCTTATTACAGGTGTGCAGAAATTAGACCGAATCACCCTGTACTACTCGAATTTCATTGGCTTCCTCCCCAGGCCTGAATACTTTCCAAGACTGCACTTATCTTCTACAAAGCAGTCATGAGTAACACATTAGCATACCTGGTGGCTAAGCTCCACAAATCTGGTGACACACTCTCCTCATGCAGCCTGCTCGAACCACAACTCGCTCGCAAAGAGAGGACCCACAAACAATCCTCTTGTCACGCACCCGCCCTTTGGAACTCGATCCTGGTATCTCTCTGAATGCCCCCACAATTCTCCAAATTTGCAAATCTCTCAAAATGTGCCTTTTTTAACAACACCTGACCAAGGACTATACCCAATGGATATATAGACCAACGCACAGACCGTAACTCACATTACTGTACTACTGTTAAAAGATTCTAGCCCATACGCTGGCACTCACTCTCTGTAGCGCTGCAGAGCTCTCAAGCTAGGTCCGTGCTTTAAACAATAACATATATCATTACCCACTGTTAAGACTGCATCAGAGTGTGTCTGTCTGAGGTGCAGGATACTGTTCGGATAAGTTTATAAGAACCAAAAGATGTAATGAGTGCAACGTTTTGAATAATCCTAGTTACTGGCAATGCTCTGTTAAGCCTTGAACACCACAGCTTTTTAGTTAGTCTTTGTCATTGCAGAAGGGTACCCACCACTTGGAAATCAGTCTGATGATACTATCAATTGAACCAGTCCTGCCTGAACTGCTAGGCCCTTTTCCCCTCTGCACAGAAACACAATCAACCCCATGCATGTTTTGGGTGTTGTTGTTTGTTTTCCAATGCTGTTCACTGCTTTTCCTCCTTTCTAGCAAGACAAAGGAATGCTGATCAACCTTAGTTTGATCTGGTGAATTCGATGAACTACAGATTGTTTCCTCAGTGGGCATTCAACATATGTCCAGATGACTGCTCACAGTCAACAACGACTCTGGAATCTCCCAAATCCTAACCTCATGCAAAGCTGGATGTATGGGGGATATCTAATTTGTCAGATTTAGCTAAAAGTATGTCTGCAAATGGAGGAGCTTGTGGAATTTAAAGGTACACATATTTAATTAAGACTAGAAGCATCAAATGGAAGGCTTTTTACCAAAGTAAGCATCTGCTGCTCTTGCCCCACTGCGTCACCCTCAGGAGATTGTGGTTTGTTAAGCTTCAGAATACCATCACTTAGAACAGATGCCGGATCTCTGATTGAGGAAGTGTATCTTTGGTAGTTGAGGGTGGCATATTCACCCCTGGAGGAAGGTGACTGAAGTGATTGGACTGGATATGGCTCCAACAAATCAATTCAGCTTGTTGTATGTGGTTTAAGGGAATGCTGATCGCATCTAGGAAAGTGTTTACCCACTGCACCAGACCCTGATGTATTTCTTCCTTGTGTGCTCCTAGCAGGAATGCCATGCAAGGATTGTCCCAAGATTTCCAGGGTCTTCTCGCCTCTCTACCACTGCAGAATGGCAAAAGGCTCTTTGGTGCAGATCTTCCATTGATCAGTTTATGAGGAGTTGGTGCTCATACGTTATGGACCAGGATCGGATGACAAAAAGCAGTGAACAAGTGCTTCTGGGCTTTGTACACTTGCTGTAGAGGTTTGATTCTGCTTGAAGATGGTGCATGTGGATTAAAGGTTTCAGTGCCCTATTAAACTGCAAATACCACTACTTTGGGACATAGCATAAAAGTTGTTGCGGCTATTGTTGCTATTTTCTCTATAATGTTGTAATTGGATGTTCCTACAGTTTTAGTCTTCATTATGTAAGGTGAGTACGAGCCTAGTGGATTTTCTACTTGGACCTTTCATTTCTATTTGATTGAGGTGATAAGGGGCATACGTCCAGGGAGTCACAGATTAACACTTACTTGTTTTTACATATTATTAAGAGTCTGTTTAGTTGTATTATTATCTGGGACATGTATGACTCCTATAATACTGGCTGAATAGGCAAGGCGTGAGAATTGTTTTAGTGGGAGGAAGCAGAGTCTCACATTTGTATAGGCTAATTGTAGTTTGTATGTGGAGAATTCAGTGCAAGATTCCGATAATTAGGAAGCATCGTGTCCCAGTTAAAGTTTTACTTTAAAAGTATTGGAAGTATTCTCAGTTCTAATTTTGCAAGAGTGATTGAGCGAGAAATAACCAGGTTCTATTTGTTGACCTTTTTCTACCTACCATCCATGCATACTCAAAACACTCAACTAATTGTTTTTCATCAATCTTTAAGTATAGTCTTGCATACTAACCCTCTCAAGATATCAAAACCATCAGAAATGACACATTTTATTTAAAAAAAAATCTCCATGGGGATGATGATTGACTGTTAGAGCATCCTGATAATCTTGATATTGGATGCCATAATATGGCAAGTGCTTCCGAGAATGTCTAACAATGTATTAGATGCACCAAAAGTTATAAGGAAGGAATTTATGGGGGTACATTTATTGATGAACACCAAGTTAAAGGATTTACTAAATAAAAAGGGCACAACTAACACTACGTTGGAGTATCCTTACGCCACTTTACCTACTGGATGTTGTGTAAAGAGAGAAAGTAGCTCACTGAGACTTATGGTGGCATGTGACAGGGCGTGCAGGCAAGTTTGGCGGCAAAAAATGGCTGCAATTTGTAAGTGGCTATGATATTCCAATGGTGCAGGAGACAAAGATGATGGAAATTACACAACTAGATGGCTTGATTGCTTTTCCAAGCAAACTCAGACCAAATCAAAGAAAATTCAACTGAGGGTTGTGTGAGGTGTGAGGAACTCATGGTGGCAACAGTAAATACAGACACAAGTGATCACAGTTCATGGGTGTTTATAAAATAATGGGTGTGAAAAACACCTAATCTAAACCTAAATCTAATATGGGAGCAAGCTACAATCATCAAAAAATAATAAGGCAGTCCTACTGGTGTCTTGTCAAATAAAAAGGGCCTATACCAAAAAAGAAACTATTGCAATCCTTACAACTAAGTTTACAAAATATTGTGGGATAATGTTCTTAAGACAAGAAAGAAGTGTTCACCAAATGATAAGTCAGGGTGGTATGGTTGGGTCTCCTTTCCCACGTTTTTAGCACGGGACAAGGCAGAACCTTTGAGCGCAGCACACTCCTGGGCCTCGCCAGTACGAGGTTACAGTTCCTTTCAATGATGGCAGGAGCTTCAGCGGCCAAGTCTGTTTCCTGCAAAAGTCTCTTGCCTTAGAAGGCCGGCTGTACCAAAATAACAAACAAACAAAAGTTAATTTCATAATCTTTCATGGTGGGCGATTGTTCCTTGCCCTTTGTATCCGCTCTGATCCTTCTTGTAACGTTAGCCTCCCTCAATCGGGTTCACTATGGACTTACACTGAAGAATGTATCATTCAACAGTCTCAATGATCTCTTAATTCATTATCCATTGTGGACATCCCTCAGCCGGGTTCACACTTGTCGCCGCAATGTTCAGGGCATATTACTGTCTACCCCAATTCACAGGCATCCCGCTGTCGGGTTCGCATTAGCCAGTTAACAATAATGAATTGTGGACATCCCTCAGCTGGGTTCACATTGTCGCCACAATGATCATAGGTGTTTTAACACTCTGCAGGATTCACCTTCCCCTGGTTTTCCAGCCCCCAGTCAGGCTTCTCTTAAACCCCAGTCAGGCTTTTCTTAAGGCCTCAGTCAGGCTTTCTCTTAGGCCCCAGTCAGGCTTCACATATTCATAGTTCAATCAGTTTTCTCCAATGTGTCAAAGACTTTCGAGTATACGAGGGGTTTTGCTCGACCCTCGTAGGACCACTTTCACACTTTTCAATGGCCTCTAATACAACCTCTTGCCTCTCAACAAAACAACATAACCCAAAAAGGCTTCAGTCAGAGTCCTTTGAATAGGTGCCCTGCAATGCCAGACATCTCCTCTTCTGAACCTTTTTCTGGGGTATCTTTTAACGTTCAATTATACAAGTTCTTTGTTCAACAAGGTTGTTGCCTGCAACCTTGGAGCCAGCAGAGTTTGGTTACTCTCAGTCTTCTCCGACTCAACGGCTGTGCTGAACTGTTGGAGTTTCTTGTCTCGGGAGTCAAGGACAGCGCCACAGCGGCAAGTGCTTCTTCCTGCTTTGGCTATCAGTTTGGGAAGACTCTGTTTGCCATTGACACCTGTCACACCACACGCCAGCTGGACCTCCCAGTCTTATGATTTCCCTTTCAAAGGCTTTGCCGGTCTGAGTTGAAAAGGGCAAGGGCAACTCCCTCCTCCTCCTCATGTCTCGCCAGCTTTCTCCTCCGTTTGAACTGCCTGTTTGGTGTAGCTGTATCCTCATACATTCGGCCTTTTATCCCTGTGGGGAAGGGAAATGGCTGTCAGATGATATTGATATTTTATCTGTATCGCGCTACGCCGCTTTTCTCCTCCGTTTGAACTGCCGGATCGGTGTAGCTGTAGCCTCAGGCGGTCAGCCTTGCTCAAAATGTGCTTTTGTGCTCCGCCTTTTATCTCTGTGTGGAAGGGAAAGGGCCGTCAGGTGATATTGATAATGATATTTTATTTGTATTGCGCTCATACACAAGTTTGGTGTGCGTAGTATTGTCAATTGTTTGACTCTGCCTGACCCTTGTGTTGGGACATGTCAGGTAAATGGCTCGGGTGTTAGTCCGTTGTCTGTCACGGTGTAGGAAAGTGTTCATGTTGCAAAAGTGGGGGTTCGAACCTCTGAATATCCTACAGGGTAAAATGGGGAAAAGGTGTTATAGGGAAGGGGGTACCGCGTCTCAAACGTCCGTGTCCCACTTCCACTCCCCGATGACACCCCGTCCACGTGATCCTCCCGCACTGGTCCACCCCCAGGAAATGGATGCAATAGCGATGGCTGTGTCATGGTCACCTGGATGACAGATCCCCGGGGACTAGCGGGTGAGACACCTTCAGGTTTCTCACAGAGGGGTCATTAATGAGAGGCAGATAACTGCTTGTGTTGTTCTTAGAATTAAACATTTTATTAAAGACAAAAGATTCAAATAAATCATTGCTAAACCTACACTATCAGGGAATTCCCTACCTATTTTAAAGGCTGAGGGAAAAACTCCTAACATGAACAGACTGGCCCTCACACTAAACAACAAAACATTCAAAGTGAATTATAAACAACATGAAAGAGTGAATAAAAAACAACCAGTAATGTGGATGACCTTTTCCTGTCCTGGATAAATCCCTTACCCAGGTTTATTCAAAGACAATTTCCCCAAATGTTCAAAAAGAAAAAAAAAAGTCTTCAACCAGTCCTTGTAAGTTCCAAATGAAACAAAAGTTCACCAAATAAAAACCGACTGGTAATAGTTCTTGAGCTTTCAGTTGAAAAGATCCCCTTGAAATTCCAGTCAGGAAAATAGCACCAATGGTAATCCTGGATGTATTCCTTCCAAGATAGTTTGGTCACAGTTCCAAGAATAGATTAGCAACTTCTCCTTCTAGAACTCTAAATGTGTTCATAACATCTGCAGTACATTTGGTAAAATTGTCAGGATGCTTCTTCTTGGGTTATTGCTTTCCTCTTGACAACGACCCTTCCACTACTGTGGAAAAAGACTCCTTGGTTCCAAAGTATGCCACTACTTTAACCAACTTCAATGTGACATCCACTGACAGTATTACACACATCCACAATTATGGTATTTCTGCTTCAACTTTATACTTCAGGATGGTCAGGTATTTTAAAAACAGGACACTTTGACCTCTACAGGAAGGCAAGGCACCCTTCTTGCCTCTTTGCCTCTTCTATCTGCCTTGCTGCCACTAGGACAACCTGCCTCTGCTGCCAGACTGACATTCTCTCAGCTTCAACAGTCTCAGAATTACAGATTATTTGTACACTGGTATCAGAGGACACTGGACTTTTTACTACTTCACCCGTTAGGTGGATAGGTTTAAACAGAGTCTGCTTCACTATAGAAAGGGTTTGCCAGTTGGCTTGAGCAATGCTTGTTATTCTCGTTAATACAACACAAATACTTGTTCTTAATGTTACATGGTTCAATTTTCAAAGGTGAAACAGATTTAGGCACACACGACCACTCTTTAAGGTAGATCTTTAACCTTAAGTATCTGTAAGTGTTTGTAATCCCATATATTAACACAGAGACACTTTCCAGCTCTGGTCAGGAATCACAATTGGCCACACGCGACCTTCCTTTGATGCCATACGATCTTGTAACAATTGCGAAAGTGAACATTAAGGTTTTTGGAGTAATTTAGGAAGTGCTCCCTCTTTCATTAGAGACACGCAACCACTCTGGCAACGTTAAGAGTTCAATTGAAAGGAAATGCTTTTCTTCATTCGCGAGCACTATAACTTTTACTAGAAGTGTGTGTGATACATTTCAATTGTAAAGAATACAATTGAATGCAGGGTTGGACCACTGGGTAGAAAGGCTGTCACCCTGCACCACCAAAAATGCTTGTGAGGAAGGCCTGACCACTTGTCCAAAGTATAGCTAGTCGCAACTCAATTGCCTAACTAGGGTATACCCGCACCCTAGTAAAGTTACTTTCAAAAGACAAAAAAGTTATCATATAGTGCACCAAAGCTTGTTTTGGTTACATTTTTGATATAACTTTTATTATCAAATAATGTGCCCGTCTTGTTTGACACGAATTTTCGGCCCACTGCAGCATTTTTCAAAACCCTGGCTAATCATGGATTGACCGACTCTTCACCCAATTGGAAAATGTGGAAACTTGTATATAACAGATAAATCCCAAGCACCTTACTGGTTTCCCAGCCCTGCGGTGCACAGAACTGCCACTCCTATGCAAATTGTAAAGACTAGCTTTCACAATGACGAACAGTTTATGCTCGCTTCCAATCTTACGTGAACCACTTTAGAGCTGGTAAATTACCAGCAAGGGTTTCTGAGTGAACCTGAAAACCAAGCCTCAATCACTGGCTCCAGGGACACTGCGGCTGCTTCAACTTCCTGACTTCTTGCTCTTCTACCACAGCTTTGGGCACACTTGGGACCCACACCAGTCTGCAGCACGGGTGTCTCAGGTCTGGTCATGCCAAATGGAAATCTCCTCCACTCCTCTGTCCCTCGGCTTGCTTCTTGCTATGGGCCTCAGGCTTCAGCATCGTCACGGCTCTGCAATTATAGCCACCAGGCGCATCTGGGAAGACCTTCACTTGCAGCACTTCTCTCTCATTGCAGCCATGGCAAGGCAGGGTTTGTGAACACAGGACCCTCTCAGAACTTACAGGTGAAATCTACTTTCTTCCATGTCCCAGCATCCCTAAGTGATCACATTTCCTCATGAACTGCCAGCCTTGTGTTCTTCTGCTTCTGCTACTACTAGCAGCCTTCCAGCTCCTGCTCCTTCCTTCTTCCCTCTCCTGCTGCAGCGTTGTATGCCTCTTAGGTGGGGGCATTGTTTTCAGGTGCAGGCCGATACTGTCAATTGCCTGACCTTTGCAGGGGTTGTTAGGCCTAATTGCCTGTCCTCCACTTCTACATTCCACTTCGGCCCTCTACTTCATCTCAGTCCCTATGGGATTCTGGCAGATATAGTTCACTTTACTAAAGTTAGGTTTTTCTACTTCTTGTATATTTTTAAGGGTAGAGTGAATCCCCTTAGTCATTTTAAAAGAGAGGCTGTAGATTTGATCTTTATTAGAGGAAGAAGGTGTAGAGAAGGCAACACTTTCACCATTCCTTGTAGTGTACCTTTGGTATTGAGGAGGGCATTTAATTTTAGGGATAAAAAAAGATTTGTTCTTTTGGTTTAATATGTTGTGGAGTTACAACCTTAGGATTTGCCACCTCAGTTTTACCAGGAGGTTGAGAGATATCAAAAGGACAATAAGCCATAACGTCTTGTGGCATAATGGTAAGAAAATCCCCTTCAGAGGAAACATACTGGGCCTCATTAGGAGTTTGGAGGTAGCCATGCCATTTTTAGCGGCATGGCTACTCCCAAACTGGGTACCGGATCTGGGTCCCAAAAATAGGGAATTACCGGGCCATGCTGACTTTAGTGGCCCGGTAATTCCCATTCTCGGGACCTGGACCCGGTACATCCCCATTCCCATTTGAGCCCCCATAGGGCCCCCATAGGGCTCAATGGGAATGGGGAGGATGCTAACAACGGGCCTGTTAATGACGGGCCGTTGTTAGAGTCCTGGACTGCTAGCGGGTCCTGCTCTGCACGTCTGGTCTGGGCAGACGTTCAGAGCGGGACCCGCTGCAGAACTCGTAATGTGGCGGCCTGGAATGAACGGTGCCGGTCTCTTACCGGCGCCGTTCATTTCGTGGCCACCCTCGTTTTAATGAGGCCCATTGTGTCTCAGCCCACAGAATCTCCTCATTACTCTGGGCCTTGTCTCCACCCAGATGATCCCTCCCAGTACACCAACCCCAGGGATCAGGAAGCGCCTGCCCCCCGGACACTTAGGAGGTGACTTTAGGCAGGATTTTAGTGAGAGGTCAGCAGGATTCTTCACAGTTGCTAATTATTTATCAAATAATATAAATACGTTTTATGGGGAATTGATCAATTACTGACTCTTGGTCTCGGTACTCAAGGTAGCCCTCCCTTCTTAGCTGCTCAACTTTCGAAATCATAGAGGAGCAGCAGCTGGAGAGAGAACTGGGATACTTAATTACAGAGAAACATGATAATTGCCCTGTCTGCTAATAAGAGGTGGTTTAATGTTCAAGGTATGCATTACCTCTGAACTGAGCATAATACATATACAACCAGTTATTGTTTGGTGAATAAGTACTCTTAAAATGAAGATCCCAAGAACTGATACTACAGAGAACAAATGTTATCTACGTCTGTTTGAATGGGGCATAAGGCTAGAACACACAGTTTGGGTTCCACAATAGATTAATTTGTAATATCTGCAATGGGCTCTGTTATTAGCCATGAAAGTAATTACTAGGACAGAGAGTGAACATTGTCTGCTTGAACTGCATCTGACGTTTAAAGATAACATGTACATTATGCGTAAAGAAAGCTCAATAAAAGAAGGTAAAGTAGCAAATAATACACATTCCTTAAGGTGGGAAGAACTGGACTATGAACTGATATCTTCTATTGTAATCCATTAAAATCGTGATTTGATAGAAGTTTCGCACACAGGATCGTTTTACTCCATAAAATATTGAAGGCTTATCAAATGTGTACACACTAAGATTAAATGTTATATATTAATACCTAAAAGTAAATCAGATTCACAAAGTCCCAACCCGGGAAGGGCAATATTTGGTTTTATGAGGGTTGTAAGAGTGGAAAACTAGGATTTAATAATACACTACGCAGAATTCCAGTTGACAGAGGTACTCCATGAAAAGTAACTAGTATATACAAAGATTTTTAAAGAACAAACGATAAACCTAATCCAGTTGTTTAATAGCCTGTTTTGGCCACTTATAAGTGACTCTACCTGTTCTCAGCATTGTCAACATCTTTAAGGGTTTTCACTCTGTGCACCCACAATCCTTATCTGGGTGTGCATGAGGAGAAATTCCATTTGAGAGACATTGCTTGAAAGAGTTGACTAGGAAAGAACTGACTTGAGAAACCAAAGTAGTGATGCTGATCTAACATCGAAGTAGCCCATTTTGACCACTATTATGTCCCCCTTTTGGGGCACCGGAGTGGGACACGCGGTTCAGGGTCACCTGGATTCGCTGCAATCACGCAGTCCTGTGCAACAGAGGGGGCACCCTCTAGAAGCTGGATCACCAGCTGAGTTCTCAGAACAGGGGGCCCCCAGCACATGTGTTCCTCGGCCCTGTGGGCTCACAGGCCAAGGCAGAATTCAGGGCCGTGATCACACGGCAGACAACTGCAACAAAGGACGACAGTACACAGGAGTTGCTGCTAACTGGCTCTCCACTGCAGTGCCGCACGTTCGTGCAGTGGCCCCTTTTATTCACATACATGACGCGGTCGTGACACGCGTCTTGTCATGATTAAGCATGCCCTCATTTAAAGGGGCAAAACATTACATCCACCTCAGTCATGGTTTGCCATCCTGGGGCCTTTTCAGCAACTCAAAACTGCTTCACCAAGGGATTGCATCAAGGTGGTCAAAACTGGAAACCAATTTGGTCACTGAACTAAACCAGAAAGCCGTGGTAAACCAGAAAATCGAAGTCCCCGGGGCATTACCTGAGTCAGTAATGACCCCGCCGTGAGGGGCATATTGCTATTAGTACCCCGGCCTGCAAGATCTGCGTGACCGGGACACTAAAATCATTTTTTTTGCCCTGAAACTCTGCAGCATTACCGGACAGAAAAAAGAAAAAAACGACCAAGAAAATGCCCGCCGGGAAAGGGAAAACAGAGTCTGTTTTCCCTTTCCATGGTGGCCATTGGGAGCAGACGCGCTGGGAACAGAAGCGTTCCCAGCGCGTCCGCTCCCAAAAAAAAAAAAAAGAAGAAGAAGGTAAGTGGGATTGGGAGGGCGGAAGGGAGGGAAGAGGGAAAAAATTTACCTAAGTCCCCATCGGTGGACGATGGAAACATCCAGCCGTGTGGAGACTCGGAGCATGGATGGCCCCGCTACGAGTCTCCACATGGCTGGAGGCTGCCATCGTCCCCCCCGTGGACAAAGCAGGCTGAAGGTAAGTGGGATGGGGAGGGTGGGAAGGGGTGGGAGGGAAGTGAATACAAAAATAACATACCTGAGTCCCCGGCAGGGGGCAAAGGCAGCTTCTCAGCTGTGGGGGGACTCTGAGCGGGGATGGCCCTGCTTCGAGCCTCCTCATTAGCTGAGGGGCTGCCACGCCCCCCTCCGGGAACAATGGCCATGGAATCCCAGCAAGGGATTCCCTGCCGGATAATGCATCTGCGAGGGCCAATCAGAATGGTCTTTTCATTCTGATTGCGCCCTCGCCGGGTACTAATGTCTATTATAGTCAGCAATTAAATTACATTTCTCTGTAGTTCTTTTTAGTAGGAATTTGGTCCTGCCGAGAAAAAACTTATAAAATGTGAACTATGTGTGCAAAAAAAGCGAGGAGCTCCATTTAATCCAACCGCATGGCCTTATGTTGTTGTTCTGTTGGGAAGACAACAGAAGAGGATCTTGCAGGTGCCTTTTTGACCCATTTCTGAATTACTGCTTTAGGTGGGCTGCACTGATGTGCTCCAAGGCTGCCAGCCACTTTGGCCCTCTCAGCACTGAGCAGGCGACAGGAGGAAGGATTCACCACTAACCCATATCCTGTCCAAGGAAGGTGCATTGCAGCATCAATGAGTGACCTGGGGGAACATGATCCAAGTACCCCAAAAGTGAATCTGGTCCGCTGGCAGCAGCTGCCCATGGTGTAAATGCTGTTGGTTGCCGTGCATTGCCCACTTTGCCAAGTATTATATGCTCTCCGGCCTCCATTGTGAGAGCTGGGCGTGATTGTCGACGTAGACTCAGACAGATGTCCTTTCAGATATTGAGATTGTAATATGTCATTGAGTGCAATTGGTTGTTAAGACTCACGCAAGGCTGAGGGTGAAAAGGTTTCAATATTTCTTAGCAGCTTTGTTTTCCAGAGACAAACGAATGATCTATGTGGCTGTATTGGTGCAGTGAAGCCATGAGACCTATGTTAAACTGAAAGAATGATGGGCCCCCATTTGGAGAAAAAGCTACAAGTCTTGGTTTTGGTCATCTAGTTGGTCATCTAGTATGCTGAGGTAGGCATCCAGGGTCATGAAGGACTCTGTGAGGTAGTCATCTCCGGTTTGTTTTGCGGATTCTCAATATACTTTGACTGTGCCGCTGGCCTGAGATGGGAGTGTAGTGTTTCCCCCCTCCTATCAGGTGGAAACGGCCAGCTACTTGAGAGTAGGAAATACAATTGGGCTACACTAGATCCGCCATTTGGATTGGGTGGGCTGGGTGCATGGTACCCCAGCTGGGTTCATTATTAGTACTTTTCTGTTTGAGCACCGATTACCCCATCCTTGAGGATGATTTTTCAAAAATGGGAGCAACGGCTGGCTCAATTAAAGCCAACCCATGTGCAGGTTATTAGTCACTACGTACTGTGATGAATCCAGCGATATCATCACTCCCTCTCTGGGGAAGTTCTCATCCCACATGGCCAGGGAAGGGCAGCCGCTGAGGGTTGGCTGCCCGAGGAAGGATCATATGAGGGGAGAGGACCCCCTTGAGAGGGAGAGTGATTGGTGGCAAGAAGCACAACACCCATATTTCCATTCTGGGTACAACCCCCCCCACCTCCTAAAATCAAAGACTGTTATGGCTTATTGTGATATTAAACCCATCCACCCATATTGTAGTGACATCAAGGGTTCCTTTTGACAAATGATACCAAAGTACTGAGACTAGAAAGAAGACCGGAGTGATGAGGATTACTAGAACCAGGAAACCTACGCTGGTTTCTAGTTGTTGGCGGGAGCTACACAGTAGCGATATGTTTAAATAATTGTCAGCTGTGCGTACAGGGAGGATCACAGGGAGAATCACAGGAAGAATCACAGAGAGAATCACAGGGAGGGAGACACCACAGAGTGAACCTTGCTGCATGAAAAGCCAGTCAAAATCTGGAAAGCAATCTGAGTGCTGCCAGACACTCGAAGGCTGACGGAAATGCTGTCTGGGTGAAGCCAGGAATCCTGCTGTAATGAGACAGAGGGCCGCGCAATACTGTCAGGAGGGACAGGAGACCAGGCGAGAAGCAAAGAAGGGGCAGAACCCTGCACCGAGCTGCCGGCAATCCACAGCAACCACAAGACGATGTGAAGAATACCAGAGCAGCCAAAACATACTGGTGAGACCAAAGGGGAGGAGCAGGACACTGAGGCGCTTCAGGGCATATACCGCACACTGTGAGGAAGGTTAAAGACTCTGCTGGAGCGGGTGGAAAGCCCTGTGACAAGTAAAGAAAATACCAAACGAGAAGGTGGAGGCTCATTAAAAAAACGGATAAAAAAAGCATGGCAAGGCTATTGCCTAATGAAGTGTTCAAGTTTTAAACTTATCTACGTTGTAAAGATAAAGTTTATGAAGTCCTGGCAGGAGAGCAAACCAGGCACTGTGCTATTCGGATCCCCATACCCATATATAAGTGGGAAACGTTGTGAAGTCGAGTCTGGTGACTTGAACTTGAACTTGTTATTAAGTCCTGGCAGGAGAGTAAACCAGGCAATTCTGAATGTGGATTGAATATTGGAAAGTCCTAACAGGAGAGTAAACCAGGCCAAACTGAATGTGAAGTTGAAGATTGGAAATTCCTGGCATGAGAATAAACCAAACAACCTGAATGTGCAAATATTGTGACATTCTGGCAGGAGAGAAAGCCAGGCCAAAGTGAATGTGAGTCTGGAGACCCGCATTTTTAAGAGTGTGAAATCTAGGGGAAGGGAACCATACACCCTAACTGGAAAGGTTGTAAAAAAACTGTGAGGAACTATGAATTATAAAAGAACTCTGAACCGTGGAGTTAGTGTAGGAGGGGGAGCACTATTGAGAGTGTGTTGTTAGAGGACGAGAAACATACCCTTTCATTGGAAAGTTGCCCTTTTGCCAAGAAAAAGAACTGTGGCAGTGAGCCTGCAGAAAACATGAGGGAAGGGAAGACCAACCCCCTCGTTCTGAGAGTTCTGAAACCTTGGGGAACTTTAATCATTTGTTTTTTTTGCTCCTTTTGGAACTTTATGTTGGAGGAATAAAGAAGACAAAAGATGACCAGTTGAAAAACGTTTTCCCTTTGCACTTTTTCTTAGGTTTAGCTTGTAAGGGCCAGGATAGGATTTTGGACACAGGACAGAGAACTATTTATATTTTCACACTGACATCCTTTAGTTTCATTGAGGCAGCAAAACCCCTCATAGTGTTATAGCGAGATAGGTCTTTCTCCAACCCTACTATTACTTTAATATAGGTTTATAAAAACCTCCACGGTGTCTCTGTGTCTGAGTTGTACTCCGGATTTTTTACAGTAGACATTACCCTATCCTACACATCATTTATTTTTTATCAATGTTCATAATTCCTTAAGAAAGGCACAATCAATGGGCCTAAGTATTGTGAGATGGTGATGCATTTATGCTCAGGGGTTACTCACACCTGTCAAATGTACATTAACATATTCTTTCCAAAGAGCAGGGATATTTGGAGTTGATGGTTCAGTCTGAACTTGGGGGAGTGAATATTGCCTAGCTATTGAACAGTGGAATTGATCACCTCTTGGTGAAAGTTGTGACAAATCCAGGGAATTGAATCACTCTTGCCAAGTGGGAACCACCGCGTTTGGTGTTAGGGAGGTGAGCTCGCTAAGCTTAACACCCCTTAGGATAGGTGGCACACAGGATCCCACTAGTGTGGCTCCACCTTAGAAGCTAGACAATCCCTAACCAGGGATCTCTGTTATCATCCCTTGTCTCAAGAACCTACTTGTTTTGGGGCTCTGTCTTGGGTCCTCTCCTCGTTCCCTTCTACACCTCTGCTCTTGGGGCACTAATCTTCTCCTTTAGGTTCTAGTAACAACTCTTTGTGGACCACTACCGAATTGTCTTCTCTTTTACTGAACACTCCTCTGATCTCTCTATCAAGATTTCACATTGTCTCTCTGCCAGTAAATATTCGATGGATTTGCACTCTCTGATGGTAAACTCTTCCAACACACATGTGTTCTTCTTCCATGCCAAATATTCTCTCTCATCGCCTCCCCTGCCTATCCAAATCCCACACTGCACACTTTGTTCCTCCTCTTCAGTTGGAAATCCCTGCGTCATCTAGGAATCTTCTCACACCTTTTCTACTTTCATCTCCAAAACTGGAAGGTGGCTTGCCTCAACCTTCTAAATATTAGGAAAATCAGACACTTCCTTCCTTTCAACACCACCAAGCATCTCTTGACCACTCTTGCCTTCTCTAATCTAGACTACTGTGCCAGCAAACCTCTTTGGTTCCCCCAAATATGCTTTCTGTACACTCAGCAAGATCATTAACCAGTACGCGCTTTAATCTTCCTCTTACTGGCAACAAACTTGATGGCTGACAATGCCAAACTGTGCCAGATTACAATTTCTTCTTCTGGTTTGCAAATCTATCCATGCTTTATTCACAAATCAGCATTGACCCACAAGCTAATTAGATATTTGATCTCTAAAGATCCTTATGGCATAATTCCCTGACTGAGGTATGTCAAGGCATAACTGGCAGAAATGAATGTGGCCCATCTGTTTCTTCACATATATATTTTGTCTGCCAGTGATCTAAGAGCTGTGACAATGAGGGCCCATCTGGATATTTCAGAGTACAGGGAGTACCAGGAGATCATGAAACATCCAATAGGAAGCAGGCAATCATTGCTGCCCCTGATCTCCAAAGCGATCTGCTCTTGGCTGAGAACCCCTCTCAACGTATCCTCATAACTTGGGCACATTTTAATTGTATTTTTTAAGAGCAGTGGCGGCAGTTTGGACTAACGATACTGATAATCAGATGTGCCCTCTGTAATGCACCAAGGGAGGACCTGACCCACTTGTTATTGTTTTGTCCTGTGTGCAACAGGCATGGTATCAAGAGACAGCAGAGACAAGTGAAACACAGTTTGAAATACTTTATTCTCAATGGTCAGGATGATATAACACTTAACTTACCATAACTCTAAGATGGGAATGTTCCCTAAAGGAAAGCAAACTAAGGGAAGTCTAAGTCTGTCAGTCCCAAAAAATACTGTCTGTGTTCAAACCTATGCTTGCCCTAACATCTATAGAAAAACAGAGTGTATGGGATTTGGTCAATTCAATAGTGTTCAAATTAAAGTTTATGTGACAATGGAGCTCTTCCGTAACCCCCTTCCTCAAGTTCAAGACACTCATGTTCAGAAAGTTCCACATGTTCTCAGGATTTACTTGGCAGTTCAGATTGGCTTGACAAAAGTTCACAGTATTTGTATTTGTATTTAATAAATTTTTATATAGCGCTTTACGCCAAAGCGCTTTAAAAGAGGAACAAACAAAATACAGCAAGCATTACATAACAATTGAATTATTACCAGAAAACAGTATAAGCAACAATTTACATTAGTGAAGTGGTTAAGCATGAGTGGGGAAGAACCATTGGGAGAGAGGGAGTAGGAGGTGTGGATAGTGGAAGAGACGGAAGTGAGAGAGGAAGCAAAAAGGTGTTAGGGAGGGGAATGGAAGAGATAGGATTTTAGAGAAGTGCGTAACGCAGAGTAGGATGGAATAGGGTGGATGGGGAGAGGGAGGCAGTTCCAGTGGAAAGGAGCAAGTAGTTGGAAAGAGCAGAAGCAGGAAGGGGCATTGGGTGGAGGAGGAGGAGAGAGTGGGAAAAGATCAGCAGAGCGGAATGAGCGAGAAGAAGTATAGAAAGTGAGGAGGGAGGATAGGTAAGGAGGGGTAAGACCATAGAGGGATTTGAAGATGAGACAGAGGAAATAAAATTTGAGCTGGGAGTGAAAGGAGAGCCAACCTAGTGAGGTGAGAGAAGAGGAGATGGAGTCGTGAGGTGAAGGAAGGCAGAGAGAGTGGATGGCAAAGTGGTAGACAGATTTGAGGGAGGTTAGGTGAGTGGAGAGGAGTCCAATGAAGAGAGTGGAGCAGTATAAAAGTCTGGAGATGAGGGAGGTGATCAAGAGTTTAGTAGCATGTAAGGTTAGGAAGGGTCGACTTTTTACAGATGTTATAAAGGTGAAAATGGCAAGATCTGGCAGTAATATACATGTGGTGAGATAGAGGAAGATGGGAGTCAATGTGAAGACCACGGTTGAGGGCATGAGGAGAGAATGGGAGTTGGGAGGGGGAAAAGAGAATGAAAGGAGGAGGGGAGGGAGGAGGAAGTGTAGTGGCAGGGAAGAATAGGACCTCGGTTTTGTCTGCATTTAGAGTAAGGAAGTGAGAGGACATCCAAGATTTAATAGCAGAGAGGCAAGAAGAAAGCTTATGATGGATGTCAGGTGAGAAATAAGAGAAGTAGAGGAAGAGCTGGGTATCATCAGCATAGAAATGGTGTGAGACACCAAAGGAGGACATGATAGGAGCTAAGAAGGAAGTGTAAAGTGAGAAGAGAAAGGGGTCAAGGACAGAACCTTGGGGGACACATGGTTGAGAGGATAGGTAGGGGAGGTGCAGCCACCCCAGGAGACTGCGAAGGTGCAGTTGGAAAGATAGGAGGAGAACCAATTGAGGACAGAATCTTTGAAGCAAAATGATGAGAGAAAATTAAGGAGAAGAGGGTGGTCGACAGTATCAAAGACAGCTGAGAGGTCAAGGAGGATAAGAATGGAGGAGAAAGGAGAGACTTGAGAACAGAGATGAGAGCAGTTTCAGTGGAGTGGTGAGGGTGGAAACCAGATTGAGTAGGGGGGAAGGAGAGAATGGTTGGAGATGAAGGTAGAGAGTTGAGAATAGACAATACATTCAAGAAGTTTAGAAGGGAAGGGTAGGAGGGAGATGGGGCGATAGTTGGATGCAAGGTGGGGATTAGCAGAAGGTTTTTTGAGAATCGGGATGATAGTCGCATGCTTAAAAGGAGGAGGAAAGGTGGATGTAAATAGACAAGCGTTGAAAAAGGAGGTAAGATAAGGTATGAGGAGGGGTAGATTTTAGGAATAAGGGAGGTAGGAATGGGGTTGGAGGGAGAAGCAGTAGGATGCATTTTAGATAGGAGGAGGGCAACTTCAGATTGAGTAACAGGAGTGAATGACGACAAGGAAGAGTGTGCTGAGGAGAAGGTGGTGAGGAGGGCGAGAGTAAGAAGGGGATGAGAGGATAGTTTGGCAGAGATTGAGGACTTTGTTAGAGAAGAAAGTTGCAAGATCAGTAGCAGACAGAGGAGGGACAATGGAATGATCAGGGGTCAAGGGAGAGAGAAGTCGAGTTAAGGTTTGAAAGATACAGCGATGCTAAGAGGATTGAGCATGGAGAAGTAGGTGCGTTTAGCAGAATTGACGCAGGAGTCATAGAGGGTATGATAGGAGAAGTATGAGGATTGGTTGGAGGGTGTGGGGTGTTTGACCCATTGTCGCTCAAGGCGCCTGAGAAGGCGGTGCATGGAGAAAAGATGAGATGAGAACTAAGGTTGAGCAGGTCGGCGAGAAGGGCGGAACGAGGAGAGAGGGTAAAGAAGATCAAGAGTAGAAGTGAGGGAAGAAGTTAAAGTGGAAGAGGCCTCGAAGGCCGGGAGAGAAGAGAAGTGGGAGAGAGGGAGGAGGGAAGAGGAGCAGGAGGCAAGGAAAAGAAGTGGTTGAAGTTGCATAGGTCTCATCAGAAAAAGAGGGTGGAGGATGGAGGGGAGAGATGAGAGGGTGAGGGGGAATAAGGGAAAAGGAGAGTAATGAATGGTCAGATAGGTAGTTGGGTAGGGCAATTATTGGAGAGGTGGTGAAAGAGGAGGTAAAGATGAGGTCGATAGTGGAACCAGATTGGTGAGTAGGAGAGGAGGGGAGAGGGGTGAGAAGGTAGGAGTCCAGGATGGATAAGAGAGGAGAGTTTGGAGGATTAGAGGAGAGATGAAAATTGAAGTCGCCAAGTACAATTAGTGGAGTGGGGCTGGGGATGATGAGGCTGAGGAGATGGTCAATGCCCTCGTAGAAGGACCCGACGGGGCCAGAGGGGCGGTAGATAATGAGGAATGAAATGGCATGAGGAGAATTAAAGATTTTATACATGAACTCAAAGGAAGGAAGAGTAGGTAGAGGAGTAGAAGAGGGAGAGGAGGTAAAGTGAGGGGGAAAAAGAAGGCATAAGCCACCGCCCCGGCCTGAAGATCGAGGGACATGTGCGAAAGAAGATGAAGAAGAGGTGAGGGATGCAGGAACGGAGGTGTTGTGGGGAGGGATCCAGGTTTCAGTAATACAGAGAAAGTGGAGGTTGAGGCGTAACAATAAGTCAGGGACAGCTGTTGTTTTGTTGCAAATCGATCTGGTGTTCCACGTCAATGGAATTGGAAGTATTAGAAATGTGTGTGTAGATGAGGTTACGACATCGGTATGAGGTGTTTGGGAGTGAGGTAGAATAGGGGTTGGGGATGGAGGGGAGGTTGAAAGAGGAGTTGGCCATGATGATAAGGCAGAGAATTTTGAGGGGGGAAAAGGTAGTGGGGAGAGGGGTGCAAGGGGAGAGGGGAGGAGCTGATGGGAGGTATAGAGCATAACAAGGAGAAAAAGCCAATGTAGTGGCGGCCAGTAAGTTAAGTCAGGTGGCATAGGTAAGACAAGCTAGGGCGGACAGTAGTTGAGGTGAGCAAGGGGCAGCTAAGGATGGAGACGCAGCAGGGGAAACTGTAGTGAGAGTGAGCAAAAGGCCAGTGCTGACTACGTAGCCGGTAATGGTGGAGGAGGAGGAAGGGGAGGCAGGGCTCTGTAGGCTAGCAGAACCAGGAAGGAAGGGTAAGCGCGAAGATGGGTGCAGCATGCCCAGTATTGTCTACGTTACTGGTGAAGAAAAGGGAAGGAGGTCGGAGGAAGTGAGCGAAATTAGTCCACAACAGCAGGGTAAGATCCAAACACCAGATCTTACCGGGTATCGGAGGTAGAGTCCGAAGGGTGGAACTGTGGACACTCAGAGGAACCAATATGTGGAAGTGGTCTGGGTAGAGTAGGGCACAAGGTGGAGTATTCATGAGGAGGCAGGAAGCTGTAGACTAGTAGGTGCAGGAAGGTGGGACCACTGTGGAGATGGAGGTAGCACATTCGTTGTAGTCCACGTTGCCAATCAGGGAGAAGGGGGAGGCAAGAAGCAGAAGGCAAGAAGAGTTGAGTATGGCTGGCCAGGAGGAAGAAGCAGCTAGTTAGCATAGGAAACGTCTGTTGGGTGAAGCCATCAAGTGGAGCCACTATGTGGAAACTGTTAGTGTAGAGCAGGGGGTAGGGCAGCGTGTTCCAGGTAATTCCATAGAAGTAGTTGCTGGAGGATTTGGTGACGGCCAGGGAGAGAAACTGGGCCGAGATGTCTTCAATAGGATCCCAGCACGCTCAGGTCCAGAGAGCCAGTATGGGTGGCTGGGAGCAGGATGCAGTCAGGCAGAGGTTGCGAACGTGGTAGGAACGGGGAGCCGGTGTGAGGAAGCGGCCAGGGGCGTAGCGGGGCACAGGGCGACTCGTCCCAGCAGAGCCACAGCAGAAATGCAGGGGGAGCTGGTGGCGGTCAGGCGGAGCAGCCTCTTAGGCGGGAGGTTACAGGACCCAGAGCAAGCGCACACAGAGTGGAGACAGGCTGGCCGGGGGGAGGAGGCAGCTAGTTAGCAGGAGTTGGTAGCGGGTCCATGGTCAGTGGAGGTATTGCTACGTGAGGGTAGCCAGGATGAGAGGCAGCGCACCCAGTCAGAGCAGCAACAGTGGAAGTAAGGAGAGCAGGCGCCAGACTGACAAAGCAGCAGTGGGAAAGACGGTCAAATGGAGGGCGGGTCCAGTCGTTGGCAACTGAGTGAAGAAGGTCGAGGAGCAAAGAAATCCACAGCACTGGCGCGGTGAGCTGGAGAGGATGCAGAAGGTCTGATGGATTAGGCTCTGCAGTCTGGAGCACTCAGGTTGTGAAGCAGTGCACCTGGACAGAGCCGCAGAAGTAGCTACTCGAAGCTGCTGTGCCTGAAACAGGCCGATGGAGGGAGGGCCAGTCGGTGACAGCTACTTGGAGCAGTCGCATCAGGAACGGGCCAATGGAGGGAGGGCCCAGTTGCTGGCAGCAGAACTTAAGAGCAGGCCGAGGACAGCAGGAACCAGCCCGCTCAGATGCGGGGAGCAGAGGAGGACACCGGTGGCCAGATGTGTTGGGCTCAACAATTCAGAGCAGGTGGACCAAGTCCCTGGTGCGGGATTCCGGCTGGCGTTCAGAGTGATCAGGCTCTGGAATTCCAGGTGAAAGGTGGGGTCCAACGGCTGAATCGTGGAAATCAAGATGAGGTCATCATGTTGTCATCCACGGGGCGGGAGGGGAAGAGAATTTGTAAGAGGCGATCTAGTAGAGTAAGGTTGCATTTTTAGGAAGGGCGGTAATCCAGAGAAGCACAAAGCTTTTAGAGAGTAGAATCATGCAGCGCTGAAGTAGAAATTGTAGATTATTCTGCTCTCAGGAGGCTTGATTCAGCCTGATGAAGGGAGACACCGGATCAGTCATCTGATGCTTGTGTGCCCCCTGCTGTACCTCTTTAGTGCTTTACCTTTTTACTTTTTACCTTTTTATTGTCAGTATGTACCTCTGCAATGGGTCTCTCGGGCTTCCTTTGCCTTGAGCTAGACTCTTGATTGTTCTCCAACTCACACAAATGCTCAACTGGTTCAAGGTTCAATGTTGCCTCCTGTTAAATACTAAAGTTCAATTAAAATTCCTTTCTGCTGGGGCTTCCCCGGGCCTGGCGAAGTTGTCAGACTGCACGGTCTGCCATTATATGTTGTGCAACCAGGTGCCCTACATTTTACTTGTGTCCTCTTTTCCTTGTAGTGGGGCCTCTGCCGCCCTCCTGGATCCTTCTTCCATCTGGTGGTCAACCCAATGCTTTGTAGTGGAGTCTCTGCAGTCAGCCTGGATCAGTCTCTTGCTTGGTGGCCACCCCAATGCTTTGCCAATGTACCTTCTTTTGTTTTACCCCTTTTCCATGAGCTTTAGGGATTACTTTTTCTCCTGTCCCTCTTGTGTTGTCTCTGCGGCCCACCAGGATCAGCCTCCTGCCTGGGGCCAGCTCAATGCTTCTTAACACTCTTGGTTTAGAGGAATGTCTCTTTTCCTTTACTTTCAGGGATTTTGCTCCCATTTTTGTTTTGGTACTGCTCCCCTCTTTTTGGATCTCTGTTTTCCTTGGTCTTCAGCGCCACACACAGCTCCCTTTTCATAGGAGCTTCCGATTCAGCGACAGAGTCTTTCGACAATGTCTACCCCTGCACACGACCACTGTGTTACTTTGTATCAGCGGAATCCTCTTTGTCAGTTTCACCCGACACGTCTTTCACTATACATGGTTGAGCAAAAAGATTGTATCTTGCTCAAACACACCGGACTTTCACATCACTTGCCTCTCCGGTTGTGCTTCCTTCCTTTTACTAACAACATCCTTGTAGTCTGATGTCAGGGTCTTCCCACCTGCCCCTCAGACACTCCTGAATCTCCGACTCTACCCAGGGGAACGGCACTTGCACATTAAAATGGATTGGCATGCCTCCTGGCTCCCTTTTGCAGACCATTTTCTGTAACTGGAGTGGCAGGCTTTTTGCCACACTGTTATAGGGCACTCCCTCATGCAAGCCCTCTGCGTCATGCATTTCCCCGGCTAGTCCTGGGCAGCCACGGCTCCAGAGCTATCCTCCCAACTCATTCTAACCACTGAGTGCTTGGGTGCTTTTAATACTATCCTGAGTATTTGACAGGTTGCAGGTGGCCATACTTGATTTCAATTGCCTATCCTTGCCTTGCCTTAATAATGGGACATTTCCATTGAGTATGTTGGTGTGCCCCTGATCGCATCTTCTTCGTCCCAGTACACATAGGAAATCTGCATTCTTCCTGACTCCCTCTTCTTCATCACAGTACTTAAGTGATGTTTGGGGGAAAGAGGAGAGTGTGCCTGATTACATCCTATGAAGGCTGAGGGGATTTGGTTAGGTCAGTATCAAGGAAAGGGGGGTACCATGTGTATGGTCTAGGGGAGTCCTTATGATAGGGAAGTTGTACTGGTGTTAGCTTTCTCTTACCCTTTTCAATGTTATGATATGAATGATGTGTCAAATATTCTACTTATCTTATCACGATGATGATAACAAGAGGTTGGTGGTTTTGGTTCTTTCACTGTGGTACCCTCAAAATACGAGTTTTACAGGGAAGGAGAAAAGTGGATCTCACTATAGTTTATAATATTAGAGAGACCGGGGTTAGTGTCTTAGGTAGAAAAACAGTGTTTACTGCCCTGGGGTTTTATATTCCCTTACTCTCCTTCCATGAGGAATGTTTTTCGGAAGGTTGGGCCAGGACATGCATGGCAATACCCCACAACAGTAGAGGGAGGGTACGATATGTCAGGGCTAGACAAATGGGAATGCTCTATCTTGTCCTTGGGCCCTAATTTCCCAATCCCCAAGACTCCTCCCTCACATGTGTGATGCTGGAAATGCATCGGAGGGACAGGGCCTCCGTATCCTTGTCCTTTACTGCTTTTTATCGTGTGTTCTGTCGTGTTTTCCGCACAGGAGTTCATGTGGGACTCCTGGCGGTGCAGCTCTCTTTCTTTTGGTTTGGTGAACGGACCCGTGGGATACCCTTATGGCACCCATGGGTGGGGGTACAACCCTGTGCCCCTAGTGTATGTTTTTGGGCACCTGTGGGTGGGCCACAGAGCAGGGTATGGGCTGGTGGCAGCTCCATGCTGAATTTGACAGGTGCGCGGAGTATCCTCCATTATGGGATACCCCGGCCCTGCCATTGGGATCAGTTGATTCCTGATGGAAAACAAGATGGCCCCGGTGACCTCTTGCTTTCTATTACCCATTACCTTGTTTTCCCAAAGTCCTGGGAAGCCCTGCCTCTGTCCCTTCCCCCTGACTGGCGGTTGGATGGAAGTGCCATATATGGTGTTGTTGTGAAGGCCCAGTCAGACTAGCTGGAGCCTTCCAGGTGATGTATGTTGTAGGTACCTCCTGTGGGTGGGACCTGGGTGAATAGAGTGTGTGACGAATATGCATTCTGTGTTGTGGGTGTCTAGTATCTGGTGGTTGACACAATGACTGAGACAACGCTGCCCGAAACCGGTATGAATGCAGCTTGGAGTGTCGAATGGCTCGGTACTTGTCCCAATACACATAGCTTGTTGTGAGTGTCTGGAGAGAAGTGAATGGCCTGAATACCTCGTGTGCCTGATTGGCTGCCTGCCTGCATGAATGCCGGTAGTCGTGATTGGATGCTTGAGTTTGACCCAGCAGAATGAATGGGAGATCAACAGTATATCTGGGGACCTCTCACTGCTAGGAATCGTGTTCAGAAGCTGAAGTCCACTACGACGAGTAACTGGATTAACTGACGCTTGACCTTGAAGCCCTGCTGGATGAGAAGAATTGCTGTTGCTCTCCTTCACAATCTGAAAGCTGTTGTGCCTCCAAGGACTGACCCAGAGAGGACCTGTTAAGGCGCCCTCTTCCCGAGCTACGAGAGACCATCGTGCACAGCTGATCATTGCCACCGCTCCCTGGTAGACAGACCTACGACAGGCTGCCGACCCGATACGGGACTGCTGCGGAACTCCAAAGAGAAGCACTCGGACTGTTGTCCGCCACTGTCGACGACCGCCGTTGCCGACCGGAGTGGCTGTGTTCCCTTTTGTCTAAGAACTTCCATTGATCATCGGACGCTCTCGTCTGCATCGTCACCCGCTTGTCTCCCACTGGAGAAGGCCTGACCGTCGACGCGCCGAGGAGTATCCACCGGTGGGTTTCCCGCCACCTACAGACCGCAGAGACGCCGACAACTCGACGCCCTTGCTGGGCCACAGTTCTTCATCATCTCTTTGCGGTCCAGAACTATTGTTATCGAGGTGCCCCTTACGCCTCTTTCTTGCAGGATGCCAACGCTCTGTCGTCGACGAGCACCGCTAGGAACGAAGCGGCCACTTCCCTGCCATAGTTCACCCTGTTCACCATCGGACGTTCGACGACCCGTGACTCCTGCCTTAAAAGGAGGGCACTCAAGAAAGGCCGTCGATTCCCCGACACCGAACGCCAGTTCCCCGACACTGATCGACGATCCGTGGCTCCCGCCTGAAAGGGAGGCACTCAAGAAGGATCGGTCAGAGAACTCTACTCCACCAGGTACATTGGGGGGGTAAAACCTTAACATGAAGAAGTAAGACTATTGAACATATGGAATGGGCTTGTGCTATATAGCTTTATCTACAGGTTGCCCAGGTGGGGGGATCTCCACACAGAACTGTGTCTAGTTAACGGGGCCAGCATTCTGCCTATTGTTTCAACCATCTTGCGTTCCTTCCTATCTCTATTGATGGTTTACTGGTTATTGATCTGTGTGACATTTTAACCGTACAGTTGATGCACTTTAATGAGATTTGATAACATTAGTGGTACCACTCTAGACGTGTATATATTTATCATTATTGACTTCCAAGTACAAAGTGCGTTATTGTGATTGTGTACATACTTTTGAATATTAATTATTTAAAGACTGTGTTTTCAGTAATACAGTGTGTGGACATTCCTTTGTGGGGGTTCGGGGAACATACTGTACTTAAGAACCAGCCCGCATCACCTCCTGAGAAGCTAGGCCTTGATTGCTCGTCCATTGCTACCGTAATAGAGAATCTTGGCTGGGGTCTGCTGTGCCTCTCCTCTACCATATAGAGAGCGGAAGTACAGACACCCCCTACTGGTCTTTACAGCATGTCCCTCCCCCCGGGTTGGGATCTAAAAGCGATGGCCAGCCCCTAGCCACCTGCTTAGAATATCCCTGGGGAGTAGGTAGGGAAAGACCATTAGGTTTTTCACACATGTTTATTCCAGACTGAGAGGACACATTCTAAAACCACTCCTACGTGAGTTGGGGTTCTCTCAGTATAGACCTGCTTTGTGCTATTTTTTATGGGCTGACTCACCTCGTGGGACGTGGGCACTTTTGTCCTTTTTTTTAAATGCCTTATTTATTAGGAAACGCTTAATGAATTCTATAGGAATCTGATTTAATTAATTTTCACTGCATTGTGATAATCTTTCTCTTCTCTGTATATGTCTTTGTAATTACTGTTATTTTATGATGTTGTTTTTATGGAAAGAATCTTGTGTTTCCGAAAGAAATTGTTTTGATGATGAACAATATATTTTTTCCTCTCTTCGCCTCATGTGTCCCTCTTCTGCCGCTCTGGTGATCACCAAGGATGGAATGGTTTTTCCTTTTTTACGTGGTTCGATTTATGTTATGTGACTGTTTTGTTTTTTAAAATCTTTCAATTCTTCTGTTGGGTTTTCTGAATTATTCAAAGCCTTGAATAAGACCCTTAAGGGTTGAAGCATGTGGTGGCTGTTCTTCAATACGTGTGCCTGCTCTTCCCCAATTATATTGATTATTTCTGGAAAATTATAAATAATAATCAAAATCTTCATATTAATTATATGTGTAGTTTTTTAATACTTCAAACCTTGAGATTTGACCATGGCGCCTTTTGTCGCTGAACATGTTTCTTCTGTTCTTTCCTAAGTAGATGGTTCAGGGCATTTCCACTTGATGCTCCGTGAGCTAGCAGCCGAGTCAGCCCTAAATATAAGCAAAGGGTCTGGTGCAGTTGGACAATTTTTTTGCCCCTTCTTTGTTTTGCATTCATGGTAAGGCACCACATTATCTACCCAGCATTGAGGAGGCTGCTGGTCTTGTGACCAGACCTTGCCACTCAGTTGCTCTGCTGTCCATTTTGCACCTTCCAGGCAAACCTCTTATCGTTTGCAATTGGTGACCAGGTGCAGGTGGATCTTGGTCACGTGACCTAAGCCCCATCCACCTGCATTCCAAAGCCCCTCCCTTTTCTTTCGTAACTCCTAGATCAAGGGCATCTTTTGACCTGGGTATCCGAAGTGAAAGGCAGGTTAAGAAAAGGGCTATTCCTGCTTGAATCTGTTCGGGCCAGAATGACGCAGGTGTCATGAATCAGCAAGCGCAGCATTTTCAACACACTGTTTGAGCCCGCCATGCACTCTTCATCAAGCGGCATTACTGCGCATGCAACGTGATCATGTCATCAAGATGGTGGTGGCATTTAGCCATTGCGGATCCTGAAGTCCCTGCGTCGCAACTTGTTTGGTAGGTTGCTACGACACTGTTGATTTTCTGCTTCCTCTTGTCACCCCTCTGTCTCCTCAGTCCTGATCCTTTCCTGGCTCATTCCAGCTTCCATGTCCTTGCTTTCATATTTCTCTCCTTGGAGCCTTACTCTCTGTCCCCACAGAACCTTACTTCCTGCCCCTTGCTTGGAAATCTATACGTCTGTTCCAGCTGACTACCAGTATCTGCAATTCAATTCCAATAATCATCTGATAGGGGTTTTTATTCGCCAGAGAGTTTCCCCCTGTCTTGGGTCTGTGTTTGGGAGAGGCTTCCTGCTACCCTGTTGCCTCAGAGTGACAGGCTGGCCTCATCTCGAAACAGACCCTACCTATTTGAAACAACTGCGAAGGTTCAGATCCATGGTAAATTGGACTGCGTCTAATAAAACTGACAGTTTGCGACACCCTACCATTCAGGCTGAGCAACTTGAGATGGACCAGCTCCAGGGTTTATGGATGCTGTGCAAGCTTTAACTGCAGAGGTACATATGTTCTGTATATAGAACCACACTCTATGCCTGCAGTGACAGCCAGGGAAGGTGTGCCATTGGATTTTCCCACAGGTAACAGTGGGTCAATGAAATGTGATGGGTCCCCTAGGAAATTAAAATAATTTCTTGTTCATTGCATGATCCAGTACACCATTTGACCACATCAATTCCTTTCGGATCAGGCCAAAATAAGATACATGGTAACCAATATGGGGGGAGGAGGGAGTGCCTTGACCTGGGTTACTGAATTTGGTTACCTCAAGGATCCCTGTCCTGAATAGTTTTGATGCCTTCCTGGGAATCCTCAAAGGAATGTTTGAAAGACCCAAAACAGCAGATGCGGCTCCATAGTCTTTCCTGGATTACGTTCAAGGGAATACAGGCACCATGAGCTATGTAATGAGCTATGTAAACATCTGCCAGTTTTAAAAAACCGGCGGATAAAACGGGATGGCCAGAGGAGACCTTTGTATTTGTATTTGTATTTGTATTTGTATTTGTTTATTTATAACGCGCAGACCATCAGGCCCGGGGGCATCAGGGCGCAATTTGTACAGGGTTGCAAGAAAAGAACATACAGGTAGATAGATTACAATAAAAGTATACCAATACAGCATAATAACAATCTTAATAATTACAAATATTACACATGGTACAGTGTCCCTAGGCTCCGCAGAGGAAGTATCCCTGAGGTAGTTGGGAAGGTAGCAGACTGGAAATCGTGCAGGGGAACAGGCGGGCTGGGTAGGTAGGACAGATGTCACAACTATTGCTGGTCAAAGCGCCAAGATTTGGTTTTATTCTTGGTTAACTTGTTTTGACATCGGCTATCCGAAGAGCGGAAAGATAAGTTGGCCCGGGTAGCAAGACCGTCATCATTTGCTGAATTAGTAACCTTGGTCTTGCAGCTGGATTATAGGATGCAACAATGAAAGGCTGAACAGCAAACAAGCCACCCTTTCTTTGAATGACTATCAAGTACGACTAAAATATCATCTGAACCATAACCCATGCAAATTGTAATTATGAGAGGACCTTTGTCGGAAGAAGAGAGACGTTCCTTCGGTCTATGCATGTATTGTGGAGTAAAGTGCCACTTGGTGCGACAGTGTCCAGTGGGTCCTGGAAGACGAAAGTGAAACACCCTCTACCATCCTTTAAAGGGACATCAGATCCGGAGGAGGAAACATATCCTGCCTTATTGTCTGGAATCTGATCAAACCACAGGATAAGACTTTATTGGTTCACAAAGTCCTGCTGACCATCGATCAATACCTGCAATCTCCCAGCTTTGCTTGCTTGAGGAGCTGCAGGGGTGTTCCTAGACATCCAATGGGCCCAACAGAATCATGTTTACAATAATAACCAAGACACAAATCCTACCTTAGAACCTCTAAGTTCTGGTCCTATTACAGAACAGACCAGGGATTTAACCTAACACATTGGTAACCATTGCAAAACATTGACCTTCGATCTCATAAAGATTGTACACTCCCTGTTATCCTAGGCATTCAATGGCTACGTAAGAATAATCCTTATATAAATTGGAGGGCTGGTACAGTCTCTTTGGGGTCTGAAGTATGTGTACACCAGTGTTTTTTCAGATTCTGATGTACCTAAGTGTCATGCACCAGTGAACCCTCCTGAGCCTCCTCCTCACCCGGGTCTTCGGTGGAGCTGTTGTGGTCTTCTGATCGCTTCTTCCTTTGAGGCTTCTTAGGGTCTCATTATGACCCTGGCGGAATGGGTTATCGGGTGCCGCTAATGGATGTGTACCCATTAAACCCATTCCCGCTGATTACGAGGTCCCCTCGCGGGACCCGGTAAGGACGCCTGGTAAAACCAGGCGTCCTTACCGGGTCCCGCAAGGGGACCAGGGAGCTAACAATGGGCCGGTCTTAATCGGCCCGTTCTTAACTCCCTGCACCTATTCCCATTGAGCCCTATGGGGGCTCGAATGGGAATGGGGAAGGTCCGGGCCCATGTTCCCTGAGGGAGGAATTACCGGGCCCTCCAAACTTGGAATGGCCCGGTAATTCCCCATTCAGGGAACCCGGACCCGATTTTGGAGGCAGCCATGCTGCCAATAGCGGCATGGCTACTGCCAAAGCCGTAATGAGGCCCTTAGACTCCTTAACCTTCTTTTCCTTGACCTCCTTTTTATCGTGGAGGTAGGGACGAGTTCCCCCGCAGGCCACCTTGGCCTGAAAAGGAGACCAAGCCAAGGAACCCCGAGGAGCCAGCCGCCTAATCCAGGGAAAAAGCCTTCCGGCACAAAAAACCCTGGCTGGAATGGAATTTGGAAGCTTTGTCTATAGGTTTTAAGAAGATGAATGTTCAGATGTGCTACGAGTCACTGGATAAAGGAGTAGTTCTTCTTGTAGCACAAGGCAAATGATATGAACTTCCCAAGTACGTGGTCTGCACAGGCGTTTGTCAAATGGTTTAGAGGAGCTAGTACCTCCCCTGAGGAAGAATGTCACAAGTAAGTGATGGAATCCTATCCTTGGGGTCAGCTGAGCAGCAGACTGCTGTACAATAGAAGTCCAGCTGGTAAGTTAAATAATAGCAGCCTTACGGAGGAGACCGCCGGACCGGAGTAGGAACAAAAGAAGATTACCACGCGAGCGCGTTGGTAGGTGAGGTAAGTAAACAGAGTACAGGGAGAGCGAAAGGTGCAGATGAACTGAGCAGATAAGCAAGATAGCTAGAACAGAACAGGGACAGGAGGATAGTTAGAAATCCAGCCGTGAGGACTGGATGAATTCAATAAAGAAATGCTGGAAGGATAGAAAGGCGGCCGATGAGCCAGAATAAACTAGGCACCCCCTATGAGATGCAGAAGGGAAAAACCAGCAGACGCCATAAGTGCCGGGGAGAAAACATGCAGAGCGCAGAGAGAAAGCAGGTTGCATGGCGAGATAAAGTATAGAAAAAGAGGGATAAGATGACACCGGCTGAGAACTGGAGGGTTGATAGAAAGGTACCGGCTAAGAACCGGAAGGTAGATATTGTAGCCACGAGACAAAGTATCAGCAGCACAGACCAGAGGGAAATTGATACAACGCGCAGGGCCCCTGATGCGGCTTACTGATATTACTGCGGCAGCCACCTTGGTTCACTGTGGTGCCCGAAAAACGTGATTGATCAATGCCAGAATCTCCAGTGCTGCCAGAACTTCCACAGTTGCAGCATGACACTAAAGGACAGATGCCTGATCAAGTAACTCTGGCCAACATCAATACAATTGCATCAGAGTACGTAGTCTTCTTAGACGTGTTTGAAGAGGACTTATAAACATCTCTTCCTTTCCACAGAACCAATGACTGTGCCATCAATCTAGTTCCAGTTAGCACTATTCCATTTGGAATAGCATTTTTGAATTATCTGAAACAAAAAAAGGCACTAAGAGAGTACCTGGATAAGAACCTAAAGAACAGTTTCATAAGACATTCCAAGACTCCCTGAGGTGCTCCTCTCTTTTTTGTCCCCAAAAAGATGTCCAAGTTGAGACGTTGCCTGGACGTTCGTGGCTTGAATGAGATCACTATGAAGGACAAATACCTGCTCTCATTGACAAAAGACATACTGGAAGCAGTAGGAGCTAAGGTCTTTTCCAAACTTTACCTACATGGAGCTTACCACCTCATTCACATCAGAGCCGTGAATAAATGTAAAACTGCATTCCGGACACCTTTCGTGTTATTCGGATATCAGGTGATGCACTTTGAACTGGTAAATGGCCCAGCTGTTTTTCAAAAGTTTGTAGATTGGGTGTTTAGTGATCCGTTATACGCCTCTGTAATGGTTTACTTGGGTGAAATTTTGGTTTTCTCCAAATCTCCTGCTGCACACCACACACATGAAGGAAGTTCTGCAAGGACTCCACTTACAACAACTTAAAGCTAAGCTGGAAAAGTGAATCTTTGATACACCGACTGTTTCTCATTTGGGCTATATTCTTTCAGAAGAAGGAACTGTTATGGATCAAAAAAAGGCATGGGCCATTAAGAACTGGCAACCACCTACATTATTTAAATAGTTACAACAGTACTTAGGATTGGCTAATTTTTGTTGCAAGATCATTGTCCATTTCTCCTTGTCGGTCAAGCCACTGATGGAATTGCTTCAGATTAAACACCATTTTTTACGTGGACGTGGTTGACTGAAGTTAGCAAAGCATTCCAGGATCTGAAAGAAACCTTCACTCAGGCCCCAATACTATGCCAGCTGAATACCGAACAACTGTTCATCGCCCAAGGTTTTAGGGCCGGAATAGTAGACAAGCCAGGTGGGCCCAACAAGATTTTTGTTTCACTTACATTCCAGGACACACTCATGTGGTTGCAGATGCCCTTTCTAGAAAGAACAGCTGTACCAATAGACTGATGATACGCCAGAAAAGCTGATGACTAAACACAAATGTGTTTTTATAGTTCATTCCTTTTTTCAGCACGTTATCTTTGAAAAATAAACAATGTCCTGAATACAAGCACCTGACTTGTGGATTGCATCTCTACCTTCAGCTAACAAGCACTGGAGGTCTGGGAGATCCTCTGGATGAGTATGTCACCCTGAGGAGGGTACTCTGGCTCTTCACCATCAGGAGTTGAGTCAATGTTCACCACTGGGCCTAGTCCCTCAGGAGCTGGGGCCACAGTGGGTGCTGTAGGATCAGCAGGAAGAGAAGGAGCCCCCTTCACAGAGGTGGTCTTCTTACTCTTCCTTTTAGTCTTGGGTTTGCCCTTTGGCTTGGGTAACTATCAGTCAGATCCTGTTGTACCTGTGACCTAGTGACTGCAGCAGCAGTCACGGGCAACCCATCTGAGATTAACCCCATCTCGACCAAGTCATTCCCCAACAAAATGTTGGCAGGCACATTGTCCTGAACCAGGAGAGGAAGATTTGCTGTCTTGTCATCAATCCTGATGGTGGCTAGGGCTACAGGAGATAATTTGGGGGGCCCACCAGCTAACCTAGTCATTCTCAGAGGAGCACCTACATAGTCCTCTGGCCGGAGCAGGGTCCTGTCCAGCACTGTCATGCTAGCCCCAGTGTATTCAAACAAGTGGAGGGCAGACCATTTATGAGGACACTTCTCAAAAATGTTCTAGTGTTTTGTAGGATAGTAGCCAGTACTTCTGAGTGCTGGTCTCAGAGCCCAAGGGACACTAAGGAAATCTCTACAGGAACACCAAATGTGATTCCAGGAGAGGAAGGGAAGACAGTGGCCTCCACCTCAGGCATATAGTAAGAGTATGTCAGGCTGACAGCCTAGGCACCAAGTGCCTTACCTTTACACTTGGGTCACCCCTTCTGTGGTCCAAGACCCCACCGTCCCAACTGGTGCCAGGAATGTGAGGGACTGAACTGGAATCACTTGGAGCCTGCTTTGCAGCAGGAGTACCATTACTCTTACTCCCACTCCCATGAGACTTATCCCCACTAGATGTTTGACCTTAGAGGGAGAATGTTTAGGTTTATTCGGATGTGGCTGCTTCTTGGACTCCTCAGCCTTCTGAGGGGTCCCTTTATCTTTGTCCTTGTCCTTCCCACTGGGATCCTTAAGCCACACCCTGTGGGAGACCCGTTTATCAGCCAACTTGACCAACTTAAAGGGATCCAAAATATTCTGATCAGCAATGTACTGATGAAGCTCTGGCGAAAAAGCGTTAGATGTTATATGTAAATCTTCAAAAAACCAGAGGTGTGACAGTTCAACAAAAGACTTTGTAGCCATCAATCCATCCTGTCATACTCATATGTGCAGCACTCACCCAATCAACACAAGACATAGTCTCTCTCTTCTTATAATCCCTGAACCTTTTAGGGTACTGGGCAGGTGTCTTGCCAAACTTGGCAACAAGAGCAATTTTCATGCACACATACTGACTTCTTGCTTCCACACTCAGTTTCAGAATACAGTCATAACAAGTCTGATGTACTATAATTAACACAGCCGCCTCCCTGTTCCTGTATCGAGCATTGAATCATTTGAAGAAAGAAATTATGGGAGAGAGAGGGACTGAGCCTGTGTTGACGACTTGGTAGAAAACGAACAGCTCTTCAACTGATGAATTTGTTTGGGCAGTTTATGAAGAGACCCGTCAGTCTAAGAATGGATAGATCACAAGATTAGATAACAATTACACCTGAAGAAGGTACAGAGGGTCCCGAAACGCATAGTGTGGTCTCAACAGAAAGAACCTCATTAAGAAAACGTAGTTTTGTTGATGTGGTACAGCTTGCATTGTACACAGAACTCTTATCTATACTCACACACACACGTACAATTTCCTTTGTGTACGTTAAGAGAAAACTGTGTTTGGTGATATCTCTTCCGCATAATGAATTGAGTAGAGTAATGTATTTTTGTTTAAGCTTTATGCTTACAAGATATTAGCAACTTGCTGTGCTGTGCAATTATAAATGATTGGTTGTGTATAATTTATCTTTGTATGTTAAAACAATTAGTTCCAGAACTTCATAAAAAATATCTGAAGGTGTTATCCTTGACCTCGTAAGAGTGACTGGGTTATTAATTAGTGAGACTAGTGAATTGTGATAATTTCTGTTTATTTCCTCTGTAGCGAGGGATTGACCCAAGGCACCTGAAGAAAATTGCATTTCTTGATGTACTTCCTCAGAGGACTTGCCCACTTCCCTAGTGACTTGGTCATCCTGCAGCAACAGCGGACTACTGTACTCATTTTGACTTTTGCATTAATTTCTGAAGACCTTGCGCATCGTGATCCACTCGGGAACTTAGTATCCTGCAAAGGGCCCCACGTGGCACATTTATCCTCTGTACAGTGTCTACTGTTTATTTATTTCATTGGCTATTCTTTCTTTGTCTTATTTTGTACATTGTATATATCCTGTATTCATGTAAAAAAATGTATATCTTTCTATCATGTAAATTTTTGTAACCTGTGTATACGCAACTTTGTAAGTCTTGCATCTCCATATAACTGCGCCCTTTTACTCACGAGTCTGGTGCGCTTAACAAATGAATAAACAAACAAACTTAAGATTAATTTTTGAGTAGGGAGTGTTAGTAGTGCACAGTAGTTAGCCGTCTAATACTCTAATCAACAAACACGTAGCCCAATCTCTTTGATCAACATGATGGATACCACAAGCCATTTCAAATGCTCCTATCGATTGGAGGTTATCAGAACCCTCCACATACACACCAACTAAATCTTTCATAAACTTAGTTGCTTGGGACCGGACACTCAACTGCTTTTACTGAAGCCTCCACTCTTTCCCTAGCTGGATTCTCTGACATTCTGTGTCTCTTTTGTTGAGTTCAAGATCCCTGTCTTTCAGTGTTACTTGATGTGCCAACTCCTCCTTCTTTCAACTCATCCTCAGTCTCTAACTTTTTGTTTTCAAAGGCCAATTTCATCCTTGATAACTCAAGTTCCAAGGCATTCCCTTGAGAAACAATGCTGGGTTTTCGAATACAAGTGACAGGAGAGGTGGCAATCCCAGTGGCAACATCTGTAACTTCACCAGGGGCAAATACCCCATCAGAGCCTACCCCATTTCCATGAGTGTCACAATCTGCCTGGTAATCCACAGGGCAGCTATAAGCTCTGCCCTAGACTTTTCTTCAACATCTATTTTTTCACTTAACAAGCAATCAGGAGAGCCTCTAAGCCCATCCTATCCAATTTACATGTTGCAAAAGTTTCCATGGCTTGCAGTTTAGTTATCAGTATACTGGAAGAGGAATCTAAATCAATAGAGATGTGTAGATATTTTGTAGTAGCTGGGTTAAACACTGAGGGGGTAATTCATGGATTATTTGCGGCGAAAAAAACGGGATTTGTGCGCCATTTAGCCCGTAAATCCCTGTTTTACAAATGGGGATTTGCTGGCAGAATGGCGCACAAATCACGTTTTTTTCAGCGCAAATATTCCATGAATCACCCCCTGAGTCTAAAAACCAGTGATCCCACCGCTGTACCACCAGTGTAAAGACTGGAAGGGGTATCTGTACTTCTGCCCCCTATATGGTAGGGTAAAGGCACAGAACAACCCCATCAAGGCTCTCAATTTGGTAAATGTGGCGAGCAGCCAGGCTTAAGCTTTCAGGAGGTGATGCAGTCAGGTTCATAAGTACAGTGTTTCCCCAAAGCCCCCACAAAGGAATGTCCCAACACTATTTGAGGTGGTAACACAGCTTCTTTATATAAAACAAGGTTTGCTACAGCGCTACCTGATATGTACATATACATAATTACACTTTGTACTTGGAAAGACTTACTCAAAGAATGGTAAATATATACACTCTGTGTGGTACGACACACTACTTAAATCCAGTAGGAACTGCACTAACTGCAAACAGTTTTAAATGGCAGGTGAACTCTTAAATAAGGTGTGAGCAGCACTGAATAAGAAAAAAAGGCAGGTTAGTTATGAACAGTGAGTATAGAAAACCCCAATTAGACATCTCCCCGCCAGATTTCTCTGCTAAGTCCCTGAAAAAGGAAATGAGAGGGAAAGCCATTAAGAGGGAACCAATCCCCAAAAGAATGCTTTAGCATTTTAGTGTGAAATGCAACTTGTTTTCTCATTATATTCAAACCCAAGTGAGATTGGATTTAGTGTAGAACAAACCGCACTTTCCTTAACACATACTGCAGTGTCTGACAAAACTATAAGCAACTGAATGCAAGTAGAATTTTGTAGAATGTTAGTGTGGGATGAATCCTGCTTTCTAGGCCAAAGGAAGATTAATTTAAACTTGAGCCCCTTTGCCTCTCTTTGTTGGGCACACAGACCCTTGCAACCAAAGTCAAATGAAATGAAGCCTGAGTGTTTTCACCGGTATAGTCAATAACTGGAGCTGTGGACCGGTGGCCACACTCCATAACCCAACAGAGTGCTTATAAATCAAGACCTTTGAAGGCCTAGTCATTTATTAAACAGGATGGTGAGATGAAAGGTAGCTTTGGTGAACCACTTTCATACCCATAGAGAATGATACAATTGCAAATGAACAGTTAGCTTTCACCATTGACATTTTGTTGAAGTGCGAGACCCTGAATTAGAACTAGATCCACCCAAATCCCCCAAAGAAATTGGGGGGTTAGTTTTTGTCCGTTCAGAAAGTCAAAATGTTGGATTGATGCAGAGAGCAGTAGATTAGAACATCAATATTCTATGTGTTTTAAATTGACGGCAAAGCTTCCCTAAACTTTAGCAAATAGATGTTGACGCAACCCAAAAGTGCTTGAATTTCATTTACATGCATATGCTAGACACCAGCGACACCACATAGGAACATATTGGGAATGGAACATATAAGTAATGCACAATGCAGGTTTTGGTTAACATGACTCTGATATCAATACTTGTTATTGATATAGTAGAAAACAAGTATTTGTTAAGAAGTCATATTAATCAAAGCAAAGTGGTTTATAATGTATACAAATAGCAATAGTGTAACTTATATTAACCTATAAGAGGCATGTAAAGATGACATTAAATTGTGTGGTTTAAAAGTTGCATTGCGTTATTAAGAATCAATGTTCACTAATATATATATATTTGATTCATGCGAATGATTGTTTACTATGTAATGAGTGAGAATTTTGCAGGCAAGTCAATTTTCTTCTGAAGTGAAGCTGTGTACATTTGTAAATTACACTGTTGTGATTTCCCCAGGATAAAGTAAGGGGACCACCTTTAACTTCCATCTTACTTCAAAATAAAGTATACTATACATTTAAACATGGCCTCTTTCTTGTACCAAATCTCTGGGATGGAATTGTACAATAGGTGGTGTTAAATCAAACAATGTACCGTAGCAAAGTGAAAACTCAAAATCCATAATAATACTCGACATAGCGGGGGCTGGTCCGGGCTATTAATATAGTAATATCACTGATGTTATCACATGCATGCATTGAGTAAGAAATTGTGCACAAGATCAAAGATGTGTGTGTGTGTGAAGTGGCATTCGTTTGTTGAATTGGATGGTCCCTATTTAATTGTTCCATTTGATTATACATGTTTTTTGGAACCATTATAAAGAAAGTTGAATTATCTAACCGACCTAGAATGTGTTGTGTTGTGTCTTGGAGAACATATTTGGATTTTAAAGTGAGAAATATAATTCAGAGGTAGATATAGCAGTTTCATCACAAGACGTCGGATCCAATTTGTTGGTGGATGTTGATCATGCATTGACTACATATTTTCAGCATGGGAGATGGGTGACGCAGAAGCTTGAGTCATGGAAAAACAAAAATAATAATATTATGGAAATGCAGGAAAGGATATTTGAGGAGAACAATGCCCACTAGATAAAACACGCATTAAAATTGCATATGATCTCCATGGTGAGGGAGGAAAACCAGATGCTTGTGAATTTTTCAGCTAATATTTTCTTTCACATCATGATGGTGGAGAACAGATTGGCTGAACATGTGCATTATTAACCCCAACTACAAGAAACTGCATCAGCAGAAATAACACTCATGCAACAAACTAGCGATCAGCAAGAGCAAGAAATACAACTGTTGAATGAATCTCTAGGTGACAGTGTTACTGCAGAAAAAACTCAATTTTGTAGAAGCTATACAGGTCAAATTGATAGTGTGAAGTCAATCCAAACAATACTTAGAACAAGAACTTTTAAATACTAATGACATTCATAACCAGTCTCTACAGACACTTGACAAGTGTGAAGAATTGAGGAAATAGTCCCCCCTCTCCCCAAGGCATAAACCCCCTGGTGAGCCCACTCTGCAATACCCTCCCTAGGGTTATAGGCAAGTGGGACCTCACGGGGAGAGACACCACCTTGGGAACAAGGACACCCATTCCCGTGAGGGACTCCCTCCAGCTGAACACATCATGGCATACGTGGGATGTGTTCAAATATCTGAAAACCCGAATTGTCGAAACTTGGATGAAGAAACTCCTAAAGGATATTATTATCTGAGATCAGAAGATCTTGTCCCTTTAAATCAGCACACCCTCCTTACTGGGATGACTAAGTTAAATAGCATACATAAAGCGCAAGAGGCAAGAGAAGTCTGAGAGGTGAGTGAAGCCCAGGACGAGAGGGAGACACAAAGAGAGAGAGAGAATCATCTATGCAACTCGGGGGAGGGCCCAAGTTGCATAGCAACTAGTGACGACGAGAACCAGGAAACCTGTGAGATACAAACTTGCTTGCAAGTGTTCCACACAATGTCAGAGTGGCGGCAAACCAGCAAAACCGAGTAATAGCAGAGCATACGCTCAACCAAAGCTGCCAGCAAGACCTCGGGAAGGAGACCGGGATGGTTATGTAGTCAGCACAATGTCACCAATACCATCATCAACCGAAGGTCACAAGGTGTCCCGGGATACAGCCAAGCACTGGGATGCTGTCTGGAGATATGAGAGAGTGAGGAGACAAATGTCATAGAGAGAACGCAATTGGCGTTCCAAGAGAAGAAGCAGAGTCGCCAAGAAAGAAGAATTCCAAATCTGCTCTACCACCAGAAAGAAGGCAACACGCTGAACGAGAGGCATGGGAAGACTGAAGGTAATCATTACATGTTGCAGTTTACTTGTCTCAGTGGAAATTGGGAAACAAACTTAAAACCACGGCTAATATCCATGAAAGTTGTAATCCAAGAGAAAAGGTTAATGTAAAGTGGGACAATAATAAGAAAGAGAGCCAGCGCATGAAAATACCTTCAGGAAATAAGAAAATAACTTGCTATCATGAACATAAGTACTGTAGTGTCAAAGAGAAAGAAAGATATTGGGCCTCATTACGAGGAGCGCGGTAAAAACGGGGTCATTACTGGCATGGAGGTAATAGCTTGTCCGTGCTTGCACGACGCCGCAAATAGTGGGTAATTACGAGTGCACGAACATGCGCGAACCCCCATGCCGGTAATGGCCATACCGGCATGCCGCTTAAGGCCCTCCAACCCCCCGATAGCAACATCACGGGACCTGCCGATACCGCCTCCGCCTAGCAGGCAACCCTTAATACCGACCCGGTAATAACAACATGCTAATACCGGGCTCGTAATACCAGACCCGGAAGTAACGTCATCGTGTCAGAATAGGAAATGCTGTGGAGGCCATCTTTACAAACACAATCCATTGCCATCCTCCCAAACCACCAGTTGCATTCAGGAGAGACCAGTGGCAATTCCTTCACCATGTCGAAAGCTACCCGTAAAACAACCTCCCACCTGCGCAAAAAGCGTTTCTCAGACGCAGAACTTAATATGCTGGCAAACACCCTTGCCGCACATGCTGACAAGATAAATCAGCAGAACCTGAAGGGTGAGGTGCAGCAGCGCAAAAAGGAGAGCTGGGAGGAGGTAGCCTGCAAGGTCTCGGCTGTCGGAACCATCCCACGGACAGTGAAGAATTGCAAAAAGAGGTGGGATGACCTCCGCCTCAGGGTTCGTAATATACTGGCAAGCAACAGGATTGAGACCATGGCTACAGGCGGGGGTCCCCACTCTCCTGCCAAACTGACCAGCTGGGAGGAGACGGCAAGCACGTTCATCCAGATGGAGTCCATCTAGGGATTTGGGGAGATGGAGACGGGTGCGGGAACATCTGCAGATGGAGGTGAGTGACCCTGCAGATCCCTGTAGGGGAAACCATGACGTAGCACAAGTGATGTGGAAGAGAGTCTAGGCAAGGCAATGCATGTCCCAACACACACATTAACATATTCTTGTCCAGATGGAGGGCCAAAGACTGCCACAATGAAATGCATGCTGAGTGCAAATCCCATTACCAACACACAGCCAACACACATGGACCGTGCCCATGTAATACAACATACAAACCCCAATCCAACAGCATGCCACCTGCCATGCAGCAAACGCCAAAATGCCCCCTGCATACAACCCTGTGTGACACATGTGTAAAATTTGAATGCATGATAAATGAAATACTCCTCAGCACCATATAATGCATCTAGCATGTAACACCATCACTGATGCCCTGCATCTCTTCTACCTCCCCAGGCACCGATGAAGAAGATGCCAGCCAGGATCCCACCACAAGGGCATCCACGTACCGGCCACAACGGCCAGCGAAAACACCACCTCCGGGGCAGCCTCGCAGCCCACACCAACACCCAGTGCGCCAGACACCGTGGACACTGAGCTGCCTACACCTACACCAGTGGAAGGCAAGGCCGTAGACCCACTGACCAACACCGATGATGCAGAGGAGGAGGATGTGGACCCGGAAGTACTGAGACATGTGGCATGTCCACACTCCCCAAGCCCCGTGCCCACCCCCACCCCACATTCAGCCCTTACCCACCTGCAGCAGTGCGGATCCCTGCCTGCACGATTCAAACCTAAGCAGCATTCATGAGAACAGCACTGCCATTGCAGGCCCCGTCACAGCACCCTCGACCACTGCTGCTCCCACCATCAGCCTTGATGCATGGCTGGCAAGGATGGAGGCCAGACAGGACTCTATGTTGGACCTGCTCCGGCAATATGTTGTAGATGGGGAGGACACGAGGCGTGGGATAGCCCAGGCCATAGCGGGGACCACAGCCGCCATAGCGGGGACCACAGCCGCCATAGCCGCCAACACAGCCGCCATAGCCGCCAACACAGCCGCCGTCAATACCTCGGCATTGTTGATGAGAGACTGTCTGGGGGCCATCACGCAGGTCCTCACATCCATCCTGATGCACATGCAGCAGCCACAACCCACACCAGGCGTGCAAATGACAACAGCTTCCTCCCCATCCACCACACCCGCTTCCTCTGCCCCCACTTCCTCTGGACCCTCCAGCCCTGTGCGTCAACCACAGCGGAGTGTGAGGCACACTGAAATGCCGCCCCCAGACAGCAAGAAGTCCCTGAAATAGTGTGGGAGAACTATGGGAGTGGGTCAGATGGTGTTGGTGGTGAATGGGGATGTTAGGGGGAGTACATTGGGGCTTCTGGGAGTTCACTGGGGGGTTTTGGGAGTACATTGGGGGTTCTGGGAGTTCACTGGGGGGTTTTGGGAGTACATTGGTGGTTCTGGGAGTTCACTGGGTGGTTTTGGGAGTTCACTGGGGGTTTGGGGGTCAGGGGGGTTGCATTTATTTCAGTTGATAACAATACACCCGTTGTGTTAAAAAAAATTAAATGGCTGGACATTCTTCTTTTCGTGTGTATCAATTTAATGTATGACGGTGTACAGTGGCCAACTCCCCACATTCCCTGTGTGCATGTCCACATGGACACAGTGTACAATGTGTCAATGACACATATCTATCAAGGTCCCTGTGGGTCAGAAGTATTTGTCAATTAGTGATTGGCGTACTGCACGGCCATCATGTGCATCACGTACTTGCAGGGGTGCTGCTTCCCCTCCATCTTCATCCTCATTATCCTCACCCGGTGCATGCATGTCAATGTCAGGTGGCAGTGGTACATTTCTCTGGACGCACATGTTGTGCAGCATGACACAGGCCATGGTGATCTTTGCTACCTTCTCAGGCGCATAGAGGTGTGCTCCACCAGATCTGCTTAGGCAGCGGAACCGTGCCTTCAACAGGCCAAACGTCTGCTCAATCACTACACGGGTATGGGTATGTACCCAATTGTACTCCTCCTCATGGCTGTTCCACGGGTTCCGCACAGGGGTAAGTAGCCACCGCTTCAAGGGATATCCTCCATCACCTGCAAGCGAATAGAGATAGGTCTAGGTGAGTCACTCTGAGCTGCCACCTTCAGGATACACAATCATGGCCGCAGCTATTTGCTGTCGACCTGCACATGTCCCTGTAGGTATGCACGAATATTGTTTAGATGCATTCTATACTGCAATATGGTGTGGTAGTCTGGATGGCATTGTACAGATGTTGCAGGGTGAAATCATGCATGCTGATGTACTGTGGTTGTAGGACTTTGTTTTGCCTCCCATTTCTGCTGTGTATACTACACTGTGCATGGTCACATTAGCCACATTGGCAGAGTTGCAATCCTGTTCAGTCATGCATTGCTTGACATACCCATGGTGGCCAGGTTGTGCGTCTTACATGTTGTCATTGATATGCATAATTGGTCAAATGTGTGCCAGTTATGTGTCATGTTGGGGTTGGGAGGTTCCGGTCAGGAGAGTTTAACTCTGTGTGCATTCTCCACTCACCGTTGATTCCCACCCAGGTGGAGTATGCATCCGCCCCCTTTCCCACCCAGGTAAAGTATGCATCCCCCCTCTTTCCCACCCAGGTGGAGTATGCACCCCCCCTTTCCCACCCGGGTGGAGTATGCATCCCCCCCCTTTCCTACCCATGTGGAGTGTGCATCCCAACACATCACTGCCCCAAAGCACTGCCATGGGCCAGTTAGGCAACTCACTAAGCAGCCAGGCACGTGGTCCAGCATGTCGCTCCATGTGACGGGGTAGTGTGGAGTTGCGCAGCACCATGGCATCATGTGTTGATATGGGAAATCGGGCGCAGCAATGCTTGATGATCTTGCTGGAGTCACATACCATCTGCACATTGATGGAGTGGTATTGCTTGCGATTGCGGTACACCACCTCTATGGCATGGGGGACTACCATTTCCACATGGGTGCAGTCCAGGGCACAAACACAATTGGGCATGCCTGCCAGTGCATGGAAGCCTACTTTGGAGTCGGCTATCTCCTGGGCAGTCCGTGGTAGGGATATGTGGGTGCTAGCGTGCTTCAGGAGGGCATCCAGCACTTGGTTCAGCATGCGTGAAAATCGTGGTGTGTGAAATGCCATGCAGCTGCCCCACTGTGTGCTGGTAGGTGCCTGTGGCCAGGAAGTGGAGCACAGACACCACCTTTAGTAGCGGGGGGATGGCAGTGCGTATTTCTATGAGACTGGCAATGTCGTTGCCTATCATGTCCACTATGGTGGTGATGGTGTCCCGGTCCAACTGGTACAGGGTATGGATCTGGTCAGGGGTTAGATTGAATGGACTCGGTCTGATGCGAGGGATTGGTGGCTGCCTACGAGGTGCTACTGGCTGCACTGGTGGTAATTGCTGGGCCTGTCTCGCCCTCCTTCTCCTCCTGCATCTCCTCTGTGCTGCCTGTTGCTGCTGCTGTAGTTGTTGTTGTAGTAGTTGCTGTTGTTACTGTAGTTGTAGCAGTATAGGCATGTCCTCCAGCGCCATGATTGCAACAGCTAGTGGTATCATTTTGTTGTAGGAAGGGGTGTGGTGTATGGGTGTACTCCTTTTATACTGGGCCAGGCTCCACTGAGTCCACCTGTGGTGATTGTGTGCACCTGTGGCAGATGGCTTGACTGCTGTTTATGGGTGGTCCGCGATGCCTGTATTGCCGCCATCGTGCAGGCCCTGATTACCGCTTTCGGGATGCCGATATTTGCATGTCCGCATGGGTTGTGATGTCCTCCTATTACCGGCATGCCAGTATTTACTCCCCAAAGGGGAGCGTGTACACGCCCATGCCAGTATGAGGGGGCATGGTACGGGCGGTGCCGGTATTGGCGGGTTGTCGGTTGTAATTCACCGGACCCGTTAACAATGCCGGTATTACCATTCTGCCTTCCTTTTTTCATTACCTCCATTCTCGTAATGAGGCCCATTGTCAAGAACCTATACCTGTAACCCAGATACAGAATCAAAAGACTCAAGAGAATTGGAATTGTTATAAAGTAAGCGAAAAGATCATATTCGGTCAAAAGGACCAGCTAATTTTTCTACTGATAAGAAACAGCCTAAAGGGAATCCAAGTGAAGAAAGGAAAATCATGTTTTCCCTTTGGGAATTGAATAGATTTATACAAAAGGTCACAAGAGACCATCTGCAAGGTGGATACTAAAGACTTTTACTCTAAGTACTTTAGGAGAAGGGAGTCATTTTTCTACCTTAAATTAGTTTTTCTAGTGGTAGGGTCAGGTAGGGTTGTTTTGGACAGAAGGCACATTTTCATTGGACATTTACTACTGACAGAAGAGCACCTTAGTTAGTAAGAGAGGCAGGGACCATCCACAGACAAAGGGAAAGTTAAGCCTTATATTCTTTATTCTTAATGTAATAAAATATTGAAGAACATGTTTTAGAGTTTGCATCCTTCTTCTGAACCGTCATACAAGTTAAAGACTAAAATAAGTGTTAAATCACTTTTTTATACAATTTATTCCCACAACATAAGTTGACAGCAACAACTTTACTTTTCCCAAGCCCATCGCTCTAGCCCACCCAAAAACCCACAACAGGTGCTGGTACATATGCAGATGTTATATGAATTCAAGCAGAATACAAGGAGAAAGAAAACAAGACATGTATGGTTGTGCCCATTGAGCATCCTTTGTTATGTATGAGACCGGGGGGATCATACCAGTCGGTCAATATTGCAGGTAACACTGATAGCGTTTACGCTTTACCTTGTGATAGCCCGATCATTCCAGTTCATCCTCAGTAATTCACAGTAAGGTAGGGTCATCGCTTCTAAGGATATATGACCGAAAGGGATCCCAGAAGTCAACTGGTCTGACCTCGGCAGGGAGAGAGGAGAAATATGTGGATTCTCTGCATTCGCTGATTTTCAGCATATCAATCCACTCTTTTTAACGAAGGACGTCTTGCTCTTTTCCATGTTTTAGCTATTAAAGCACTAGCTACCACTGAGGCCATGGCTAAATGTTTCCTTTCCGCTTTAGAGGGGACATAAAAAAATGCTAATAGCCAAGCCACAGGGGAATCTCGTGGACAGTCGGGGACCGTTTTGCCCATGGGTCCATACACACCCTGCCAAAAGGTCTGTATATGAAAACAATTCCAAACCATATGCATATAGTTAGCTGGGTCAAATTGACACTGTGGCCAGGTAGCTGTTCCCTCAGGGTAGTATTTATGAAGTTGTGCAGGGGAGTGATAGGACTGATGCAGGAATGTAAACTGTATAAGGCAGAAACTGGAGTTAAGGGATATCTTCTGGGTCATTCTACAGATTACCTGCCATTGGGACTCTGACGGGGCATATCCAACACCCTTTTCCACATGGCCTTAAATAACACTTTGGGGACAGGGCAAAGAGATTTGATAAATTTATATAGAGCCGAAACCAGGCCGGTGAGTTTGGGAAGATTGGTCACAAACTGGGCCGATAGGGAAGGGACGGGAGCCAATGGTAATTCATCCCACAACCCACGAAGAGTCTCTCGCAGCCTAAAATGTAGCAGCATATAAACAGCATTCCAGGGACCTCGGCTCTTAAGGGAGTCCCATTGAATAAACTTGCCTTCCTGTACCATATCCCCCAAGAAGTGGACATCCAATTTCTCAAATTGTGTTCTAAAAACCCCTTCATGAGTGAGAGGAATTCAATGAACTGAGCGCTGTGCAAAGTCAGCATGGTAGTTACCCCCTCTGCCAGCCCCAGAACAGGTCTAATCCCACGTGTTATATTAATAGGCTGTATCTCCCCACTGGGTATTCGTCTGGGAGTGCCTCACAACATGACTTTCAGGTTGTCTGGTCATGTAGCTGCTCTCTCGAGTTTAATGTAGAGTAGTTCCATGGAGGGGTGCTACTACCAAATGGCATAATTAATTTGAGAGGCGAGAAAGTACACAAATAGATCTGGATAGTCCAGGCCCCCAGCATCATATGGTAGCTTCAGGTTGTCCAGTGCGATCCTTGCTTGTCCTCCCGCCCATACCAGTTTAGACAACAATGACAGAGCACGCTTCCAGAACCAAGAAGGTGGGATCAGTGGAACATTGTTAAAGATATAGAGCATCTTCCGGACAACAACCATCTTGGCAAAGGCGAGACGTGCAGCCTAGGAAAGTGGGAGGTGGATCCAGATGCCAAGCTTGTGTTGCAGCGGCTCAAGGGCGGCCAGGAAGTTATCATCAAAAATCTTAGATGGAGAGGTGGATACTACAATACCCAGATATCCCATTCCTTCAGGGCACCAGCAAAAATCTGCAGCAATATCCATTGGATGTACTGTTGAGGTAAGGGGCAGAATTTTCAATTTTGACCAGTTACTATGTAATCCCGAGAATACACCAAATAATGATATTTCCTGTACTAATGGCTGCAGATTGTGTTTGTAGTTCTAGCCATATAGTAGCATATCATCCGCATAGAGGGAGGTGGTTGAGATATGAGTACATCTTAACCCCGCTATGAGAGTGAAATTCCCATATAACGCATGCGAGGGGTTCAACCGTTAAGGCAAAAAGGATGGGAGAGAGGAAGCACTCCTGTCTCGTACCTCTGGAGGGAAAAATGCTGTCAGAGGTCAGCTGGTTTGTGAATATCATGGCCCATGGGGCTGTGTACAACAGCCGGATCCATTGAATATAGTGAAGACTTAAACCAGGTCTGCATAGGATTTCAAATCGAAAAGGCCATTCAACTGAATCAAAGGCCTTTTCAGGATCAGGGGCTGCTACTTCAATGGGGACCTCATCCTTAATATTATATATCAAAGAGAAAAGCTGCCTCAAATTGCTTTGCATGGATTTGCCTGGGATAAACCCTGCCTGGTCAGGGAGAACTAAAGCACTCATATGAGGAAGGAGTATATAAACTAGTAGTTTAGCCAGAATTTTAAAATGCATGTTGATGAGCGATAGGGGCCTATATGAAACACAGCAGCAAGGGTCCTTATTAGATTTTAACAGGAGTGTGACGATTGCCATCCTGGTGGATTCAGGGAGGAGGCCAGTGGTTATGGAGAATTCATACATACGACAAAGGTGTGGAGCAAGGATGTTGGCATATTCCTGGTAGATTTCCGCGGCAATACAGTTCTGGCAGGGGGCCTTGCCACTAGGGAGATCTTGAATGACCTTACAGATCTCCTCCTCAGAGGGGGGCACGTTCAGCAGATCTGCCTGAGAGGGGTCCAACCATCCCAGGGACACCCGGTCTAGGTACGATTTGATCTCCTCGGGTGATATTGTTAATTGGGATGAGTACAGCTGACTATAATAGTCTCGGAATACCTTATTGATGTCATTGGAATCACGTACTGTGTTGCCGCTTGGGACATCAACCTCCAATATCCCTCCATGACACCTGTCTCTGCGGATCGCTCCGGAAAGGGTACAGCTGGATCTACCATGCTCTGCGTATTTTGTTGCTAGAACCAGGTCACCCAGATATCTGTCCTCTCTACTCGCCGTCTCCAAGTGCCTGAGTCTTTTGCCAGCCAGTAACATCTCAACCTGCGGGTCCCCACCCAGTGTCTTTTTATGTTAAAGTTCTTTCATTTCCTTTTTTAGGCGATGCAGGGTTGACCTCAGGGATTTAAGGACAGCGCCCTCCCTGGAAATACAACAACCCCTTATGAAAACCTTGAAGGCCTCCCAAATTGTTCTATAACCAGGGACTGAGTCTACGTTGGTGCAAAAGTATTCAAGAATATCCCTGTGTATACCCTCCTGAAACACTGCGTCCTCAAGGACACAAGGGCGTAAATGCCAAAGCAGGGAGTGTGGTGCGGCATTCGGAATGGAGATGGAAATCAAGATCGGGGAATGGTCAGAGGAAGTCCTTGGTAACATTATGGTGAGTTGTGTCACACCAGCCAAATGAATAGTCATCATTATGTAGTCTATCCTGGAGGCACTATCGTGAGTTCTGAGTAAAATGAGAACTCCCTTGTGTCATTGTACATATATCTCCATATATCTACCAGCCCAAATAATTTGGCTATGTCACCCCAGGCGGTAGCCGCCTTAGGTAGTGTTGTTTGTGTTGTCACTGAACAGTCCAAATCAAGGCACATAACTAAGTTAAAGTCACCAACCCACACAACTTCATTTGAAGGGAATTTATCTATCATAGCAACACAGTTGTGAAAAAATATCCGAGCAAATCCACATATGGAGTATATATATTGATAAAAAGAAGTTTCAACCCAAGACATTCACCTGCAAGAACGATGTAGCATCCCTCCATATCACATATGTTATCATGCATGTGAAATTTCAATGACTGATGTATGTAAATTGCGACTTCTGTAGATTGTGACGAGTAGGAAAACCCATATCTATGTACTCTGCAGCCCTTGGCCAATGGGAGCGTTCCATCCCCAGAGAGGTGCGTCTCTTGTAAGCACAGCACATTAACCTTATGCATCTTGGCGTGGTAAATCACCAATTGAGATCTTTCACGTTGGTGACCCCCCTGGATATTCCAAGACATTACATTTAGTGATTCAACCCCCCATAGTTATATGGATAGAGGACAGGTGGTGAGGTACAGCTCGGGAGCCCAGAGATAGAACTAATGTCCTTCTATCGTGAAGCAGACTAGACCCCTTTCAAAATTATAATTGTAAGAAAATGTATGGGAAGCAGAGAGATTGGTGGGGCAAAGCACAACAATTTGAAAGATGACAAACGTGGCACCAGGCCCCTGATGAGGACAGGTAGCAATGCAAAAGGAGGAGCAAGTGTATGAGTCGGTGATGAGGGTCCCCCTGGGCAACGTTGGGGTCAGGTAGCTCAGAGACAAAGCAGTCAGCAGATGCAGGACTGGTGAAAAACCAGTCTTTCCCATCGTTGACTACTCAGAGCTTAGCAGGGAACAGAATAGCATATCAGGCATTTTTCTCCCTGAACTTAGCCTGAAACAACTTTCTCTGATCCTGAACCTGTGGTCTGAAGTCTGGGAACAGTTGGATGATTGAAGAGCCATATCTTAATTCCCCTTTGTCCCTCGCAGTTTTGAGAAGAGTGTCTCTGTCCCTATAATTGAGTATCCCTGCGATGATGGGTCTTTCCGGTGCACCTGGGGGTGTCTTTGGGGCGAGGGAGCGATCCACCCTTTTGACTAGGAACATATTAGACATCGGAGGAGTATTTCCATTAAGAGTTTTTCCACAAACACTTCCATGATGTCAATCTGAGTAGATTCGTAAACCCCCACAATGCGGACATTGTTCCTGTGCAATCCCCTCTATAAATCATCGTTCTTGGCATCCACACGCCTCACTGATTGTTGTAAGGATACCACCTCTACTATGTCCTTGCTGTTTCCAATACGCTGCTCAGCTGCTGTCATGCAGCCACATAGCTTGTCAATCTGTATAGCTGAAGTTTCCACATTCAATGTTAGCATATCCATTTTGGAACCAAGATTGTCTGTGATGTTTTTCAGAGTAAGCAGAGTCTGATTCAGAGTGTTTAAATCGATAGCAGCAGAGTTTGAGGCTGCAGCGGGTGGAGGGGAGGGCTGGTCCTTGTGTGCAAATTGGTCAATTTTCGCGTGCTTCTTGTCTTTCCCCATTTTGATGAATGGAAAGCAAACAGTGGAGGACAGTAGACAGCTGGAGCCTCAGAGCCAGGTGCTGCACCACATCAGAATGCTGGCAAAGGCAGGAGCAAGCCAGGGGGATGCAGTGCCTATCCCAGTGCCACCAGCAACACCTCCAAACTGGGCCGCAACAACATCAGGTCCCAGGAGCTGGGCTTCTGGTGACTGGGGCACCCAATGTGGGGATCTGGCACCCCAGGTCATGGTGGAGCATCCGCTATCTACAGCTAGACAAGGGCGATTCACCCAAGCAAGATGTACAGGAAGATGGAGTGCCATCCCTGTTCTGCCGAAATTGCGCCAATCCTGTGTTTGTAGCCCCACGGGTTGCCAGGTTCCAAGGGCTGATGTCTGGCATGCGCTCTTGCCACACAAGGATCACTGCGTCGCGTTGCAGGCCGAAAAGTAAATATTATGGGGGAGGAACACATGGCCTGAGGCAGCAGCAGAGCCAGGGTTGGTGGGTGGACATATGCGGCGTTCTGTATGAGAGCACAGATCCCAGTAGCCCCACTGAGCCCTAGTCAGGCCTGAAGCTGGGCGGCAAGCAGCCCTGGACAGGTACCCCTGGGAGGATCACCAACGGGACTTGCAGGGGTACTGGCTCAGCACCGATGACTAATACTCACTCACCCGGGAGGTTGGGAAACGAGCTGTGCCGTGCAGGAGTGCACTCAGGATCAGAGCCTCCAAGGCAGGTAGCAGAGCTCCACGAACGTCCCGTGCCCTCTCCAGTCAGGACGAAAAATGGAGATGGGCCACCGGGCCTGGAGTGAAATCTGCAGGGCTCAAATGTAGCAGGATGTTAGCTGATCAAGCTGTGGAGGGGGTTGTCGATGCTGCTCATTGTTGTCAACGCAATGCTGGTGCTTACACCTCTTAATAGTCACGATAGAGGAGGATGATTCAGGATGTTTAACGTTGCTGGATGCGAGCTCTCTCAGGCAGCGGCCATCTTGCCGCCACGCAACAGTGCCACCGTGATCAAGCCACTTATATCAATGGCTTATTAGATGAAAAAGATTAATTTAAAAATGTAACTGAAAGAAAGTAAGGAAAACAGCTGAAAAACCCATTAAGAATGTCAATTCTTAGGCTGAATTTGACTGGTTATACCAAGATATACCAGATATTAAACAACAAGGTGCTCAGCTAGCTCAGGAAAAGGGCACTGCTGTTTAGGAAATACATAGCTGTAGTATAATAAATTTCAGGAGGCAGGAGGCTGTGTGTTGTCCAGAAGGGCTTTATTGTACAAACATAAATTGTCCTTATAAATGATGCCAGCGGTGCTGCACTGTTGGATGCCAACGTGGCCAACAACATAAGGGGCTGTAAACGTAGGGTAGGGTCGCTGGCAAGTCCTGCCGATTTCCCGTGCTCGGAGGAGCCGGGGAGACGCTCCGATCGCGTCCTCCGCTAATCCCCGTAATGCGCGCGTAGCGCGCGGGGGCGGGGCTTCGTCGGGCGCGAGATCTCGCGAGAGCGGGCGCTCTCGCGATATCTCTACACACCTCCCTTTATCAAAAGGGAAGTAGGGTCACTGTAACACAAAGTCATTGAATCTTACCGGTCTTTTGTGCTCCCTTCTGGGCCTCTCACTGGTTCCCGGGCAAGGTCCCTGCGGAACCGGTTCAGGGCTTACATAGGGTTCTTCCGGTTCACTCTCTGGTTCTTCTCTCTCTCCATCGCTTCTCCCTGGTTCTGGTTCTTCATTCCCCACATCCTCCTTTTCTGCTTCTGTGCGTGGGGTTTCTGGAGTCCTAAGTCTTTCTTGTCTGCGTTGATACAAAGCTACTCTTTCGAAGTTCCACGCGCGCCCGTCTTCTGTGCGGACATGATTTGTCCCTTTATGGGTAACTTGTATGGGTTGACTATACCGGGAACCTGTGTCTTGATCTTTCCTTGGTAGTTTGATTTTGACCCAGTCCCCCCTTTCAATGCTGGGCGCTTGCTTCGTTCTCCTTCTTCTGTCGCTCCACAGTTTCATGCGTGACTTGTTTCTTGTGATACGCCATACAACTTCTGACATGTCTACCTCTTCATCTATTCTTATTTTTGACAGCCAAGGCGGGATGAGCGTTGATGCCGCACTCCTCCCTCTCAACATTTTGAACGGGGATACATGGGTAATGCCATTCGGAGTGAGTCTATGTGCTGCTATGGCTTCCTTTGTAGTCTTGAGGGGGTCCATGCCCGAGGCCATTGCAAGTTGGATAGCCCCTTTTATGAACCTGTTCGCCCTTTCCACGAGTCCATTTGCTTGAGGGTGATACAGGGCCGCCTTCTTTTGCTTGATGTGGTTCTTTTTGAGAAACTCCTCCATGTCTTTAGAAACTAGTTGCACTCCATTGTCTGTGACTACTTCATTGGGGAGCCCTTCCCTTTGAAAAATTTCGGTGAGCACCTCTATAACCGTCTCTGTAGTTATGTTTGGAACAAACTCTGCTTCCACCCACTTGGATAGGTAGTCGACTAGTACAATTCCGTATTTGTGTTCTGCTGACATCGCTTCCAGGGGTCCGATAAAGTCTATGCCCACTTTGGACCATACTGTTTCTGGTATCTCGGTGGGTATGAGAGGTGCTTGGCGAATCTTCAATCTTTTGTCGCTGTTTAAACACTCGTGGCATCGCTCTATCATGGAGCGGATTTCTTGGTCCATGGATGGCCACCAATATGCTTCTCTGACTCTGCGGCGAGTCATCGTGTTTCCCAAGTGCCCCGCATGGGCCCTGCAGAGAATTGTGCGTCTCATTCCTGTGGGGGGTACGATTTGATCCGACTTCATGATTATCCCTTGTGTTTCGGACAACTCCTCTTGTACCTTCCAATATGGCCTCATGCCCTCAGGTAGCACCCTTTCATCTGGCCAGCCTTCTTTGATCCATTTTCGAATGGCGGACATGGTTGGGTCTTTTCCTTCTTCTTCTTGCCAGTGCTTTTCGCTGAGTTCAAGATATTCTGGCGTCCTTATGTCCGAGATGGAAGCAACAATGCACTCCCCTTGTAGAAATGGGGTAGCCCTTTCTTTGTTTTCCGGTAATCTCGACATGCAGTCAGCCTGCGAGTTTTTCCAGCCAGATATGTGGTGGATTTCAAATGTATACTCTTGTAATTTCGCGGCAATGCGAGCTAGTCTGGGAGTGGAGGCTTTGGTGCCTCCGGGACTGAGCATATGGATGAGTGGTTTGTGATCTGTCACCAGCTTGAACTTGGTGCCCCACACATAAGTCCTGAAGTGCTCCACTGCCCATGCGCATGCTAGCATCTCTTTTTCGATGGTGGAGTAGTTCTGTTCTGCTTCAGATAGCGCCTTCGATGCAAAGGCCACCACATGTTCGGTGTCACCCCTCCTCTGCGTAAGTACTGCTCCCAGTCCATATGCACTGGCATCAGTGGTGATGACTGTTTCCCACTTGGGATTGAACGGTTGAAGGCACGGGGCTTCCATAATATGTTGTTTTATGGTGTCTATCGCCGCCTTTTGGGGTTCTTGCCACAGGAATTCGGACCCCTTCTTGAGAAGATCACGTAGAGGTGACGTGGTTTCAGAAAATTTGGGTATGAATTTTGCGTAATATTCTGCTAAGCCTAAAAATGATCTCACCTCTTCCTTGTTGGTGGGATTGGGTGCTTTGATGATGGCTTGCATCAGGTTCTGTTTGGGGCTGATGCCCTTTTCTGAAATTTTGTATCCCAGGTACTCGACTTCTTTTACTCCAAACGAACATTTTTCGTATCGTAGGCGGACTCCCGCGTCTTGTAACTTGTTGAGCACTAGTTTGAGAGTGGCATCATGTGTCGGTTTATCACCTGCATAAACTAATATGTCATCCTGGAAGTAAACTACATTTTTGACCTTTCGAAGGAGGGCATCCATCATGCGCTGAAACGCTGAGGCAGCTGATGATAATCCGAAGGGCATTTTGGTAAATTGGAATGTGCCAAACGGGGTGATGAATGCCGTGAGAGGTTTTGATTCTTCATGGAGCTGGATTTGGTGATATGCATTTCGCATATCTAGTTTTGAGAAGATTTTGGCCTCTTTCATTAAAAGTATGAGTTCATTTATGCTTGGAAGCGGATAATTGTCTGTGACGACTTCCAGGTTTAAGCTACGCAGGTCTATACATACTCTTAATTCTTGCGAATGGGGTTTCTTTATGAGAACGACTGGGCTCAGCCATTCGGACGCTTCAATCTCTTCTATCACCCCTTCATTCTTCATCTTGTCCAATTGTTGTTTGAGGGTGTCCCTCGCTGTGGCTGGTACTGGTCTCACTCGGTGCTTGACAGGAATGGCATTCCTTTTGAGGACAATTTTGTGTAGAAAACCTTTGATGTGACCCGGCTCCTCCGAGAAAAGTGCTGGGTAATCGCTCTTGACTACGGTTTCACTCCTCGCACCTATGGATAGGACTTGCTCTTCCGTGCTGGGGTCAAGTCTGATCTTTAATTTGTCTTGGTCATCCCAACCTAGCACTGGAGGCCCTTCGTGGCTGAAGTATATTCTGGTGTAAGTTTCCCTCCCTTTAAATTCGACTTTTCCGTTGATGTACCCTAGTAGTTCAACCGATGCTCCACCGAAAACCGTCGGCTTGTGTTTCGTGGTGAGTACTTTTACTTTTTCTTTCCCGAGCATATCTTTGTATGTTTGTAGGGGTAAGATGGTAAGGTCAGAGCCGGAGTCTGCCATGACCCTTGTCTCTCTGCCGTCGATCTTGATCATGCAGTGTGGCTTTTCTCTCCTGGCTCGTGTACAGTTCACCATGATTACGGTGGGCCTTCCTTCTTCCTCCGACGAGGAATCCCTTTCTGCCACGCGTTCTGAGGTCAGACTTGTGACTTTCTTGTTTCGCCATCTGCACACTATTGAGAAATGCCCTATGCGTTTGCATACTGTGCATTCTTTGTCTCTGGCTGGGCACTCTCTGTCGAACGCTAGGTGCTTTGTGCTGGTGCACCTATGGCACTTGAGGGGTTCTTTCTTGTTGGCTCTCCCTTCTCTTGAATCTGGAATGAACTTTTCTTTTCTGGGACGGAACCCTACTGCTTGTACCTCAGGGGAACTTTGGGTACCTGCAAACTCTTTTCTTCTTCCTGCCGTTTCTTCCACAGCTCTAGCTATTTCCACTGCCTTCTCCAACTGTACTTCTTTTTCCATGATATATTTGTCTTGGACCTTCCGGCTGTTGGTGTGGACTATTAACATGTCGCATATCCGGTTCTCTGCATTGGTGCCGAAGTTGCACAAAGCTGCCAGTTCTCTCAATTTCGTGATATAGTCGTCGACAGGTTCTGACGGTTCTTGTTTCCGCGTGTAAAACCGAATCCTGTGGAGCACTGTGTTTTCCTTACTGGCAAACCTCTTTTCTATTCTTCTGACTGCCTCCTTGAACACGTCATCATCGGCGTCTTCTACCGCAATCAAAGCCAGGCCCTCGAATATTCTTTGTCCTTCCACCCCTAGGGCGTTTAATAGCATGGCTCTGCGTCTTGCCGCCGTGAATCCTGCTCCCCCCATTGCCTCCACATACGTTGTAAACAGGGGCTGCCATTGTGGCCACGGTATAGCAGGCCTACCTGGCGTCTGTAAAAAGGGTGGGGGCGGTGTTGCTCCCTGCATGCTTCTGCGCGGTTCCTGGAGGTGGTCCTCGTCGCCAATTTATGTAGTATAATAAATTTCAGGAGGCAGGAGGCTGTGTGTTGTCCAGAAGGGCTTTATTGTACAAACATAAATTGTCCTTATAAATGATGCCAGCGGTGCTGCACTGTTGGATGCCAACGTGGCCAACAACATAAGGGGCTGTAAACGTAGGGTAGGGTCGCTGGCAAGTCCTGCCGATTTCCCGTGCTCGGAGGAGCCGGGGAGACGCTCCGATCGCGTCCTCCGCTAATCCCCGTAATGCGCGCGTAGCGCGCGGGGGCGGGGCTTCGTCGGGCGCGAGATCTCGCGAGAGCGGGCGCTCTCGCGATATCTCTACAATAGCTCACCTTAGAGTTGACAAATGTACAGACAAAGGTGATCAGAGTAAGTTGACTTCACGAGAGCTAATACAAAGAATAGAAGAGAAAGTGAGACAGAATTCAGAAATATTAATGAAGGATCTTAATGCAATGTCACAGATTAAGCACTTGAAGAAAGAATTAGCTAGCTGGAAGTCCAAAAACTAGAAGTTGGTTGAAGAAATACATGCTTATCAGAAATAAAAAGATTCCTTGCAAAAGGAGTTGCAAAACACAATAGAAAAATCAGATTCCCTAATAAGAGCATTCAGCACCAGTCAGGATAGTCTGAGTGATTCTAAGGAACAAGTGGCACAGTGTAAGCAGCAAATGATAACTGAGATGGACCATAATGCAAGATTGTGACAAGAACTTGTAACTTGAGTTTGAAATCACAAGCAAAAGTTCACTGCCAAGTAGGTTTAACGGAAGTAGAGAGATTCTCTCCTATTCCTGAGAGCTCTCTACTGCCAAGACCGCCCCAGCAACATGCTGATGATTCAGACACACCTAGCCATCGTCAGGAAATAGGGGGTGTAAAATATGTCCCCTTCCCGAACTCACACAGATTATGAGGATATCCCTGAATCCCTTGGTAGATGAGGAAATGCAGATTCTGAGTTACAATTTGAGGAGATGCAATGCTGACCAACCTCTCAGAAAAGATTTGAGACCCATAACAGAGAAGATCAATGGGAAAGAGAGAAAAGAGAGGACCCCCCATACCGTACATATAGGAAAGCTCCCTACAGTAATTATAACAGGGTGGCAAATCGGGAAAGCAGGATGAAGGGTTCAAGTAGCACCTCTGACTCTTATGAGGGAAGTTGGACCCAAGTAAGAAGAAGTGAAAAAAGAAAACAACAATCACTATTTATGAAAGACCAAATCAAACAGATTAAAGAGATAAAATGTTTCATGGCCCCTTATCATAAAATGCAAAGATATTCTGTTTTGGAACATCTAGAATGCTATGAACAGATGATGGCATCATTTGCATTGAAGAAAGGTCAAAACAACATTGAACATTGAATTCATACAATTAACATTTCTGCCTGAGTTTTCTACTTTCTGGAAGACCAACATCATAAACAATGTTTCTGTTACAAGGCAGCCAATTGGAAAAAGTGTTCATCTCATAGAACACCCTAAGAAGGCAGCAAGCCAGCCTATAACTTAATGTGCACTGAGAATTAATCTCATAGGGAGTTTCCTCAAGTAATCAAAAGTGACATTGACCAAAGTCGATACTTCAAAATTAAATTTTTGCAAGCCATTCCGAAAAATGTAGTGACTCTATTAGTTCTTAATTTCAAGGACTTGAGGTCCCTTAAATGGATCATTACCCAAGCTACAATAATCTAGGGATTACAGAACAAAAGATAAAAAGCCCCAAAACAAGGCATGCTCCAGTCGCCATTACGGTAGCTGAGGTGAAGATAACTCCTCATTTGGATTTAGAGACTTTTTTATCTACTGTTTAGAAACTATGTTGGCAGAGAAGACCCTCTGTTGAAATTCACCTGGCATGCAAAATACCCAGACCACAAAAACAAAGATGTCCATTAGCCTTCAGCAATTAGGTTCTAGGCCTATACTGGGCATTCAAATATGTACCTCTATCAGGCAGAAGTAGCTTAAACCCCAGCTTCAGATTCCAAGGGAAGTACAAGTCAGAATGTTTTAAGGGAGAAAAGCCAATCACCACCTCCTAAAACCAATTACTAAGAACATTATCCTCATCATCTTCCTAGGTTACAGGATAACAGAACCCAGTACCAGGCTCAGTGGAGACCAAGTAACACGTATAACAACATTTATGAAAGTTACCAAAACTACTCTCCTGATAGTTAACCTTCTTCAGAAGATTAGAGATATGATCAAAGACCACACCGCAGTTCAGAGATTTGAGAAAAATGTTCACAACTTGATTGACAAGTCAAACATTTGAAGTCCAATCATGGAAACCCAACAGGGAAATCCATATTCTAATGCTCACAGAAACCTTGACCAAAACGAGTCGACAGTTGAGCATGCGCGATGACAAGAGGAAATTGTTCCAATTATAAATACACAAGTAGAAGAGGAAGCGGGATGTGGTAGGAAATATAGGCTAAGTCTTAGAAGAAGCTTTTTTTTATGTCCCACAAAAATAGACCTGAGTTTGCTTAAAAATTGGATGAGGCCGAGGACGAACCCTCTTTATTCATTAGGATGAAATCAAATAAAAATCAGTAAAATTTAATGTGGAGAACAGTGTGACAATTATATTTGAAAAAGAGGAGAACATTTCCTCTTTCCCAAGTGTAGTGTCTACAACAAAAGAACAGAGAATCTTGGTTACGAGAAAGACAATAGATAACCTGAAAGGAAAGAATTACATTAGCCAAGAAGCTCAGTGATTCAAGAAGAACAAAATATAACAATTCGAATGAGGTACACGAACTAAAGGACTTTCCTACACTTTCCTAAATTATTCTAAGGATTGTACTCTGAACAGACGTGGTGACCTGGAATCCAAGCAAGGTGGGGGTGAGGGCTAGTCCCTGGCCCAGTTTTGATCTTAAAATGTATTTTCATTCCTACTGAGTCCTTGACCTACCGAATGGAACTTGAGCTTGCTTGTGAAACCCCAAACATCAGCAAAGCACAAACAGAATTACCCTCCAACACACGTTCTTTGTAATTTACCAATACACTGACATGCTATCCACGGCATTGCTCTTTTGAGGACCAAGGTCAGCCGATGGATGCATCAGGAAATACAATCAGTAGTTTAGCTACATAAGAAATGTGATTAGAATGTATATTATTCCCTTTTCAGGTAAATGAAGAGAAAGATCAGTTCTCTCCTAAGTGTGCTTAGCTAAAAAAAGAAGCTTCGCCAGCTTCTGCATTGGTTATGCAATTACAGAAGGATCAAAAGATACCCCCATTTAATCTAACTGATAAACAGGAAGCTGGACTGCAATGGAACCAAAGCACCTGATTCACCTAGCAGGTGAATGTTGTAGATCAAATTTGGAAACAAAATAATCTTAATTGCTGGGTTGTAAGCAATGTTATTTCTGAATATTACATCAATAATGACATATTGCATCAATTCACAATTCACTAATATGTGTTGTATTAATAATACAATCTGGTTTAGAATCGAGGGACATCCAATGCATGCCAGTCCTCTTGAAAGAGCATTTAGGTCAGCTGAATTTGGTGCCTCATGCTGCTGAAGTTCAAAGAAGTACTATCCCTGGGACTACTCAACAATTCATTTTGAAAATAAAGATCAGAAAAGGCCAAACCTTATTTAATAAAGACGCTTTGATTAATTTAAATAATATTCTTTAGCAACAATGACTGTTTCTAAACCCAACTCCATTAGTAGATCTCAAAGATGATACCATTGAAATATTTTTTCACAATAGTGGTCCTCAAAGCATCACTTTATCTCAAGATACCTCCATTGGAATGGATGTTGATTTAAGACACTTTTAAATGGATTTAGCAAACCTCATCACTCGCCCTATACCTGAAGATTTGTATAACAATACTGACAGTAGCAGACCAGAAACTTTATAAACTCGACAAGGGGAGAATTATATGGTACTTCTTGTGGCATCATAGAATCTGTGTGCATAAATGTAGAAGGGTTTTTAAATCCTGCTACATTCTGTTCTTCAATAAATTCCCTATCCATGTAATAGGATGTAAGTCTAATGTTTCTGATAAATTGTCTCAGTCAATGTCAATCTGGGTATTTGGCAGAGGTTGGCAAAGGATAAACCCTTTGTTAGTAAAGTTTGCATAGGCCTAGTAGGTTCCATAGTGGTGTACTGCAGGGTTGCCTTGAAACTCACTAGTAAAAATTGCAAAAGTAATTTAAAAAAGGAGTGTACACCAGGCAAGAAGTAATGCAATTTATTCTGGCCTTAGTTACAGCTGGGAAAGCGAAATTCAAACTGACTGCGGAACAGAACTGCATGAAAAGCTTTCAAAGTTATGATCCCAAGATAAAAACCTTTCTAATGGTACAAACGAATTACCATCAAAACACATTGCAACAATAGGTCAATTCCCCCGAATGAAGCTTATTGGCGTAGCTATGTTATTCCCCTATGGCGGGACATACATTGTCCAGAAATGATTGTATACCGCAAGTCTTACCACATCACCCTATTTCTTTCTGCAATAGCCTGGGAACAGATAGTTTGCAATGTGCTGTCAGCTTCTACCACTGCTAGGCAAATTAATAAAAGCGTGAATTTATGTTCTAGTCAACGTGAGCACCCAGGCCTGTTTGCAATGCCTAAATCTAATGTTATGTACTGCATACATACCTGCAGTTTAAGACTTATTATTTGTAAACTAGTTAGAACACCATCGAAAAGGGGCATTTTCCAGCAAGATGCATGCCCCTATGCGGCCATCACGACAGGCCCCTCCCCTTTTAGTGGGCTATTCTCGCAGCTAATAAGTTTGCGCCTTTTCTCTGTGCAGAGCTTGCATCACCATTACAGTGGTTAAATAAAAATGTGGAATCTGGTTTATGATCTACGTCTTGTGCTGCCCACCTCCTGGGACCAAAGATTTAAATTGAAGTACTAACCTTTGAAAGAATTATGTTACAAGCAACAAACACAATTCTAACTAAGAACATTCCTAATAATAACAATTCCCATAAAGAAAAAGAGGCACTTAAGTAACTGGAAAAGAGCAACAATCTAATAAAACTGGATGATGAAGGAGGGGGTGTAGCAATGATGGACGATCACAAATATATATAGTATGTGGATTAATTAAAAGCCAAGAAAACTACAAAAAAACTAGATAGAGATCCAAGCCATGAAATTAGACGTGAGAGGGGAGGTAAACCCCTCTCACGATGAAAACCTCTGCACCAATGTCCCCCCCCAAGCACATCAGTCCCATGGGAGGATGACGCTGTAGGGGAAACATTTCAAGGAAAATAGAAACTGACTGAGAGGCTGAAATGCTAAAATTGCGCCTTGCTGTATTTATATATGGTGTACTTTTTCTCCGAATATGAACAGAAAGTGTGGTACATTTCTTGCACTAAAACATAATGTACTTTACCAAATTCTACGAATAAGAATATGGAGCCTGTGAGGTGCAGCTGCAACAAACTGTTACGCTCACCTGGACCCCACAGGGGTGTCGATCGGACGTGGACTGCTGTGGTCTCCTTCAACGTGATGCGTAGTGCAGAGATGACTGTCTGGACTGGCCCGCCTAGCCTTGTCTGCTGGACCCGAAGAAGTATTTTCCTGCAAGTGGAGACAGGGATTAACCACCTGTGGGTTTTAGTGATGGCCTCCCAATGGTTATCGCTCTCCCCCACTAACCTCCTCCAATATCCCCTTAGTAACCTCACCTTATGTTTGTAAAAGATGAGCTCTCCATCCTGCGTGTCTTGCAGGGGCGCGTAGATACCAGTTACTTCACTGGTTTGAAGGCGTTGGGAGAGTTCTGGTAAGTATTGACTCTGAAGTCGTCCCTGGCGGGATTGGTAAGTATCAAGTTCAAAGAGTTCAATGTGCCCGATGTTCACTCTTGTCCCCTTCCTTCCTTAAGTTGCAACTGAGTTCGTGAGAAGGTGGTCTCCTAGCTGCTGCTGGCGTTCAGGTAAGAGTCTGTGTTACCCAACGCTGTCCGATAACTATTGCATGCGTTAACGTGTTGTTTTTCTCCCTTTTTACAGATGCGTCAATATTGGTAAGAGGTTGTATTTGTTGATTCCCTTGGCTCACATTGTTTTTTCTTGTGTCCCCTAGGTGCCGGATTATGGCGAAGAAATGATGGAGACAGTGCCGGATCGAAAGATGCTGTGAGAACTGGTGGGTATGGCGCCGTGCTGGAGCTGGTGAAGCGACGCGTGCAGGACAGATGTACTTTCCAGGTCTGGAGATGAAATGGGGACGGAATTAGGTGAGGAATTTGAAATAAGTTAGTTTTCTAACCTTGTCCTTTTCTTCTTCTTTATTCTAGGAGCTCCGGATTCGAGGCGGGCGTGGCAGATGACTGGATGCTGGCTGCAGGCACGCGGGCATGGCAGAAGACTAGATGCTGGCTGCAGGCACGGTGAACGTCACGCTGCTGGATGAAGAATAACGCGAAGCATGTGCTGCTGTTCGGGAGTTGTTTAAATAGCCTCCAAAGTAGTTCCAGGTAAGAAGTTCCCTAGAGCCACGCCCGAGTAAAAAATAGTCCCTGTAACAAAATAGTCCCATCCAGGAGTCATGTAGGCTTGGACTCTTTTGCAGCATGGTCTGCATGAGGTAAGTAAAGTCTATGAGCCTGGCGCCTATGGCACCAGGACTGATTTCTATGATGAGCCTGGTGCCTAACGCGCCAGGACTGAAGCCAGACAGCCCCTAGCCGGGGCTGCTGAGGTTTAAACAAATGTCTGGATGCCTGCTCCCGGAACTGAGGGCCTTGGTCCTGATGCCTGGGGGTAGGCATCATGACACAAACTAGGAAAAAGGCTACCCCTCCCTTTATACACATTCACTAATGCTATGTTACAACCTCCAGTGCCAGAATATAATCAAATCATCTGCACATATACCAGAAGTCTGTTAAAAAAGAGTTTAATGATTCACTTTTTATTTATTTATTTTTTATTTTCATTTTTATTTGTTTATTTTTTTGGGGGATATTTCAACACTAATTCTTTTTGTATTTTATTTATTTATTTTCAAGATTTTCAATAAACAAAATATACATTACTAAAAGTTCAAACAGAGTATCAAACATAACACTCGGTGTTTCATAGGTACAGAAGCAAAAACAAAGTCCAAATCATGGATAAAAATTGAAACATTTCTGATAATACAAGACACATTTCGTATCAATCGCAATATAAGATACCTAGTCCTAAATATTACAATTAATTTAATAAATAAATACATAAATAAATAAATAAATAAATAAATAAATAAATAAATAAATAAATAAGAATAAATAACACAACATAGAACATTACAAAGACATAAAGACCACACACAGACTACATAAAACAGATTCACTTTTTATAAAAAATAATACACAAGGAAAACAAGGTTGTCATATTCTGCAAGAACATCCCAGGATAAAGGTATCTTGAATATGCAGCCAAAACACAGTGTGTTGGCAGATAGTCTGATTAATAATAATAATAATTAGGCTTTTATATAGCGCTACAAACCCTCAGGTATCTGAGCGCTGCTTATTATTACCCATGGTGTGTGGTGCTCATTTATCGACCTCGGAAGGATGAAAGGCTGAGTTTGGCCCCGCCGGGATTCGAACCTGCGTTAACAGGCTCTGCACGGGTGTCAAAGCGGGCGCTCTACTCGCTGTGCCACTTGACCGGCTTTAGATTAGATATTGTTTGTGTGCTAGTCTGTTCCTTTAAGGACTAATATTCCTTTTCACAGCGCACCACACCTCTGTACTCTGTAATAAATCCTTACCCATTAGAAAGGCTACCAAAATATTACATATAAAATCGTTGTATATCTCCAGTACATGAGAAGTGGAACGTGTGATTTGTGTCATCATATTTTGCGCAATCTTGAAGTTGGGTATTTATAAAATTGTTTTCACACATTTTCAGTGTACTAACCCCACAATGTGAACATTGTATTGTTCACAAAAAAATTGTTTTGCTCAGCATAAATGGATGTTGCTACAGTGAGCGCCTTGTGAATTAGTTTTATTAAAAGTGAATCATTAAACTGTTTTTTTTTCTGGTATATGTGCAAAAGATTTGATAACCTTCTGTCACTGGAGGTTGCCACATTACATCAGTGAATGTGTATAAAGGGAAGGGTGTTTAGAAATCACCCGGAAAACACTGACAAGTACACAGAGAGAGCTCAGTTTGTATCACTAAAAGGACTAGTTTAAAAAAACATACCAGCTAATATATTTACAGCTAATTTTATACGCCAACATGCCCTTTGTTTTAAATGGAGCACAGCTTTAATTTTTGCGCATCGAAAATGACTCCTCCTTCAAATATGTTTACTACAAAGATCAATATATGTTTCAGAATTGACAACGTTGGTTTTTATTCTGCAATGTATTTCATTTACAGCATGTGAAATATTTTCCAATCCAAAAAGACCTTTATGTACCAAAATAATAATATTTACCCAGTATACTATCATTTTAAGGATATATTTCAGAGAAATCAGTATGATGCAACTATAAAAAGAGTGAAGCATATTTTAAATGTATTTCGTATCAATAATTACAAATTAGACTCCTAGAAGCTATACAGGGAACACAATACTATTTATTTAGCATAGCCAGATAGTTATAATGTTGACTTTGCCAATACTTGTTTTGGTGGTTCTTCAGTGAGTTTGACAAAAGCTAAACTTCTGTTCAACCTAAGTGAGAGAACATCACTAATTGGGTGGGGGTTTTTCGGTACCCAGTGGAATATAAATTCACCATCTGGAAAGCCAGATCCTTTGATTCAGCAATCAAATCAACACAATGAGCTCGGTACAACAAACAGAACTTGCTCAGAACTTAGAAAACCCCTTGTACATACATATTCAAATACATTCCAGTAGAGCTAACAAGTAGCCATCCAAGCTGATACAAATCTGGGTTAGTCATATAATAGGCTGCTTTTGGCTTTAGAACTGAAGCTTCAAAGGACATCAATTCACTTAAATTGTCACCTCTCAATGCTGCTTCCCCATATAATTTATCATCTGTCAGCTAATATAATGCTTCACAAAAGGACCTGTCAACCACTCATATTAGTCATTTACTTCAAGAAGGGCCTCAGAGAACTGGTCATAAGATTAATGATGCTGACACAGGTTTCCCCGTGCAGAAATCAGCAGAAATAAAGCTGAACATTTAAATCACATTTTTTGGTGCATTCAAAAAGATTTTTGCTTTTAACTTTCAAATGTTAAAGGATTAAATCAAAATGACAATTGTTCTGAATCTGTGAGAGTATCCCATATAAAATAAGGCACAATATGATATATCAATATTTATTAATAATTCATAGATTATATGAATTGTATTCATTACATCATAATGCATCTGATAAACGTATGTTGGGCTGAATTTGGCTTGATCATGTTAATCTGTAAATCCATATCTCACTGATGGGAAACATTCTTGTCAGAAAGATATGCAAGAAATATAATTATGAGTCCAAAAATGTCCTGGATCATATCAGATGTTCAGAATCTTTCGGATCTATTAAAAGAAGATGTGTATTCTCTGGGAGTGCCAGCCAATTGAAAGATTTAACCAAACAGAAATTGTGAAGTAAATATGATAATGTGTGAAAACTAGAGCCTTTATAAACAGAAATTCACAAGACGTTCTCACTTCTTGGATTTTGAAGGCTATAGAAAGGGGATTAAATGTCTAACTGGGTAGGCACTGAGGGATGAGAGAGAGACCTTTGGGTTTTTGCAAGAGGAAGCCTGAAGCAGATTTCACCAGAGTCAGACCTGATTCCTAGATGTGGATAACACGGAGAGTAGATGGGCCTGGATGACTGCAGAGATTTCCAGGGGTTGTGAGGTTCCATGCGGGCACTGTGCTTTAAAATAATTATCCAGAAGTGCATATACAATGCTGCAGCAATTAGATATATGGCAATCAGAATCATTTCTGCTAAGTTCCTGGAAAAGGAACTGGGAGGGAAAGCCATTAGGTGGTTCCAAACACCATTTGAGTGTGAAATTCAACTTGCTTTATCATTATATTCAAAACTATGTGAGATTTGATATAGTGTAGAGCAAATAGCATTTCCTGAGCATAGTGCAGAGCGTCTGATAAACAATAACCAATTGAATACCAGTAGAATGTTGTAACATGTTAGTGTGGGATGTATCCTGCTTTCTGAGCATAATAAATGTCAAAGGAAGATTAATTTAAACTGGTACCCAATAGCATTTCTGCGCCTGGCACGCATTTCCTTGCAAGCAAAGCAACGTAAATTGTACCCTGACTATTTTCACAGTTACAGTCAATAACTGGGGCTGTGGACTGGTGGCTAACTCCCCAAAGCCTAACAGAGAATTTACAAATCAAGACATGTGAAGGCCTAGTCATTTAAAAATAGATATTTTTTTTTTTATTGAAACATTTACTCAGTTTAAAAACAAAGAAAAACTGAGTTTTATCAAAAGTAAAACGAATTTGTCCTCTCTCTTTCCTTCCCTTTCCGAGGTAAAGTCTTCACGCAACGCCACCATCGAATTTTTTCCTCCGACGCTAAATTTCACAGTTCACGCTTCCTGTGCGTTGCGACTTTAAGTGGGTGACAGAGAAAGAAAGAAAGTCTATCCTTTATTGTGGTTGCGATGAGGTGTTATGCGAATTTATTTCTTTCATCGCTAGCTCTATTTGCTTCGCCATTGCCACTGCCCAATTCGTTTTCTCTCCTGAGATTAGTCTATCCCACCACTCGTCGGGCTCCAAAATCCAGGCGTTGTCTAGCAGAGGGCGAAGGTAAGCTATTCTGTTTTCTCTGGTCATTGGACAGTTAATCACAAGGTGCTTGACAGATTCAATCGTATCCAGGTTTTTGCAGAGGCGGCAGGACTTTGTGGTCTTAGGGTCACGAATGGCCATAATCTCCCGCGTAGGGAGTAAGTTCAATCTTGCTTTCAATAGAAGGTTTCTCAGTTTTTTATCCGGGAATTTTTGACAGTATTTTAAAGGCATCTTTAATTTGTTGAAGGTGGGAGGTAGGGTGGCTAAATAAAAGTTTGTTTTTAGTTGCCTTTTCTACTGTGGTGATCCAATCCCACTCTTCCATTTTGCATTTGACACGATCCGGATTTTCCTTCAGGTCTTGTTCGGAGCAGGCTATTTGGGCTAGGTCATTTTCTCTTTTCTCTGCCCAGTTGGATAAGGCAGAGCATTTCCCTTTTTCCTTTTCTTTCCTCAGAATTTCATATATTCGCAGGGAGTCAGACATGATGATTTTTCTAAATAGCCTCATCGCGCTTTGATCCACCATGGATGTCAGTGAAACTAGGCCCAATTCACGCCTAATTGCTGGCATGGAGGTCGATTTGGGTAAACCCAGGACTGTTTTCCATACATAACCCTCCAGTTTGGGCCATAGCTTATGTGGTAAACACAGCGATGACTCGGCACCATATAGTATTGATGGAACCACCTTTGTTTTATAGAAGGTTATGGCTGGGATAAGTGAGAATTTGCCGTATTTTCTATCCACTGCTCTTACTTGGGCGTTCAGCCGCTTTGTTTTCTCCCATAGTTGAAGTTGCCAGGCCATGTCCACTCCAGAACAATCCATCAATACCCCTAGGTATTTGATGGTTTTTACGGTTTCGATTTCAGTGTTCTCCAGAAACCATGTCTGCTGTTTTGTTCTTTTTTTGCTTTTTTCGAAGACCAAAATCTTGGTTTTTGACTCATTGATCTCCAGGTTATTTTCTCTCATATACTTTGCCAGATTAGTAAGTTTGCGCTGAAGACCAACTGGGGTTTGGTCAATTAGTATGACATCATCAGCGTACAACAGGCGAGGGATCTCCGTATTTCCTATTTTTGGGGGAAATGTTCTAATTTTGCTTTCTGACTGGCCATAATCTCCCAAAAATGAAGTAAACAGGGCAGGGGCCAGTGGACAGCCCTGTTTGACGCCTCTATAGACTTCAATCTCTTCAGATAATGTACCCTGCTGATTCAGTTTGACCTTGATTTTTGTCTTCTCGTGGAGGGCTTTTATTGGCTCCAACACCTCTTCCGGGCATTTCCAGTGGTGTAGTTTTGACCATAACTTGTTACGATCAATCTTATCGAAGGCCTTCGATAGATCCACGAAAGCCAAAAAAATCCTGAGGGCCCCATCCTTGACCTTAGCTTTCAGGATGTTGAGGATTAGGATGTTTATTGATGTGCTCCCGTTTTTTTGGAAACCTGTTTGTAGGAAGTCCCTCAACGGGCTGTTTTGTTCCCATGATTTAAAATGGGTCAATAGCAGCGTCGCAAAGATCTTGCCTATAATGTCCAAAAGAGCGATGGGTCTATAGCTTACTGGCTCATTTCGGGCTCCCTTTTTGTAAATAGGGACGATAATCGCAGTTCGCCATGTTTCGGGGATCATCTTTTTTCTGCCACACTCCTGAAAGATTTTGCTAATCAATTCCGACCATTTTTTCGGGTACCGCTTAAGGTCCATATTAGTAAGGCCATCCGGACCTGGGGCTCTTGATGTTTTTAGTTTGTTAATTGATGCTTCTATTTCACTGGGGTTGGATACATCGATCCAGGATGAATTCGACCGATTTATCTCCGTGTACACTTCGCCGTCTGGTCTCTTGAATTCTCGGGTCAGATAAGCAATCCAGCTGGATTCGGCCACCGGGTTTGTCTGCGCTGAGCCTGGAGTGTTTGTCATTTCTTTTATAAGGCCCCAAAATTCACTGGATTTTTTTGTCTGTAGTTTGGACATCATAAGCTCCGCATCTAATTGAAGTTGGGAAGCTCTCTGCTGTTTTAGCCAATTTTTGTACCCTTTTGTTTCTTGCTTCCATTTCTCCCAATCGGCGGAGGCATTTGTTTTTTCGCTATTCTTTTTCGTTTGCGCACCTCTTTTCTTTTATCAACCAGTGCTTTGTTAAATGCATGTCTTCCGGTCCCGAGTATCTTAGTGGACTTTTTAGCCTGGGTCTCGTAGGCCAATAACAAGGGTAAATAACTTGGTCGTTCATCACGGTTTAATTCCTGCAATTTATCAACCTTTTCGACCCAACCTTGCTTGATTTTAGCGATGTCCGCTTCGCTTATCTTAAGCCTTGTTCTTTGGGAGTTTAAGTCGAGCGTTGTTCCATATGTTTCTTTAGACGGTTTACTGCCTTGCCAAACACAAGTAAGCAGGTTATGATCACTGTGTTCTGTTTTTATTACTTTAAAGCTTGTGATACCTGCTGTAAGGCCGTCAGAAATAAAAATGTAATCAAGGGTCGCGTTTGCAGAGTTTCGTTCCCATGTTGGGAGATTTACTTGTAAGGGGAAGAGATTGGCAACGTTTTGGATGTTTCTTGCTTTAATAACTTGGTTCAAGGCTTTCCCTCGTTCGTAAGATGCTTCTCTTGATCTGTTCCCTTTTTCATTACCCAAACCAGTGGGCCTTAGGACACTGCATTTTGCGTTAAAGTCACTGCATATTATGATATCGATCGAGTCTAAGTTCTCATACAATTTATCGATGGTGCCCCTCATGTTGTCACAGAATGTTTTAATAGACATCCGTTGAGGGTTCCAGTAACAATTTATAATTGCTACATTTTTTGTAGAGCTGATTTCATTTTTGTCGCTTATCTGTTTCCACGAGGTCAACACCACCAATACTTCGTATGCCTCCTTCCATTTAATTGGAGCCGATAACCCTTGGCCCGTTTTAATCGCCACCAACAGGCCAGACGATGGTCTGCCTAGTAAGCCTTTCACTGCTGCTGAAATTTCAACTGTGTAGCCATCCAATACAGGTTTATCCATCAGCCATGTCTCTTGGAGACATATCATATCGTAAAACCCCAGGTTTACTTCACCGACCTTTGTCAAGTGGGCATGCCCTCTTGTGTTCCACGAGCACATAGTAAAGGTCTCTATTTCAGGCCGTTCCTCATCGTAGCAGAGTGTAAAATCGCCAACGTTGAACGACCCAGGTCGTTGCTATTTTCTGTTGTTTTTATTCCATTTTTGAGTGAACCATTTCCAGGGGCCTGATTCCTGGTTTACAGATTTTACACCATTTCTGAGGTCTAGAGAGCTGTTTTTATCGTCTCTCCTCCTTGCTTCATTGCCTACTTCAATCTGTTGCTCTGATTTTCTTCCTCGAGGCGGACTACCTTCAGTACGACTATAAACCCTGTCCCGCTGATCACTTCTGTAACGTTGCCAGATTTCGTCACGAGTGTCGTGATATCTCTTTCTTGTGGTTTTCTTTATCTCCTTGTCCCAGTGGTGGTCACGGTAGGGCCCTCGTAGTCCATCCTTCTCTACTGCCTCTTGTCTGCGGTTTTGGCGATACAGGTCTTCCGTCCTTGCTTTATAGTGCACTGATCTAACGGCGATATCAGCCTTTTTCTTGCTCGGAAATATTAACTCCGTCGGCTTTGTAATCTCAGTCAGGGTGAAGCCCAATGACTTTAATTCTTCGTACGCCAGTTGGTCAATCCGCTCTGTTTCTCCTGCTTTAATGTGAACATAGGCTTTGGCCCTTTTCTCTCTGTGGTATGGTTCTACTAACACCACATCTGCTGGTCTGATTTTGTATAAAGATTTCGTTTTGTTCATAATCTTCATGACTGTGAGTCTGTTCAAAATCAGGTGGCCGCTCTCTGACTCTCTTTGCTCAAGCTTGAACACTCTTAGTACGTCTTTATTTGTTTTATGATCTCCTCTTTCTCCCCTTTGGGCTCTTAATTTCACTGGGCTGCTTTTTTCATTGAGTCCTTTAGGCTTGGTACTTGCCTTTTCTAAAGCTGTCTTAGGTCTCTCTTTAGGGGCGACGACTCCTCGGTTTTGTTGCAGTGTCGCCGTGGCCTCTTTATTTCCATTTTCCATTTCGACCCCTCTGTTGTCTCCGTTTTGGTCCTTTTGATGTAAATCTAGTCCGACAGTTTGCTCTATCTGCTCTATGTCTCTGCTTTTCTCTGTTTGCTCGTTTTCTTCATAGATCGACATGTTCATTAAGTCAGACTTTAGCATAAATTCTTCTGCCGTTTGCGGTGATTTAGGAGAGGTCACCTTCTTTATGCATCTTTGTTGGATGTTTAAATTTACCTTTTCTTGCAGGTTTGCCTTCGTTTTTTTGCTGTTTATTAGGACTCGGGACTGATTTTCGTCTTTAGGTGGACTTCTTAAATCGACTGTCTGGTGTTGGTTTTCGTCAAGCCTTTTGGATGTGGATTTGTTGATGAAAACTGGCTCTTTCCACGCTAACAGCGTTTGAGTGGTATTTCCTATCAGTTTAGGCTGCGGCTGTGATAACTGGATTTGTGGCTTTTGGCTGTTTAGTTGAGCCCTCTGCTCGTTGTTTATTTGTTCCATAATTTCTATCTTTTTCTCAAGTTTACTGATTTTACCTTCCCAATTGCGATGAGGAGAGGTAGCACGATTTTCTATGGCTGTGATATAGCTTTCAACGTGAGACATTTTATTCATCATGTTGGATAAAATAGCGGTGTTGTCTTTCACCTCTTCTTTGATCGCCTCATATAATTTGCAAAATGGGGCCAGCACAATAGTCATAGCCGACATGATAGCAATCATGTCTGGTTTTTTACTCGGCGAGTCCTTTTGCATTGCTGCCGCTATATCACTTAATCGTCTCTTTTTCGGAGATGCCAGGATTTGTTCTTTTCTTCGTGTAGTTGCCTGGAGGTCATTATATGAGGAGTCTCGTCGAGGGCTATGGCCGTTTTCATTTAGCATGGTTTGATTACTTCGCCCCTTGTTCGCTAAAACCTGGTCCCAAAGGGTTTTGGACAAATCCCTTACCTCTGAGACTGGTTTGTTTTGGGAGACCAGCGACAGGTGTGGTCTGGCCCAAGCCACCCGCTGCTCCCCATCAACTGCTTGGTTTTTCTCTGGGTTTGAATCGCTAATGATCTGCCCTTCTACTTCCTTAACCACCTCCGATCCCTTGCTCGGGTTTTCTGTTTGGCTTTTCGTCTCTTGAATTACTTTCTTTGGGTAGGAAGTAGGTTGGCTAATTGAAGAGGCCGTCAGTTTTTCCCTCGCGCCTTGATTCGTATTCTCAGCTGTTATATTGTTTCTTAATAGCTCTTCCGTGTCTTTTAGACTTTGTACTTTTGCTTTTTCGTTTTGCTGCTCCTGTCTCTGGATGTCATTTGCGTCGAAAACAGATTTTCTCACTTTAAGAGCTTGTGGGAGGTCCCCTACTGCTTCCAACATGTCTGCGTCCGATACTTCGTCTTCTGTTAGAATTTTTCTTTTTTGATGTTGAGTGAAAAAGGCCTTCAAGAAGTTTTGGTTTGGGGGGATGGAAGGCCCTTTTAGTTGAGCGTCTCTTCTAGTTCGTACTTTTTTGCTCATTTGTTCTGGCGTCTCTGATACGAACTTTGATCTTTTGTGACCAGTTTTTTTGCTTTCTTGGAGTACCCTCTTTCTTCCTATTTTTAAGAAGGTGTGGTCGGTTGAGCTTTTAGTTCCCCCTATTTCCAAGATTTCTGAATTTGATGCGATCTTTGATTTCTTTATCAGGTCAGCCGATTCTGTTGTTTCAGTATCTGAGTCCACTTCGATCGCTGCCTCGTCGTATCTTATCCGTTCTTCTGCATCTGTAGTTAAGTCCGTATCTAGGTCTGAGTCTGTTTCGCTGCTGCTCGTCTCCGAGCAGCGCTTTCGTTCATTTGATCGTCTTTTAGGATGTTTACTCGCTTTTTTGTTTGTTTTAAAGTGGGTGACGCACCACTAGGATTTCCGTGGATCAATGCCGTTACCTGAGTGACCTTGTAGCTGCCATCTAGGCCTTCCTTTTGTGGTACATTGAGCGGGGGTTGTTGGGGATTTTGGGTTTCCCCCTTCGCTCCTTCACCACTCTCAGAATTTATATCAGCGAACTGTGTACTCATATTTGCATGTGGGGCACCACCCGGTTTATGGCTTGGTTCGCGAGTGCACGCCCGCAGGTTTTCATTTTCCTTTACCATTTGGAGCTCCTTCGTGTCAGTTGTCTCCCTTTGACCCGCCACTCCATGGCTCTCGGTGGCCCGCGTGCCGGGCGTCCCCTTGTCACCCGTCGCGTTTTCCCACCTCACCTTACCAGCGGCCTCCAGACGCGCCCTAGCGGTGTCCCCTGGTCTCACGGAAGAGGTAGGGATGGAGGTCCTAGGATCCAGGAGGTCTACTCTCCCTGAGGGCTCAGCTAGGGACTGGGCTTCCAAAGGTGTAAATGCGTCAGCATCGACATCTCGTTTACTTTGTGTTTTCTTAGGTTCACCCGGGGTGAGGGACGACACCCTGACAGAAGTACATACAGGTGGAGTCGTGGCACTATGCTTGCTCGACCCTTGATTTGACCTCTCCGGCCGAGCATTGAGAGCACCTTCAGAAAAAGTTTCAATCGTCGAGGGAGGTGAAGGTGAAGTGGGGGAGTTTAAGATGACAAATTCACTCACCGTTCCCTCTGAAGGCAGATGCTTTTGGATCGCTGTCAGGATTTCCACCCGCTCCGTGCTCATTTGCACGGTGCCAAATCTTGCCGGTTTCACGGCCGATTCAGATTTAGTTCTTAATTTCTTTCCCATGGGGGGTGACCACGCGTGGGAAACTGGATGCGGTCTCACGTCAGGCTCCATCCTGCTACGACTCCGCGTAAGCAGCGGACTTCAGCAGACTGCTCCCAACTCAGCTCGCAACTCCGCTCCGCTCCGCGGTGTTTTTGGTGCTGTTAACCACTTCCTGAACACAATGATGTGGTTAGAACACAAGACTGCAGCAGACTGCTCCCAACTCAGCTCGCAACTCCGATATTGAATTAAAGTGAGCTTAGCTCTGAATGAGATACACCCAGATCATCCAACTGAATTCGTGGGATAGTTATTATACCTTCAGAAAATCATAATTGTGGCTCGATGCAGAGAGAAAATAAATCAACATTTGACGCAATAGGAAATTGATGGCACAGCTTCTCTAAATTCAAGCCTGTGGATGTTGAAGCAACCTACCACTGCATGGATTTAATTTACATGCATATGCTGGAGAGCAACCACACCACATTGAACCACATTGCTAATGGGACATATCTTGCAAATGCAAGAAAAGTGTAATGCAAATTTCTGTGCAACATTTCTCTGATATCAATACTTATTATTAATATTGCAGAAATTAGATAATTGGTAAGAATTGATATTAATCAAAACAAAGTGATTAATGCTGTATATGAGTAGTGAAAGCATAACTTACATCAAAACAAAGCAGCATCTAGGAATCTCTCTACCAGCACAAACACAGCCCAATGACTTGTTATTGGATGAATAACCCCTGGGAGAGACTCTACCAAGTCTTTAGCTCACTGTCCCTTTCACACAGAAGAAATGTCCCCGCATATCAGTCTTTGTCCTGCCGAGGGGCAGTCCAGCACCGAAATGGTAGGCAATTCTCCTCTGAACAAGAGTACCAACAGCAACCCCATACATGTGTTTCAGCCTTGTTGGGCATCATCAGTGAGGTGATGCTGTGCCTCTCTAAGAACAGTGAGCAAGGGGTCCACGTCTGGATCGCCCTGGTAACTTATGGTGAGACCCAAAGTTAATTTATGCAAAACAAAGTGGGGTCTGGGAATCTCTCTACCAACACGAACACAGCCCAATGACCTGTTCTTGGGTGAATAACCTCTGGGACAGACTCTACCAAGTCTTTAGCTCACTGTCCCTTTCACAGAGAAGAAATGCCCCCGCATATCAGTCTTTGTCCTGCCCAGGGGCAGTCCAGCACCGAAATGCTATGCAAATCTCCTCTGAACAAGAGTCCCAACAGCAACCCCATACACGTGTTTCAGCCTTGTTGGGCCTCCTCAGTGAGATGAAGCTGTGCCTCTCTGAGAACAGTAACATAACTTACATCAGCCAATAAGCAGCATGTAAAGATTTCATTATATTATGTTGCTTAGAGGTTTCATTGATTTATTAAGAATGAATGTTCAGAAATATTTATATATATTTGATTCATGAGAATGTGTGTGTTAATAAATAAGTGAGAATTTTGCAGGCAACATTGATTTTCTTCTGTAGACAAGATGCCCATATTTGTAAAATATACTCTTGTGACTTTCCCAGCATAAAGTTAGGGGACCAGCTTTGCCTTCCGTCTTTCATCGAAATAAAGAAGAGTAGACATTATCAAATGGACAGTTTCATGTCCCATAATTTTGGGGTGGGATTGTAAAATAGCAGGTGTTCAATCAGAGATTGTACCTTAATGAAGGGAAAACTGAAGAACCATAATAATACTCAACAATGTACAAACATAGTAAACTGACTCTTTTTAAACGGGTACAATCTATGTTTCTAATGATCATTGCCGGTATATGTTGTAGTCATAATCAGAATGTTGCATGTGTCTTACTGAGCAAACTACATCATCAAAACCTGGAATTACCATATCAATTATTTTCTGATAGAAGGTTAATAGTCCAATGTGGTATATTCCCATTGCATGCTTTCGAAAAACCTCAAGGAGGAAGGGAACAAATAGAACCAGTGAGGGCTCAAGACTGCTTTGCATAGCATCACAGTGCATTTTGGAAAAATAAGAATGACCACAGATCGTTGTACTTGACAAATATGTCTATGGTGCACTATGGACTTGGTGCTCATTCAACTTTTCACATCACTCTTCTACGGTTAACATGTTTGTAACACTGAAGTTTGTATACTGATAAGGACAGCCTTAGAGGTGAGGATGCAATGGCTGTGCCGTCAGTCACTACCTTAGAGGCCGAGGTCCGTCCAGAAATAATACTTCTTTTCTACACAGTCGGCTCTCAGTGTAAGGATGCCTGTGCCCATGCTCAGTTCAATATGCACAGACGTCCTAAAAGAATTACATGTATATAGGAAATAATAACAATATTATTGAAACCACTCTGTCACAGACACGACACACTACACGACTCTCCAAGAACATGCACACAATAATGGGATGGATAAAGTGTGTGTATGTATTCTGTACAGTTAACAATGGACTAAATCATGATTTAGACACTCTCCTTTGACATTGTAGGATAATTGACACTGCCCCCCCTTGCATGACCGAGGAGATAGGAGGAAAAACTGAAGCTCCTTCTTTGGACACTTCCATGATACTGTGCAATTATCAGTGAAGATCAATCTGCAACTGGGTCTAGAGACCCGTGGCCCACAACATTTCCATGCACAAAGGGGGCCCCGGGGGGAACGCAAAGCGTTTCCCCCCGGGGAAGTGTTTGGCGCTGCACACGGCCAGCGAGTGGCCGTGGGGGCAGAGCGCCCCTAAGGGGTATTTAAGGGGGCAGGGAAGGTTCGGGAGGCAGGCGACGGTTGGACTTGGCGATTGTCAAGTCCTGTTGCCTGCTCCCGAGCCTTCCCTGGTAGTAGCTGGGCCTTGAGGCAAGCAGAATAGTAAGGTGAGGTAGGGGAGTGTGGGAAGAGCGGGCGGTTAGGTTTTAAAAAAATAAAAATAAAAATAAAAGGAGAGGTATAGTTCAGTTGGGTGCGCGCATTTATAGGAGGGGTGCCGTAGATAAGACACCCCTCGCTTTTTACCTTGGGTCCCCGTTATCTCCGGGTCTCATATCGGGGGCAGTGCAGGAGGTCGGGGGGCTGTAGGTCTCCGGGTGTTCCCTGAAGGGGTGTCGGCGTGTCGTGTCTTCCGTTCGTTTGCCGGCAGGGTGGGGGGCCTGGGGAGGGATTGAGCGCGGGCTAGCTCCTTTTTCACCGCAGCTCCACTGTTTGTATCCCGGCTCGGCGCCGAGTGTGGGCGCGGTGTCAGCGCCTTTTGGAAAGGGGGCAGTGCAGCCCTGTTAAAGGGGCGGGGTGTGTTTTCTGGGAAGCGTGCGGTGCGGCTTGAGCGCGGCCAGGTTGCAGTGTGCCTGGTCATTGCTACACCAATAGTTGGTGCCTGTGCTGTGGTTCTGGGCTCTTTGTTGGGGAGCTTGGTGAGGTAGAAATGTGGGGGTGGTTACAGGGCGAATGTAAAAAAAAAAAAAAAAAGGTTGTTAGGGATATAAAAAAAAAAGAATTTTAGATAATAGTTAGAGTAAATAAATACTCAAAAAAAAATAATAATAATAAATAATATAAAATAAATTAATAGACACATAATCAGGGTAGGACATATTCTGTCTGGGGGTTTCATAGTACCAGGGGTTATTATTGGTTAATTTTACTCTGTGCTAGGTTAGCAGGGTTGGCATTTTTGGCGTAGGTCCACGGGTAGGTTTTGGCTCAGGGGCTTAGTTAGCTAGCCTGACTGGGAATACCCCTGGTGCACAACTAGATTGTTGTGGCACAATGTTGGGCCGGGGAGCTGGCAAGGAGGGTTTGGTCGATGCCAGGGCACTGAGGGAGGCCCTGGCAATAATTAGCGGGGCATCTAGGGCCCAGCTGGAGGGGGCAGTGGGGGAGGTCACGGGTGAGGGGGAAACAAGTGGGGGTAGGCCGCAGCGCAGAACAGCAGCCGATGGGGCTCTCGTGGCAGTGGTGGCTTGCACCCCCGCGGCGGGGAGAGGGGAGGTGTGGGAATCCAGAGGCAGGAGGTTGAGGAGGGAGATAGACAGGAGGGCGTCCGGGGACGAGATGACTTCGGGTGGGCAGCCATTTGGGGAGGTAATGAAGGATAGCTCTAAGGAAGCAAGGAGTGCTCAAAGGGAGGGGGCTCGAGGGAATAACGGCAGTGCTAAGGATGGGGCACAGAAGGGGGTGCAAGGGCAGCGGGGAAGAGGGGGGGAAATACCTACGGAAGAGTGCGGGTGGGAGAAGGAGAGGGAGGTCCCCATCAATTGAGGTGGATAGGGCGGGGTACGGAACGGCCCCCCCGGGTAGGGTGAGTGAGGGCGGAGGGCGCTGTGCAGCCCCCGCTTGTCAAATGGAAGTAGAGGGTTTGAGAGCAGCCCCTACTCGGTCAGCGTACGGAGAGCCTAGAGGGTGCAGCACGGCCCCTAGCAATGAAGAACCCAGGGTGGAGGTCGGAGCGCCTCGCCCGAGAGAAGAGGACCAGGCAGGGGTTTCCACGGCCCCGCCGAGAAGACGTCAAAGGAGTGGCGGGGTGGACACCCCGGGCTCGCAGGAGGATGAGCAACTCGACTGGGGCACGAGCTCGCAGCCACAATGGTGTTTGATGGGTGATGAAATGGGTTTGGAGGATTATGTGGGGCAGTGGGAGGTGGATGGTTATAGGTCGGCGGGGGTAAGGGGGGAGGAGAGAAGAAGTTGGGCTTGGGATATGGAAAGACAGGTGCAGGGGAGTCGGGGGGCAAGCGGGAGGGGGAAAGGTTGGCTGGGTGAGTCTGCTGACATGTTTTGTCCCCGCAGTATGAGCCAGATAAGGAAGGAGATGAGGAGCATTGGTGTGGACACAAGACAGCAGACGGCGGGTGCAGAAAGAGGTGAGCGGGAAAGGGAATGGTCATCTGCATGGCAGAGAGGGTCCCAGGAGGGGGGACGGGAAACGAAGGGTCGGGTTTGCAAGGGCGGAGGAAGGAAGTTGGTGTACAGGCCATTGGAGCCTTGAGGGTTGAGAAGAGCATTTGCTCGGTGGAGATTCAGACGGACAATGTGGTGGAGCCATTGGGGCTCGAGGTGCAAGGGGGAAAAGAAAAGGAGGTTGAAGTGAAAGGAAAGGAGAAAAAATTGCCATACATGGGGATAACAAAACCGTTGGGGGCGCACTTGATGGCGGCGACCAGGGAAAAGATTCAGGCGGGGGAATTTGTAGATGTTTTTAAATTGCTCCATAGGGAAGTGAAAGCTAAGGAGGGGTCTAAAGAAGAGGAGAGGGATACTGGCTGCGCGACCAAGGGTACCGGTAACCATTGAGAATTGGACGTCGGCATTTATCATTTATGCCAGTGTTTATTGTGAAAAATTTCCTGAGTGTTGTGTGGCCCTACTTAAATATATGGACGTAATTAGGAAGGCTTTCACGAGTTTTGGGGGTTTTGCATGGGTGAGGTATGACGAGGAATTTAGAGCGAGAATGGCAGAGGACAGTCAAGCGGTCTGGGGGGAGATAGATATGGATCTTTGGCTGCAATGGATGGCTCCAACGAGGCCTGCCCCGACATTGCATACAGCAAGTGGGCTGCCGGTGCCCTTCCGGCCCTTTCTTGGTCGCCCCGCCCATGAAGGGGCAGGGGGAGGGGGCAGAGGGCAGTCCTCAGCGGCATGTTGGGCATTCAACAAGGACGGCTGCACTAGGACCCTGTGTAGGTTCAGACATGAGTGTAGCAAGTGTGGTGGAAAACACCCGCCTACGCAGTGCTTCCAACAGGGAGACAGGGGGAGGGGGAGAGGTTCGGGCAGAGGTGTTGTGGGGAAAGGCTTTTACGCCAATTAAGGTAGGGGTTCTGCAAAAATGGTTGCAATTTTATCCGGACAGGGTTGGGGCGAAGATTTTGAGTGAAGGGTTCAGTCAAGGTTTCAGATTGGGGTATCAGGGCCCAAGGGTGCGCCGGTGGGCTGAAAATCTGAAGTCAGCCAAAGAAAATGAGGAAGTGGTAAGGCAAAAATTGAACAAAGAAATAGCGGCGGGAAGGATCGTGGGGCCATTTGATGACCTGCCGGGTGACCTAGTGATATGCCCATTGGGGGTGGTGCCCAAGAAAGCTCCGGGGGAGTTTCGGTTAATACACCATTTGTCTTGGCCGGAGGGCATGTCGGTGAATGATTTCATTGCACCGGAAGAATGTGGGGTGGTATATGCAAGTGTTGACCAGGCAGTGGAGCTGATAAGGAAAGAAGGGCGGGGGGCCTTCATGGCCAAGTGTGACATCAAAGCGGTGTTCAGGTTACTGCTGGTGCACCCGGAGGATTTTTGGTTGCTAGGTTTGCAGTTTGAGGATCGCATATACATAGACAAAGCCTTGCCAATGGGGTGCGCAATTTCCTGTGCGCTGTTTGAACGTTTCAGCTCATTCCTACAGTGGGTTTTTTCATTTAAATCGGGTTGGGAGAGTGTGCTGCACTATTGGGATGATTTTCTGTTCATTTGCGGGGCAGATAGAGAGGGTGAGTGCAGAGGGATGCTAAAGTTGTTCCAGGAGCTAATGGAGGAGTTGGGGGTGCCGTTAGCGGAAGACAAAACAGAAGGGCCTGCAGTGGTATTGACATTTTTGGGAATTGAACTGGACTCAGTGGGTATGACCTCACGCTTGCCGCACGACAAGGTGAGCAAACTGGTGGTGTTACTGGAAAAGGTAGTGGGGGCTAAGAAAATGACGCTGGTTGACATGCAGAGATTGGTAGGGCATCTGAATTTTGCATGTAAGGTGGTAGCCTCAGGGAGGACGTTTTGTAGGAACATGGCGAGGGCTATGGCGGGAGCTAAGTGCCCACATCACCGGATAAGAGTATCGGGGTCAGTGCGGGAGGACTGCAGAATTTGACTGCGTTTTTTGGAGAAGTTTAATGGGGTGTCAATGTGGTTGCATGGGGACCCGGTGACATGGGAGGGACAGATATTTTCGGACGCGGCAGGAGCAGGGGGTTTCGGAGTGTTTTGGGGGGGAAATGGTGTGCGGAGAAATGGCCTCAACTGTGGTTGAAGAAGGGGAGGAGTATAGCATTCCTTGAGGTTTTCCCACTATTGGTGGCATTGGAGCTGTGGGGGAAGGATTTGCGGGATAGGAAAGTGAATTTCAATGTGGACAATGAATGTGTGGTCCACGTGGTAAACAGGCAGTCAGCAAAGGATCAGAGGGTGGCAAGACTCATGAGGGAGTTTGTGCTGAGATGCATGGAACTGAATGTGGTGTTTAAGGCAACACATGTGCCGGGGAAGGATAATGGCATCGCTGATGCATTATCTCGTTTTCAATGGCAGAGATTCCATGGATTGGCTCAAAGAGCTGTGGAAGATAGGAAGATGAGAGCGTTGGCTTTGGTGGAGGGTTCATTGGCCGGGGCATCTAAGGAGGCATACAGGAGGGTATGGGAGGATTTTATTGGGGGGGAGCGCGTAGTTGGAAGGGCACATGGGATGCGGAAGAGAGGAGGAGGGACGATGTTGTGAATTTCTTCCTGAGGTGTATGGACAGGGGCTGGTCAAGAACGACTATAGCAGGGAAGTTAGCAGGAATTGCTTTTTACGGGAAGTGGTTTTGGGGTTTTCAGCCGAGTGGGGGGGAAATGGCGAGTAGGATGTTGGAAGGATGGGCAAAGGAAAGTAAGAGGGATAAGGACAGGAGGAGGCCGATATCGGCGGAATTGCTGCAGAGGTTGGTTAAGGCAGTGGGGGAAATTTGCTGGTCGGTATGGGAGGGGGAGCTGTTTGCGACATGTTTTACGTGGTTATTTTTCAGGGCCTTTCGGGTGTCGGAGTTGGTGGGGGGAAAAGGGGGGTCTGGGGGTCTGCAGTGGGAGGATGTGCACATTACAGAATTGGGTTTGGACATAAGGATTAATAAGTCTAAAACGGACCAGAAGGGAAAGGGTTCCTGGGTTTTGTTGGGGCGGGGGAGTAAGGATTTATGCCCAGTGCTGGCAGGTAGGTTGTAGAAGGAGCGGTGTGGGGTGAAAACAGGCTTGGTGTTCAAGCATGAGGATGGGTCATCGGTTTCAGCGGCACAAGTTTTGGGGGTACTGCGGAAGGCTCTGCGGGTGTTGGGAGAAAAGGGTGAGGATTTTGGTACACATTCATTCAGGATGGGCGCAGCATCGGAGGGAAAAAGGTTGGGTTTCACGGAGGATAAGGTGAAAAGTTTGGGGCGGTGGAAGTCTGGGAGGCACAAGGGGTATGTCAGGGATTTTCATAAGGGGGATTGTTGAAGGATGGGGGTATAAGTGGGGCTGACAACAACGTGGGGTTTTGGTATTGTATTGTGGTGGTAATTTTGTAATCTCTTTTTCAGATGCTGTGCGAAAGGAGGGGGAGTTGGCGCAAGTGTGGATTTTCGACCATTCAATTGTTAAATGAGCTGGGAAAGAAGCGGAGAAAAGGGTTCTGGGCAGGCAACTGGGGTGTAGCTATAAGGATGTGGTGGTAAGATGGCACGGGTTAGGGGGCCTGCGCTGGGACCAGTTGCTGCCTATGCTGGCAGGGTTGCGGGAGCGCTATGGGGCGCCGGAGGTGTTGATCATTCACGCTGGGGAGAATGACTTGGTGAGGGATACTGCGGTGGCCCTACTAAGGAAAATGAAAAGGGATTTGGTCTGGGTACGGGAGATGTGGCCTCAAGCGGAGGTGTTGTGGACTAAGTTGTTGCCGCGTAGAGTATGGAGGGGAGCAAGGAGCGAGGGTGAAGTTTTGTGCCTCTGTGGCAGTACAGGTGATGGAAAATAAGGAAATAGTGTATGAGGGCTTTATGATTTTTAGGGAGGATGGGGTGCATTTGTCGGTTTATGGGAACAATCACTATTTGGCGGACTTATGCTGTTGGCTGGGAGATTGGTTGAAGAGATGGAAATAAAGGAAGGTATTGGGGGGGGGTGGGGCAGAAAGAACACCTCGGGGGAGGGTTTTTCTGGTGCCGGGGGCATGGCCCCTTTTGATGTGGGGGGAGGGAAGCACAATGGGGGAATGACATGGGAAAGGAGGGGGTGGTGCTGTTTGCACAAGCGGGCCACCCCGGGGGAATAGGTATTGAGCCTGGAGGGGCATGGCCCCAGGGAGAAAGCGGGATGCCTCAGAAAGGGGTAAGGAGATGGTAGGGTCCAAGGGACATTTAGGGAGGAAATGGCTTTATTTAATTATTTAATTATTGGGGGAAATGAAAATGTGTAATTAGTTAATTGGTGGTTTAAATATTTCGTTAGTCTGTAAGGCCATGGAGCCAGGTGAGCATTCATTGTAAGCTTGGGCCTGTCACATTAAAGCAACCTTTTCCACTTTTAAATGAGTCTGGGTTTTTGTGCAGTAAGCCAAAAAGGGCTGGCCACAAGACACTGCATCCAAACAATGCCCGACTCAGGAATCAAAGGAGAACAAAGGATTCCTACTAGATGACAGATGCGAAGGCAGGGCAGCACTGTGCAGGGCTCCACAACCTGTGCACGTCAGTAGGATTGCCAGCGTGTTGCCGGTAAGGCGAGCATGCGCTGTGGAGCGTCCAAGTGCCGTTGGCCTGTTGACACCCGAGCCTTGATCATGAAAGAGCCATTCTGAGTCAGGCCCAGTGCCAAGACAGAGAGCCACGCACACATCTGAACAGGAGGCAATGAACAGAGAGCGGAAGGAGAAAAGTCAGGGGTATGGCCCTATCATCCCCACTCAAGGCTACACTACCCAGATGACTCCAACATCACACCAAGACGCGAGCAAGATCTGCTTCCGGGGCATCTTTGATGTAAACCAATGCACGCAGCAGTTATCTGCTTGAAGCGAACTTGTCACTACCAGAATAGCAGAGGGCTTACTTGAGATCAGTAAGCCAGCACATGTTCTATGATGATGTGTGCACCTGAGCCTACAGCGGCCCGAGTACAGAGCCCCAGCCCATTGATAAAACATTAAAAACGTTTCCCTTCAATCTTGTTTCTGCACCACTGCCCATTTGAGCTGCCCTAGCAGAAACTTTGGAATGGAATGATTATTAAAATACGTTTAAACACTTACCTGTTTCATTGATACTGATTCATGTTTATTTAAGGGCGCCCATTCACTCCAGATGGCGGCATTATTACGTGAAATGCCCATGTGCCAAGGTGACATACCCCTTCATTGATACAATATGCCCCGCTTCAGTGCCCGTCCGAGCCATACAAAACCTTTCCTTTCGTCATAACCAGGGATAAAGAGAGCTGCATTGATCTCTGGTATGGTTAGTATTTTTACTATTATTAATATTATCGAATAAGAAACAAGAATAATACAAATAATAATACAAATAATAATACAAATAATAATAATAATAATAATAATAATATTACTGCAATAATATTGCCAAATACTAAGCACAACGAAAAGAAAGTGTACGATGGAAACCACCATTTTAAAGATGAACTGTACAGGCAGAAAATAATGATCTAAACCGAGGGCAACCTGGGGTCTTTAAGTATTATTCCCAAGGATCGTTATTCAATGTAAATGGAAAATAGTCTCCGTGCTTTGCGATTAATCACTTACTGATAATAGATAGCCAGAGCACTTGGCTAGAACTAATTTACCTTAAGAGCTGTAAGTGATCTGGAACTGTTATTATTTGGAGAGTAAACAGCCCCATCAGTCTAGGTATTGCTCCCTCTAGCCAGGCCTAATTTTCATTGATGCTGCTCTAGGTATCGACTGTAAACGGCGAACCTGCGGGTTTACTTGCCTTGTGCTAAGCCTAGCTCATTCCTCAGCACAAACAATGACAAGCAGAGCTCACTGAAGCTGCAGATGCAAAAGACTGTCCAACAAATTCTGCAAACATTGACAGTGTGCACAGACGGTACAGACATTAGTTATGCAGTTTACAATGCAGGGAGGCAACCGTGTGTACACCAGGTTATGATATGACATGACATGATATGATATGATGTCATTTATAACGCGCCTGTGCAGGTGTGTTTCTAAGCACGATAAGACAAGGGAAGGGAGGACAAGACAACGATCTTACTAGACCTTGTGTGCTTCAGATCGTGCAAGTGCAGTAACGCAAAGTGCAGAGGAAGAGGACGGGGAAGTACAAAGGGGAAAGGGAAAGTGCAATCAGGGCAGCATTGCTCTGAGTAAGCGCAGCCAGGGCAGCGCGGCACTGGGTAAGTGCAAGGAGGCGGAGAGCTTTAGAGGTTACTGTTACAGCCATAGGTGGACTGGCAACCAAAAGAGAACCTGGAAATATTTTTCACAGTGTCCCCATGTTACACATGTTCAGGAAGCCTAACCCTTTTCCTATGAGAACATTTGGAATTTGCCACACAAAAGAGGCCCAGGGTGCAGAGGCCTACCAGGGAATCTCCAGAGTTCCCTATAGGCCAGTCCACCCCTGGTTACAGCTTCTAGTGTGCGACAGGCCCAGCGGCAGTGTAGGGGAGACTGGTCCAGAGGTTCTTGCCACATATCCATGTGGTAAAACGGCAAGCACATGGATGTACGTACCCTACTGCACAATGGGGCCTGTTAAAGAAACTGTGTGTCGGTGCAAGTGTAAAAAGCACCACCGTATTGGAAAAACATGCTTTTTGCACTAGGGCCTTCCTTCCCTAGTTCTAATTGCACTTGCACTGCAGCAACGCCCAATGCGTTGTTCCATGATTGCACAATGGCACATATTTAGGGTATTTTATCCTGATCATATACTGGCATAGCAGCAATCCATTCAACCTGCACAACCCTCTCACAGGAACAAGAGAGTATTGTGAAGAGATGAAATCATTGGAATACTTCGGGGGCATTATGGGTTCGCCAATCACATTTACAGATGGAGGAAAGGTTTGAATGAATTTTGATCGGTAGTCTCAACTTCACCTGTCAGAAGAGCTACCATCATTTTGTCCGAATAGTCCAGTGCAGTGTTGGAATGTCCTGTCACTGCTACCGACAATCCCATAATTCTGCCAGAACCGTGCCACAGGATACTAGCAAAGTATCCAGGGCTCAAGTTGAGGGTACACGCCGGAGGTCAGAGCCCCCCCACATTCAATTGGCATGTTAATGAGTCCCCCCACTTTTTTTAGGACTTGACCCCCGTATACCACCCCGTATACCACCATATGAATATATGACTTCATTTTGCTGCATTACAAGTGCATCGCATGTCTTCAATCCAACCTCCTTCCCCCCTTGTCCCAAAAACATGACCTGGATCAATGGTAAAACTCTGCTGTTTACATGAAGCATCAGAATATTTAGAACTTGTTAAGAAGCTGTTGATGCTCAATGTGTGTGCAGATAATTGGGATTTAGCCTTGAAGCGTGCAAATAGTGCATGGGGTCCGTTTTTCCAGCAATGCCAAACCAGTCGTTGAGCCTTCGATCCCTAGATTGGTTTCACTGTACGCCTTCCTTCTTGTCAATGGGGTGGAGACATTAGCATGCAATCTGTTGCACTGTGTACATTCTGCCAGGGGGCTTGTGTTGCACTGTGTACATTCCACAAGGGGGCTTTCGACTAAGCTCTCACAGCCAGAAAAATATGACAGTATGTGGGCCCATAATTCGACTAACATTTTTTGAAAAAGGTCATGTTTGTACACACTGCAAACCTCTGAATTAGGGCCTAATTCACAGACGTGTTTTATAATGGCAAAACCCCACTGGAAAACGCTCTTTGAATTCTGCCCTGAGTGTTCTTCCTAATACCCAAGCATATTGTCCAGTGCCGCGGAATGAGGAGACCCCTCCATGGAGCTCAAGGGCACAGGCCCTTAAGCTTGAGGAGCTTCCCACAGTGTACAGAGGAGGGAAAGGGTAAGAAAGACGACCATAAGGCAGCCCCCTCCCCCCTTAGACCTCTTTCCTCCCCTGTTGCAGGACTCACAAGAAGAGCCTGACAGGGAGGTAACCCAGGACCCTACAAAAGGTGCTAATGGGCTATGGGCGCCAGCCCCAAAACCCCCAGTCTCTCTCCTCTTCTTCAAAGGGGGAGAGAACACTCTAACAATAGGAGAGGGGAGAGGCAGGAAGCCACGTGCATAGGTGCGAAGTAGCTGTCAGCACAGGACGGCCATTTGGGTGGCCAGTAGCCATATGCTGGCATGGCCCCAGGGCATATTTGCCCTATATCAGCAGGGCTGCTGGAGCAGCCTGGCCGAAAGAACACTCAGTTCAGAGTGCAGCTGGAATCTGCGCTCGCCGATCCATCTTTTCATTTGCCCGGATCCCACCCACCCCTGGAAATAGGTATAGTCAAGCACAGTACAACGGTCGTTTTCTGAAAAGTCGTGGAACAGAAGAACAGGAAAGGCGGCAGGGGCCTGGAAGGAAACTACCATCAGGCACAGGGGTGCTCACCAGCCAACTTACAGGTCCCAAACACACGAACCTGGGAGCTCACGCTGGGGGCACCCTGTGAGCAAAGAAGGGCAACTTCCATTTCCTGGCCCAAGTGTCCAAAAGTACAGAACTAAGAATACACTGCACACCTGTTTGTTGGGAAATACATGTAATACTCAGTTATGTTTTATTAGTATGATGTTTAATAAAAATCCACAGCCTTTATATTGCCAACACAAAACAAGTTTCTGCGTTTTGTTTCATGTATTTACTGTATAGAGTGTAGGTCCCAGAGGGCTAGCGCTTCGCAGCTTATGACTGCAAATGGGTGGGGGCGGGGGCAAAATATAGAGATTGTTCTCCTTTCAGCCTAATTTAACATGTGTAGCACACACACATGTGGGACAAAATGCAGCTGTGATGTTTGCTCTGTGATCGTCGCTCGCAGTAACTGTGGAGGAAGAAGACCACAAAATAAGTGCAATTTATGAACTCATCTCTCATTTCAACATAAATATTGAATACGTCGTTTGTTAAATGGGAATTATTTAAAGAAACAATAAAACTTGATTCATATGATGACATTAATATTGTTGTTAGACCTGCTAAAGTGTTATAGTAGATTTGTATTTCTGATTCTTGAATAAGTACTTAAGTGTGTCAAAAAATGCTTAGAAAATGAAAAAGAAAATGTAAATCAGTTTTTATCTAATTCCTGGTTACCTTTCACACACTCTTTTGTACTGTGAGTCCTTCAAATAAGAAGGTTCAAGAAAGGCAATCGTAAGCTTCCCAAGAAGTCTGTCCGTTTTCAATTACCAGTGACTACCAACAATCAGAATCCGGTTCTAGAAGGAGAGGAAGGAGGGGGGGCAAGAAGCATCGCGAATCCAGACGCTGTCCATATGGACAAAAGGCTAACGAGGGCCAGCTCCAAGGAGGCGAGCAGCAGCAAGTAATGGAGGATTTGGTGCTCAATCTATCAAGCAGAGAATTAACTGCAGATGAAAGATGTCTCCTTAACAAGGGCTTATCATTTGCACCTACATGTGACTCAAGCAAAGTAGATGTACATATAGACTTGTTTAAATTTGTACGCAAGTTGAAACTTAAAAAGTTTTTTGCTACTAAGGCACCTGGCAGCTTTGTAAGAAAGGACCTAGTAATTCCAACTAGTGATTATTCGATTCAAGATATTGAAGACACCTTTTTGGTCAGATCTTTAGTAGAAAATAAGCAATTTGCTACATTCAATCTTCTGGATGAACTAAGGGTGAGATCTAGTACCTTGACTACTAAAGAGTTGAAAACAACTTCCAAATTGGTGCCTCAATTACCGGTGGACAACCTAATAGACACCTTTTACAAAGCTGTATCGTAGGATTTATATGAAATGGATGCAAGAAAAAAGAAAAAATATCGGCAAGAGTTTAGGGGCAACCGTGTCAATTTAACACAGGGAGAACGAACAGCACTTAAAGGATTGAAATCAGACACACAGATTGTCATTACGAAGGCTTACAAAGGGGGGAACATTGTTATAATGAACAGGGAGGATTACCTAAAGATGGCCAACAATCACCTATCAACCCCCGGGTGTTACCTAAGAAGACCTGACAACTTTAAGAAAGAAGCTGTTGAATTACTTGAAGAAAATATCTTGTATTGGCATAGGAAAGGACTCATTACGGATGAGGAAAGGACATTTCTAACATTGAAAGAACCAGTGACTCCAGCAATGTATTTCCTTCCTAAAATACATAAGGAATTTGATACCATACCGGAAGGACGCCCAATCATGAGTGGGATTGGGTGGATAACTGAAAATGTCTCGGAATATTTAGATGCTATCCTTAAGCCAAGAGCAGCCTTGCTTAAATCGTATTTACAAGACTCAACAAGCCTCATACGTAAGTTACAGAACTTTGAATGGCACAACACCTATTACCTTGCCACTTTGGATGTTAAGGCCCTCTATACGTCCATTCACCATAAATGGGCAACCGCCTCTATTGATTACACCTACAGGAATGATTCCGCCTCTTATTACAATCAAATTCAAATGCTGAAAGAAATGTTGCAACTGACCTTGGATCTCAACTTTTTCACTTTTGACAATAACATATACCGACAGACTAAAAGGAGTGGCCATGGGCACTAAATATGCTCCAGCTCTAGCCAACCTTGTGATGGGTATGCTAGAGGACAAAATAGTATACACATCACTTTTCTTCCATAACAGTATTAAAATATGGACTCGATATATTGATGATGTTTTTTGCATCATTGATGGGAACACAGAGGAATTTCAAGATTTCGTTCATTTATTGATCCAAAACTGTTATGACATACAGTTTGTAGGCGAATGCAATAAGAGTAGTATCAACGTTTTGGACTTGACAATAGAAATAGAAGGTACCCAGCTCTACACTAAGACTTTCAGGAAACAGACAGAGGTTAATTCCACACTTCATGCAAGTAGTTGTCATCATCACCCTACGATTCAGAATATACCATTAGGAGAGTACATTAGAACCAGACGTAATTGTCAACAGGATAAGCAGTTCAAAGAAGAATATTCGCTATTACGAGACCGTTTTAAAAACAGGGGTTACTTGGACAAATGTGTTAAAGCTGCTTATAAGAGAACCATACATATGCAACAACAATATACTCTTCAACCGAAAGCTGACAGAAACAAAGATGGACCAACTGGATCCTGCTTTATAACGCAATACTGCAGGGATCATCAGCAGATTCAACGAATATTAGAGAAACATTGGTATCTGTTGAAACTTGATGATCACATCACTAAAGTTATAGAGGAGAGACCTTGCATGATCTTCAAGAGAGCTGGGACACTTAAAACCATGCTCAGTCCATCACTATTACCAGACATTGAGCAAATGAATCGAATAACCTGGTTATCCAGCAACTTCAGTGGCTTCAGGAAGTGTGGCATGTGTACTCAATGTAGATATGCCCATCAACAAACGACGGAATTTACGGATGGTCATGGCAAGAAATGGTCCATCCGCCAGGGGATTAATTGTAAAACTAAATTTGTTGTTTATTGTATTGTTTGTGTTTGTAATAAGATTTACATTGGCAGCACCAAAAGAGAACTAAGAATACGTATTCGTGAGCATCTGGTGAAAATTGGCAGTCAAGACATTTCTTTGCCATTAGCAGAACATTGGCAAAGCTGTCATCAGATGCAAAATAAGGCGGATATTAGATTTATAGGCCTCAAGCAAGTTACACTGTGTAAACGAGGAGGAGATAGACTCAAGGCTTTGAGGCAGTCAGAAGCACGCACTATATGCTTCTTTAATTCCACCGTTACCGGCCTTAACAATGACAAGGAGATGGCCTCATTTCTGTAGAGTGTTTATATTATTTTTGTTTCTGTACATATGATGGGTCTAATGTCTCTATCTGTTTTAGTTAATTTACCGATATTATGCACTCACATTTTGCGTAAAGATAAGCATTCCCTTGTATTGCTAGTGGAGGAATGGGTAACTTAAGGGAACTGGCGACTAAAATGCAGGGTAGGGGCTATAGGATAGTCCAATATTAGGTTATGTGGGGTTTAGCACACATAATAATTTCTAAATAATAAATGTTCGTTTAGTGACTTTGTGTTATAACACCTTGGGACTTCATACATGACATTGCCTTTTGCATATGGGGCACAATTTGCATAGAAGCAAGTGATATGTTAGGAGACTTTAGCCAGTAATTAGGCTTGTTATGCTGGGAGATTTTAGCCGCTAAATTAGGCTCAGTCATATTCGATTATGTATTTTGATGGGGGCCGTGGTAGCTGCCCATTATAACAATTCTTGTAACAATGGAGTTTGGGAAGCACTGTGTTAACGCGCGAGTGCCTGTCCGTTTGTTCCCAGGTCTTACCAATCCAGTATGGCGGCACTAGTGCCTGCTGAACGCTTTAGCTATGGAGAGCAGGTGCTAGAAAGGCTCCCATGGCAACAATGTGACGCGTTACCATGGTTTCCTAAATGCCTCTTTAAGGATATTCAAAATGGTGCCGGCTGCCTTCGCAATGTGAGCAGCCGACGCAACTGAAACCGGAGTAATAGAGTAAGTAGATAATCTGTACTTACTCGAAATATGGAAATGCTTTCATTTCAGCCCGCACACAATCATTGAAAGCAAATGCTCTCACCTCACTTCGCACATACGCTGGTGCGAGTGTTTACATTTGTAACCTTCCCTGTCAGGACTGCCGTGCAAGATGTAACACAATGGCTATTCGACCTCTAATTCGAGTGCCTACAAGTATAATAATTGGGGCATGAATGCCGCGCTAACCTAATTAAAGCATTTGGCTATGAAAGTATAATATTAGCAGCCACCCCACAGTAATAAAGGTATGGGGACCAGTACCTGTATGGGTATCCACTCCACATTTGATATAGGTTGCCTTATTTTCACTATGGGTGACCGTTTGATGATCATATTATTAGACTAATTTGGGGTTATTTTTAACTCTTCAATTCTAGAGTTTCTGTCCTTGGGATTTGTCCCTATTACTGTATATCGGACAACAGTCCTACGGATTTTTTCAGAAGTACGTTGGGTAAGCAGATCGTCTAATGTATATCTTATGTTTTAGTTTTCTAAATCAGGATTCTCCTGAATCTTTCAATTGTACTAATGGGTACTTTTTGATTTTCTCTCTCCATTTACGTTTTGTTTTTACATCTTTGTGTTCACTGTGATGTTTTCTGAACCCAATCAATCCTCCCCTTCACCAACCCTTGTTTCTCTGTCTGAACCAATGGCATACATGTTTGCAAATTACCAATTTGATATGTTATTTGTAATTTTGAAAACCTTTGAATTGTGGTATGAATGGTAATACTTCAATATATTAATATATTTGTTTGAACTGACATAGCCCTTATTTGACATAGGCTCGTGGGAGCCGAAACGCGTTATCAAGTAGAGGGCTCATGCTAATAAACAACCCTTACTATTGGCGCTGAGTCTTGGAATCTTTTGTGGTTTTTCCTTCAAATAAGGGGACTGCAGAGGGACGTAATTTCACCAAAATGCCAGGGGTAGCGGAAGTGACATCACATGACCATTGACCTTCCCCTTACAGGAAGTGATGTCATTTGGCCTCCCACCCCATGAAGTGACATCACTGGAAGCGATGGAACACAACCTTTCACCCATTGACAAAACAGGAAGTGGCATCACAAAGCATTGTTTCTGAGTTTCTATACGAAAAATATGGTTAGATATCACTGTAAATTGATATACATTAATATCAGTGCGTATAGGCCCATATTACCAAATCACTGTGAATGCAAGCAGACGTCCAAGGCCAAACGATAATGATGTGTTGTTATATAGCATTTTCGCTTAAGCGCTTCATATAGAACAAATATACATACAATATCACCCAACCTGTGTTGGTACTCATTTATCAACCTCAGCGGTATGAAAGGCTGCATTGACCTTGCTAGGAGTAGAACCTGCAGATCACACACACATTGCCGCAGCCAGCGCTCAACCCACTGAACTATCTAATCCGCTTTAGCCATCAGAAAACCAGCCACTCCAGCTTTAGTTGCATTTTTTTAGGGATAGCAAGGGAGACCGCCGGTGAAGCAAGAGAGACCTCAGGGGTCGCACCCCTAAATGACGTCCATGGGCATGCAGGGCCAGCTAGAATTCTTTGCAACTTATTGTGGCCGGAAGGGAAAAAGCCTGCCTGATAGCGGTCCAGAGGCATTAATCAGCCCGGTGTAAAGGCTCCCTCCAGGTGAATTGCTTGCACCATCAGGCAACTGGCGGCCCTGCTTTAAGGGGATTGAGTTTCAGTCTGTGAACTCTAGACTGGATGGAGCAGCACCCCTCCCGCCTCTCCTCCCAGCTTCTGAATGTAAAAGGGAGGTCACCGTTCAGACACACGTGCGCGGCTGGTTGGGCTGACTTGTTATACGTTCCTAGAGGACGGAGGGGGCTAGGGGCGGCATTCTGAGCCGTGTTGGATGGTAGCTTTTGTGCAGCCACCCACAGCACCCAACGCTGAACCTTAAATTGAGTAACATTTTTCATTTAGCGCTTTGAGAGCATACCAAATGGCCAATAACATAACATAACATTGCTCAGTTTAGAGACGCAAAGGTAAGGGGCTGTGAAATTGGGGTGGGGCAGATGTAGCGGTACCACCTTCACTGCATCATCTCTGCAAGGTCCCAGGTTAATGGTTTTGTGAAATAAGATGAACAAAGAACGGCCTTGTTTGGGAAACTGATTGTATTTTTAAAGGCACCCGAGAGCAAAGAACACACTCAAAGTTGCATGGGTATAGCTAACATACTTGAGTTGAAAGGGGCAAAGCCATGCCTGAATTATTCAACATTCTAAATGCTGAATATTCCAAAATGACAGCATGACTTTGAAATTAGTTACATTAGGTTTTATTTCCATTTTTGGATATGGAGGCTGCATTTCCTTCAGATTGTGGTGGGGTCAGTGTTTTCAATAATAAGGTCTATTTCGAATAAATTAATACAACCAATATGCATGAATAACACACATTATCAATAAAACAACGGATCCCCTTGTCCAAAAGATAAAACGCAATCCAATTAACTAATCACGTCAGAGTAACATATTACAATTGCACCAAATTCCTATAGTCTATTTAATTCCGAATCCACGTTTTCCTGGTGGGCAAAATAACATTTCATGAAAGGCACATGATATATTCATTTTCAAGAGGTAATCAACGGTTTCCTTATAATCTAACTTAATTAGCACCAAGAGCATTCTTGTTCTCTGTGCTGTGAGGAAAAAAATGCTCCAAGCATCATCAAACTCTCAGATCTTAAACTAACGTTGCATACAGATGGAATGGACAACACTGATTAAAATGAAGAACGCTTCTATACTTGGAAACCTTAAATAACGTATAAGAAATAAATAAAGAACGCCTAACATAGGGGTGGCATTAATGCTTTCTATGATGTTGATACCACTCCCAAAAGAATAGTGCAGGCGTATTAGTATCCAGTGATAGTCCATGCCAAGCATCCTGATACACTGTGCAACTGCGGAAACATAATGGAGTTATCAGCCACCTCGCCGGAAACATAATGGAGTTATCAGCCACCTCGCCGGAAACATAATGGAGTTATCAGCCACCTCGCCGGAAACATGATGGAGTTATCAGCCACCTCGCCGGAAACATAATGGAGTTATCAGCCACCTCGCCGGAAACATAATGGAGTTATCAGCCACCTCGCCGGAAACATGATGGAGTTATCAGCCACCTCGCCGGAAACATGATGGAGTTATCAGCCACCTCGCCGGAAACATGATGGAGTTATCAGCCACCTCGCCGGAAACATGATGGAGTTATCAGCCACCTCGCCGGAAACATGATGGAGTTATCAGCCACCTCGCCGGAAACATAATGGAGTTATCAGCCACCTCGCCGGAAACATAATGGAGTTATCAGCCACCTCGCCTAACAAACAATGATGAGGGAATTATCCACATGTAAGGAGGCATTCAGAAAAGTCCAGGAGGCTTTTAATGCTGTCTTATCTTCTCTCTGCACCAGTTCTCGTTCATGGCTGTTCAGAAAAGTTTGCTTGATTGTGTTTTTGGTGACCTATTTATAGAATTACTTTTTCTTAAAAATGTAAAAGACGTAGATAACATAGTATTGATTTTATAGGAGCTAACCAGACATATAGAAGCCTCATCCCTGTACAAGGCGTACGCCAAAATCAGCCCACTGATAACAGCCTTATTATCAGACCAAAGCTGCCTCCCACATATGGCCTGGATATGGACCCAATGTTGGTTCCAAAGGAGTTATCTGGGTTGCACAAAAGAGCATGTCAGATGCAGTTGAACTATTAAATCCCAATACGGATTTAAAAATGTTCCGAATTGTAGGCGGTAGTGGTGAGCATGTTCAAAGTCTTGGAGCACAATGTACGTGATTTTGCATCCTATACTTTGAGGGCCCGAAAAACCGTTTACTCTATACATACTAGAGAAGAGCAAAATTCCACCATTAGCCTTATGCAAAAGTATAGCCACACAACTCACTTGCTATTTCCACAAGAAATCAGTGTAATACTTACCTCAATGTAGACATAGATGTTCACCCTTAGCAACTATGGTACTGATGTAACCAGCCTAATATTTAAAGTGTGAGTTAAGGTTGGATTTGTTGTGGTACACAGTGAGTGTTCGTAGATATAATTATCTGGTTAAATGTGTAGTGGTAAGTAATAGTTTTTAGTGGCATAAAATGAATGTAGTTTGTAGGTTTATGGTTGCATTTGTAGTAGTATGTAGTAAATGCAGTAGTATGAACTGGGTGGTTGGCTCTTAAATTTGTTATTTCCACTGTTTGTAAATTTTACTTTTTGTTAGAGTAAACTTAACTCGAGGAAACCCCTCCTACCAGAGTCTTTTATACAAATATATAGGCAATAAAGGGCCGGAGGGCCTGATATGTGCTTTTCGGCATTGTGAGGTCAATCATTTGAAGTACACAAAAACAGCTCTCCTGAAGGACGTAGTGGGTTAATATACTGGCCCTCATTACGAGGTTGGAGGTAACCATGCCACAATTAGCGGCATGGGTACCTCCTTACCGCATACCGGGTCTGGGTTCCTCAAATGAGGACTTACCGGGCCATCCCAACCTTGGAGGACCCGGTAATTCCTCGTTCGAGGAACCCGGACCCAATACATCCCCATTCCCATTCGAGCTCCCCTAGGGCTCAATGGGAATGTGGAAGGAGCTAACAACGGGCCCGTTAATAACGGGCCCGTTGTTAGCTCCCTGGTCTCCTCGCGGGACCCGGTAAGGACACCTGGTTTTACCAGGCGCCCTTTGCGGGTCCCGCGAGTAGACCTCGTAAGAGGGCGGAACGGGTTTACCGGCACCATCACCATTACCGGTGCCGGTAAACCCATTCCGCCAACCTCGTAATGAAGCCCACTGTCTGTTTTTATATTGCAAGATGAAAACCGCAATAAACCTGTTATGATCACCCTAATAAGAGGAATTAAGACTTGTTCTTCTAGGGTTCACAGGTTGGCACTGTGACTCTGCCCTGTCATGCAACACGGGCATCATCCTTATCCTGAAGACCCTGGTGTGTACAACAATGAAAAGACCGCTTGGTGAAGTTGAGCGTTATTCCGACATGGGTGAATCTTTGAGGATTTATTCAGCAAGTACACAAATATGGGTTGGGGATTCCAGGTTGGGTATGTTTAATAACCTTTTTTGCTTGTTTTACTGCTGTGGTTTTATTGAGCATTTACTTTTCCACCCTGAAATAGTTCTGACAAATAAATGGGAGCGGTAGGTTAGGTAGGCAGGTTTTATTTCTAAATACTGCAGGTTCCAGATGTACTCATCTGGGTAGAGTCTGAATTCAAAAAGTCTCGGGTAGGAGGTGTTTCCTCGAAAAAGACCCTATGTCTGCATTTCTGGCTTCGGTAGGGAAAAAAAATTTGGGATCAGAACCAGAATAGGGCTTGGTTAACAGAATGATTTTGGCCAGGGTATAAATTGGGAAAAACAATTGCCTGTATGTTGAGCGTCCATTAGCCCTTTCAGGACTACTTTGCAGAGTGCCTGGTAAAGTTCCCTTCCACTCTCTGGACCACAAAGGAGTGGAGTCAAAGAGTGTATGTTAGAGGCGCAAGGGAGCACTGAGCATTTGAGAATCTAAACTAGGGAGAGACAATGGGCAAGGGATCATCTAAACAGGCACAGACACCTCCCTATTGGCTTGCCTGCACCCTATATGTTATTGAACTTTCATAGCCCAACTTGCGATTTTCTAGGCTTCTGGTATTTTCTCACTAGACTTACCAAACACACTCAATCCCCCATAGACAGGACCTTTAACTTGAACAGAGTAACACGCTTTAAAAGAACAGAAGGAGAATATAAACCCAAAATAATGACGGGCGTGCACAGCTTTGCTAGAAAGAGCGACAGCTAGGTGTAATAACAGTAGACTAAGGGGACTTGGGGAGGTCAATGATAGACTGTGGGGACAGAAAAAATAATTGAGAGCTAGGTGTGGTGGAAAAAGCATGCACATGTGCCCTCAAATCATGGAGGGGAAAACAGAGACTGAACCAAACGAGTAGGCTAAAGAATCAGCTGAGGATGTAGTGGAGTTATTTACAAACATACATGCAGCAGCAAGAGCGGGCCCAGAGACAGGTGGACAGACCACAATAGCCCCTTGTGAGACTACAGCTTTAGCCGATTGAGTCCTCAGCACCCAAAATACCTGAACCCAGTCACATGGGAGCCCAAAAAGAGGGCGGGGCTTTTCAGACCCACCTCCCTCGTACACATCATTTCTGATGATGGGAGGCACAGTGTATAGAAGAGATTCAAGAACCCTTTAGACAAATGCTGGCTGGGTACGAAGTAGATGGGGGAGGGCACCAATACCCCCAACTTGTCCCCATACATGTCACATGGCCACCAGGCCAAAGAGTTCCCAAGGATTAGCGATGAACCACAGAAATGTATAGAAGAACTGAACCCTGTTATACAATTCTACAACCCCTCCTGGGCAGATGTGAGAAAGGTAATGCCATTAGAGGTGAGGCAGCGACTCATACGAGAGGGCAACCTTGCTGGATGCAGATCCTGGTAATGGGGATGATCTGGTATAAGCTAGAGAAAGAATAGCCACCACCATTCCTGAGATATGCGTAAGTAAAACTAACTGAACCAAGATACGAAACTGTAAACAAAATAAAGGCAAATCCATGGCAGACTACCTAGAGGGACTGAAAGTAGTATTTGCACAACATTTAGATATTACCAAGTCTGATGAAAACTCACAGGAAGCTATAGCAAACTCCTTCGTAACTGGACTGTTGCCCAAGGTACAAGCACAACAGAAGAGCATATGCATAGGACGGCAGACTAAACCCTTAGTGGAGTCAGTAGTGGTTGTGAATCACAGTGTGGCTTGTCAAGAGCAGAGGAAGGAAACCTTTAAGGGTAATGCAAAGCTTACAGGGACAGAGACAAGGACGGCAGAATACCACACTAAAGGGGCAGTTGGGCCAGCTGAATCAGGGAAGAGGCGGTCTACCCCGGGACAAATGGGGCATGCTGGACCCGGAGAGGGTTAAACAGGGCAGCAAGACCAACAAAGACAATGGGGACAGCAGGTACAATAGAGCCACCAAGGACAACAAGGTCCCTGGATCCCCCAGGGATCCTGTAGAACATTGACAAAGCCTTTAGTTTGCAACTGCTCTAAACCGGAGAGACATTGGAAGATTGAGTACCCCTACAGGCCACTTAGCCCATACTTCCAGGGGGATCAATGGCAGGCCAATACTTCAGCGACTCCCACTGCCAACACAGCTCCTTTCCCTGATCCCAATTAAGTGGCTCCCAACCCTTTTCCGAATCTGAATTCCCCTAAATTTGACCCCGGACAATGCCACATTCACCAAGGTAACCAAGACCCATTTGGACTACAATAGGATAAGGAGATCTTAGAGAACCCATTGACCGAATCAGCCTATATGTGCAATGTGATGCAGAGGGGATATCAGTACCCTGTTTGGTAGACAGTGGGGCAAGCAGATCTAGCCTACAAATGGGTTGCTATCCGAATGTGACGATATTCACTGAAACTGTGAGGGCAGTGGGCATCGCAAATATTCCTATTTTACACCCACTATCGCTCTAGGACCTATACCTGATACACAAATCTTTCTGCTAAGCCCTTCACATCCAATCAACCTGCTAGGCAGGGACCTGCTCTGCAAGCTTATATAGAGATGGGGTTTTCCTAAGTGCCCCTTCTTCGAATGTCTAGCTACAGTCCAAGTCGATTCAGAGGAGAAACCATCAACAGGAGAGCAATGGCCTGATTAACTCCATCTGGTCGATCCATGACAATGAGGTAGGGTACTGTGATGATTCCATCGATTTTGTCACTTCTCCCCAAGAGGGGTGGGGGGGGGCCTTTACCATGAGGCCAGGGAGGTGAGGCCGCTAAGCTACCCGATAGTTCCCCTCGGGTTGGTCCACAGTGGGAGGATCTCATGGGGAGGGACTCCCCCTTTGGGAACAAGGATGAACATCTAGGGTACAGTCCTAATGAGAAAGTCACACAGGCCCACACTTTCACCCCTCTGTTTTTTGCTAACCTCTTTCTAGACAGCAGATCAATGTCTTGTTGCAAGGTAGAAAACCTGAGTATCCTTGCAAACACTAAGATGAAGAAGAGCTACATGAACCTAAGTAATTCAGGTACTGGGACGAGTTGGCCCGTGGAGTTATGAAAATGGATCCTGTGAAAGAGAGGACTGGGCCCAAACCAGGCTGGCAACATTGTATAAAATCAACAACAGACTCATATTGTTGTCAAGCCAGCCCCACAGTAGCAGCAGGTGTGGAAGCTGTCAGACGCTGGAGCAGTTGCACACCCGAGAGCAGAGAATGGCAGTATGAAGTGGAGGGTGTCTCTCCAGGACCGAAGTCCAGAAACATACAGGCGGGGCAGTGGTATGAACACTGTGAGAAGTGGGACAATGCAGTTCTACCCTATTACCAATACTGCAGGGAGACAAACCACACATACCAGACAGCCGCCAAAGCTCAAAAGCAGACCACTGGAGGAAGCAAGCGGATGACCAGCTCGAGTCACAAGAAGTGCCGCCACCATACGCAAAGGTCCCTGAAGGTAACCAGAGGTACGAGCAGGCCGCCAGAGACAGGGGGAGTGCAAGAGGTTCTCCAAAGTACTTTGCAAGGGTCACTGGGTTGAGGAAAAGACAAAGAAGGCGCTGGAACCCTGAGAAACTGACAACAGAATTAAGGGGAAAGCTTTCTAATTGAAGGTGGCCAAGGCAATCCCACTGACCACAAGGGAAGGGCCGGAAGGACCCCAGAGAAGTTGCATTATGAGTCATCTTCCTTGTGGCAGTCCATGGCAGGAGAATGAACCAAGGGGGCTGGGTAAAAGAACAGAACCAAAGGTCATGGACCCAACACTAAATAATGTTCAATGTGAGTAGTCCTCATCCTTGTGGCAGTACTGTGCAGAGGAGTGAGCCAGGTAGCTCACGTGCAAAGAAGAGAAGAAGAAAAGGAAGATTCAAGTGAAGGGAGCCATTGCCGCTGGACTTGGTGATTGTGGCCAATCCTACCAGGAGAAGGGAGTCATTCTCCTGGTACTCACAAACCAGGTACAATTGTTTAGAAGCCAGGGAAAAGGAGTCATTCCCTCTGGTTACAGCGTTGAACTATGCAATGGCCTTTCAGCCAAGGGGAAGGGAGGCATTCCCCCTGGCTAATTTTGTGTAATATAATTTGAGGATTTTCAACCAGGGAAGGGAGTCATTTCCCCTGGTTTTTGGCTGGAAGAAGAACATACTTGTTTGATTTGTGACATTTTGGAATCTAATACCAGGAGAAGGGAGTAATTCACCTAAGAATGGAACTTTAAGTTGTTAAGACTTTAGTTTGAGGCGTATGGGACAGAGATATGAGTTTACACACAATGGTGAAGTCTTTAAATTATGGACATTCTGACAGACCTATTAGTATTTTAGTTGAGGCAGGAAAAGCCCTCTCACAGTTAGGGGAAGTTAGGCTTTCTCTTGATTTTCATTTGACTAGTAAATGTCTATAGCCCCAAACATACCGCTTGTGTGTCAGTCTCCTCCTTCTGCACCCTTACATTACATACACACAACAGAGCTGGTCAAGATAAGGATTTATCCCTAATGCTCCAGCAAATAAAGGAGCAAGCCGAAGACCTAAGGGGTGGTTACTTACCTTGGTGGAGACTGTGTTCGACTGGGAGACCGAGATTAGCTCCCTGGACCTTCAACTAATCATAGCCAGGAACAAGAAGGGACACAATTTACTTATCTTCAATGTGTACAACCACTGGCAACTCTACTGCTCATGCAAGATCTAATTTCTAGGTGGAATTGTTGTATGCCCAACAAACTCCACATTTTGGTACTTGGAGACTTCAATTTGCAATTTGACCCCCTAGGAGAGTTAGAAGGGCTGTGGGATGAGCAAGATTCAGTGTGGGAGATTCCCATACTAGAAGCAGAATATCCTCCCCAAGGACAAAAGAAGGCTGTGGACTCAGCCGGGATACTGCAAGGGCTCAACCTAAGGGCCTGTAACAGACGATTCAGTAATGACCAACCAGCAGGGAATACTTTCTTTGGTCACGAGAGTTCTTGTAGGATTGATTTTATTTTAATATTAGCTAGTGATTGGCGGGTGGTGGATAACTTTGCTATTCTCAATAGAAGGCAAAGTGATCACAAGCCCCTTACTTCAACGATTAAACTAAGGGAAGTGTGAACAGGGAATTCAATCCAGTCTTCATCTATAAGGGTGACAGGACATTTACTGTCAAGTGGTACAACCTAGCATCTACCGAGGCCAAATAATGTATCTATTTAATAGTCCTGGAGAAGATAGAGACCATCTGCAATGACGAATTTAGTGAGATGGACGTGTCTTGCAAGCAGCCTCTTTCCTTTGGTCACTCCACCAGCACCTGAGATCAAACAAATTGACAAGAAGAAGTGAAGGTGGGTTTGATAGTGACTGTAGGTTAGCCAAGTCAATGGTAAAGACTAAAACGAAGCATATCATAAGTCCAAGTGGGAAAACCTGCTGGCGGCAGCTAGCAAAGGGGATTCAAAGGCATTCTGGTTTTTGGTATCAGGCAAAAAGGAATAAGGCGTAAATACACTTCATTGCATTATATGATATGATATGATATGGTATTTATAACGTGCCTATACACAAGTGTTTCAAGGCGCGACAAGGCAAGGGAGAGGAAACAGAGGGAAGACAGAGAAAGCAATCCTACTAGGCCAGGTGACATTCAGATCGCGCAAGTGCAGGGGAGGGGGGAAGGGGAAAAGTGCAGGGGGAAGGGGAGGGGCAGTGCAGTACTTAACAGTAAAATAAATAAGACAATAAATAAGAGTGCGGCCAACTGGTGGCAAGTTCAAGGGTAAGTGCAGTGGCTTAGCCACTTTCATGGCATATACAAAGCTGTTAAAGATAACGAGACTACTGTTGGAAACCCGGGGACATTAGATGATAGGGTGCAAACAACAAAGATTACCATAAAAGAAGTATACCATTTTATTAACAGTTCTAAGGGTTAGAAGGCCCCGGGCCCGGATAGGGTGTCCATAGATTTACTGAAAGATGGGCCCTATACATGGACACCCGGTGCCCTATACCTGGAGGTTTTTTACAGCAATACTTAAGTTAAATAAGGAGCCGGATTACTGGTGCTTAGCAGAAATTGTGCCAATTTACAAAAATGGCGGAAGAGAGAATCCTGGCAACTACAGGCCAATATCGTTGTTCGATGCCTGCGTAAAATTTGCTGTGAAAGTAATTCTTAAACAATTACAGTATTGGGTGAATTTAACCAATTCACCTTCAGGCGGGATTCCAGCAGGGGGCCAGTACTGTCGACCAATGCTTTTACGTATCCATCATCCTGCAAAAATACACAGTCTTAAAGAAAATTAGGGTGTACATGGTCTTTATAGATTGGAAGACAGCATTCGATTGTGTGCCGGAAGACAAACTTTGGCAGGTCCTGGTGAGTAGGGATGTGCCGGATCAACTATTGACTGTTATTCACCAACTTTGCACAGACAACACAGCCGTCGTGTTGTAGGGACTTGCAGTGGAGACCACTTGCTCGTTTAGGGTAGAGAGGGGCATGTGGCAAGGCCCAGCCCAGCTCCTGTTCGGTATGTATATCAATTAAGTCATTTTAGAATTACTGGTTAAATGTTCAGTAAAGGCATTTGATTCACAGAGGTTGGGTGCCGACAAATTTCCATCACAATTCTTCACGGATGATGCCATTCTACTGGCAACATCACTGATGGGGCTATAACATAGCCTGGGCTGTTTTGTCAACAAATGCCATCAAATGAGTTTGAACAAAGCTAAGACAAAGGTGATGGTGTTCAGACCTAAACAATCGAAACCTTGCGACTGTCTCCTCGAGGTGGAAGGCACCAAACTAGAACAGGTCAACTTTTATGACTATCTTGCTGTAAGGTGTTTAGATATTGGCTCTTGGTCTGAAAATAGTGCTGGCCTCAGGAAATTCTTTGCAAGCCATGGTGAAGGTGCTGTTTCACTGGCTATTGATATTTATAAAATACAAACTACCTCAGCAGCCTTGTATGGTGCTGAGTTACTGTGCCATAATGATTGACAAAATTGGCACTCATCAAAAATACTTTTTTTAAATTGCTCCTCCGGCTCCCGGTTATCTAATGGATCAGGCTCTGGGCAACTCTGGAAATTTCAAAGTATAGAGAGGCTCTAAGCCACATACTCAAGTTTGCAGGAGGGCATTCTCTACATTGGGTAGAACATATCAAACAGCAGATGAATGGCCTTAATTTCAGTAATTTTTAGCTGAATTCAGCGACAATAACAATAAGCAATAAGCGTGATATGCAACTTGCAGCTCAGCGTGTTATGTGTGACAACTGGAAAATTCTTGTTTATGCTTGAAAGTAGGGACACATTATCTGGTTTAGATTTGAGGAATATCTTGATTTTATATCCCTTGCCTATGCAGGAGCACTTTATATTGAGTTTAGGACAGATAATCGTAAGGTTTCCAAATTCACTCGAATTGGAAAGACTATAACTGCCATCTGTCCACTGTGTGGTACTGATGTAGAAAATATCTCACACTTTACGATTCTGTGACTCACCTGAGGACTTGAGGGCACTGTATTTGTTTCCATTATTTAAGGAGGCCTGCGTCCGCAGATTAACGGAAGCACTATTGCTATGTCAAATGACTGCTGACCTAAACATTGTATTTATTGTGGCAGAGTTTATTTATTGAGCTTGGTCTCATAGTGACTATTTGATCAGGCGGTCATTGGATGCTTAACGGCAAATGTGACCTTTTTTCTATTTTTCCTTTAGATTCATTTTATTAACAAATTCCCATTTTATTTATGCACATTGCGATTGATGAATTGTATGTTTTTAGTGATTTCAATTGTTTTAATGTATATGTTTTGTCATCTTTTATCGAATGTGCTGTTATATATTGTTTGCTAAAGACTTGAGTGTCGACTATAGCTCATTAAACTGAAACTCTTTAAACCCAAAGCAGAGCAACGGGTCACTGCCGTCATTAAGGCACTTTTGAACCAAGGCATACTTGTCCCTACTATGAGTGCATCTAACACTTCGATTCTGCTAATTAAAAAGCCAGGAAAGGCCATGTGGCATTTTATCCAAGACCTAAGATCCATGAATGCAGCAGTTATCCTTTCTTCCCGGTGGTACCAAACCCTGTGACGATGCTGTTGTGCATTCCACCCAACAAAACATACTTTACAGTAGTAGACCTATGCATGCTCAGCTTCCTTCTCTGTCCCTATAAGGAACAATAGTCAATATTTGTTTGTATTTTCACACAGAGGTATGCAGTACATCTGGACCAGTTTGCTCCAAGGGTGCATTGACGTAAAGAAAGACTTAGATGATATAAAGTTACCCAACAGGTCGGTCCTAATTTAGTACTTAGATGACTTGTGACTTAATGATTGCTTCACCATCATATGAGGCTTGCAAACAGGACACTTGGGTCCTACTGACCGCTCTCGCTGAAAAGGGACACAAAGCACCCACAACCAAATTGCAACTGTGCAGGCAAAGAGTTCATTATTTAGGACAGGATATAACCGTAGGGCTTCGTTTGATAGCACTTTCCAGAAAAGAGGCTGTGCATAAGATTCCGAAACACAGGCTGTAACACAGATAAGGGCATTTTTGAGAGTAGTCAGGTACTGCCAACAAGGGATCTCAGGACAGGCTAATATTGTTAAGCCAATTCAGCAATGCTATAGAGCAAATCCTATAGAGCACCTACAGTGGGCACCAGAGGCTGAGGAAACATTTGTTAGAAAAACAAAAATAGTGTGGAAAGCGCCTCAGCATTACTTCCCATTTACAAGAAGGGGTTTATACTGTACTGTCTCCAACCCAAGCCTCCCTATCGCTGATACCTACACCAGTGCTTCCTCCATAAAGACCCTCACCAACATCCTCTTTGTTGTTCCCTGTCCACGCCGATGGACTCCACATATGGTCTGTCCTCTCTCCTTTTACCTCCTCTCCCATTAATGGTAGCACCAGGTGGGAGGCCCTCCTGGCCCCATTCCACTATTCCAAGACCATCATTAATGTCTCATTAAATGGCACCGTCTTGGTCCAGAGCCCTCAGGCCAATCTCCTCCTTTTAGATAGACTCTCCCCAAGTCTTATCAACTTCCTTCCTTCTCCTGCTATTCCTACCTACCGCTCTCTGGCTCCTCTGCTGCCTCCTTCCTCTGTCACCTCTCTGGCACTCTATGCTGCTTCTTTGGCCGCTCTGCTGCCTCATTCCTCTGCCACCTCTCTGGCACCCTCTGCTGCTTCTCTGGCCGCTCTGCCTTCTCCTTCCTCCGCCACCCCTGTGGCACCCTTTTCTTCCTCTCTGCCATCTCCTCCTTCCTCCTCTGCCCATTCTCTGGCCCCTCTAACACTTCAGCAGGGCCTATCTCATGCTTGTACCACTCCACGAAAGGTGGCAATCTGCTCCACTTCGCTACTCTTAGCTCTCTCACTCTGCTGTCAAACACTCCTCGGACATCTGCCGTCTCCTTGAAGAGCTTGATTTTGATGTACTTGGTCTCACCAAGACTAGGTTCACAGCCAGCTCTTAAAAGAGTTTTGACATTTTACTCCCTGTTGGCTACAAGATCCTCTCCGAACCCAGAACCAACCATCCTGGAGGGATGATCTTCCCAGAGTGGATGCCTGCTTCTGTCATTCCTACGCAGGCCTAGTCCTTCTTTGAATGCCTGGTCTGCAGGCTCTCTATCTCTCCTGGCCTTTTTCTCACTGTGGCCACCATCTAGAGGCTGCCTGGCCAGGTCGCCTTCTTCCTCTCTGAGTGGGCTAACCTCTCCTCCTCCCTCCTTCCCTCTACCTCTCAACTTCTCCTCCTCTGAGACCTCAACATCCACTTAGATGCTTCCTCCTCTGGGCTCTTTCGCAACCTCTACGACTCTGTCTCTCTCCCTATTCTTCCCTCTGGCCCAACTGACTCTGCAGGGCACACCCTGGATGTTCTGATCTCATCAAATCCCCCCCCCCTCCAACCCTCTCACGACTCCTTTCTCTTGGACTGATCACTTTCTTCTCTCCTTTCACCTGTCACTCTCGGCCATCAGGCTAGGCCGACCCCAGCACTGCCACCCACCTTCTCGGTTATCCGGCCCATGAAGCGTGTGTTAGTGGAGGCTTTTGCCACTACTTTCTCTCCTCCTCCTACACCCTTGGCTGAATTAGACTCTGACACAGCCCTCTCCAACCTTCATCTCTCAATCTCTGGATTTCCTTGCTCCTGTCACAAGGATCCGTTTGAAGCTTGCATCCAAGCCTGTATCCAAGTGCAACTCGTGGTACAATTTCGACCTCGCCACCCTTAAGCGAAAATGTAGGGTGGCTGAGAGGAAGTGGAGGGCATCAGGCTCATCCACTGACAAACTGGCCTGCCGCCTTCTCCAAAGGCAATACAGACTCTTTGTCCTTTCTAAGAAGAGAGCATACATCCAGGCCCTCTAAAGCATTTTCTTGTGCACCCCCTCCTTAAGAAGCCCTTTACTGATCCTTTTACTCTGGCAAACTACCGCCAAATCTCCATCACTCCTTTTGTGGGCAAACTCCTGGAAAATGTGGCCATCTCCCAGCTTATGCTACATACTGAATCTGTTGGTTGTCTCCAGAGCAGCCAGAAGCATGGAAACTGCTCTCCTCAACACCCTTGAAGACTTACTCTCCAATCTAGCTCTACCCTTTCTTCTGTCCACATTCTCCTTGATCTATCCTCTGCTTTTGACACGGTCAACCACAACATCCTGCTCAGTCGGCTCTGTGACAACCTGGGCATCTCTGGTCACGCCCTAGGCTGGTAGACCTCATTTCTCTCAGATTGATCCTCCCAGGTCCAACTTGGGTCTTTTCTCTCTTGTATCTCTATCTCTACATGTGGTGCTCCCCAGGGGTCTAACCTCTCTCTATGGCTCCAAACCACTACCTGGCACCTCTGGCTCACTGCAAATCTTCCTTCTGTTCTAACTTTAATTGTTATGTGGATAACACTGAGCTCTCCTTCAGGCTCCCTTCAGCCTCCTCTGCTCCTTCTCTCATACCTGACTGTTTGTCCACAATTCAGGAATGGTGTGCTTCCAACAATCTCAGGCTTAATGCCAGTGCGACTGAGATCCTCTTCATTGGGACACCTGCTCCTGCCTTCCCTCCCTCACTCTGGCCACCCGCTCTATGCCCTCTACTTGCAACTTCCTTTGAGGCTAAGAACCTTGGTGTCATCTTCAACTCCACCCTCTCCTTCTGTCCTCACAGCTTTGATGTCTCTAAGAAGTCACACTATCAGCTGCACCTCCTCAGAGGTATTCTTTCTTTTCTCACTTTCACCCAGAATCTCACTATCTCCAGAGCCCTGGTCCTCTCTAGGCTGGACTACTGCCAAAGCCTCTTTCTAAATCCGCCTGCCTCTACTCTTTGCCCTCTACAGCTAATCCAGAACAGGATTGTGTGACTTGTCCTTGTCCTCAAGCCCAGGAATTGTATCTCTCCAGCCCATCTCTCCACTGGCTCCCTGTGGCTGCAAGGATCAAGATCAAGACCCTCTGCATCAACTACAAGGCTTTCTTAGGCCGAGGGCTGCACTACATCCAACTTTCCCTTCCTAAGCATCTTCCATCTCGAGCCCTCCCCTCATCCACCTCCAACTCTCTAAGGGTCAGACGCTTCTCCAGGCAGTGAGTGGGGGGTAGATCTCTGTCCTCGGATGGGTCCTCTCTCTGGAACAGCCTCCCTGCCCCTCTCAAACCTGAGCAGAACCAGCTAAGGTTCAGGAAGCAACTCAATACCTTCCGTTTTGCTTCTGCATTCTCTCTCCCTCTCCCTTTCTGATGTCCCTGTATGCTGCACATTCGGGTTACCTGGCCACCCACTGAACCTATGGGACCAGGCTCCTGCATGATCAGTTGCCCTTGCACTTCCTCGGGGGCTCCCAGCCACTTAGGCACTGTATTAGCAACGCTACAATCACCTGACTATCTGTACTTATGAGCCACCTCCCTGGCAGCACTTATGAATTCCTTCGCACCCTCCCCTCCGGCTCCCCACATGCACTTCTTCCCCTAGCACCCCATGCCCGCACTTGTGCAATTTGACTTACACACGGCCTAGTAAGATCGTTGTTTTGTTCTGTTTTTGTCTTCCCTTCCTTGTCCTGTCGCACCTAGAATCACTTGTGGTAGGCGCATTATAAATGACTTATCATATTGTATCATACTGCCATGAGAGGAAGGGTTTCCACTAGCTGGCCTGACTCAAAAACCTAGAACACATCACAAGCCATTAGCTTACTAAAGCAAAGAATTAGACCTGGTTGCAGCAGGCATGCCCCCTTTCTTAAAAGCAGTTGCAGCAACCGCACTAGCATTGAAGCAGTATGAGAATATGTTGTTGGTATCACCACTTGAAGTTGCAGAGCCCCACTCAGTTGTCTCCCTATTACTAACAACCAAAATGTTTGTATCAAGTGCGAGTAATTATGAGATTCCATCCTAAACTCCTTCAATATTACATGTATCAGATGCTCAGTACTGGACCAAGCATCTATGCTCCTTACGTTTGATGATGGAGAACCAAACAATACTAAACATCCACATGACTGTGTAAGCATAACCATTTGCTGGTTTACCTCCCAAACTTATTTGACTGCAGTACACATAACCAGAGATGATCTTACCTATTTCAATGATGGTTCTTGTTATTGAGTCAAATATGGAAATTGGTCAGCTGGTATGTACTATGTGAACCTAGGGAGGTGGGGAAGAGCAGAACATGACCCCAGGTTACGTCAGTGCAAGTGATAGAACTCATAGCCCTTACAAGAGCATGGTGCGTAGCTGCGCAACAGTCAGCCTATACAGACTACGTTTATGCCTCCGGGGTGCCACACAACTGTGGGCAGCTCTGTGAACAGAGACAATTCTTAACATCGACAGGGTCCCCCACCAAAAACTGCCAATATGTTAAGCCTCTTTAGGAAGCTATAATGCCACATGAAAAGATATCCATCATCAAATGTACAGCACATCAGTACTTAGACAATGAGATTAGCAGTGGAAATAATGATTATGTAGACCAAACTGCCACATTGGCAGCCATTCTAGACTCAGAAGATGAATATGTCCTCCCTGTCAAGACGTCTCCTCCTCCTTTGATATGATGCAGGAAAATGCATGTGCCATTGAAAAAGATAATTGGATAAGGAAAAGCAATTGACTAAATGAAGACTCTATGGCGAGATGACCAGGGTTGATTAGTGGCACCCTGAATAATACTACTATAATACTACTGTCACGTCTTGTTAGGCTACATGATGTCTAGGCCTATGTAGGTTGAGAAGGAATGATTATATCTTTGAACCAAAGGTGGTTTGCATTGGAGTTTTCAAAAATGGAAAAAGAATACTGCAAACATTGCAGCATTTGTCTCCAGCACAATATGGGAAAAACTGTAACTGCCCCACAGCGAGCACACCCTCCCACATATGTCCCATTTGTAGGTCTGCAGATACATTTCCTAACGCTTCCACATAGTAATAATGGGCAATACCTTTTGGTTATTCTATAGCTGGTTTCTGTCTGGGTGGAGGCCTACCACAATAGGAAGGCAGATGCTATGGCTGTTGTAACAAAAGTTGAGAAATACTGTGTGCCGAGGTATTGAGTGCTACTCTATATAAACAGCGACGAGGGCACTCATTCTGTAAATAGCGTGATTAAGTCACTAATGCCTACCTTAAACATACAGCACTATTATGCATTGCCCCCAATGCCTACAATCAGTGAGGGCAGTGGAGAGGCAGAATGGAGTAGTAAAGAATACATTGGCCAAGCTCGGCCTTACCCCTTGTACTATTTAGTTGCCAAAGTACACCAAATATAAAAACTTAACTTAGCCTTTATGAGGTATTGTATGGCAGGTCAATGTGCTTACCCTTCTCCCCAGCTGTTCTTGATAACTTGCACTTGACTGATGACAGATTACTGGGGTATGTAAAGTGCCTAATCTCCTCTTTCACTTCTGTCCACAACCCGGTGAAAGCAGCCCTCCTGAAGACATACTCTGCAACCAGGTGACTGAGTCCTCATGAAGATACCCAGTAGAAAGCCAGCTTTGGCTCCAAGATGGAGGGGCCCTCTCCTAATCCTGTAGGCATTCAACTTTGACCCTTGACATGACCCAGTGGAGGTGGGCTGCACCAACAATACCATGAGAACATTGCAACTGTTTGTGCTGTGTGTTCTGTGATAAATCTGAGGGTATCATCACTTCTTTCCCTGAGGTAACCTCTCCCTATGTGAACAGGGGATGACAGCTGCTACCTGTTCCTGCCCCTAGGGGGTGGCTATATGAGGAAGGACCACCCGGGGAGAGGTGACCCTCGAGGGAAAAGATATGACATCTTCGGGCAAAGACACATATCCCCCATTTCCCTTTAGGGATGTTTCCTTAATTCCTCAGCCCTTAATGGCTTTTTGCACCACTCATACTCATTCATGCACTGAATCCAGCATTAATATTCCCAGAAATGCTAACCAGGGCAAAACATTAGTTACTGAGACGAGGAAGAGGCAGGGAGAAGTAATAATTGCTCCTGAAAGAATCCCATACCAGCTTCCTCAACAACATATAAATAATCATCCATCTACTACTGAGATGAGGAACAGACAAAGAACAGTAAAGATCACTAAGGCCGGGAAACCTACACTGCGGTCTAGTCTTTGGAAACTCTTTAATCAGACCGGGAAATTTAAAACTCACACAGCCGAAAGTAATGAGGGAGAGCTGCTGATGTTGAGCTGCGCGTTACCTGCATGATCACCGTCTGGAACGTTGTGGGAGAAGACGCCTTGGGAAATTTTGCCAAAGCTAATCCTCCCAACAGGAGAAGGAACCGGAGTGCATAGGATGCACTGCCTGAGAGGGAAATGCAGCAGAAACCAAAGACCGGCACGGCAGAGTCACAGAGGATGACAGGTTGCATGGCGAGCCCACAATTCGATTAGAAAATACGAAGCAAGATGTGAAAGACACTTGGAGCACCCGGTAAGTCAAGGGAAGCAAAGAGGGTTACCAGGTTGCCTGAAAGTTTGCACTGCTTCGAAGTAGCTATCTGCAAACACATATGTGAAGAAGCTAATAAATATAAAAGCTATACCACGAGTGAGTTAACTGAAGTATGTGAAGATGCTAAAAGTCCCATAAGCTATTCCACGAATGGGTCACTGAACCCGCATCTTAAAGGGACAGAAAAGAAAACCAAGTAAAGGTGAAGGAACTTGAGAGAGGAGCAAGAGCCTTTTATAAGAAGGAGAGAACCATTCAAGAAATGATGCACCAACATTGGGCTGCTGTTGTTCCAGGGGTAAAAGAGAATTGTAATAAAATTATGATTTGAAGGTCCTGGCAGAATAGTAAACAAGGTGAAGAGAATTCTAAGAAAGTTAGGATATGAAAGTCCTGGCAGGAGAGTACACCAGGTGAAGGGAATTGTAAGAAAGTTAGGATATGAAAGTCCTGGCAGGAGAGTACACAAGGAAAAGAGAATTGTAATAAACCCATGGTGTGAAAGTCCTGGCAGGAGAGTGTACCAGGTGAAGATAAATATGTAGAAAACCGTAAAGACGTTCTGAGAGAAGAATAAACCAGGCAAATTAAGTGTTTGTTAAATTACAGGATAATCCGTAGGAAGTCACATGCCCTAGGATCTTGAACTATTTGAAACATGATTCTTTGTTTTGAACTTACCTGCAAAAAGGAACCTAGGGAAAGGAACTTTTTTCCGCCCGAGACCTGTGCGTGCGCCAAGAGAGAGAAGCCATCCTCTTGAGCTACAAGAAACTACCATGTTGGTAACAGGAATCTGGGTAAGGGAGCCATTTCCTGGCTCTGTGAACACTGACCACTTGGAACTTCTGGTTGGAGTTATATTTTATTGTGAAAATGGAACATGTGTGCACCTTGAGATCCAGAGAGAATATCCGTTCACTTTACTGTACATTTTTAGAGTAAGGAGGCCAGAAAGGATTTCAGACACAGAATGGCTTTTTACTTTGGACATCTGGACAAGGGCATATCCCTTCGTTTTTGGGTGAGGTAGGGACATACTTTCTAGGATAGGGATAGTAAGGCATTTCCACAACCCTTTTGATTTTAAGTAAAAGTTTATAGCCAAAACTATGAGTACTCAGTGTCCGCATCTTATTCCTGGCTCCTCACAATTCTCTCTGTCTTGTCTTCACCACTGGTCTATAATGCCATTTGTGTGCGTTTCTCTTAGTCTATGCAGTACAATACTACAATCTCACAAACATAGTAAAAACATCAGAGGTAACGAGTTGACCATTGTATGAAAGCTGTTTCATTGTCCACTGGCAGGCTGAGCCTTGCAACACGAATGGGACATGGGAACATGGGTGGATATGTGGTTAGGGTTTTGTCCATGGCCCACAATGTGCCCCCAAGGTGTTGTCTCATCCCCATCTGAAGATCTCACAAACTGTTTGTCCGACGTGGACTACCTTCAGGCTTTGAATGCTAAACCATAGGCCCCTTACGCGAACACTCTGTTTCTGCGTGATGCACTTTCATTGTCTGATCTCGTTTTCTCTGTTAGCTGCGATTATCGGACTGAATAACCGTGACTACGGGAAAACGTTTGTGCCGCAAACTCAGTCTCTAGCCCACCTCCAACTCCCAAATTTCACATGGTGCACCCCCCGCCCCACCTTTAGCTGGATGTTTTCCCACCTCCAAGTAGCATTTTTCTGCTTTTCATATTCAGATTCAAGCGCAAGTTGGTTCAGACCTGGTCCAAATCAGTTCAGCGGTTTCGATGTGCGCTGGAGCAAAAATATATATTTGTTTTCTATGGAAAAATGAATGGGGAGTAGACCAAAAGTGCTTATTTTGTTTTCTTAATAACTTTCTTATTTTTTAACTAATCTTTCCCAAACATTCCTGTCTGGGCGTCCCAGGTTTACAAAATTGTTTACAAAATTTCAGCTAAATCTGTTGCACGATTCAAAGGTTATTAGCAAAACATTCTTTCCGATTTCCTGTGGAACTCACAACTCATCTAAACTATAGGGTGTCGACCGCTGCCCTATTATATCTGTATATTAGTATGCCACACTTCCCTTCTCCTACATTATTCTGGGACTAGGATGTAATTGGCAGACTACTACAGTTGGGACGCAAAAAGGAGAGGATGCTGGGAAGATGAAACTATCCCAGGCATAACGAAGGTGCGATTAAGAGTGCCAGGAGAGGGTAATCCAAGCAGAGAAAGTCACACAATGTTCCACACAAAAAGAGCTATATTCCAGGGGCCAGATCACAGAAACTTTGCACCAATGCAAGTGAAAAGTTTCACTGTATAAGCAATATGGCAAAGTTTGACTTAATTGAAAAAACATTGGCACCGTATTCAAAAACATTTGCACCCTGACAATAGTAATTTTTCATTGTATAAGCATTTGCCCCAATGTAAAAAACAAGCACTTTCAAGACATATTTTAAACAGGGCAAAGTTTGCTTTAGTGCTAATACAATTCCCTATTAGCACAGGGAAAACTTTGCTTTGAAAGTGCATGTTTTTAGCACTAGGACAATTTTATACACCATGAAAAATGGCAATTATCACAGTGCAAATGTTTTCGAATATGGCCCCAATTGTTTTTGCACAAGGGCAAACATTGCCTTAGTGCTAATACGGTGCAACTTTGCACTTGAACCGCTGCAAAGTTTCTGTAATCTGGCTCCTGATAGCCAATCCAATGTGAGAAAATCAGTTCCAGGAGGAAGCCAGGGGTTGAAACAAGCTTTGAGATCCAGTGGAGAAATCCAAGTCGAAGGAGCAAGGAGGATGGAGTCCAAGCACAGTCAGGGCCCTATTCTCAACTTGGCGCAGTGAAGGTGCCAAATAGCACGATTCACTGCGCCAAAAGAGGATGCCCAGGCTCCACTCCTATTCTCAAGTGGTCCTGGGCGTCCTCATAGAGCATGACAGTGCTCTGGGTGGATTGCGCCTGTTCTAAGGTGTTAACATTGCAGGATGTTGAACCTGCTTACTTTGGTGTATAGGAAAGTGTTCATATACACCCGTGTGGTGTATAGGAACACTTTCATTTAAAGCGAGCAGCTTCAACGTTGCATCCCGCAATGTTGAAGCTGCTCGCTTTGGTGTAAAATGAAAGTGTTCATATACACCCGTGCGGTGTATATGAACACTTTCATTTACACCAAAGCTAGCAGCTTCAACATTGTAGCAACGTTGAAGCTGCTCGCTTTGGTGTAAATTAAAGTGTTCATATATAACACGGGTGTATGGACACTTACATTTACACCAAACAAGGCTTCTTGTGGCACTCCTCCGGTTTAACAGCACCAAAAGGGGACCGTAAATGTGCGCTAGTTTAGCGCACATATTAAACTGGAGGAGTGCCACAAGAATAGGATTCCAAAAAGCCAGTTTACAAAGGTGGCGGTTGCTAGGTTGGTTTCAAACCCATCCTAGCGACCGCCACATGTATTCCGAAAGTGGCACATTCCTTCCGACTTCGGAAGAATGTGCCACCTTCAGAATAGATCTTAAGTACTGAAAAGATTGTTAAGCCTTTTAACGTCCTTTTCGGTACTTAACACCTGGATGAGAATAGGGCCCTCAGAGTCAAAAAGGAAGAACTCCAAGGAGGCTGTCTCAGTGAGTTTACAAGTATGGACTAATAAGAAGGAATCCAAACATGAGGTCTGGTCAAGAGCACAAGATCAAACAATAGGAATTAGAGGTGCACTACTCACAGGTTCATTGAGAAGCGAGGCTCTGTCTACTGCTGATGAATTTTTGAATGGAAATGCTGGTGTTCTTCACGAAACATCCGCATTGACGATGATGTAACCCTGATCTGCATAACATGGGGAAGACCGGGAACTGTAGTTCCTGCCGGCACGATCTGGCAGGTGTTGTGGGAATCACAAGGTCCTGGGATGCCGTGCTCCACCGCATGTATTAGCGTCCTAACATTATACTAGTGTTTATGTTTGTCTCTTTTGGTGCATGGAACTTTAACAGATTAGACTGTATAGTTTTCATTCATTGCTGTACAGTGGAGCCGTGAACGAATGTGCGTGTGTTTTGTGTATGTGTGTGTGTGTGTGTGTTTATATTTATGTACGTGATTTTAGTGAGGTATGCTTGTAAATGTGATCCGTAGAAGATGTTTTCTACATGCAATCCGTTTACATGTGCATGTGGCATACTTCTCTTATACATATTAAAAGTGAGTGAAAGTGAGTCTTCTCACAGATGTACATAAAAGGGAGTGTGATGAATCTGATGTCATCACTTCTTTTCCGGGGGGAGTGTCTCCTCATGTGGCCAGGGGATGGTAGTTGCTACCTGATCGTGATCCTGGGGTTGGCGATGTGAGGGATGATCACATAGAGGGAGGTGACCCATGGGGGGGAGTGAGACATTGTCAGATGAGGCATGGTATCCCCTTTCCCTTTTAGGGATATTCCCTCTATTCCTCATGCATTTGCAACATATTGTTATGCAGAAAAGGAGACAGCAAACATGACTGATTGTTCCCTGCATGTTCGCGATGCAAGCTACATGACTGGGATGAGGAAGAGGGATAGAAGGATGAAGATCTGCAAAGCCCGAAGACTAACAACATGCTCTAGTTGTTGGAAAGAGTGGCGCCGTGGCAGGAGCTTTAAATCCCCAACAGCAGTTATAGAAGTGAAAGAAACTGGCAGGAGCAGACGGCTCAATGGCTTAGGGAGAGCCCTGCTGCATGCAAGGCCCATGGAAGTGGGAGATATGATATGATATAATAGTTTATTTAAATATCGCCTATACACAATGTGTTTCAAAGCGCTTCAAGGCAAGGGAGGGAACACAGGAAAATACAATGGCATTCTTACAGGCCATGAACAGTAAGGATGTGAAATTAACTATCATACTCGGCCTGACAACATTTCAGATAGAGCAAGAGCTAAGACATAGATAAGGAAGGGAGGGGGAGAGTGGGAAGGAAATGGAAACAGACAGGCGACTACCGTACTAGGCCTGACGTCATTTCTGGTAGAGCCGGAGAAAAACAAAAGGCGAGGGAGAGAGGTGCAGAAAGGGAGGGGAGGAACAAAACAAGCGACTATCATACTTGGCCTGACGACATTTCAGTTAGTTCTGGAGGGGGTGGGGAAGAAAAAAACAGTAATGGGAGGGTGGAGGAAACAGACGAGGTTGCTATCATAGTAGGTCCAGGGACAATTCTGATAGAGTAAGTGCATAGAAGAAAGTAAGGGGAGGAGGTAGGAAAAGGGAGAAGGGAAAGGAGGAGAGAACAGAGAGTAAGCAGTCAAAAAGAGTGGAGAAGCAAGAGTGAAGAGAGAATACAATTGCAGAAGTCAGTAGTAACACATAATGTTGCAAGCCAGGATACAAGATGAAGATGGGAACATCATGATTCATTACCATGAGCACAAGATGCAAAGGAAGTCCAGCATGAGAGTTGAGAAAGAGTGACGCACTGTGAATGAATGAAGTCCATAAAAGTCAAATCCAGCATTGGCCACAAGACGGTGATGGTGAAACCAGAATGTATCAGGACAGACTCCTGCAGAAGTAGGCTGGAGGAGGTTGAGGGGGAGCAGGGTAGAAGAATCAAGCAAAACAGGCAACACCTGTGTGCGAGAAGGGGGGGGGCACAAGGGAACATCACAGGACGACCAGAGGGGCTGGGGATGGCCTGTGGGGACAGAGGGGGTAACACATGTTGGTGCATGCTTACCTGCTGTCTGAGCAGGGGGTCGGGCCCTGGGTCCCCCTGTCCGAACAGGTCCAATCAGGAATTGCCCTTTTCTTCGTCTGCCCTTCTCTGCAGGCGCCCGGGCGAGAGACGCCCTTGATCTAATAGTTAAGAGCAAGAAGGAAGAGGCAGGGCTAAGAAGGTGGGTGGTGCTTAGACCAGGTGACCTAGATCAACTTGCACCTGCTCCCCATCTGCAAAGGAAAAGAGGCTGGAGGGCTCCTTAAGTAGGGAAACAGAGCGGCAAGCAGGAAGGCACCAGGTGGGCGGGGCATGCTAAGTGGTGAAAAAGAGCGGCAAGCAGGAAGTCACCAGGTAGGCAGGGCTTGCTAAGTGGTGAAAAAGAGCAGCAAGCAGGAAGGCACCAGGTGGGCGGGGCTTGCTAAGTGGTGAAAAAGGGCAGCAAGCAGGAAGGCACCAGGTGGGCGGGGCTTGCTAAGTGTTGAAAAAGAGCGGCAGGCAGGAAAGCACCAGGTGGGCGGGGCTTAGGCCAGGTGACCTAGATCCACTTACACCTGCTCCCCATCTGCCTGAGTGGGCAGACTGAGTGCTGCCCAATGCTGAAGGACTGCTGATACTGCCAAGTAGGAGAAGTGGGAGAATCAAAGCTCTCATGTTGCATGGGCAGTGACAGCATAACGTTGCCTCCAGACCTCGGTAAGCCAGGCGAAGAGTGGAGAAAGTACCGGGTGCGTTTCTGACTTACCGGCAAAGTAAAGCAATCACGGAAGCTCACTAAGGATGCCGAAACAGACGCATATAAGCACTGAGCCCAGCTGTGGGATGGTGTCACGACCCGTGACCCAGAACCCCACTGGCATGGTCACATGCCAGGTAGGGTTAGGACTCGGGGTTCATTTGGGGCCCCAAGGGCCTTACATTATCATCACAGACTCTCCTGGAGTCAGTCCTGGCGCCTTTGGCGCCAGGCTCATGTTCAGATTAGGACTTTTACTTGAAGGGACTACTTTTTCTGTGAAGGCCTGCAGCCAACATGGAGGAACCCACACAGTCTAGTTCCTAAGAACCAGACTATGCGGTGCAATGTTTTCAGGTGTGGTAGCCCGGACTTCTTTACTTGGACTACTTTACAGGGGAGCTATATAAACCACACCCAAGCTACAGAACGTGCTTCGCGTTATTCTGCAGCCAGCAGCGTGACGCTCATCGTGTTTGGAGACCAGCACCCGGCGATCCTGAAATAGCAAACCTGCAGAGGAGACAAAAGAACATCATTAGCAGTCTCAGCTTACCTGCAACTTTCCATCAGTCGATTACTGCTGCTCGCGGTCTTCCATCTAGTTGGCAGCATCTTCAGGACATCACGCACGCACCGGAATGAAGCACCTGGAGGGAGAGAGAAACAAGGACAACGTTAAACAGGTTACTCACGGCATTCACAGCAGTAACTATAAATTCCTCACCTGGCTGGGCATTTCTTGTCCGGTTCCGCTCTGGAAATCTTCGTATGCCCAGAAAGACCATTGTAACCTGAAAAGGAATAAAGAATACAGGTTAGCCCAAAAAGACATTAGCGCGCCGCACTTCACGCTTAACATACCATCCATCATACGCTCCCGCGTCCATAATCCTGGCAGGAGCCTGATCCAAGTGGCGCAACCATGGAACCTCCGTACACCTAAGGGGGAAACCAACAAGGAAAGACATTAATAGCAAGAAAGAAAAGCAAAGGCCTTTAGAGACTGCTATAATCGGACTTACCTCCTTAAAGACACTTGAATGGTTGGCACCAGTGAAGTTAACTCAATCGCTTCAACCCACAGAAAAACTACGCGCCGCTGCACAGAAAGCAGGACGGAAAGCACGCCAAACATCATAACAAGGTGAGGAGGGGGCCATCAGGTCGAGTCCAAGGGGCTGGAGGGAGGAAACAAAATCAGTTGCTAAGTCCAGTCCTCCTGTATTTTCAGGCCCACCTGCCATAGAAGACATCACCCAAATTAGGCACGTCCAGGGGGAATCCGGCAACCAGGGCATACGGGCGTCCCCGTGGATACCAGGTGAGCGTAACAGATGGTGGGACGCTGGGGTGCTTCACGGAAGGTAGTGCACACAGTGGTAGAGGGTGGAAAGCCCTGTAGAGGTGATGAAAAGTAACAGGCTGTTGAGAGAAGGATCGCTGACCTATTGCACATGGCAGAGGCTGAAGCTTGAAGTTTGGTGCGAGTATAAGACCCGCACCCTAAGTTGAGAGACTTGTGAATCTTTGCAGAAAAGTCATGGCAGCATCGTAAACCAGGTATTTGTGAACTTTTGTGTGAGGCCCTGGCAGGATAGTAAACCAGGCCTCTTTGAGTCTTTGGCCAAGAAAGGGCCTGGCAGGAGAATATACCATACATTTGCGAGTCTGGGATCTGCACCCAAATTGTGTAAAGGAACTATATGAAAGAACCTGGCAGGGGAGTATACCAGGTGTTGTGTGAGTGTGGAACCTGCACGAAAATTGTGTAAAGGAAAAATACGAAAGAACCTGGCAAGGGAGTATACCAGGTGTTGTGTAAGTTTGGGACCCGCTCCCAAGTAGCGGTACATTGAAAAGAGAATTCCAAGAAAGATTAATGACCTTAGGATTTTGGATTGTATTTGTGACACTTTGAAAAAAGAATTCCAAGGAAGATTCATGCCATTAGGATTTTGAATTGTATTTGTGACAGTTTGAAAAGAGAACTCAAAGGAAAATGCATGCCCTTAGGATTTTGAACTGCATTGCATGTGTAAAGGACCTGGGGAAGGAAGACATTTTCCCGGGAGTGAATTGCAACACCAAGAGGAAAGGGTTATCATTTTGGGCTACAAACAACTTGGTTATTCTTTTGGAACCTTTTTGTTTTAGTCGGGAGAAACCGGGGAAAGGGAGCACTATCCCTTTGAAATCTCTGTTGGATTTACACCTTTTTTTATTTGAACATTTGTGCACTTTTTGAGTCAAATACATTACCCTTATAGCACTGTATAGTAATTTTTAGAATGAGAGGGCTAAGATAGGATTTTGGACACAGGACATTTTTGCTTTGGCCATCTTGACACAGGACAGACCCTTAGTTTTGGTTGAGGTAGGGAAATACCTCCTAGATCCGGGATAGTGAGGCATTCCCCAATCCCCTTTATCATTTGAATAAATGTTTGTAACCACAAACATGAGTCCTCTATGTCGGCGTCTAATTTCTCATTCCTCACAGGACGTATAAGTATTTCACAGTTCGTACGTTTACGAGCTGTATATGTATGCACTAACGTGAATAAAAGCTGTACCGTCATGGTACATGTCATGTCCATGCTGGATAAGTGGATACACCCTAAAATGTCAATATCTCAAAATTGGCCAGTTCAATTTTCAAAATGTGTTTGCAGTGAATTCATTCATGCTAAGATCTAGGTGCATGGTAAACAAAGTGAAATTCGATGTGGCAAATTATGAGATATTGGGGCTGAAGAAAAGTCTACTTCTAATGACAAAACCCCATTTTAAAAGCTGTTATAATACGATTAAAAGTATATTTACTTGAAATATAATGCCGTCCATGAACATTTCAGACATGTTTACATTTCGGGGAAATTGCCTTGAAATGTTATTCTATAAAGTTTCCAGAAGTTATTATGAAATGATTTTAAACTCCATAGACAATTAAACGTAACCTTAACTAGCGATCACCAGCAAAGTTATGGTGTATTTATAAAATTCTAAAAATACCTCTTCAGCTCCAACGTGAAAGTAGAATAAGCCATTTCAGTTAAATTACACATGCCCCAGTGCCACAATGTAGGCGTCACCAGATGTCCACCTTCAGTTCAGAGTCATATGAGCAATGCATTACAGGGAAGCAAATTTTCTCAAATGCAAGTAGATAAAATTCTCTTTGTCTTTTATGGCAGAGCTATCTCACAGATAGCTTGTCCAACCTAACACGTACAGTTCTCAAGGATGCAGATGTAGAAATGATTTGATTGACCGCAATGCTCTCTATTAAATAATGCTAACTCAGAATTGTTTTACACTGAAATATCAAGTAATTAATGCTCAAAGTTCAAAACAGAGCATTACAAAATGCTCATTGTAGGGTTTAACACAACAACATGACATTTAACGGTTCTTCTCCATGTTTGCTGTCATGTGAATGAGAATATTATAAACTGTCTATCATTGCCAATTAGGACATTGAACTGAGTGTTAACTACACATCACTTGAGAGGTAGAGTACACTTATAAACAAAACACTTGTATGGTCAGATTGTCATTATGTGTAAAAACAATCTAAATAGAAAATTACTGTAACATAGGATACGATTTATTTCATATTGCTTTTCTATTGTGTAGGCAACCTTTGAACCTTTGTCCACCCAAGATGTAGGTTTGTGCAAGTTTTAGCTCTTTGGTGAACATGAATGCAGAGGTCTATTATCCTTCACTTTGAACTGGTCTAATGTAATATAACATGGATTTATACAGTGCTCTTCTGCTAGTAACGTTGACCTAGCTGTGGAACATCAGTTTTTACCGAGGACAAAGACCTGTTTCCAAAATAAAAACACCAAATAAGAATTAATTCTATAAATTATGATTTCAGGGTTTTATATTTGTAAGCTTATCTGAAGGCCCACCCTGGTAAGAGATTGATGAGTGCATTTCCAATCCGTAATTGTGACTTCAAATAAGCAGATCTATACATAGAACCTTACCACTGACCTGGCAGAACAAAAAAGGCTCCATGAAGTAGGTGTTTCAGTTCCATTAGGCAGTCTGTTCCATAAGATGTCTCTTTTGAGACAAGGGGCAATGCAATATGTAATGGAAATATTAGTGAATACATCTAACAAAAGCCCATTTAAAAATGTGATGCACACAATGAGGCATTTAAAAGTGACTATTAGGTATAGACTGACAGGTATGGCTTCAGAACCATTTTTCAGGCTTGAAACATAAAGATAGATCTAAATTTAGCAGAACAATACCAATAGTTTTAATCTAAAAATAATGGCATGCAGTCTTTCACCCGCGAGCAGTTAATGGAGGGGGAGCAAGACTGCATACCATTTGCTGCATTCTTCCAGGTGTTGTACTGATGGAATTCATCTCTTCTCGTCTTCTCGTAAAAGGGAGCTCTACCCCTGTGAGGCTAGTGAGATGAGCCCGCTCCGCAACACCCTCCCTACAGGTCGAGACAAGTGGGACCTCACCGGGAGTGGTTACCACTTTGGAGACAAAGACTCCCGTTCCAGTGAGGAACTCTTTGGTGGCATTCAAGTGATGGCTTATATGGACTTGTATAATACACCAGAATATTATCAGTTTCCTGAAGATAAAGTGAACCTATATTAAATCCAAGTTTCCAATGGACTATGCCAAAGAGACTGAAAAGGGATGAGATGCCAAAGAATGAGCGAGTGAATGTGAAGAGCCAAGAGAGGGTGGAGAGCAGAGCGAGGGCAGAGAGCCAAGAAAGGGAGGAAATCTGAGAAAGAGCGAAAGACCGATAGAACCAGGCTAAGCCCCCTGTATGTAGCAGAGCAGAAAGAGGCAGGGATGTTACAGAATTTGGGGCCCACGTAAGTCTGAGCAGCTCTGACGCAGAATGAGAAATGCTGGAGGACCAGTGTTTGAGAGCATAGGAAATCTGAGGAAGGAGGACCAGAGAGTTTGGTGGTGGCAGGACCAAAAAGCAAGCGTGGTGGGCACCCCGCCTGTACAATGACACCGATACCACCAGGGCAGGAACCACCTCCCAATCCAAGACCCAGCAAAAGTGATATTCCAAAGGCAAGAATGAAACACAGATGAGAGAGATGCCGTGGAAAGTAAGTCGCAAAGAGAGTCCAATATCCTATAGGTACCAGCGTTGTTGCCCCTGAACGCTGAAGGTAATGCAGGGAATGAGAATACCAGAAAGTCAAGTGCTACTCATTGCAAGCTAAATGAAATTAGTCCCAGTATTAATGCAAAAAGAGGTGGAATAAATTTGATGAGGCAGAACTGTATTACTGAAGTCAGAAGAAATACATATCTCATATATTGGGAGTCAAACAGAGGTGAAATCTTAATGCCTCTGAATTATATTAATAAGGTGGTGAAAAACCAGAAAACCACAGCGGGTGAGAGAGACAAAGAAGCAACTTTGTTACCTTTGGTAAAGCGAAAAGTTAACACGCTTCCTGAAGTGAAGTTAGAGAATAGAATAAAGAGAGACAATTGGGGAGCACAGACCTGTGGGCTCAGAAAAGACAACCCATACCCTGGAGATAAGAAAGAAAGTATACCAAAAAGAGACACATGGGGAGCACAAACCGTGGAGTCAGAAAACATAACCCATTACCTGGAGATAAAAAAGTATACCAAAGAGAGACACTTGGGGAACACGGGCCTGTGTGGTCAGAAAAGACAGCCAATATCACAGAAATTAGAAGGCAAGTATGCCAAAGAGAGATATTTGGAGAATACAGACTTGTGGAGTCAGAAAGCCTAATACATATCCGGAGGATAAGAAAGAGATAATAACAGAGAAAGAAACTTGGTGAGTGCAGACCCATGAGCTCAGAAAGTTAGGACTCATACATGAAACAGCACTCTGTGAAGAGGTGAAGTGTAATGGGAAATTGGTGCATCAAAATATCAGAGATGCAAACAATATACAAGAGAGCCTCAAGCCTCAAGCAGAGCCGCAAGGAGTGCGGTGAGTGTGTGGCCCAGAAAGCACCTTTTTTGTTCAATTCTGCCCATGCGTTCGTGGGCCCGTGCCCAGGAGCAGGCCCTTGCGTCCCCTTCCTCCCCGCAGCACCTTCCTGGTTTCCCAGCCCGCCCGCCTCCCGATCCGCCCTCCCCACCTCCCATTGGTCCATGCCCCTTATCCATTGAGTCTACCGACTCGCGTGTTGCTCACCGCCTCCATTTGCCATCCGAGAAGCGTGGTGAGTGTGTGGCCCAGAAAGCACCTTTTTGTTCAATTCTGCCCATGTGTTCGTGCCCAGGAGCAGGCCCTTGAGTCCCCTTCCTCCCCGCAGCCCCTTCCTGGTTTCCCAGCCCGCCCGCCTCCTGATCCGCCCTCCTTCCCTCCCTCCCATTGGTCCATGCCCCTTTGCCATTGAGTCTACCGACTCGCGTGGTGCTCACCACCTCCATTTGCCATCCGAGGAGTGCGGTGAGTGTGTGGCCCAGAAAGCACCTTTTTGTTCAATTTTGCCCATGTGTTCGTGGGCCCGTGCCCAGGAGCAGGCCCTTGCGTCCCCTTCCTCCCCGCAACCTTCCCCACCGCAGCCCCTTCCTGGCTTCCACAGCCCATTTGCAGTGGACTGTGGTCAGTAGCAAGCCCCCTCCAGTGGCGGCTTGAATTTTAAATCTTGGAGGCTCCCCTGTCGCCCGGTCCCACCGCGCACCCTCTTCCTGTTTCTCCCTTCCCTCCCCCCTCCCGACCCGCCCAGATCCGCTCTCATTGGTCCACCTACACTTCATCACTGGTCCTCCCAGGGCAGCCTGTGCCCGGCAGCCCCTGCAGCTAAGGGCCCAAGGCCAAGGGCGGCTCCTACATTGGCGGCTCCGAGATGTGTCTGCAGGTTTCAGCAGGGGAAGCCAAGGAAGCCACCAGACACCGACAAAACTGTAAGTGCTGGCATGAGTGGGGGGGTAGAGCAATTACTCTACTCCAGAAATCTCCTGCCACTCTAACCTACTTTTCAATGGCCTGCAGTCTAATGTTAACCAGTACCATAGCCCAAGAGAGGCACACATATTAGCCTGCGCCAAATCTAGGCAGAAATTTGATTATTAGCATATGCCACACTTCGATGGAATCTCTAATAGCCTCCTGTGATAGTTGTATTTAGAAGTGTACCGAATAGCCTCTCTGTGAAATGTGAATTTAGAAGTGTACCCAATAGTCTGTATGTGAAAAGTGAATTTAGAAGTGTACCCAATAGCCTCTCTGTGAAAAGTTGAACTTAGAAGTGCAATTAGAAGTGTGCCCAATAGCCTCTCTGTGAAAAGAGGAATTTAGAAGTGTGCCCAATAGCCTCTCTGTGAAAAGTTGAACTTAGAAGTGTACCCACTAGCCTCTCTGTGAAAAGTGAATTTACAAGTGTACCCAACAGCCTCTCTGTGAAAAGTGAATTTAGAAGTGAACCCAATAGCCTCTTAGTGAAAAGTAAATTTTAGAAGTGTACCCAATAGCCTCTCTGTGAAAAGTTGAACTTAGAAGTGCATTTAGAAGTTGCATTTAGAAGTGTGCCCAATAGCCTCTCTGTGAAAAGTTGAACTTAGAAGTGCATTTAGAAGTTGCATTTAGAAGTGTACCCAATAGCCCCTCTGTGAAAAGTGAATTTAGAAGTGTACCCAATAGCTTCTCTGTGAAAAGATTTTTTAGAAGTGTGCCCAATAGCCTCTCTGTGAAAAGTTGAACTTAGAAGTGCATTTAGAAGTTGCATTTAGAAGTGTACCCAATAGCCCCTCTGTGAAAAGTGAATTAGAAGTGTACCCAATAGCTTCTCTGTGAAAAATAAATTTAGAAGTGTACCAAATAGCCTCACTGTGAAAAGTGAATTTATAAGTGTACCCAATAACCTCTCTGTGAAAAGTTGAACTTAGAAGTGCATTTAGAAGTGCGCCCAATAGCCTCTCTGTGAAAAGATGAATTTAGAAGTGTGCCCAATAGCCTCTCTGTGGAAAGTTGAATTTTGAAGTACATTTAGAAAGCTGCATTTAGAAGTTGCATTTAGAAGTGTACCCAATAGCCTCTCTGTGAAAAGTGAATTTAGAAGTGTACCCAATAGCCTGTATGTGAAAAGTGAATTTAGAAGTCTACCCAATAGCCTGTATATGAAAAGTGAATTTAGAAGTGTACCCAATAGCCTGTATGTGAAAAATGAATCTAGAAGTGTACCCAATAGCCTCTCTGTGTAAAGTGAATTTAGAAGTGTACCCAATAGCCTCTCTGTGAAAAGTTGAACTTACAAGTGCATTTAGAAGTTGCATTTAGAAGTGCGCCCAATAGCCTCTCTGTGAAAAGATGAATTTAGAAGTGTGCCCAATAGCCTCTCTGTGAAAAGTTGAACTTAGAAGTGTACCCAATAGCCTCTCTGTGAAAAGTTGAATTTTGAAGTACATTTAGAAAGTTGCATTTGAAGTTGCATTTAGAAGTGTGCCCAATAGCCTCTCTGTGAAACGTAAATTTTAGAAGTGTACCCAATAGCCTCTCTGTGAAAAGTTGAACTTAGAAGTGCATTTAGAAGTTACATTTAGAAGTGTGCCCAATAGCCTCTGTGTGAAAAGTTGAACTTAGAAGTGCATTTAGAAGTTGCATGTAGAAGTGTGCCCAATAACCTCTCTGTGAAAAGTTGAATTTTGAAGTACATTTAGAAAGTTGCATTTAGAAGTTGCACTTAGAAGTGTGCCCAATAGCCTCTCTGTGAAAAGTTGAACGTAGAAGTGCATTTAGAAGTTGCATTTAGAAGTGTACCCAATAGCCCCTCTGTGAAAAGTGAATTAGAAGTGTACCCAATAGCTTCTCTGTGAAAAATACATTTAGAAGTGTACCCAATAGCCTCTCTGTGAAAAGTGAATTTAGAAGTGTACCCAATAGCCTCTCTGTGAAAAGTTGAACTTAGAAGTGCATTTAGAAGTGCGCCCAATAGCCTCTGTGAAAAGATGAATTTAGAAGTGTGCCCAATAGCCTCTCTGTGAAAAGTTGAACTTAGACGTGTACCCAATAGCCTCTCTGTGAAAAGTGAATTTACAAGTTTACCCAATAGCCTCTCTGTGAAAAGCGAATTTAGAAGTGAACCCAATAGCCTCTCTGTGAAAAGTAAATTTTAGAAGTGTACCCAATAGCCTCTCTGTGAAAAGTTGAACTTAGAAGTGCATTTAGAAGTTACATTTAGAAGTGTGCCCAATAGCCTCTCTGTGAAAAGTTGAACTTAGAAGTGCATTTAGAAGTTGCATTTAGAAGTGTGCCCAATAACCTCTCTGTGAAAAGTGAATTAGAAGTGTACCCAATAGCTTCTCTGTGAAAAATAAATTTAGAAGTGTACCCAATAGCCTCTCTGTGAAAAGTGAATTTAGAAGTGTACCCAATAGCTTCTCTGTGAAAAATAATTTTAGAAGTGTGCCCAATAGCCTCTCTGTGAAAAGTTGAACTTAGAAGTGCATTTAGAAGTTGCATTTAGAAGTGTACCCAATAGCCCCTCTGTGAAAGGTGAATTAGAAGTGTACCCAATAGCTTCTCTGTGAAAAGTGAATTTAGAAGTGAACCCAATAGCCTCTCTGTGAAAAGTAAATTTTAGAAGTGTACCCAATAGCCTCTCTGTGAAAAGTTGAACTTAGAAGTGCATTTAGAAGTTGCATTTAGAAGTGTACCCAATAACCCCTCTGTGAAAAGTGAATTAGAAGTGTACCCAATAGCTTCTCTGTGAAAAATAAATTTAGAAGTGTACCCAATAGCCTCTCTGTGAAAAGTGAATTTAGAAGTGTACCCAATAGCCTCTCTGTGAAAAGTTGAACTTAGAAGTGCATTTAGAAGTGCGCCCAATAGCCTCTCTGTGAAAAGTGAATTTAGAAGTGTACCCAATAGCCTGTATGTGAAAAGTGAATTTAGAAGTGTACCCAATAGCCTGTATATGAAAAGTGAATTTAGAAGTGTACCCAATAGCCTGTATGTGAAAAATGAATCTAGAAGTGTGCCCAATAGCCTCTCTGTGAAAAGTTGAACTTAGAAGTGCATTTAGAAGTTGCATTTAGAAGTGTGCCCAATGACCTCTCTTTGAAAAGTTGAATTTTAAAGTACATTTAGAAAGTTGCATTTAGAAGTGTACCCAATAGCCTCTCTGTGAAAAGTGAATTTAGAAGTGAACCCAATAGCCTCTCTGTGAAAAGTAAATTTTAGAAGTGTACCCAATAGCCCGGTCCCACCGCGCACCCTCTTCCTGTTTCTCCCTTCCCTCCCCCCTCCCGACCCGCCCAGATCCGCTCTCATTGGTCCACCTACACTTCATCACTGGTCCTCCCAGGGCAGCCTGTGCCCGGCAGCCCCTGCAGCTAAGGGCCCAAGGCCAAGGGCGGCTCCTACATTGGCGGCTCCGAGATGTGTCTGCAGGTTTCAGCAGGGGAAGCCAAGGAAGCCACCAGACACCGACAAAACTGTAAGTGCTGGCATGAGTGGGGGGGTAGAGCAATTACTCTACTCCAGAAATCTCCTGCCACTCTAACCTACTTTTCAATGGCCTGCAGTCTAATGGCCTGCAGTCTAATGTTAACCAGTACCATAGCCCAAGAGAGCCACACATATTAGCCTGCGCCAAATCTGTGAAAAGTAAATTTTAGAATTGTACCCAATAGCCTCTCTGTGAAAAGTTGAATTTTGAAGTACATTTAGAAAGTTGCATTTAGAAGTTGCACTTAGAAGTGTGCCCAATAGCCTCTCTGTGAAAAGTTGAACGTAGAAGTGCATTTAGAAGTTGCATTTAGAAGTGTACCCAATAGCCCCTCTGTGAAAAGTGAATTAGAAGTGTACCCAATAGCTTCTCTGTGAAAAATGCATTTAGAAGTGTACCCAATAGCCTCTCTGTGAAAAGTGAATTTAGAAGTGTACCCAATAGCCTCTCTGTGAAAAGTTGAACTTAGAAGTGCATTTAGAAGTGCGCCCAATAGCCTCTCTGTGAAAAGATGAATTTAGAAGTGTGCCCAATAGCCTCTCTGTGAAAAGTTGAACTTAGACGTGTACCCAATAGCCTCTCTGTGAAAAGTGAATTTACAAGTTTACCCAATAGCCTCTCTGTGAAAAGCGAATTTAGAAGTGAACCCAATAGCCTCTCTGTGAAAAGTAAATTTTAGAAGTGTACCCAATAGCCTCTCTGTGAAAAGTTGAACTTAGAAGTGCATTTAGAAGTTACATTTAGAAGTGTGCCCAATAGCCTCTCTGTGAAAAGTTGAACTTAGAAGTGCATTTAGAAGTTGCATTTAGAAGTGTGCCCAATAACCTCTCTGTGAAAAGTGAATTAGAAGTGTACCCAATAGCTTCTCTGTGAAAAATAAATTTAGAAGTGTACCCAATAGCCTCTCTGTGAAAAGTGAATTTAGAAGTGTACCCAATAGCTTCTCTGTGAAAAATAATTTTAGAAGTGTGCCCAATAGCCTCTCTGTGAAAAGTTGAACTTAGAAGTGCATTTAGAAGTTGCATTTAGAAGTGTACCCAATAGCCCCTCTGTGAAAAGTGAATTAGAAGTGTACCCAATAGCTTCTCTGTGAAAAGTGAATTTAGAAGTGAACCCAATAGCCTCTCTGTGAAAAGTAAATTTTAGAAGTGTACCCAATAGCCTCTCTGTGAAAAGTTGAACTTAGAAGTGCATTTAGAAGTTGCATTTAGAAGTGTACCCAATAACCCCTCTGTGAAAAGTGAATTAGAAGTGTACCCAATAGCTTCTCTGTGAAAAATAAATTTAGAAGTGTACCCAATAGCCTCTCTGTGAAAAGTGAATTTAGAAGTGTACCCAATAGCCTCTCTGTGAAAAGTTGAACTTAGAAGTGCATTTAGAAGTGCGCCCAATAGCCTCTCTGTGAAAAGTGAATTTAGAAGTGTACCCAATAGCCTGTATGTGAAAAGTGAATTTAGAAGTGTACCCAATAGCCTGTATATGAAAAGTGAATTTAGAAGTGTACCCAATAGCCTGTATGTGAAAAATGAATCTAGAAGTGTGCCCAATAGCCTCTCTGTGAAAAGTTGAACTTAGAAGTGCATTTAGAAGTTGCATTTAGAAGTGTGCCCAATGACCTCTCTGTGAAAAGTTGAATTTTAAAGTACATTTAGAAAGTTGCATTTAGAAGTGTACCCAATAGCCTCTCTGTGAAAAGTGAATTTAGAAGTGAACCCAATAGCCTCTCTGTGAAAAGTAAATTTTAGAAGTGTACCCAATAGCCTCTCTGTGAAAAGTTGAACTTAGAAGTGCATTTAGAAGTTACATTTAGAAGTGTGCCCAATAGCCTCTCTGTGAAAAGTTGAACTTAGAAGTGCATTTAGAAGTTGCATTTAGAAGTGTGCCCAATAACCTCTCTGTGAAAAGTTGAATTTTGAAGTACATTTAGAAAGTTGCATTTAGAAGTTGCACTTAGAAGTGTGCCCAATAGCCTCTCTGTGAAAAGTTGAACTTAGAAGTGCATTTAGAAGTTGCATTTAGAAGTGTACCCAATAGCCCCTCTGTGAAAAGTGAATTAGAAGTGTACCCAATAGCTTCTCTGTGAAAAATAAATTTAGAAGTGTACCCAATAGCCTCTCTGTGAAAAGTGAATTTAGAAGTGTACCCAATAGCCTCTCTGTGAAAAGTTGAACTTAGAAGTGCATTTAGAAGTGCACCCAATAGCCTCTCTGTGAAAAGATGAATTTAGAAGTGTGCCCAATAGCCTCTCTGTGAAAAGTTGAACTTAGAAGTGTACCCACTAGCCTCTCTGTGAAAAGTGAATTTACAAGTGTACCCAATAGCCTCTCTGTGAAAAGTGAATTTAGAAGTGAACCCAATAGCCTCTCTGTGAAAAGTACATTTTATAAGTGTACCCAATAGCCTCTTTGTGAAAAGTTGAACTTAGAAATGCATTTAGAAGTTGCATTTAGAAGTGTGCCCAATAGCCTCTCTGTGAAAAGTTGAACTTAGAAGTGCATTTAGAAGTTGCATTTAGAAGTGTACCCAATAGCCCCTCTGTGAAAAGTGAATTTAGAAGTGTACCCAATAGCTTCTCTGTGAAAAATAATTTTAGAAGTGTGCCCAATAGCCTCTCTGTGAAAAGTTTAACTTAGAAGTGCATTTAGAAGTTCCATTTAGAAGTGTACCCAATAGCCCCTCTGTGAAAAGTGAATTAGAAGTGTACCCAATAGCTTCTCTGTGAAAAATAAATTTAGATGTGTACCCAATAGCCTCTCTGTGAAAAGTGAATTTAGAAGTGTACCCAATAGCCTCTCTGTGAAAAGTTGAACTTAGAAGTGCGTTTAGAAGTGCGCCCAATAGCCTCTCTGTGAAAAGATGAATTTAGAAGTGTGCCCAATAGCCTCTCTGTGGAAAGTTGAATTTTGAAGTACATTTAGAAAGTTGCATTTAGAAGTTGCATTTAGAAGTGTACCCAATAGCCCCTCTGTGAAAAGTGAATTTAGAAGTGTACCCAATAGCCTGTATGTGAAAAGTGAATTTAGAAGTGTACCCAATAGCCTGTATATGAAAAGTGAATTTAGAAGTGTACCCAATAGCCTGTATGTGAAAAATGAATCTAGAAGTGTACCCAATCGCCTCTCTGTGAAAAGTGAATTTAGAAGTGTACCCAAAAGCCTCTCTGTGAAAAGTTGAACTTAGAAGTTCATTTAGAAGTTGCATTTAGAAGTGCGCCCAATAGCCTCGCTGTGAAATGATGAATTTAGAAGTGTGCCCAATAGCCTCTCTGTGAAAAGTTGAATTTTGAAGTACATTAAGAAAGTTGCATTTGAAGTTGCATTTAGAAGTGTGCCCAATAGCCCATCTGTGAAAAGTGAATTTAGAAGTGAACCCAATAGCCTCTAGGTGAAAAGTAAATTTTAGAAGTGTACCCAATAGCCTCTCTGTGAAAAGTTGAACTTAGAAGTGCATTTAGAAGTTACATTTAGAAGTGTGCCCAATAGACTCTCTGTGAAAAGTTGAAATTAGAAGTGCATTTAGAAGTTGCATGTAGAAGTGTGCCCAATAACCTCTCTGTGAAAAGTTGAATTTTGAAGTACATTTAGAAAGTTGCATTTAGAAGTTGCACTTAGAAGTGTGCCCAATAGCCTCTCTGTGAAAAGTTGAACTTAGAAGTGCATTTAGAAGTTGCATTTAGAAGTGTCCCCAATGGCCCCTCTGTGAAAAGTGAATTAGAAGTGTACCCAATAGCTTCTCTGTGAAAAATAAATTTAGAAGTGTACCCAATAGCCTCTCTGTGAAAAGTGAATTTAGAAGTGTACCCAATAGCCTCTCTGTGAAAAGTTGAACTTAGAAGTGCATTTAGAAGTGCGCCCAATAGCCTCTCTGTGAAAAGTTGAACTTAGAAGTGCATTTAGAAGTGCGCCCAATAGCCTCTCTGTGGAAAGCTGAATTTTGAAGTACATTTAGAAAGTTGCATTTAGAAGTTGCATTTAGAAGTGTACCCAATAGCCCCTCTGTGAAAAGTGAATTTAGAAGTGTACCCAATAGCCTGTATGTGAAAAGTGAATTTAGAAGTGTACCCAATAGCCTGTATATGAAAAGTGAATTTAGAAGTGTACCCAATAGCCTGTATGTGAAAAATGAATCTAGAAGTGTGCCCAATAGCCTCTCTGTGAAAAGTTGAACTTAGAAGTGCATTTAGAAGTTGCATTTAGAAGTGTGCCCAATGACCTCTCTGTGAAAAGTTGAATTTTAAAGTACATTTAGAAAGTTGCATTTAGAAGTGTACCCAATAGCCTCTCTGTGAAAAGTGAATTTAGAAGTGAACCCAATAGCCTCTCTGTGAAAAGTAAATTTTAGAAGTGTACCCAATAGCCTCTCTGTGAAAAGTTGAACTTAGAAGTGCATTTAGAAGTTACATTTAGAAGTGTGCCCAATAGCCTCTCTGTGAAAAGTTGAACTTAGAAGTGCATTTAGAAGTTGCATTTAGAAGTGTGCCCAATAACCTCTCTGTGAAAAGTTGAATTTTGAAGTACATTTAGAAAGTTGCATTTAGAAGTTGCACTTAGAAGTGTGCCCAATAGCCTCTCTGTGAAAAGTTGAACTTAGAAGTGCATTTAGAAGTTGCATTTAGAAGTGTACCCAATAGCCCCTCTGTGAAAAGTGAATTAGAAGTGTACCCAATAGCTTCTCTGTGAAAAATAAATTTAGAAGTGTACCCAATAGCCTCTCTGTGAAAAGTGAATTTAGAAGTGTACCCAATAGCCTCTCTGTGAAAAGTTGAACTTAGAAGTGCATTTAGAAGTGCACCCAATAGCCTCTCTGTGAAAAGATGAATTTAGAAGTGTGCCCAATAGCCTCTCTGTGAAAAGTTGAACTTAGAAGTGTACCCACTAGCCTCTCTGTGAAAAGTGAATTTACAAGTGTACCCAATAGCCTCTCTGTGAAAAGTGAATTTAGAAGTGAACCCAATAGCCTCTCTGTGAAAAGTAAATTTTATAAGTGTACCCAATAGCCTCTCTGTGAAAAGTTGAACTTAGAAATGCATTTAGAAGTTGCATTTAGAAGTGTGCCCAATAGCCTCTCTGTGAAAAGTTGAACTTAGAAATGCATTTAGAAGTTGCATTTAGAAGTGTACCCAATAGCCCCTCTGTGAAAAGTGAATTTAGAAGTGTACCCGATAGCTTCTCTGTGAAAAATAATTTTAGAAGTGTGCCCAATAGCCTCTCTGTGAAAAGTTGAACTTAGAAGTGCATTTAGAAGTTGCATTTAGAAGTGTACCCAATAGCCCCTCTGTGAAAAGTGAATTAGAAATGTACCCAATAGCTTCTCTGTGAAAAATAAATTTAGCAGTGTACCCAATAGCCTCTCTGTGAAAAGTGAATTTAGAAGTGTACCCAATAGCCTCTCTGTGAAAAGTTGAACTTAGAAGTGCGTTTAGAAGTGCGCCCAATAGCCTCTCTGTGAAAAGATGAATTTAGAAGTGTACCCAATAGCCTCTCTGTGAAAAGTGAATTTAGAAGTGTACCCAATAGCCTCTCTGTGAAAAGTTGAACTTAGAAGTGCGTTTAGAAGTGTACCCAATAGCCTCTCTGTGAAAAGTGAATTTAGAAGTGTACCCAATAGCCTCTCTGTGAAAAGTTGAACTTAGAAGTGCGTTTAGAAGTGCGCCCAATAGCCTCTCTGTGAAAAGATGAATTTAGAAGTGTACCCAATAGCCTCTCTGTGAAAAGTGAATTTAGAAGTGTACCCAATAGCCTCTCTGTGAAAAGTTGAACTTAGAAGTTGCATTTAGAAGTGTACCCAATAGCCCCTCTGTGAAAAGTGAATTTAGAAGTGTACCCAATAGCCTGTATGTGAAAAGTGAATTTAGAAGTGTACCCAATAGCCTGTATATGAAAAGTGAATTTAGAAGTGTACCCAATAACCTGTATGTGAAAAATGAATCTAGAAGTGTACCCAATAGCCTCTCTGTGAAAAGTGAATTTAGAAGTGTACCCAAAAGCCTCTCTGTGAAAAGTCGAACTTAGAAGTGCATTTAGAAGTTGCATTTAGAAGTGCGCCCAATAGCCTCTCTGTGAAATGATGAATTTAGAAGTGTGCCCAATAGCCTCTCTGTGAAGAGTTGAACTTAGAAGTGTACCCAATAGCCTCTCTGTGAAAAGTTGAACTTAGAAGTGCATTTAGAAGTTGCATTTAGAAGTGTACCCAATAGCCCCTCTGTGAAAAGTGAATTAGAAGTGTACCCAATAGCCTCTCTGTGAAAAGTGAATTTAGAAGTGTACCCAATAGCCTCTCTGTGAAAAGTTGAACTTAGAAGTGCATTTAGAAGTGCACCCAATAGCCTCTCTGTGAAAAGATGAATTTAGAAGTGTGCCCAATAGCCTCTCTGTGAAAAGTTGAACTTAGAAGTGTACCCACTAGCCTCTCTGTGAAAAGTGAATTTACAAGTGTACCCAATAGCCTCTCTGTGAAAAGTGAATTTAGAAGTGAACCCAATAGCCTCTCTGTGAAAAGTAAATTTTATAAGTGTACCCAATAGCCTCTCTGTGAAAAGTTGAACTTAGAAATGCATTTAGAAGTTGCATTTAGAAGTGTGCCCAATAGCCTCTCTGTGAAAAGTTGAACTTAGAAGTGCATTTAGAAGTTGCATTTAGAAGTGTACCCAATAGCCCCTCTGTGAAAAGTGAATTTAGAAGTGTACCCGATAGCTTCTCTGTGAAAAATAATTTTAGAAGTGTTCCCAATAGCCTCTCTGTGAAAAGTTGAACTTAGAAGTGCATTTAGAAGTTGCATTTAGAAGTGTACCCAATAGCCCCTCTGTGAAAAGTGAATTAGAAGTGTACCCAATAGCTTCTCTGTGAAAAATAAATTTAGAAGTGTGCCCAATAGCCTCTCTGTGAAAAGTTGAACTTAGAAGTGTACCCAATAGCCTCTCTGTGAAAAGTTGAATTTTGAAGTACATTAAGAAAGTTGCATTTGAAGTTGCATTTAGAAGTGTGCCCAATAGCCCATCTGTGAAAAGTGAATTTAGAAGTGAACCCAATAGCCTCTCGGTGAAAAGTGAATTTAGAAGTGAACCCAATAGCCTCTTAGTGAAAAGTAAATTTTAGAAGTGTACCCAATAGCCTCTCTGTGAAAAGTTGAACTTAGAAGTGCATTTAGAAGTTGCATTTAGAAGTGTGCCCAATAGCCTCTCTGTGAAAAGTTGAACTTAGAAGTGCATTTAGAAGTTGCATTTAGAAGTGTACCCAATAGCCCCTCTGTGAAAAGTGAATTTAGAAGTGTACCCAATAGCTTCTCTGTGAAAAGATTTTTTAGAAGTGTGCCCAATAGCCTCTCTGTGAAAAGTTGAACTTAGAAGTGCATTTAGATGTTGCATTTAGAAGTGTACCCAATAGCCCCTCTGTGAAAAGTGAATTAGAAGTGTACCCAATAGCTTCTCTGTGAAAAATAAATTTAGAAGTGTACCAAATAGCCTCACTGTGAAAAGTGAATTTATAAGTGTACCCAATAACCTCTCTGTGAAAAGTTGAACTTAGAAGTGCATTTAGAAGTGCGCCCAATAGCCTCTCTGTGAAAAGATGAATTTAGAAGTGTGCCCAATAGCCTCTCTGTGGAAAGTTGAATTTTGAAGTACATTTAGAAAGCTGCATTTAGAAGTTGCATTTAGAAGTGTACCCAATAGCCTCTCTGTGAAAAGTGAATTTAGAAGTGTACCCAATAGCCTGTATGTGAAAAGTGAATTTAGAAGTCTACCCAATAGCCTGTATATGAAAAGTGAATTTAGAAGTGTACCCAATAGCCTGTATGTGAAAAATGAATCTAGAAGTGTACCCAATAGCCTCTCTGTGTAAAGTGAATTTAGAAGTGTACCCAATAGCCTCTCTGTGAAAAGTTGAACTTAGAAGTGCATTTAGAAGTTGCATTTAGAAGTGCGCCCAATAGCCTCTCTGTGAAAAGATGAATTTAGAAGTGTGCCCAATAGCCTCTCTGTGAAAAGTTGAACTTAGAAGTGTACCCAATAGCCTCTCTGTGAAAAGTTGAATTTTGAAGTACATTTAGAAAGTTGCATTTGAAGTTGCATTTAGAAGTGTGCCCAATAGCCTCTCTGTGAAACGTAAATTTTAGAAGTGTACCCAATAGCCTCTCTGTGAAAAGTTGAACTTAGAAGTGCATTTAGAAGTTACATTTAGAAGTGTGCCCAATAGCCTCTGTGTGAAAAGTTGAACTTAGAAGTGCATTTAGAAGTTGCATGTAGAAGTGTGCCCAATAACCTCTCTGTGAAAAGTTGAATTTTGAAGTACATTTAGAAAGTTGCATTTAGAAGTTGCACTTAGAAGTGTGCCCAATAGCCTCTCTGTGAAAAGTTGAACGTAGAAGTGCATTTAGAAGTTGCATTTAGAAGTGTACCCAATAGCCCCTCTGTGAAAAGTGAATTAGAAGTGTACCCAATAGCTTCTCTGTGAAAAATACATTTAGAAGTGTACCCAATAGCCTCTCTGTGAAAAGTGAATTTAGAAGTGTACCCAATAGCCTCTCTGTGAAAAGTTGAACTTAGAAGTGCATTTAGAAGTGCGCCCAATAGCCTCTGTGAAAAGATGAATTTAGAAGTGTGCCCAATAGCCTCTCTGTGAAAAGTTGAACTTAGACGTGTACCCAATAGCCTCTCTGTGAAAAGTGAATTTACAAGTTTACCCAATAGCCTCTCTGTGAAAAGCGAATTTAGAAGTGAACCCAATAGCCTCTCTGTGAAAAGTAAATTTTAGAAGTGTACCCAATAGCCTCTCTGTGAAAAGTTGAACTTAGAAGTGCATTTAGAAGTTACATTTAGAAGTGTGCCCAATAGCCTCTCTGTGAAAAGTTGAACTTAGAAGTGCATTTAGAAGTTGCATTTAGAAGTGTGCCCAATAACCTCTCTGTGAAAAGTGAATTAGAAGTGTACCCAATAGCTTCTCTGTGAAAAATAAATTTAGAAGTGTACCCAATAGCCTCTCTGTGAAAAGTGAATTTAGAAGTGTACCCAATAGCTTCTCTGTGAAAAATAATTTTAGAAGTGTGCCCAATAGCCTCTCTGTGAAAAGTTGAACTTAGAAGTGCATTTAGAAGTTGCATTTAGAAGTGTACCCAATAGCCCCTCTGTGAAAGGTGAATTAGAAGTGTACCCAATAGCTTCTCTGTGAAAAGTGAATTTAGAAGTGAACCCAATAGCCTCTCTGTGAAAAGTAAATTTTAGAAGTGTACCCAATAGCCTCTCTGTGAAAAGTTGAACTTAGAAGTGCATTTAGAAGTTGCATTTAGAAGTGTACCCAATAACCCCTCTGTGAAAAGTGAATTAGAAGTGTACCCAATAGCTTCTCTGTGAAAAATAAATTTAGAAGTGTACCCAATAGCCTCTCTGTGAAAAGTGAATTTAGAAGTGTACCCAATAGCCTCTCTGTGAAAAGTTGAACTTAGAAGTGCATTTAGAAGTGCGCCCAATAGCCTCTCTGTGAAAAGTGAATTTAGAAGTGTACCCAATAGCCTGTATGTGAAAAGTGAATTTAGAAGTGTACCCAATAGCCTGTATATGAAAAGTGAATTTAGAAGTGTACCCAATAGCCTGTATGTGAAAAATGAATCTAGAAGTGTGCCCAATAGCCTCTCTGTAAAAAGTTGAACTTAGAAGTGCATTTAGAAGTTGCATTTAGAAGTGTGCCCAATGACCTCTCTGTGAAAAGTTGAATTTTAAAGTACATTTAGGAAGTTGCATTTCGAAGTGTTTCCAATAGCCTCTCTGTGAAAAGTGAATTTAGAAGTGAACCCAATAGCCTCTCTGTGAAAAGTAAATTTTAGAAGTGTACCCAATAGCCCGGTCCCACCGCGCACCCTCTTCCTGTTTCTCCCTTCCCTCCCCCCTCCCGACCCGCCCAGATCCGCTCTCATTGGTCCACCTACACTTCATCACTGGTCCTCCCAGGGCATCCTGTGCCCGGCAGCCCCTGCAGCTAAGGGCCCAAGGCCAAGGGCGGCTCCTACATTGGCGGCTCCGAGATGTGTCTGCAGGTTTCAGCAGGGGAAGCCAAGGAAGCCACCAGACACCGACAAAACTGTAAGTGCTGGCATGAGTGGGGGGGTAGAGCAATTACTCTACTCCAGAAATCTCCTGCCACTCTAACCTACTTTTCAATGGCCTGCAGTCTAATGGCCTGCAGTCTAATGTTAACCAGTACCATAGCCCAAGAGAGCCACACATATTAGCCTGCGCCAAATCTGTGAAAAGTAAATTTTAGAAGTGTACCCAATAGCCTCTCTGTGAAAAGTTGAATTTTGAAGTACATTTAGAAAGTTGCATTTAGAAGTTGCACTTAGAAGTGTGCCCAATAGCCTCTCTGTGAAAAGTTGAACGTAGAAGTGCATTTAGAAGTTGCATTTAGAAGTGTACCCAATAGCCCCTCTGTGAAAAGTGAATTAGAAGTGTACCCAATAGCTTCTCTGTGAAAAATACATTTAGAAGTGTACCCAATAGCCTCTCTGTGAAAAGTGAATTTAGAAGTGTACCCAATAGCCTCTCTGTGAAAAGTTGAACTTAGAAGTGCATTTAGAAGTGCGCCCAATAGCCTCTCTGTGAAAAGATGAATTTAGAAGTGTGCCCAATAGCCTCTCTGTGAAAAGTTGAACTTAGACGTGTACCCAATAGCCTCTCTGTGAAAAGTGAATTTACAAGTTTACCCAATAGCCTCTCTGTGAAAAGCGAATTTAGAAGTGAACCCAATAGCCTCTCTGTGAAAAGTAAATTTTAGAAGTGTACCCAATAGCCTCTCTGTGAAAAGTTGAACTTAGAAGTGCATTTAGAAGTTACATTTAGAAGTGTGCCCAATAGCCTCTCTGTGAAAAGTTGAACTTAGAAGTGCATTTAGAAGTTGCATTTAGAAGTGTGCCCAATAACCTCTCTGTGAAAAGTGAATTAGAAGTGTACCCAATAGCTTCTCTGTGAAAAATAAATTTAGAAGTGTACCCAATAGCCTCTCTGTGAAAAGTGAATTTAGAAGTGTACCCAATAGCTTCTCTGTGAAAAATAATTTTAGAAGTGTGCCCAATAGCCTCTCTGTGAAAAGTTGAACTTAGAAGTGCATTTAGAAGTTGCATTTAGAAGTGTACCCAATAGCCCCTCTGTGAAAAGTGAATTAGAAGTGTACCCAATAGCTTCTCTGTGAAAAGTGAATTTAGAAGTGAACCCAATAGCCTCTCTGTGAAAAGTAAATTTTAGAAGTGTACCCAATAGCCTCTCTGTGAAAAGTTGAACTTAGAAGTGCATTTAGAAGTTGCATTTAGAAGTGTACCCAATAACCCCTCTGTGAAAAGTGAATTAGAAGTGTACCCAATAGCTTCTCTGTGAAAAATAAATTTAGAAGTGTACCCAATAGCCTCTCTGTGAAAAGTGAATTTAGAAGTGTACCCAATAGCCTCTCTGTGAAAAGTTGAACTTAGAAGTGCATTTAGAAGTGCGCCCAATAGCCTCTCTGTGAAAAGTGAATTTAGAAGTGTACCCAATAGCCTGTATGTGAAAAGTGAATTTAGAAGTGTACCCAATAGCCTGTATATGAAAAGTGAATTTAGAAGTGTACCCAATAGCCTGTATGTGAAAAATGAATCTAGAAGTGTGCCCAATAGCCTCTCTGTGAAAAGTTGAACTTAGAAGTGCATTTAGAAGTTGCATTTAGAAGTGTGCCCAATGACCTCTCTGTGAAAAGTTGAATTTTAAAGTACATTTAGAAAGTTGCATTTAGAAGTGTACCCAATAGCCTCTCTGTGAAAAGTGAATTTAGAAGTGAACCCAATAGCCTCTCTGTGAAAAGTAAATTTTAGAAGTGTACCCAATAGCCTCTCTGTGAAAAGTTGAACTTAGAAGTGCATTTAGAAGTTACATTTAGAAGTGTGCCCAATAGCCTCTCTGTGAAAAGTTGAACTTAGAAGTGCATTTAGAAGTTGCATTTAGAAGTGTGCCCAATAACCTCTCTGTGAAAAGTTGAATTTTGAAGTACATTTAGAAAGTTGCATTTAGAAGTTGCACTTAGAAGTGTGCCCAATAGCCTCTCTGTGAAAAGTTGAACTTAGAAGTGCATTTAGAAGTTGCATTTAGAAGTGTACCCAATAGCCCCTCTGTGAAAAGTGAATTAGAAGTGTACCCAATAGCTTCTCTGTGAAAAATAAATTTAGAAGTGTACCCAATAGCCTCTCTGTGAAAAGTGAATTTAGAAGTGTACCCAATAGCCTCTCTGTGAAAAGTTGAACTTAGAAGTGCATTTAGAAGTGCACCCAATAGCCTCTCTGTGAAAAGATGAATTTAGAAGTGTGCCCAATAGCCTCTCTGTGAAAAGTTGAACTTAGAAGTGTACCCACTAGCCTCTCTGTGAAAAGTGAATTTACAAGTGTACCCAATAGCCTCTCTGTGAAAAGTGAATTTAGAAGTGAACCCAATAGCCTCTCTGTGAAAAGTAAATTTTATAAGTGTACCCAATAGCCTCTTTGTGAAAAGTTGAACTTAGAAATGCATTTAGAAGTTGCATTTAGAAGTGTGCCCAATAGCCTCTCTGTGAAAAGTTGAACTTAGAAGTGCATTTAGAAGTTGCATTTAGAAGTGTACCCAATAGCCCCTCTGTGAAAAGTGAATTTAGAAGTGTACCCAATAGCTTCTCTGTGAAAAATAATTTTAGAAGTGTGCCCAATAGCCTCTCTGTGAAAAGTTGAACTTAGAAGTGCATTTAGAAGTTCCATTTAGAAGTGTACCCAATAGCCCCTCTGTGAAAAGTGAATTAGAAGTGTACCCAATAGCTTCTCTGTGAAAAATAAATTTAGAAGTGTACCCAATAGCCTCTCTGTGAAAAGTGAATTTAGAAGTGTACCCAATAGCCTCTCTGTGAAAAGTTGAACTTAGAAGTGCGTTTAGAAGTGCGCCCAATAGCCTCTCTGTGAAAAGATGAATTTAGAAGTGTGCCCAATAGCCTCTCTGTGGAAAGTTGAATTTTGAAGTACATTTAGAAAGTTGCATTTAGAAGTTGCATTTAGAAGTGTACCCAATAGCCCCTCTGTGAAAAGTGAATTTAGAAGTGTACCCAATAGCCTGTATGTGAAAAGTGAATTTAGAAGTGTACCCAATAGCCTGTATATGAAAAGTGAATTTAGAAGTGTACCCAATAGCCTGTATGTGAAAAATGAATCTAGAAGTGTACCCAATCGCCTCTCTGTGAAAAGTGAATTTAGAAGTGTACCCAAAAGCCTCTCTGTGAAAAGTTGAACTTAGAAGTGCATTTAGAAGTTGCATTTAGAAGTGCGCCCAATAGCCTCGCTGTGAAATGATGAATTTAGAAGTGTGCCCAATAGCCTCTCTGTGAAAAGTTGAATTTTGAAGTACATTAAGAAAGTTGCATTTGAAGTTGCATTTAGAAGTGTGCCCAATAGCCCATCTGTGAAAAGTGAATTTAGAAGTGAACCCAATAGCCTCTAGGTGAAAAGTAAATTTTAGAAGTGTACCCAATAGCCTCTCTGTGAAAAGTTGAACTTAGAAGTGCATTTAGAAGTTACATTTAGAAGTGTGCCCAATAGACTCTCTGTGAAAAGTTGAAATTAGAAGTGCATTTAGAAGTTGCATGTAGAAGTGTGCCCAATAACCTCTCTGTGAAAAGTTGAATTTTGAAGTACATTTAGAAAGTTGCATTTAGAAGTTGCACTTAGAAGTGTGCCCAATAGCCTCTCTGTGAAAAGTTGAACTTAGAAGTGCATTTAGAAGTTGCATTTAGAAGTGTCCCCAATAGCCCCTCTGTGAAAAGTGAATTAGAAGTGTACCCAATAGCTTCTCTGTGAAAAATAAATTTAGAAGTGTACCCAATAGCCTCTCTGTGAAAAGTGAATTTAGAAGTGTACCCAATAGCCTCTCTGTGAAAAGTTGAACTTAGAAGTGCATTTAGAAGTGCGCCCAATAGCCTCTCTGTGAAAAGATGAATTTAGAAGTGTGCCCAATAGCCTCTCTGTGGAAAGCTGAATTTTGAAGTACATTTAGAAAGTTGCATTTAGAAGTTGCATTTAGAAGTGTACCCAATAGCCCCTCTGTGAAAAGTGAATTTAGAAGTGTACCCAATAGCCTGTATGTGAAAAGTGAATTTAGAAGTGTACCCAATAGCCTGTATATGAAAAGTGAATTTAGAAGTGTACCCAATAGCCTGTATGTGAAAAATGAATCTAAAAGTGTGCCCAATAGCCTCTCTGTGAAAAGTTGAACTTAGAAGTGCATTTAGAAGTTGCATTTAGAAGTGTGCCCAATGACCTCTCTGTGAAAAGTTGAATTTTAAAGTACATTTAGAAAGTTGCATTTAGAAGTGTACCCAATAGCCTCTCTGTGAAAAGTGAATTTAGAAGTGAACCCAATAGCCTCTCTGTGAAAAGTAAATTTTAGAAGTGTACCCAATAGCCTCTCTGTGAAAAGTTGAACTTAGAAGTGCATTTAGAAGTTACATTTAGAAGTGTGCCCAATAGCCTCTCTGTGAAAAGTTGAACTTAGAAGTGCATTTAGAAGTTGCATTTAGAAGTGTGCCCAATAACCTCTCTGTGAAAAGTTGAATTTTGAAGTACATTTAGAAAGTTGCATTTAGAAGTTGCACTTAGAAGTGTGCCCAATAGCCTCTCTGTGAAAAGTTGAACTTAGAAGTGCATTTAGAAGTTGCATTTAGAAGTGTACCCAATAGCCCCTCTGTGAAAAGTGAATTAGAAGTGTACCCAATAGCTTCTCTGTGAAAAATAAATTTAGAAGTGTACCCAATAGCCTCTCTGTGAAAAGTGAATTTAGAAGTGTACCCAATAGCCTCTCTGTGAAAAGTTGAACTTAGAAGTGCATTTAGAAGTGCACCCAATAGCCTCTCTGTGAAAAGATGAATTTAGAAGTGTGCCCAATAGCCTCTCTGTGAAAAGTTGAACTTAGAAGTGTACCCACTAGCCTCTCTGTGAAAAGTGAATTTACAAGTGTACCCAATAGCCTCTCTGTGAAAAGTGAATTTAGAAGTGAACCCAATAGCCTCTCTGTGAAAAGTAAATTTTATAAGTGTACCCAATAGCCTCTCTGTGAAAAGTTGAACTTAGAAATGCATTTAGAAGTTGCATTTAGAAGTGTGCCCAATAGCCTCTCTGTGAAAAGTTGAACTTAGAAGTGCATTTAGAAGTTGCATTTAGAAGTGTACCCAATAGCCCCTCTGGGAAAAGTGAATTTAGAAGTGTACCCGATAGCTTCTCTGTGAAAAATAATTTTAGAAGTGTGCCCAATAGCCTCTCTGTGAAAAGTTGAACTTAGAAGTGCATTTAGAAGTTGCATTTAGAAGTGTACCCAATAGCCCCTCTGTGAAAAGTGAATTAGAAATGTACCCAATAGCTTCTCTGTGAAAAATAAATTTAGAAGTGTACCCAATAGCCTCTCTGTGAAAAGTGAATTTAGAAGTGTACCCAATAGCCTCTCTGTGAAAAGTTGAACTTAGAAGTGCGTTTAGAAGTGCGCCCAATAGCCTCTCTGTGAAAAGATGAATTTAGAAGTGTGCCCAATAGCCTCTCTGTGGAAAGTTGAATTTTGAAGTACATTTAGAAAGTTGCATTTAGAAGTTGCATTTAGAAGTGTACCCAATAGCCCCTCTGTGAAAAGTGAATTTAGAAGTGTACCCAATAGCCTGTATGTGAAAAGTGAATTTAGAAGTGTACCCAATAGCCTGTATATGAAAAGTGAATTTAGAAGTGTACCCAATAACCTGTATGTGAAAAATGAATCTAGAAGTGTACCCAATAGCCTCTCTGTGAAAAGTGAATTTAGAAGTGTACCCAAAAGCCTCTCTGTGAAAAGTCGAACTTAGAAGTGCATTTAGAAGTTGCATTTAGAAGTGCGCCCAATAGCCTCTCTGTGAAATGATGAATTTAGAAGTGTGCCCAATAGCCTCTCTGTGAAGAGTTGAACTTAGAAGTGTACCCAATAGCCTCTCTGTGAAAAGTTGAACTTAGAAGTGCATTTAGAAGTTGCATTTAGAAGTGTACCCAATAGCCCCTCTGTGAAAAGTGAATTAGAAGTGTACCCAATAGCCTCTCTGTGAAAAGTGAATTTAGAAGTGTACCCAATAGCCTCTCTGTGAAAAGTTGAACTTAGAAGTGCATTTAGAAGTGCACCCAATAGCCTCTCTGTGAAAAGATGAATTTAGAAGTGTGCCCAATAGCCTCTCTGTGAAAAGTTGAACTTAGAAGTGTACCCACTAGCCTCTCTGTGAAAAGTGAATTTACAAGTGTACCCAATAGCCTCTCTGTGAAAAGTGAATTTAGAAGTGAACCCAATAGCCTCTCTGTGAAAAGTAAATTTTATAAGTGTACCCAATAGCCTCTCTGTGAAAAGTTGAACTTAGAAATGCATTTAGAAGTTGCATTTAGAAGTGTGCCCAATAGCCTCTCTGTGAAAAGTTGAACTTAGAAGTGCATTTAGAAGTTGCATTTAGAAGTGTACCCAATAGCCCCTCTGTGAAAAGTGAATTTAGAAGTGTACCCGATAGCTTCTCTGTGAAAAATAATTTTAGAAGTGTGCCCAATAGCCTCTCTGTGAAAAGTTGAACTTAGAAGTGCATTTAGAAGTTGCATTTAGAAGTGTACCCAATAGCCCCTCTGTGAAAAGTGAATTAGAAGTGTACCCAATAGCTTCTCTGTGAAAAATAAATTTAGAAGTGTGCCCAATAGCCTCTCTGTGAAAAGTTGAACTTAGAAGTGTACCCAATAGCCTCTCTGTGAAAAGTTGAATTTTGAAGTACATTAAGAAAGTTGCATTTGAAGTTGCATTTAGAAGTGTGCCCAATAGCCCATCTGTGAAAAGTGAATTTAGAAGTGAACCCAATAGCCTCTCGGTGAAAAGTAAATTTTAGAAGTGTACCCAATAGCCTCTCTGTGAAAAGTTGAACTTAGAAGTGCATTTAGAAGTTACATTTAGAAGTGTGCCCAATAGACTCTCTGTGAAAAGTTGAAATTAGAAGTGCATTTAGAAGTTACATTTAGAAGTGTGCCCAATAGACTCTCTGTGAAAAGTTGAAATTAGAAGTGCATTTAGAAGTTGCATGTAGAAGTGTGCCCAATAACCTCTCTGTGAAAAGTTGAATTTTGAAGTACATTTAGAAAGTTGCATTTAGAAGTGTCCCCAATAGCCCCTCTGTGAAAAGTGAATTAGAAGTGTACCCAATAGCTTCTCTGTGAAAAATAAATTTAGAAGTGTACCCAATAGCCTCTCTGTGAAAAGTGAATTTAGAAGTGTACCCAATAGCCTCTCTGTGAAAAGTTGAACTTAGAAGTGCATTTAGAAGTGCGCCCAATAGCCTCTCTGTGAAAAGATGAATTTAGAAGTGTGCCCAATAGCCTCTCTGTGGAAAGTTGAATTTTGAAGTACATTTAGAAAGTTGCATTTAGAAGTTGCATTTAGAAGTGTACCCAATAGCCCCTCTGTGAAAAGTGAATTTAGAAGTGTACCCAATAGCCTGTATGTGAAAAGTGAATTTAGAAGTGTACCCAATAGCCTGTATATGAAAAGTGAATTTAGAAGTGTACCCAATAGCCTGTATGTGAAAAATGAATCTAGAAGTGTGCCCAATAGCCTCTCTGTGAAAAGTTGAATTTTAAAGTACATTTAGAAAGTTGCATTTAGAAGTGTACCCAATAGCCTCTCTGTGAAAAGTGAATTTAGAAGTGAACCCAATAGCCTCTCTGTGAAAAGTACATTTTAGAAGTGTACCCAATAGCCTCTCTGTGAAAAGTTGAACTTAGAAGTGCATTTAGAAGTTACATTTAGAAGTGTGCCCAATAGCCTCTCTGTGAAAAGTTGAACTTAGAAGTGCATTTAGAAGTTGCATTTAGAAGTGTGCCCAATAACCTCTCTGTGAAAAGTTGAATTTTGAAGTACATTTAGAAAGTTGCATTTAGAAGTTGCACTTAGAAGTGTGCCCAATAGCCTCTCTGTGAAAAGTTGAACTTAGAAGTGCATTTAGAAGTTGCATTTAGAAGTGTACCCAATAGCCCCTCTGTGAAAAGTGAATTAGAAGTGTACCCAATAGCTTCTCTGTGAAAAATAAATTTAGAAGTGTACCCAATAGCCTCTCTGTGAAAAGTGAATTTAGAAGTGTACCCAATAGCCTCTCTGTGAAAAGTTGAACTTAGAAGTGCATTTAGAAGTGCACCCAATAGCCTCTCTGTGAAAAGATGAATTTAGAAGTGTGCCCAATAGCCTCTCTGTGAAAAGTTGAACTTAGAAGTGTACCCACTAGCCTCTCTGTGAAAAGTGAATTTACAAGTGTACCCAATAGCCTCTCTGTGAAAAGTGAATTTAGAAGTGAACCCAATAGCCTCTCTGTGAAAAGTAAATTTTATAAGTGTACCCAATAGCCTCTCTGTGAAAAGTTGAACTTAGAAATGCATTTAGAAGTTGCATTTAGAAGTGTGCCCAATAGCCCTCTGTGAAAAGTTGAACTTAGAAGTGCATTTAGAAGTTGCATTTAGAAGTGTACCCAATAGCCCCTCTGTGAAAAGTGAATTTAGAAGTGTACCCGATAGCTTCTCTGTGAAAAATAATTTTAGAAGTGTGCCCAATAGCCTCTCTGTGAAAAGTTGAACTTAGAAGTGCATTTAGAAGTTGCATTTAGAAGTGTACCCAATAGCCCCTCTGTGAAAAGTGAATTAGAAGTGTACCCAATAGCTTCTCTGTGAAAAATAAATTTAGAAGTGTACCCAATAGCCTCTCTGTGAAAAGTGAATTTAGAAGTGTACCCAATAGCCTCTATGTGAAAAGTTGAACTTAGAAGTGCGTTTAGAAGTGCGCCCAATAGCCTCTCTGTGAAAAGATGAATTTAGAAGTGTGCCCAATAGCCTCTCTGTGGAAAGTTAAATTTTGAAGTACATTTAGAAAGTTGCATTTAGAAGTTGCATTTAGAAGTGTACCCAATAGCCCCTGTGTGAAAAGTGAATTTAGAAGTGTACCCAATAGCCTGTATGTGAAAAGTGAATTTAGAAGTGTACCCAATAGCCTGTATATGAAAAGTGAATTTAGAAGTGTACCCAATAGCCTCTCTGTGAAAAGTTGAATATTGAAGTACATTAAGAAAGTTGCATTTGAAGTTGCATTTAGAAGTGTGCCCAATAGCCTCTCGGTGAAAAGTAAATTTTAGAAGTGTACCCAATAGCCTCTCTGTGAAAAGTTGAACTTAGAAGTGCATTTAGAAGTTACATTTAGAAGTGTGCCCAATAGACTCTCTGTGAAAAGTTGAAATTAGAAGTGCATTTAGAAGTTGCATGTAGAAGTGTGCCCAATAACCTCTCTGTGAAAAGTTGAACTTAGAAGTGCATTTAGAAGTTGCATTTAGAAGTTGCACTTAGAAGTGTGCCCAATAGCCTCTCTGTGAAAAGTTGAACTTAGAAGTGCATTTAGAAGTTGCATTTAGAAGTGTCCCCAATAGCCCCTCTGTGAAAAGTGAATTAGAAGTGTACCCAATAGCTTCTCTGTGAAAAATAAATTTAGAAGTGTACCCAATAGCCTCTCTGTGAAAAGTGAATTTAGAAGTGTACCCAATAGCCTCTCTGTGAAAAGTTGAACTTAGAAGTGCATTTAGAAGTGCGCCCAATAGCCTCTCTGTGAAAAGATGAATTTAGAAGTGTGCCCAATAGCCTATCTGTGAAAAGTTGAACTTAGAAGTGTACCCAATAGCCTCTCTGTGAAAGGTGAATTTACAAGTTTACCCAATAGCCTCTCTGTGAAAAGTACATTTTAGAAGTGTACCCAATAGCCTCTCTATGAAAAGTTGAACTTAGAAGTGCATTTAGAAGTTGCATTTAGAAGTGTGCCCAATAGCCTCTCTGTGAAAAGTTGAACTTAGAAGTGCATTTAGAAGTTGCATTTAGAAGTGTACCCAATAGCCCCTCTGTGAAAAGTGAATTTAGAAGTGTACCCAATAGCGTCTCTGTGAAAAATAATTTTAGAAGTGTGCCCAATAGCCTCTCTGTGAAAAGTTGAACTTAAAAGTGCATTTAGAAGTTGCATTTAGAAGTGTACCCAATAGCCCCTCTGTGAAAAGTGAATTAGAAGTGTACCCAATAGCTTCTCTGTGAAAAATAAATTTAGAAGTCTACCCAATAGCCTCTCTGTGAAAAGTGAATTTAGAAGTGTACCCAATAGCCTCTCTGTGAAAAGTTGAACTTAGAAGTGCATTTAGAAGTGCGCCCAATAGCCTCTCTGTCGAAAGTTGAATTTTGAAGTACATTTAGAAAGTTGCATTTAGAAGTTGCATTTAGAAGTGTACCCAATAGCCTGTATGTGAAAAGTGAATTTAGAAGTGTACCCAATAGCCTGTATGTGAAAAGTGAATTTAGAAGTGTACCCAATAGCCTGTATATGAAAAGTGAATTTAGAAGTGTACCCAATAGCCTGTATGTGAAAAATGAATCTAGAAGTGTACCCAATAGCCTCTCTGTGAAAAGTAAATTTAGAAGTGTACCCAATAGCCTCTCTGTGAAAAGTTGAACTTAGAAGTGCATTTAGAAGTTGCATTTAGAAGTGCGCCCAATAGCCTCTCTGTGAAAAGATGAATTAAGAAGTGTGCCCAATAGCCTCTCTGTGAAAAGTTGAACTTAGAAGTGTACCCAATAGCCTCTCTGTGAAAAGTTGAATTTTGAAGTACATTTAGAAAGTTGCATTTGAAGTTGCATTTAGAAGTGTGCCCAATAGCCCCTCTGTGAAAAGTGAATTTAGAAGTGTCCCCAATAGCGTGTCTGCGAAAAATTGAATTTAGAAGTGCATTTAGAAGTTGCATTTAGAAGTACTTTTCGAAAGTTGAATTTAGAAGTGCGCCCAATAGCCTCTCTGTGATTCTAGAAGTGTGCATTTAGAAGCTGAATTTAGAAATGTGCACAATAGCCTTCCTGTGATTCTAGAAATGTGCCCAACAGCCCCGCTGAATTTAGAAGTGTGCCCAATAGCCGCTCTGTGAATTTAGAAGTGTGCCCGATAGCCTCCCTGTGAAAAGCTGAACTTAGAAGAGTACCCAATAGCCTCTGTGTGAAAAGTTGAATTTGAAGTACATTTAAAAAGTTGAATTTAGAAGTGCGCCCAATAGCCTCTCTGTGATTCTAGAAGGGTGCCCAACAGCCCTGCTGAATTTAGAAGTGTGCTCAGTAGCCGCTCTGTGAATTTAGAAGTGTGCCCAATGGCCTCTCTGTGAATTAAGAAGTATGCCCAATAGCCTCTCTGTGAAAAATTGAATATAGAAGTGTGTCCAATAGCCTCCCTGCGAATAACCTCTCTGTGAATTTAGAAGTCTCTGATAGGGCATGTAACCCATCATATCTCACCAACACGCTTACTCTCTCCTTACATCACCACTCAACTAGAACACAGAGATACTATGACACCATTCGGTATAACTGTTCTCATATCAACATTCGCTGCTCACTCCACATCATTCTAAGCAATCACTGCTGGTTACACATCCCCCCAGCGAGGCGTTCTCCTCAGGCCTAACGCAGCCACATCCGATCTGGGTAAATCCTGCCAGAACGAACACATACTCCTGAACTCTCAACCACCACACCTACCGCTAGAAAGCAGCTATTACACTGTTACCGCACGAGCTGTACACATACCCGCTGCTCACACACACCTTTTGTCTCTCTCTACTTTCTCTACTGATATGAACTTCGGTTCCCAAGGGCGTTCAACCTACCAGCGCCTTCAGACCATACCAATGGTATATAAGGCGCTATATAAATGCAAAATAACATAACATAACAAAACTACAGGAGAGAAAGATCCTGAAGGGAACTAAAACAAAGTGTAAGAAAGTGTACTGGTAGACGACCAGTGCTCTAAAGAACTACAGAACTTAATCCAGAGGATAGCGAAAGACTGTGCTTGGCTTATTGAGTAGAACAAGAAAGCCAAGAAAACCCTGTGAAACAACACATCAACCAGGAGAAGGGAGTCATTCTCCTGGCCTTAGTTAGTTATACTAGTAGTAGGCTCAGATAGGTTAGATCTGGACAGTGGACTGACTTGTTTTGGACATTCACAATGACTGATGAGCACCTTAGTTAGTAAAATAGGTAGGAAATACCCCATAGTCATAGGGAAATATAGACCTTATTTTATTTTAAATAAACAGCACAGTAAAAATGTATTTTTATTGTCTGCATCCTCCTTCTGATTCTCCACACAGGCCACAAAGGCAGAGCACCACCCCACACTTCACAAGTGTGCATGCACAGGCTAATAGGCTCTTTGTCAGTGGCCTAGAAGAAGGAAGATATGGAGAGCAAGTAAGTGCATGTGTGTGTGTATTTTGTTTGTGTTCGATGGGGGCAAGGGTGCTGTGTTAGTGGCAGGGTGTGTGATGTCGGTTTGAGTCTGTGTTTGTGTGTGTTTGGTGGGGGGCAATGTTTGTGGAGGGGAGGGGTGGGTCAGGAGAGCCAAAGAGGGGTTTGGGTAGTGATGTCCCTATAAAGAAGACATTTGGGGGCAAAGGGTGAAGGGCAGATGGCGAAGTGGTTCCAAGGATGGGTTTGGACGATAACCCTGTGAGAAATCTGTCTTTCCCGCACATTGAGGGCTCCCACCAAATTGGCATAAAAAGGGACCTTTTTTTCCTTTTTTGATTGCAGCCTTCCACTTGTGGGATTTTGACATAAAACCAAAAGAACATATTAAAATGTATGAAGTATGCATAAATGTACATATTTCATAACTGTGTTTTGCAGGCAGTTACACAAACTTTAAGAATGTCTATAGATTCATAATATTACTGCAAATCTGAACATGTAATTCTTATTAGCCTGACATGTTCAGAGAGGGCATTCTCTCCAGTCCAATTTCGATTTCACATTCCTGAGCGGAGGGCTAACTCTTTGTGAACACATCAACTTATATGAAAGAGAATTGAATAGATCAAGGGAAGTAAGGAAGAGGGTGCAGCGGAATGTGAGTTGAGTAAGAGAAGGAAATCTATCACAAGCCTTGTCCAATCCAAAAATGCTGCATCAAATGAGGCTGCATGGGTGGAGTGTGAGGGGTATTCAAACTCATACACATATGCATCATAAACTGCATTATATGTCTGTAATATCAATCACTTTAAACTCCAAGCCAGGCCACGTCAGCATGCAGCCACATATGAAATATTCCTCTTCGTTTTCACAGGATACTTTTTCAGAAATGTGCATTTCGACTATTGCCTATGCCAGCATTGTCTTCTCAAGCAAAATTGGAAATACACAGATTATCCCCCAAACTTTTCAGGTTTCAATGTGTTCACTGGAAACCAAAAAGCTTTATATGTTTTGGAAAATACATGTATTTCTATGCAGCAAGCACACAAGAGATTACCTAAACAAAAATGTTATCTGCTAAGCTTACCACGTTGCTGCAATGGTTTTCAAATCAATCTCCCTGATTTGCTTTAATAAGCACTTGGTCATTTAATCAGTATAGTTATTGCTTTGCACATAGCAGCTTTCGAGCACTATTTTCAAAACATAAGTAGCAAAGCACATGGGAATTCACATACATATGCAATATTTCAAATATGATAAAGGAATGTACGTGATTATTTCATAGCCGAAAATATTGAATTAGATCATTACAAATTTGCAGTGTCCGGCACGCAATATTCACGTACATCACCCCTACTTGCTATCCCCCCACCCTTTATCCCCCTTACCCTAAAACCCACCTGTGGCAGCGCACTTACCTGTTGTCCTTCTTCACGGCTCTTTCCCTGCAACATGAGTTCTTCCTCCCCATTGTGGGCCGGAACTTCCACCGCAGAGTGTGGTTTTTTTTTTTTTCTTTGTCCCCTGCTTTCCTTTTTATGGAAGCGTGTAACACCCATGCAACGCAGAATTCCGGTAATGTCCATCAAGAGGAGCAGGGGTAGCCCCGCAAACCCTGATCGCCTTATTCAGCATTATCCCCGGTAGTTTATGCTGCGTCGATGATAAAGCACTGACATCTTTATATGTACAATGTTATTAGCTAACAGTGAAACAGGGATAGGAGGACTTAGTCTTTTAAAAAAAGATACATCCTATGAGTTTTCTCGTCTCAATATATGAAATTATTAAACATCAGCTACAATTACATACAATTGCTTTAGGGTTGATTCAAAGGAAATTGAACAATGCAGCAAATGAGGCTGACTTGAAGGTTAACTTAATGCCTAAAATCAATCCCGACAGGGAGGTATGTCTGACTGATCACAAGCAATTAAAATGTTGGAAAAGACAGAAGTCTTTTTGCATAAGGAACTGGAAATGTTTGACTCTCCGGCCCCTCTTTTAGCAAATTAAGGTTCAATTACATTAGCTCCATTGGCAGAGACTAGGAACACCTTGACAATGGTGCACATAAAAGCTATGCAAAAGCATAACAATATTTCAGTTCAGACTGAAAAAAGTCAAAGATTTGTGCGATGCCAAATAATAACAAAAAGTCACTGAGGAATTTCCTGCTAAACCTATCCATAAAAGACGCATTTGCTAATGTAAAACATTTATCACAAAATAATTAATACAGTGTTGGGAGAAAGGTCAGTTTTGAAAGTTATACTGGACAGCTTCTCTGAAGTTGAGGACTAGAGAGAGATTCCAATTCTGCTTATCTCTAGGAATCTATTCAGAATCGGACAAGAGATTGTTAAGCGAAGCCCCAATCAAATGTTTTCTTTTGCAGATCAGGGGGTGATTCTTTTGTCTGTTCAAATGGACACTATTGGCTTGTCGCACATTGTTCCTTAGATAAGGAGGTTACGGGGGACAAAGGAGCTATGGAGGGTAGTTTATCTAAATCAGCTGAGGGTGGTTTATCTAAATCAGCTGAAACGCAAATGGACTTAGCCAGCTTGGCTAGTAAGCTTTGGAACTCTGTGCAAACGGAGGAAGTTCCCTGCAGATGCCTGGTCACTGTCAGGTCTCCAGTTGCCACCAAGTCAATAGGATCACAACACCAAATAGAAGAGAGCCGAATTTGTTCTGTCATGGAGAATCGATTTGACTTGAGGGGCGTTTGATGGGCCTATTTGGCTGGCACCTTGCAAAATACACCTGATCAACAATATCCGAATGTCTCACAACTGAATGTAAATTATGGCTCTCATAGGGCCGTAAATTCATTGCATTTTAAACTGTCTGCTTTTTCTAAGCCTCTGGCCTCAGTAGCTAAGAAAATGCAGGTCAGAAACGAAACTAGAGTATTCAGCATCTTAAAGGGTACGAGTGGTTGTGGTAAGACTGGAGAGAATTGGGAACATTTTAATGGGCCACATCAGTCAGTTAAAGAGGTTATTAAACCTGAAAGCCATCACAGGGCTAATGCCTTACGGAACCATATGATTGTGCTGGAAAGTGTCTTTAAGGACGAACCACAACTCATTTTAAACAGATATGCTATTTTGACTGTGCTCTCAGAGATGACAAACCTATATGGCTTAAGCACAAAGAATATAGACCGGGTGGAGTTTTGTCACCCTTTACGCACTAATATTGCAACTATTCATGTGAGGTCTAATCTGGTTGTGGAGGCTATTCTATGAGAAATAACTTAATTCAGAAACCTTGCATTTGAAGTGAGTGAAACACCTTTGCTTAACGCCTCAAAGGGGGAGGATTTGGTACTCCAGAATCATTGATTAAAGAGAAATGATCTTATTGTTTCCATAGAAAATATGGGGCGATCAAAGACAAGTTAATTTTACTGAAAGTGGTCTAACAAGTGAAGCAAAGGAAAGAGATTGGTCTTGGCTCTCTCGAGCCATTACAATTGACAGGAATGAGGAAGCAAGACATTACTCACTATAGCTGTAAATACGATTATTAGCTTACTGTGTTGGAACTCTAGGGGTAATAGTGCCCTTTTAAAAAATCTTGACCTAATTTCTACATTGAGAAATCATCAAATTGTCTGTTTACAGGAGCATTGGCTCATTAATTCTCTGAGTATTGATGGCTATTGTCCATTTTTTTAAGATGCTGCCAAGGGGGCTCTCCGAAGATCAAAAGGCGGGCTTGTTACCTTATCAAAAATAGGCTGTGGGATGACTGAAGCTAAGGAAGTGGCCACAGTGACAGGGGCATTAGTAATTGAATTTCAGCTGAGTGCTTCTGGCGGAATGGTATGGATACTGCTGATTAACATCTATTGGCATGTGGCAGTAAGGCCTCTGGACACATTCTTAGCTAATTTGAGTCTGCTTGTTTCTACTTGGAGAGCTCGTAGGTCAATTGATGATGACATTGATAAACTTAATGTGTCATCTGATGATCACTCTATGGAGAAGAATTGTAATGGATTTAAATGGTCTATTTTTATGCATTTGCTGGGCTTATTCAAAGTAAATGGCTCAATTAAAGGAGACGAATTGGAAAAGTACACATGGTTCAGGGGTGAATCAAAATCTACCCTGGACTATGTTTGTGAAAATTATCTGTTTAACAACTGTTAAGAACTCTATGCCCTGGATACTTCCTGGGGTGACCATTGTCTTTTAAGTTGTGCATTGAACTTCACTGTTGATCCTTCAACCTGTGCTTAGGTCCCTGAAATAGTGGTGAACATGGGGAGGCAACACAATACTATGGAATACGAGAACTATTATAAAATTCAATGATGAAATTGTGTATATCATGTACACCACTGACCTGCAGTTTAAAATGGGCTTGTTCGCAATCAATTGCTTCGAGAAAATAATACTCTCTAATTTGGAATCCAATTCCTCACATGCCAGTGGTAGGAAATTGCATACTATGCAGGGAAAAGTTCATTCACATTTATACGATGAAATGATTGCCCAGAAAAGGCGTGCAATGATAGCTGCAGTCCAGTTAATGCAGAAATCTAGTATTTCCTTGCCAGAGAAAAATGAAATGATTACTAAGATCGTTTAAAATATTAAAACTGGGTCAAAGGCAAAAGAACGAGATTACACCACCACGACTCCTCTCAGATGTTGGGTTGTCTTAAAAATGAACAGGGCCATTTTTGGTCTCTGTTTAACTCGCTTAGGAATTTTAAGAGTTAGTCCAACTAAATGCTGTGTCCGTATCAGCTTGGGTCACACATCATGAATCTTTATATTCAAATGACAAGGCGGAAGTATTTATACTGGACCATGTGAGAGTTAATGAGGATACACAGGGGATATAGATTTTTCACCACAGAGAATTTGGGATATAATAAAAGGAGCAAGTGACTCAAAAGCACCCAGCACCAATAAACGTTATAGTAAATGATTTAAAGAAAGTTTTTCTTCTGGGCAACCATTCTATCATTCCTTTTTATGGATGTACATAAAAAGGAAAGTTATCCGGCATCATGGAGGATCTCTTACATCATTCCCGTGTATAAACATGGCCGCTGCTCAGACCCCAAGAATTACAACCCTATTTCGATCTTAGAAGTGGACAGTAAGATCTATGCCACAGTCTTCTTTAAACTTCTAGAGCATTGGGCAGTAAGTATTGGGCATCTGAGACAGAAGCAAACAGGCTTTAGGAAGTCCCATGGGACTGTACTGAAATGCTTTATCCTCAAAATGTGTCATGATCTGGTACAGGAAGGTCAGTATAAGTCCATTAGCTTAGCCACTATAGACCTTAGCTCCGTGTTTGACGTAGTCAGAACATGCTCTGGGCAAAACTGAGTAAATGGGGGATTCCTCGTAGCTAACTAAAGCTCACCTTTAAGCTCCATGAGTCGACAGTGGTTCAGGTCCGTTTGAGAAAATGTATGATTTGACCAAAGAAATGCCAGTAAGCAATGGATTGAGACAGGGGTGCATACTTTAATGTATACATATCTGACATATGGGAAACACTAGAGCCCTGCTCCTTCATTGCACCAGAAATAGGTGAGATACGAGCCATATGGTAAGCGTATGCTGATGATTTTCCTTTGATGGACGCCAGTGTTGTAGGAATGCAGAGACTATTAATTGCTTTTGAAAAATATGTTGTCAACATTTTTGGGAAAATGAATATCACTAAAACTAAAATATTAAATCTCACAGCAAGAGGTGCACTACTTGAGGGGAAATGTGTTTTTGGGGGTGAGCAATTGGAGAATGTTTCTGAAATTAACTACATAGGGTTTTATATTTTAGGTTCCCCAAATAGGGGTAAAATAACAAGATGTTTTAGAACGAAGACTGATTAATTTACTTCTCAGATGTTTTATGACATACAAAATTGAATTCTACTCATGCTGGGTGTATGAACTTTTGGCAAAAATGGAAAGTAGACTTTGGAGAAGGTTTATAGGAATCCCAAATTCAGTTCCCACGACTGCTCTTCTGTTTGACCTAGTTTGTAGTATAACAAGTGTAGTGAGGTGGAAACAAGTATAGCTTTACCGTAAACTACTGATACCTTGTGTGAACCATTTATATTCAGAATTGGGACAAGTGTTGAATAAGAGGGAGGGCAAGACTTTTAATGATTGTAGAATGCTATGTGATCAAATACAAAGGGGTTTAGGTATGTCAAGTGCGGAATTAGTGAGAAATCCAAATAGGGTGAAGAAAGTATTGAAACTATCTGATTTGTGTGTTCTGACAGAAAAATTCCATAAGCAGAAGAGCCTTAAACAACGGTCTCACGAACATAAGTGCAGGGGGGAATTGGTGCAACACTGGAGACTCTTCCCATACCAATAATTGAGGTGAGAATTTGGTTGGTTCCGTTGGAACCTGCTTAAAACTGGAGAAATTCTCGAGAGACAAAAGTCTGTGGCTTCTAATGGGCATTATTGTTGTTACTGCCCGGACTCAGGAGCCATGGAAACCTTCGAGCACCTTATTATGAAATGCCTGCAATTGAATCAAAATCGTGACCTTCACTTTGCCTAATACAGAAATAAAGTCCAGTTTTTTGATAAGGCAATGTTTTGGAAAAACTGTTTGAGGGGTACCCCGATATCCCTAGCAATTGCAGTCGTGGGTTTTGTTAATTCACTGGCTTTTGACGAAAGGATTGAAGTGTAATGGTAATTGGACATACATTTTTATAATGTATTTTAATCTTAATCATAATGAATGAAATGTCTTTTTATATCTTTTGTATTGGAATTTCAGAAATGTGTAACTATATTTTGTATGTTTAAATTGTTATGGTTAATCTTTATTATTTTTAGACAGTAAACAAATAATAAAGATACTGTTCTTATACCGCACCTACCTCTCACTCCATTTGATACAAATATGCCTTTTAAATTTAAAAGAAGACTATTACCTATACGTTTAGCCTTTTCAATGACCATTGTAAGTCACAGGAACCTACGCCCCCTTCCTGGAAATGATCAGTGGTAATCCCGATATGTAAGAAGGGGGACAGAGGTGACCATATGCATTGCTTATGATATTGACCTTTAAGATATGTTAGAACGGTGTATGTTACGCTGGGAGCGGCTATTAAACATATATCCTCTCTCACTTATGGACCCTTTATGGACGAGTTTCTATCCAAGAAATACTTTAACCTACCCAATGGCACACAAGCTTTCTGATGTTTTGTTAAGATTTGTGCAAGTTTTAAAGTTCATAAGCAAACAATCAACTGATCAACCATTGTCTTTCAAAAACGATATGGTAAAATGTTAAATCTTTTCTCATTGAAGCAATTATTTCCCGTTCCCCATGATAAAATACTGTTAGTTACTGGCCTTAAAACTTCCACCTGTTCATGCCTGGCTTCTTTCTTGTTAGAATGGATCATACTTTGGGGAAGCCATATAGGGCAAGACACAAAGAGCTATCAGGGGTCTGTAAGGAGCATTTAAATATGCTTGGTGTAACTTGTGCACAGGCCTACCACTGAATTCAGAAATATTCCTTGCAGTATATACAGACTGTGGACGTTGTGGTATTTTACTTTAGGTCTGTGAATGTACATGAGCCTAAGACGGTGCCGAATGGGCCATGAGATCAGAGCCGCAGACATTCTAAGGGAGGTGGCGAAGAACAAACAGCAACTGATTGGCAAGTGCTTCAATGCCTGCAAGGCAGTGTGAGGATTAAGTAAACCACCACGCGAGGCACAGGTACGCCTACATACACGCCCCACTTTAGATCATGAAGGCAGGTGTAGCTGCCTAAGAAACGTAATGCCAATGCAGAGTGCAGTTTTGTCCTGTTAAGTTAAATGAAAAGCTCCGGAAAAGGAGGTTGTCTATGTCACATGGGTGGGCCGAAGAGTATCACATTGAGTTTGGATAGTCCATGCCCTCAGGATGTACCATTTGGAAGTTCATTGGTAATTTGACAGACTGAATATTTAATTCTGACTTTTCTGTATAAGATCCATTGTGTGAAACTTGTAAGGTTTCTGAGCTCTGAGCCAACCTTTTTTGGGATAATGATACTATGCTGCGCTCCCAACTCATTTCTTCAACATCTGGATGGAAATAAACCTACTCTCTCCCTTTCCTGGCCTGCCTCCCGTTTGGATTATTTGGTGATTTGATCCGGGCTACTGTGCAGACAATGCAAATGATTTTAAACATGGCGACCTAAAACATAACGAAGATAACATAAATGAACTCTAAGTAGCACCGACTGTTCAAACAAAAAACGTACTTGAAATGAACAAGTGCTATGAGTGACTGGATACATCATGCTGTGACATCAGTCTAGGTTTTGAGGCGGTGGTTGAGTCAGTCTTGTTCTTGCCATGATACCGCTGTGCACCATTCTGACATTTTAAGAAGAAAAAATATAATTTTAGGACGCTACACACTTTCCTCCTGCAGGTATATTGCTTTTGAAATTGATGCATTATTTTCCAGTGCTAATTGCAATGGCAATTTCCTCATGTGGCTTCTAAGGTTGAGAAGCAATTTTAGTTGTTTCCCCTGGTGTAAAACCGACAGCACATGATGGCTGCGTTATTTTTTTTCCAATTAAAATCTGCAAACATTTCCTAACGGGAAGATTCAGCTGCACCTAGTCGTAGAAAACTACGAGTGGTAGAAAGCTCTGCTGTATACATGCCTTGTGGCCGATGCATTTTTAAAGCATTGTGTGCCAATAATGGTACTCTAAATTGCTAGATGCACAGTGCACCAATTCATGAACCTGGCCCATAAAAAAAGGCCACGCTTGCCTGTCGGTCCAGCCCATTCGCGCTTTAAGCTACAATGATTGTCTGTCTTCACTGTGTTTTGCTTTGTAACTTTTTCAACACAGTTGCACTAACACTTCAAAAATTGAACTCAATCACAGATGGCTAGTTACAGTCCCTGACTGAACAGTTGGGATATAGTTACATTGTTGTAGTAAGTGGCAAGATGTTTTGAAACAGTCGCAAAGTAAATGTTGTTAACTGGTTTTTGATGCAGGGTGAATTTCGCCTGAATATTTTTGGCTGACACTACCGGATGGCTCATTCACTCCCATGACTACTGTGGTTTGTAGGGTTATTCAAGAAATAATGATTTGTACTACACACTCTGCAACTAAATGATTTGCCGTATGGACTGATTTTAGATTGACTTTTTAGTGTATGTAGTTGTTTTTTTTCTTGTTGTATTGTATTCATTGTGTTGTATATATTGTTAAAATGTGAAAAGTTTATTGTAAACCAAAACACACACAAAAAATTGTTAATTCACGTTTTTCGTAATTGCCTTGGTAAAAATTGCACAAATGATGTGGGTACAAATAATAGCAGTAGCTTGACATTATCATGCATTGTAAAAAGCAAATGTCAAAACAGCCATTGGCAACGCCATCCGGTTGGTAGTTCGTGTAGGCATGGGAAAGACACTTGCCAGGCACTGCTGCAATGGTATCAACTGGCTATTGATGGTACCAGGTGCAAAATGGTGCGAGTACCTTCGCATCTAATAGCAGTGCCTGGTAAATGCTTAATACTTATACACAGGCCAAACTGTTGGCTTTGTCAATGCTTGTTTCAACTGGACTTTAGTGAAGGACACACATAGTGCTCATAAATCGAGTGGCTGAGGGCGGACCTGGTTAAGACATTTTTATTACACCAGTAGCACATTTACAACACCAGTTAACTCATTAAATAACCCTCAGAAGAATGCTTTGAGAAAACACTGCCGGCCAGTTCCAGTGCAAAGTTTAAGGGTAAGGCTTGATTAAAGCGAGCTCAGAGAGTTCCTATGAGGTGAAGTTTTGGGCGAGGAGGGACAAGTACTCGGTGGGCATGGCCATAAGGATTAGCATGGTCATAGACAGTCAATGCTGGGCAAATATCCAAACAACACGTACAAGTTTTGCGTCCATTCTCCATGCCATTTCTCCCTATCTGTACTCAAATGCAATAGTTTCTCCTTATAGGTGGTGCTAAAGAACCACCTAACAGCCCAAACTAATGAGCGAGAGGCAGTTGCTTCAAATTCATCCATACTTTTGATTACTGCACAACGCCATGAAGCATATCACATGAAAGCCAATGACGAGAAGAGGATCACTCAAACATTAATGAGTAACAGCAGTGTCGAGTGACCATGGCTTAAAAACACTTGGCCACATATATGCCACCCTTGTGGATTCGAGTTTTATAGAGAGCTAGAGCACTCAAGTGGCCTTGCTTGTTGTGTTGATAGTTGGGTTGATAGCTCTTGTACTTTAAGCAGCTGCTTGCTCCCTTGGTTGATTCGTTCTGGTGTTGCCAGGTTTGTAAAAGGTCCAGTGCTAGAGCCCATGGCACGGGCCACACTTTTGAGCATTACTATACTGCTCATACTCATTTGGAAGTAATATAGCTAATATTTAGCTATACTGCCACTCCAAAGTGTGAACATTCATCCAATAGTACTAGTTAATGCTTTATGAGGTTATATAAGACAAGACAGACAAAGACTTGCTGTGGATTGAGAAACTGTATTTAAGCAGCAGCCGGGGAGCTGTTTGCCACATTAGACATACATTAGCCATACAGTTGCTGACTGCTAGTTGTTGGGCTGACAAACTGACAGGGGGTAGCTAGTGGGCTTAAAAAGTGGTGGGACATAATTTAATTATACAAAGTAGCGAGAAAGCGCAGTGAGCAAGCCTGAATTTACATGGGGGGTAGGGGGGGTATGTTAGAGTTCTCCCCCGTGAGAAAATTTTTGAAAAAACCCTGTAAAAAATCACACACATTTCAGCACGATTTTTTCCAAAAACACAGAAAAGTACATATGTTTCTTAGTGATCTAAAGGGCTATCGCATACTGTACGACAAGTAAGCTGTGGCCATCTGGCGGGATACAAATACATACCATAACTAACAAATGAAAAGCATTTCCAATTCCAGCATAGCTTTTTAAACAATGACATTTGTGGATTTATTCCATTACTGTGTGTGTTGCATTTAGTAGAAATGCAGTATGGATAGAGCATACTGCAGTAAAAATGAAAGATGCATTTCCAATTTCAACATAGATTAGCCAATTGTTGTTAATACATTTAAGTTCAGAGATACATAATACAAAACAAATATGATTCTTTGCAACATCTGTGAAATGTACACCAATCAAAATAAACCATGTCAAATATAATTTAACAAATTGCATAATATCATAATCTCAATGAACTTCATTCACCATTTTAACTAGTAAAAGTTTGCCTTCACACCTGAATGCCAGCAAAACGATCATGACCTAAAGTGCCAGTTACAGAAAATTGAATGTTTAATAAATATGTACATAAAAAAATAAGAAAATAAAAAAAATGCCCTAATAATAATAATAATAATAATAATAATAATAATAATAATAATAATAATAATAATAAAAGAGCAGCAGGAGTTCACATATCGTGCAAGGCTATTGTATCCTGAGGTGATATTTTACAAGTTTAGTTTCTACATGTTGGGGGCACTTTATTCCGTGGAATAGACAAAGGGGCCGGGCCCTCTGTCCTCCAGGGCCACGTAACATTTCTTTCTGTTGTATCACCTGCGACCAAATCCGCTTGACAGTGCAGTCATTCCCATTTTTTAAACCTCACATACGTCAAAAAGGTCAGAAGTCAATGCTGTGCTTGGATGTACAGCAACATTATAATGCTGAGGCCCTGGTTATCACTGCCCGCAGTATTGAACATTTCCATGGCTGAGCCAGCACGTTTCATGGACACTCATGAGATGCCATCACATGCTGTACAAACTATATAACTTTAATGCAGCTCTGTAAAGTAGTCCCCAGCAGAGCTTGCAAACGGTCTCTGTAAACAGCTGGTTCGTTCATGAGAAGCGAAGACGTGACTCTACTTGCAGAGTTCACTGCTTAGCATAGCACAGGCCAACATTGAAATATGAACATGTAGGGCTGTCATCCTTAAGCACTGCAGTCTGTGGGTCAGTCACCTGCACATGTTATTAGCGTAGCCTGTCCTTTGCGGCCATTAAAGAACAAAAATTGGCAAAGCCAATAAGGCTGTCTTTGCAAAGGTAGGGGGTTATTTACTGAAAGGCTGTTTGAGATTGTGGCTAAAGCAAGTATTGACTTTTGGTGATAAAGGGAGGCTCTCATTGAGTTAAATACACTGTAGGCCAAGCATTACCGACCACTAAATCATTTTTCACATGTAAATGATAACAGCTGCCACAGCAGGCCATACTGACAGGAAACAACCTGACACTTAAAGATGCCAAGCCAGGGGATTACCAAGGGTGGTGGGCCATTAACGAGTGCGTACAGGGCACTAAGACAGCCAGTACTGCGATTAACGCCCTTTTCTTCCCAAAGAAATAACGACTGTTAACACGCTCATATTTTGGGTAAAAACAAGAAAAGAGAATAGAGGGGTTCAAAAAGAGAGAAGGTCAAAGGAGTGTTGACAAGGGGCTGATGCAGAGCATGTGCACAGAGAAGCAAGGGTGGTGGGAGAGGAAGAAGCAAGGAAGCAGTCCTGTACAAAGGGAAGGCAGAGTAATCAGTGGGGGAGAGCACATAAGGGGAAGAACAGGTGAAAAGAAAGATGACATATGTGGGAATAGGTGGGGAACACGCTGGTGCCCAAGATGGTGGCATAGCGAATGTGGATGGTGCGTGTGGATGGTGCAAGCTTGCTGGCAAGCAGATTCTTTCCCTCTGGCCATTATCCGTGGACTAAATGGTCAATTAGGTGGATTCTGTGCCAGGTCTCTAAATCCAAGTCATAGGGACTATACTCAGCAGCTAGGGGGAGATTGTGAGCAAGAGATAGGACATGATTAAACTCCTTGAAGGTGACTCAGTCATCTGAATTGCTTTTAGCCAACAGCTAGCTGTAGAAATTGCAGCAAGAGAATTAGAAAGAAACGTTTTTTAATTTATTCTAAAGACTAGGTGGAGGGGTGCATTAACGCACAAACAAACAGGTGCATGGTCACATTAGAAGCACTTGTACCAAGGTGAAGTGTATCCTAGATTTTTAAGAAAATGTATTCTAGTGAGAAAGCAGGAAACAGTGCAGAGAGCCCTAGGTCGAGATAGCATAATTGGGGTGTTAACCATGTCCAACCGCAAGCCAATAACAAGGATTGATTATTCTCAATCAGTGAAAGGCTTTCCTCTCTTTAAACTCAAAATTAATCCCTGGTCGAGATTTTCGGAGTCCCAACTTGCAAACCAAATATTAAGATGCTAAAACTTCGAGGTTAGTGGAAAATACAACTCTGAAAATACCTTGCTGCTGAAACTGGTAGATTTCTGTATGAACGTGCTGCAGTCACACTGTGCTCAAACCTATTCAAGTTGGGTGCTAATCTAGGACCGATAAATGTCCGGAAACAGCAGGTTGCAAAGAAGCTGTACACATACTTGGGAGAGGCCTTCAGGTGTTAAGAATTAGACATAAAATCTCTAACAGAGTACGTGTTCAACAAGCTGAAAACATAAGCAGCTGTCACACGCCGCGTCCCTTCCTGGCGTGTGTGGCCAAGATTCCAGCTAAACGCTGGAAAGCGCTACACGTACACTGCAGCGCACGTTTGCACTGTCTAGTCTTTCTTCTGGGTTCCGCGGCTCCTATTTGGCTCCGCCTCCTCTGCAGTGTCTCGTGTTGCAACCTCGCAGTCAGCCGCTTTTCGCTGCCGCCCATTGCTAACGCTCTGTTTACTTTCCTTATCCCGTCGCTTCAGCTTACTTACCTGTTACCAGGCGAGAGCCGGCCAATGAGGTAAGGCCTAGAGAGAAGGCCATCCCCCTGACTGAGCTGAGCCCCCAGTCTGTTCCTCATGATGTCCAGTAGCCACACCGTCGCTGAGCCTGCTGCAGGAGAAGCCCGCGCTGCTCCCGAGAGGCAGAGAGCAAGGTAAGCTCCAGGCATAATATCAGCTGCCTCAGAGCCCTCGTTATCCTAACGGCACTTCTTCGCCTCATCTGCTCTAAAATCGCTTTTATTGAAGAGCACCTGACTGCTTTACTCTACAAAGGCTGTTCACCTTACTTACCTGCAGCCTCCAAGCACATATTGCCCATGTGTTTGCATTCCGCTCGAAAATCGTTTGTCAGGTAATTTAAAGATGGCCGCTGTAATTTAAAGATGGCTGCCGTGCTTTGGTCCCTCCGCGCCTGACCTTGTCCTGAATGCCTGCCTGACCTGCACCCTGCATCCTGCCTCCAGATTGGTGCTGACTGGCAACACATCATGCCTTCAATCACCGGCAGGCAAGAGCCGTCCAATGAGGTAAGGCCTAGAGAGAAGGCCATCCCCTTGACTGAGCTGACCGAGCGCAGCCAGACGCCAGGCGACGTCCTTATGCCCAAAAACTTCTGCAATTCATCTTGTCTCTAGTGCCCCTCCTGCTAACTCAACCAGCGGTGCTTGACTACCTGCAATGGAAGGTAATCCACGCTACCTGCACCACCTTTAATGTACTTTATTGACTCTGAGATACGGTGCTCTCCTTACCGTCTATAGTGCTCACCCCCAGTTTGCTACCAATGTGCTCATCTGCAGCACCCCTGTTTAGCACCTGCCATACTGCCTATGCTTACCTGCTATGCTCCCTTATTGCGCTTGCCTCAGACTAATGTGCGCGATTCTTGAGTTAGTCTGCCTACCTCCTGCATTGTCCAAACCTGCTGCGCACATATTCTGATCTGCTCCACATGTATGCTACATCGCTCTTCTGCCTGATAATGCTCGATGTGCAATGCCTGTTTGACATGCCACACTTTTGAATGGTGCCTTGTGTACTCTGCACTGCTCCTTACTTGACTTGCCCACATTTGATGTAAGTGTAGTGTACTTGCATAACCTGCTGTGCCTCACTACTGATTGGTGCGCCATGTATGTTGCAGTGCTCTCTGCCTGATATGCCCACATTTGTTGCAAGCCTGGTATTTGCTTTGCCTTTTGTACCTCTGCTATGAATGTGCCCACTCATTCACTCAGTACTGCCTAGACTGCCGCATTGTTACAACTGCACCCTGTGACCCTTTTGAGACCCTTTTGGTCGCCTACCATTGCACCATGTGTCCTATCCGAGACCCTTTTGGTCGCCTACCATTGCACCCTGTGACCTATCCGAGACCCTTTTGGTCGCCTACCATTGCACCCTGTGACCTATCCGAGACCCTTTTGGTCGCGTACCATTGCACCCTGTGACCTATCCGAGACCCTTTTGGTCGCCTACCATTGCACCCTGTGACCTATCTGAGACCCTTTTGGTCGCCTAACATTGCACCCTGTGACCTATCCGATACCCTTTTGGTCGCCTACCATTGCACCCTGTGACCTATCCGAGACCCTTTGGTAGCTTGCCACTGCATCCTGTTACCTATCCCAGACCCTTTGGTCGCTTGCCTTGCACGTTGCTAACTACTCTAAGTCATACATTTTTAGTTCATATTGTGATTCTTGAATCTAGGTGAACCCATCTGCACTCTGCACACTTAGATTCTACTACTACTAGGCACCAGACTACCACAGGCCAACCTACCAACAAACACCGCTATGACATCTCCCATGTCTGACACACCTATAGGCTACTTAGCTATACTCTCTACACTTTCTGCCTTAGCCATTATGGTAGCCCCCCAGCACAATCTGCCTACAGCCTGCTCCCTTTACCCAGACCCAACCGAATCAGGCTTGTCCTACCGGACTAAGGAACCCTAGACTAGGCACTAGACTGCCCAAACAACCTGATCCCTTTACCCAGACCCAACCGAATCAGGCTTGTCCTACCGGACTAAGGAACCTTAGACTAGGCACTAGACTTCCCAAACCTCCATGTGCACACCCACCTCACAGCCACCCTAAGAAGGAGCTAATACACGCCAGGCGAAACACACACAAAAGGAAACCTAGCTGCAATCAAATAACCTGTGCCAAATCTTCTGAAACCTTGCCCAACAAGGTCCACATTAGCAATAACACTAAAATAACATAAAACCTCAAGGGAGGTCTCATCAACGCTAGATCTCTAATAGCCCACGCCTCTGAAATTGCTGACATCATCACCTGTAACCAACTCGACTTCCTAGCAGTTACTGAAACATGGCTACACAAAGCTGCTGGCCCTGCCCTTATGATAGCCATACCCCCAAACTTTACCATCTTTAGAAAGATAGGGAAACTTCCAAAGGAAGAGGCATAGCTCTTATCTGCAGAGTCAACCTCACCATCAAAGAAATAGACAGCATTACAATGCCGTCAGCTGAACTAATCTCCCTAAAACTAGAAATCTCGGCCTCACGTACTATCATGGTACACCTTATCTACAGACCCCCTGGTCCACTAGGCACCTTTGAAGAAGACTTAACCACCCTCTTAAACACTAATGCCAAACTGGGAACACAAATCATTCTACTAGGTGATTTTAACTTAGGCTATAAGGACCTAAAAGACTCCAATGCCTCCCTGGCAACCCCTGCACTACAGGACTGTGTCTGTATCCCTACAGCCCCCCTTCCCAGCACTTGTCTGCACTTACCTCGCACTTGCCACCAGCTGGCCCTTGTTATTTATCCTGTATGCTGTATGCTAATAACCCTGTACTGCACTTCCCCTCTCCCTTTCCCCCATGCACTTTTCCCTTCCCCTCTACCCTTGCACTTGCGCGAACCGAATGACACCTGGCCTAGTAGGATCTTTGTCTGTCTCACCTTGTTCCCCCCCCTGCCTCGTCGCACCTTGAAACACTTGTGTATAGGCGCGTTACAAATGCCATATCATATCATATCATATCACCATAGCCAACACTATTGTGGAAGCAGGCCTCACTATACGGAATAATGGCCCCACACACTCTAAAGGCCGCACAGTGGACTGGGTCGCAGACATCAACTGCGTTTCCCTCATAACGGCAATTGAACCTTGCATATGGACTGATCACTATCTGATTTCATTGACCATTTCAGACCTCCCCCAACCTAAATCTACTAAACCTCATGCTCCTCCTGCCCTCACCCGCTGCAAAAAAAAAAACACTCTTGAATCTTCTCCCCCTGATCCAACCTATCACTAATCACTCTAGCCTGATCTCTAACCCTAATGATCTAGCTGACCTGTACAATAACACCATCAACTCGGCAATTGACAACATTGCGCCGCTGAAACTCACAAAATCTAAACCTATTGCCCATCTTAACACCTGGTTCACTCCCACGCTAAAAGCCCTACGCAAAGAGAAACGACACGCAGAAGCCTGCTGGAGAAAAAACCTTTCTCCCCATAACAAAAACCTCCTCACTGCCCTTACTAACCGCTACAAAAAACAAATCATTCAGGCAAAAAAAGAGACCTTTAATGACAGAATCAAAAAAGTGAATTTGAATACCAGGGACATCTTCTACATCCTGAGAGAATTAGAATCCCCAATTGCACCCATAGACTCTTGTACCAAAGACAAAGCCTGGTGCACAAACATTCAAATGGCCTTATGCAACAAAATCACAATGTTACAAGACAAAATATTAGCCAAAAAATCCGCCCTCCACAACATTGCCCTCTCCACGCAAGAAACCATCCTTCAGGAACTTGCCGCCAACCAAACTAAACCCCCTAACCAATTTAGTTTTAGAGCCATTTCTATTGCGGAAACTAAGAACATCATCATGTCTCTTAAACCGTCTCGATGCCTTGGTGACACCTGTCCAGCCCCAATTATTAAAGAGGCTGCACATGAACTAGCACCCTTCGTCACATCATTTATCAACTCAACATTCAAATCATGTTCCGTGCCAACCAAGATGCCTGGATATTACCTCTACTAAAAAAAGCAAACCTGGACCCCAATGTCCCAACAAACTATAAGCCCATAACAACTGTCCCGTTCCTCCTCAAAATCTTAGATAAAGCTGCACATCTACAGATCCAATCTTATCTGGAAATCAACAATCTACTAGGGACAAGACAATCAGGATTTAGACCGAGACATGAAACTGAAACGGCTCTCCTTGATCTTAAAAACCAACTAGACGAGCACAAAGATAGAGGAAACATCTCTATTCTCCTACTCCTAGACCTATCAGCTGCCTTCGACCTGGCAGATCACAAGGTACTCTGTAATCACCTCAAATCGGAGGCCAACTTCTCCACAAAAGCCATGGCATGGATAAACTCATTCTTGGACCAGAGAACCATAAGAGTCTTCTCACCTACAGCAGCAGCAGATCCAGTCCCCATCACCTGTGGAGTCCCTCAAGGGTCATGTGTTTCCCCCACTGTGTACAATATTTTTACAAAGCCTCTCTTTGATATATTGGACAAACTAGGGGTCTCATATACCAACTATGCTGATGATGCCCAGATTCTTATCCCAATCCAGGGTGACTATGAAAAGGACACCAGCCTCATCAATAAAATCTACCAAATCATCCAAACCTGGATGGCCACACAAGGCCTATGTCTTAACAATGACAAGACCGAGCTCTTAATCATCGGGTCTACCAGTAAACTTAACAAATTACCCCATCTGTACAATTCCATCACGATTGATGGCATCAAAATCAAGGTAGCCAAGGATGTTAAAACCTTAGGATTCTACTTAGACTCAGCTCTCACCCTCGACAAGCAAGTAAATGCGACAGCCTCATCAACCAGTTACACCGGCAAACTTATTCACGCCTGTAAACCATACCTATCCACAGACAGCTGTACCACCATAGCGCGAGCCCTCATCCTCTCCAAATTAGATTACTGCAATGCACTGTACCTAGGCACCAGTAAACATAACATCAACAAACTCCAAACCCTGCAGAACAATGCCCTTAGAACAGCCCTAGGTATTCCCAAAGGGGAACACATATCTGTCCATAGAAGAGCCATCAACTGGCTGGCCATCAATGACAATATCAAATTTAAAACTCTGAACATTACACACAATTGTCTGAACAACAAAGCACCTGCATACCTCACAGAGAAATTCACAAAGTACACTTCTGAACGACCCATGAGAAAGGCCCTCTCAAACAGAATCAAAATCCCCAACTTTAAACTGAAAAGAACTGGTGGGTCCAGCTTCCCAGTTCTAGCAGCTCATCTCTGGAACTCCATCCCAGATGCACTCAGAGCCACCCCTTCCTTCCATGTGTTCAAAGTTAACGTCAAACTCTGGCTTCACACCAACGACTGCTAAATGCCTCAACTGTACCTAATACTCTACATTTATTGTAAAATTCTTGAAACTGTAACATATCCTACATGTAAGTCATCTGACATTGTAACATAAGAAATGCTTGATATATGATACTGTAACATAAGAAATGTAACATATTTATGTACCTGTAACTTAAGATTTTATTTTTTGCAAGCGCCCAGTTGCTTAACGGCCAGGTGCGCTCTATAAATAAATAAACAATACAATACAAACAATACCTTGCTTTGGCTTCCCTGCTGCTTCTGCCTTTCGCCTGCTCCCGGCCTCCATCGCCTCCTCTCCGCCGTGTTCTTCCACAGCTTCCCACTCTGTTTCTCTTCTCTCTCCCTCTCTTGGTCAGCTTCACTGTTCCTCTCTGTTACGCTAACAGCTTGCCTTCCTATAACGCTGCTCCTTGCCTTCAGTGCTTACTTCATTACATCTCCCTGCGTAGCCCAATTTCCAGGAGGACTCCGGTGCCATTAGCAGGGGGGTTTTCTGCCGCACACGGCTTTTTCCCCTAATTGTCCCTCCCGGGAACAGGGTCTCAGTGGGGTGCTTTTATTTGGCTACCACTGTGGCTTCCTCTCGTGGAGACACGGACGCCCAACAAAGAAGGAAAAAGACTACAGAACCCGGAGGTCCATTAGCCCAGAGCACAGTGACCACTATCACACAGGTGAGGAGGAAAGAAGAGAGGCGTATTTTGGGTACTACTGACAACGTAAACTCAAAGTCTGACAGTAGCAGGCCAGATCGGATGAGAATCACACACCTCCCTACTTCAAAATGAAAAAAATGTTGGGCCAGAGTGGTAAAGAGTGCAGCTCCTCGAACGGCTGTATGAAATAGAATGAATATTAGGCATATTGTGAGAGTAGCTCTTGGTTTCAGTATGAGCCTTTTAAGGGCACGCCCTTGGTGGGTAGAAGAGGAGGAGCTAGAGGGGCTGGAGGAGGAAGAGGCAGTTAGTTGAATAAATAGTAGAATAAACCACCTCTTTGTGTCCTTCTTCCGAGATTTAGTTGGGTAATGACAACTAGCGACAAAGGAAACAAACAGGTGTTCCCATCCCACTGCAGCAGCATCCTGTTGAGCTACGCGGGTGGTATCCAGATCTCTGTGTTTGTGGATGCAACCTGCTGGAGAGCCCACACGGCTGCTCGCAGCATCCCGTGTCCTGCGACACATCCTGGGCCCCTGCTGCATCCACAGCGTTACATAAGAGTTCATCACTGCATGCTGGTATCCTTGTTAGGATCCAGCCTGGAGTGCTGTGACCCACTGGAGGTGCAAAGCAGAGCGAGCCCAACTACTCGCTGATTTCCCGGGCCCAGCAACAGGCTCTGCATGGGAGCTTACCATCCATGGTGTATGCGTGTGGGGAGTCCTGTGGAGCATGTGCAGATTACTACAGCTGTGAGGGAAAGATATACACGTTATGTCACACACATGCATACAGTGAAGGACTGCCCCTGCAGGAGGATATTTAGAAGGAATGCCAAATTCATGTGTATAAGGAAAGACTGCCCTGATAAAGGAGTGTTCATTGTGAGGACTCAAGGGAAGTCACTGACCATTGCTGATGTTATCACACCCAGAGAAGTGCTGGCCACCATCACCTGCATGTTGGTCTGAGGCACGGCGCAGCACAACAAGCAAATAGAAGTAGCCAAAGGATCACCCGCGTGACCAGTGAGCAAGGGTGATTATTTCTTGTGCATCACTTGAAGGGCAGGTGCACGCCAGGAGTGCTCTGTGACTTGTAGGGAGCCACCATGGAGGGCCAGGCTGATGACCAGTTAGCATCACAACAGGGCAACACAGAGGTAGCCTTTTTGAGGAAGCGTGCCCGTTTAACCTGCAACTGCAATAATACAAAGGCCCACGATGGACCAAATGGGTTGAAGCCTTTGATGATTTCATCAGAGCAGCTGGGGAGGAGAAGTTGCCGGTTCTGACCGACATTTTCATGAACCTCGCCTGGAAGGAGATTAAAGGCCTCATCAAGACAATCCTGGCAGGGGAGAGAGCCACCTATGAGGATCTTGTGATAGCACTGAACAAAAATCTTGTGATACAGCCCAACAGAGACTATGAGAGGTATGTCTTCAATCAATATCTGAAATCACTGCATGAGACTGTGGAGGAATTCATCAAACGACTTTGGCATGCAGGTTCTCGAACTGCCCGGATGACGAGGTCATCCGGCTCCGTGTCATAGAAGGCTGTGTGTCATCTGCACTCTGGAAGCAGCTCTTGAAGAAGCCACTTACAATTGATGAGGTCATAGAAATGGCGAGAGTCCACAAAAGAGTTGTGATCCAGGTGCCCACCATTGAGACGCCCAAGAAGAAAGGTGAGAAGGAGGAGAATATGGCAGCATTCTCAGCAACCGATGAAATGAAAAGTGCACCTGTTCACAGCCTGATCATGTCGAGAGGCCTGCAGGGAGACAGTGGCATGCAGGCACAGGTGGGTACTCACCCACAGAGGTTATGCTTTCTCTGTGACCAGGCATTCCCCCATACTAGAATGTGCCCTTCCGTCAGCCAAAGATGTTCAAAGTGCTGCACGGAAGGCCATTTTCACACCGTTTGTCGAGGGGGAGGGCTGTCCCGACCAAACCGCAACCAATGCCCACGGGCTGGCACCCACTAGCTCGACCGAATCTACAACATCAGTGGAGAACACCACCGTTCTACCCTTAGATACCGAAGAGAATGATAAGAGTCATGGACCAGGGTCTGGACTACAGCAAGGCCCCAGTTGATGAGCAGCTGCAAAAGGCAGTTTACTACCCAGAATAGTATGAATACCCTGGGGCCTTGTACAATTAATGCAATGAATACACACAGGAGCTATACCCGGAATACACTGACAAGTTTGTTAATCTAATGCATGGCGAGCAAGAAAGGGCTGATGTCCCGAAGATGAGAGTCAACATGGGAGAGGCAACACACTGCTTCCTGACAGATTCAGGTACCACAGTAAACATAATGGGAGAGCAAGAATTTCTGAAAACAGGGCCCAGAAGAGATTTGACACAGTCCAAGGTGTCAATCTTCTAGTGGGGAGCCAACACGCCACCTACAATCACTTGGGCAGTTCCAAAGAACACTCTTGCACAATGAAAAGACGACCAACACCACCATCCGCATGCTCAGGAACCCCGTCATTGGGAAGTGTTTGCTCAGCTACTGGACAGTGAAGGCACTTGGTTTAATAGACATAAATTATCATGAAAATGAGGTGGTCCAGTGTAGTGTGGGTCCAGCCAGCAAGCAAAGCATCGCCCACACGACCGGAGCAACACTGGGGAAAGAGCTGATTAAACAAGCCTTTCCAGAGCTGTTTCAGGGGCTGGAGAAGTTAAAGGACATAGTGGTATGGCTACACATCGAAGAGAAAGTACGGCCTGTGCCACAGCACCCCAGCATGGTAGGCTTTCATCTGCAGGAGGCGGTATCCCGAGAGCTACAACAGCTGATGGACAATGTCATCATTGAAAGGTCGGCAGGTTCCACACTGTGGATCTCACCCCTGGTGATAGTGCCAAAGGAAGGAAATGAAATCAGACTATGAATTGATATGAGAGTGGTTAATCTGTTCGGTACTTTCACTCATTTATGTTTTTGGGGGGACCACACTCAAGTGTGGAAGGATCCATACATATATCTGTCTGCAGGAGAATGGTTACCGCTCCCTTAGTATAGGAGCGAAGGTAAATTGCTCACTGTCTAAATTACAGCACGCTATGCTGTTTCTAGTACATCCAGCTAGAGAGAGAGAGGACCCCAAGAGTCTTAAGTCACTCATTTATTTAGGAAAATTCATATCAAGTGTACAAGACCAGCCGTAAACATGGGCTAAACCAAAACATAAAATAATCAACATGGACAATATTTCAAAGATGAAAAATCATTCCACTTCACTACTTAAACCTTTTGACACAGAAATGTGTGACTGGGGGTTAGTATACATTGATTTTTGCATACTACTTCTTAACATGGATAGCACAGTACTCAGACATACAAAGCCGCTATTGGATGCAAGTCTGTGTTGCGATTTAGTTTTTCAACAGATGTCTCTTATTACACATTGATTTAATAATGCTGCAGTTCATAAAATACTGTGCTATTACTCTGTGTCTTTTCCTCATTTTTAAGAGCACAGAACAGAAGACCAAAGAATTAGGCTTTCTTTTGCTCTTCTTTCAATTACTCCCATGACATTCTGGTATATGGGTCATCCAAGGAAGAGCATGATCGAGCCCTCATGGTTGTCTGTGACATCCTAAGCAGAGCATGTCTTACGTTGAACTATGACAATTGCAACATCAACAAGGACAAATTACGATTCTATGCCCACATATTCTCCAGCTAAGGGATGCAACCCAGAAAAGGCATGAACCATCAACAAACTCCTGGCACCCACCCAAGTGGCAGACGTTCGGTCATTCTTAGGCATGGCAAGGTACTGTACCAGGTACCTCCCGAGATAAGCCATAACCACTGAGCCACTACGGAGACTGCTGTGGAAGGAAGAGCCATTCCATTGGTCGCAAGAATGCCAGAGGACGTTTGACACCATCAAGGTGGAGCTGGCAAGTGCGACCCACCTGGCATGTTTCAACCCAGATTGGTATACAGAATTTGTGGTTGATGCCAACCCAGTGGGGTTGGGGGCCATCTTTGCCCAACGTGAACAACCCGAGGTGCTGGGAGGTTTTGTTGTGGCCTATGCCAGTCGTGCACTGACCCAGACAAAGAGTGTGTATTTGCAGGCAGAGAAGGAGAGCCTGGCAGCAGTCTGGGCGTGCAAGTACTTCCACCACTTTATAATAGGGAAGAGCTTCACACTCGTGACTGACCACCAAGCCCTCCTGTCACTTTTTGGCAACCCGAGAACAAAGATACCACCCAGGATTGAGGTGGGGCCTCTGCCTCCAAGAATACAACTATAGCATCATCCACAGACCAGAAGGGGATAACCACCAAGCCAACTACATTTCATGGCACCAGAGTTTGAGACAACGGCTTCCGAGCGAGGGAGACGCAGAGTATCTCTGCTATGTCACTGAGCATGCCATACCATCAGCAATGTTGATGGAAGAGGGAGCACAAGCATCACAAGAAAACCTGCCCCATGTCAAGGCCAAGGAACTAACCAGAACCAGCAAGTGGAAGAACTATAGGTGGCATTTACTACGTCATGGGAGAGGTGACAAGCAAGAGATGGAACAAATGGCAAAAGTCACCATGGAGCTAGCTTTGTGCGACCAAGGGATACTTCTGAGAGGATGCTGATTAGTCATAACATCCTCCCTCCAAAGGAGCCTGGTGTTGATGGCACATGAACAAAACTGGGTGGATGGAGGCCACCATGAAGATGCTCAGACAGACCGTATGGTTCCCATTTATGGATAACGTGATGGAGGAGGCAGTCAGGAAGTGCTTCCTGTGCCAGTGTATGGCCAAGAATGATCCAGCACTCCCACTTCAAGTGACTGAGATTCCCAAGAGGGTATGGTACAGAGTCGCAATGGACTTTTATGGGCCGCCAGACACAGGAGACTATATACTGGATATCATGGACGGGATTTCCTTTTGTAAAGAGAACCGCCTCTACAGCATTCACCCAAGGCTTTGACGTGATTGATGAAGTCTTCAGTGAATGGGTCATTCCCCACACCATTCAATGGCCATATTTTCATTCATTTGCAAAGCACCTAGCAGTCTTACACTAGAAGATAAACCCTTTGTTGCTCCAGGCAAACAGCATGGCAAAGCGATTCATGGCATCCACAAAGGGGATAATACTGAAGCCAACAATTGAGGGGATGTCGGTAAAACAGGCCCTGTGCCGAATGCTGCGACAATACAGAAACACGCCTCACACTGCAACGGGAGTGCCGCCCAGCGACCTGATGATAGTCTACAATGCAAAGACAAGGCTGCCCAAGGCAGGCTGAATGAAGCATACAAAGGGAGGAGAGGTGGAAGTCATAGAAGCATATTTACAAGAGAGAGACGCAAGAGGGAAGGAACTGGCCAAAGAACGGACCGATTGGAATAGAGGCTCGAAGATGAAGGTCTTCGGGGAAGGTGATGAAGCAGATGGTACAAAGAAAGACTGACTCACCATATGACAGCACGCCCCTGCGAGTGACAGAAGTAAAAGGGACGATGGTTACTGCAAACAATGGAAAGAAAGAACTGCCCAGGAACATGTCCTTTTTCAAACACCTCATACCCAGTGGGGAGGGATCATTGGACCAAGAACCTACCGGGATGCGGGACAAACAAGGAATGACAGGTCATGAAGAAGGAGTCGCACAGCTGGAGGGGCTGGGCCACCCAAAAACTAAGAGTGAGAGAGGCGACCGGCCGAGACGATCCATCAAGAGGCCCAGCAAGTTCATTGAAGAGATGTGAGATGGATGCAAGGAGATACGTGTGGGGGGTGTTGTGAGGGCTGCTCCACATTTCAGTACGAGCCCTTTAAGGGCACACACTTGTTGGGAGCAAGAGAAGGAGCTGGAGGAGGAAGAGGCAGTTAGTTGAATAAAGTAAAGTGTACAGTAAACCACGTCTCTGTGTCCTTCTTCCCGATATCGAGTCGGGTTATAACAACGGGGTGGGGAAATGAGGGGCGTGTACTTATTTAAAATTCCAAAACTAGGACTGGAAGTTATACAGGACTAGCCAGCCGCAGAACCCTTTCTCTCTGGGCTAGAATGCCTTGTCAGTATGTTTAGCATCTCGCTGTATCTAATGTAAAAGTGCACAGGAATTCTGTTATTTTTAGATATGGAAAGGCATTCCAGACTAAACAAAGATTAAGAACGTAAAAGCCGGCTAGCCTTTTGGTTGTAGCATCTGAGATTCTATCCGAGGCTACAACCAAAAGACCCAGGCCTATAGCCCTTCCCAGCCCCTCCTAGTGATGCCCCTGTTTAAAATAACTCTCCATTCCTCGCCTTCCTCCTTTCCTCCTCAAGAAACTAGAATACTATTAAGGTGACGGTAGATTTGCCAGCAATTCGAGCGATACATTTCCCAGGTCACAGTTCACTGGTAAGGAATGCTCGGCTGCACTGTTTATAGTAGTACTATCTGCCTATCAGAGTAAACTTGAGAAAAACAACATGCAGTTATTTTCAGCGACAGAATATTGTCCTTCAATGCAAAACCATTTCACGTACATCTGTGTAGGAATATGTTTTGGCGCATAGCCCAGGCAGGAAGGTAAACAGATCAGCTTCACAAACGATAGGCTACCTCTTAAAATGCAAATTCCACTCTGCTAGCGGGAACAGAGCAGCATCACGTGATCTAGCAAGATGTTCAGTCAGAAAAAAAGAGGGCTCTTTTATGATAGGAAAATAAACGCCACTCGTGTCAAGCATGACAAATCTAGCACAAAACAAAGGAAACATGTTTAAGGAAACAGCAATTATAAATAAAAGCATTCACCTACCTCCTTATTCCTGATAATCTGTGGCGTGTATGTTCCTGAAAGCTTCTCCAGTCAAAATGACAGGCCTTTCGTACACATTGACTAAGCAAGCAAACTGTTAACAGAATGACTAATTGAAGCATTTACTAGTCCCTATCCTGGCATGTAATGCTTATCTGCTGATTTGAAAATGTCAGGCCAATGATTAAAGTTGCTAAAGAACTGCTTTTTAGAAGGGCTATTCGAGAAAACATTTAATTAAACGATGTCAATTTCGAATTCAATGCTTAATTAATGCTAATGAATGAACAGTCAGTGAATATTGTGTAAACAGCTTAAACAATAAATGAACTGCTTGAAGGAGAGACATACGTATCACTTCTTTGGAACTGTTATTTAAGCATGCTACCTTCTTTAGAAGGGCTTGATAAGTGTTAAGTAAGCATTTCTCCATATCTATTGTTAACACCCAAGTATCCAGTTGCAGTTTTGAACCTAACACAGTCTTCCATGTCACCATGTCAACTCCCATTGCCTGGCCCATCCAGCAAACAGATTCCAGAATCGGCAGCCCTGCAGTTTTGTAAAATCAGTTGTTCTATCAGAGAGAATAAAATAAGAATGGGCTTTCATCTGTATTTCTTTGCAGTTGGTGCCAGTAAGCACAGTCATATTGATGCCATTACTCAGAATGTGTGATTACACATTAAGGAGGAGTGAGGGTTAGAAGAAGGATATGGACACAAGATGGACATGTTACCTTATTTTATTTAAATGATAAGGAAAAACAGACCTAACTCTCCCTTTCGCTATGGGGTGTTTCTCTGCCTGACCAACTAAACGAAAGGTGTTCCTGTGTCGTCAGTTAGTCAATAACGGAAATCTCCTCTGTCCAACCGTATCTCTATCTATCTCTACTACTAATAACCAATAACTAAACTGGCCCAGATGATTGCCTCGCGTTATGTGCCCCCCCATTTCTTTTTGTGTTGAGGCTTATTCTCAGGGTTTCTTCTTTTAACAATGTTCTTGCAAACACAAATGTCTCTCTTCCTCAATGGGTCTCCGTAGGGTGATCTCTTGCAATAAGACTGACGGGTCTGATCTATGAGTCCCTGTAACTCTGTCCAACAGTCACTGTATTTTAGGCTCCAATTCACATGACTCTTGTCCTTCATGTTTTTCACATATGCTCTCCATCTTCTTCCTTTTATTGTATATGGTTCAAACTTTTGATAATTTTGAAAAACTTTGAGGTTTCTCCACTCTTGGCTAATATTTAATATATCCTAACTGTCTTGTTTTATTTCACTCGACACTTATTACAGACTGCACATTATCACTCTTTATTAAGTGGCTTTTCCACTTGTCTTGAAGTAACTTTCCTTGAGTTCTCTCTGGGCGATTCTAACCCCAAATGTCTTTCTCCTCTGAGTTAATACTTCACACTCATTACTCTTGAATATCTCATTTGATGTTTCATTAACTTGGGTTTCTCTTTCTTTATCAGACCTATGACTTATATATGCCCAACTTGGTAGTGCAAGTCTTCCAGGCAGCCTCCCACCACTCCAGCATACCCCAGTACCTGTTTTCCTTACGATTATGCTTGCGGAACTAGGTCATCACTCAGGTCCCTTGGTCGGCTCTTTTGTCCGTCCGTTCACTTTGGTTTCTTTCTCGCCTCTCTCAAGTTTGGTTTCCCGGTACCCCCTGCTCCGGCATGTTTTTTGGCTGCCGTTTTCACTATATGGTTGCTGAGAGCTAATGCTGCTCTCTGCCCTGCTGGCCTCTGCGTCATTGTATGTGCAACTGGCCCACCGTGGGGTGTCCATGGTCACGCCACCACTTCAGATGCTGCTTGCTCATCTGTTCATACAACGGTTTACATACTGTCTGCCTCTCTAGCCCACCGCCAACTCCGATGGGGTTACTCAGCTTTCCGGAGTGCTGCAGGTTTTGCAGGCTTACTTGGTTCCACCTCTCCAAGGTGCTCTGATGCAAGAGGGCTTCCCCTGCATACGGTTCTCTCTCCTCCTTTCGGGCTTCCTCATCCTACGTTCATAGTGATTTTTTCTTAAAGGAGCATGTCCCTCTTTGTCCCACGGCTTGCTTGAGCCAGCATTGTCTGCATCAAAATATAGTATATTTTTGATATAAGGCCATCCTATATATGCATAAAACATGTCTTCCATAGAGATTTCCCTTTGGGAATGGGAGTCCTTGTCCCCTAAAGGTGAGGTCCCATTTCCCCAGACCCTTAGACTTGCATAGTGGGCTCCTCTCCCTAGCCTCACAGGGGGTGGCTCCCCTTTAGGGAGAAGGGACAAATACTCATGATTCATCACAGAGGTCATCACCAGAAATAAATGTCAACCTGGGTACCTCAGGAGAGTCAAAACAGGTGAAATAGCCAAATGGTGGTTGCTTACTTTAGTCATGATTTTTTCAATATGGTAGCAAATAGAGGTAACTCTCTGACACAACCCCAATTAAATGTTCAGAGTCAAAAACGAATTGGCATATCACCACTCACTAGAGTATGCAAATAGACAGGCAGAACAAGGAAATTAGATGTACACAGTCATCAAATGTAAACATGTTGTTATACCACACAAGTCATGTCCTTGGACCTGTCCTGATAGATGCACTGCTCGCTCCCAACATCTCTCTTCCCCAGTTCCCCATTCTGACCATTTCCCAACATCGCTGGACCCTCATGCCCTACACAACATGTTGCAGACTAGTCCTCTCACGACATGTGTATTACAGGGTTCAGAAAGACACTCTAGTCTGCTCGATAGATGCCAGAGTCTACAAACCAGCTATTCAACACACAAAACAAGAATGTTATCCACACAGAATCTGTGAAGCACTCAACAGGGCAACAGTCCTCTACTGAATATTCAAAGAATTAACCAACCCACAGCCTTACACATTCACGAATGCCATGCGAGAGCTGGAAAAATAGCGACCTGCTTCAGACAGAAAATTGGCAATACTGAGTGAACTATAACCTCTCAATTCAAGAAACAGATCCCTCAAATGAAACCTCACAAGTCCATAACCCAGTTCAGATATTTCGAGAAAACAAGCAGGCTTGAAATAAGCAATATGGAGAGAAAAAGTAAAAGCTCCCATTGTGCTTTGACCTGCTACTACTATCAAAAAGAACAACGAGGCAATGGCAAAAGACACCACTGATCTAGGCAAATCCTGCCTTTATTCAGGTATTGTCCTTGAAATACGAAAACAGGCAACCATCACACACCTCCTGAAAAAGGTGAGGGCTGACTCATCATACTGCTTTAATCTATGACTGATCTGAAACCTATCATTCCTAGCTAGGATTTTAGAGATGCCAGTAACCTCACAAATACAAAACCACTGTAAGAAAAAAGGTAATCTATTCAATGACAGACAGGCAGGGGTTAGAGCCCAGCACAGTACAAAGTCGACCCTGCTTGACAACAAAGACTCCTCCATAAAACTATTTGCTACATTAGAAACAGAAGACCATAAGATCCTCAACAACAGACTCTGAATCCACAGCTCAGAAACAAAATGTACTAGATAATTTCTAACAGATTGCATGTCAGAGGTCAAATGTGGCAATTCCTCATCCTCTATAGCCTCAAGTACCTACAGAGTACCACAAGGGCAATCTCTATCTCTACAGTTCTGCGCAATGCATGGATGATCCCCCTTAAAACTGTGTGTGAGAAGCACTAGGCGTGTTTTCATCTTTATGCCAATGGCCTGCAATCACCAAAAGGCAACACCACCAAAATGTCACTAGCGTAACAAATAACCAAGGCTGGTAGATAGCGAACTCTGTCTCAACCCCATGAAAACATAAATCATCGTCAGACAACACATTTTCTTTAAACGGCCACCTATGCTTTGCAGCCCTTCAACACCAAAAGAGTATGCAAAGACCCTGATGACCCAACTTGATACCATGCTATCATTTGTCACACTAATCCACTCTCTGAGCAAGAAAGACCACCTCCAACTAATTTACTGAAAAGAATCATACCATACTTGGACAGGCATCATAAGGGGAGTGCTTATCAAATCGATAGTACTTATCAAAATTGACTATTGTGATGTAATGTAATGTAAAGTGTTCTTATATCGCACCCTTCTGCCAATAATGTTGGCCTCACTGCGCATTGCTTTAGCAGCATGGGCTTCCACATATGCCGAACAAATCAACGGCACGTGTTAGTTAACATAGCAGCTAAATTCAATTTTGGTGTTATAAAATATGACCATATCTTGCAGACCTGTAAAAAGTCTGCTAGCTTCCGATCAATCAAGACATCCATCACGACCTTGCCAAGTCTGGTACAGAACATTTCATGGAAAAAAGGACCAGAATACAGTACTTGCCTAAATGTATCCTATAATACCAACCTTTTTAAAACCTCCTCAGGTATGTATCAGCCAGAAGACTAGAAATTAGATGCCCAAAGAAAACCAGAATAGGAAACAAGCTCCTGTCAGTACAGGGCCAAGCACCTAGGAAAGTCTTCCTGGTTGGCATCAAAGTTGAACAGAACCATAGGAAATTCAGGCAAGTTCCAAAGGAGAAACTAGACACTGACCTAACCAATGCATAATTCCACTAGAACCACTGGAGACAGACTATAAAGAAACCTGTAAGTCAATTTCCCAATCAAACTCATGGAACTACAATCCAACCCAACAAATAAACTATGATACCTAATAATGACATCCCCACCCCACCCAATATTGAGTCTATGCTGTCACTACTCAGCTGAAGACAAAGGGTACAATGGTGAGCATAACGTGATAGAAGAGCAAGATACTGACTGCGTCATTGCCCAAATACATCCAGGTTTTTGCAAAGAAGAATTGTTAGAGGCTGTCAATCTAGACTCTGAACAAGGACAATTGAGAAGAGCAGTAGAGAATGGTTGGAAAGATATTTCTGTTAACATTGGAGTATGGGAAAATGTAAAGGATGAAATTTCATGTGACAGTGTGTGCATTTACCGTGGGGATCGCATTGTCTCGCCTATATCCTTGAGAGAGAGAATTATGGAGAACGCTCACGAGGGCCATGTAGGGAGGAGTTTATCCAAGAGAAGAGTGAGAGAAGTATACTGGTGGCCCAATATGTGGAGTGAGTTGGAGACTATGGTTAAGGATTGCTCCGCATGTATAAAGGAAAGATCAATAGGAACACGCCATTACAACCAGTGAGCATACCAAGTTCAGTTTGGTCAAAATTGGCCATAGACATTGCTGGCCCATATGAGATTCTAGAACCACAAAAAATGTATTTCATCGTCTTGATTGACTATACATCTAAGTGGGTGGAGTGTGGTATTGTTGAAGAATCAGTTTCTGCAATGAAAATAAAAAAATTTGGAGGAAATTTTCAGTAGGGAGGTGAACCACAGGAACTGGTATCAGACAATGGTTCTCAATTTATGTCACAGGAAGTTCAGTGTTTCTTGAAGGAGAGAGCAATTAGACATAGCACAACAGCTTTATATCACCCGATGAATAATGGTCTTGTGGAGAGAATGAATCACTTTATAAAGGATACGATCCAATTAGCTGTGGCCAACAGTCTTCCCTGGAAAGAGACATTAAAAGAAGCGTTAACTACACATAAGGTTACTCCACACTCAATGACAGAAGTAGAGCCTTTCACCCTGATGAGAGGAAGAGTTGCTACAAATAGACTTAGACCGGCTTGGATGGCACTCAAGAAGAGAAAGGATGTTGACATGGAGGAGATTATAAGGAAAGTAAGAAGGAAACAAGAGACTTATAAAAAATATTATGACAGACAGAAATATGTAAGAGAAAGTGAAATTGCAAGTGGAGACTGGGTCTTCTGTAAGAGAACCCAGAAGGGTCAAAAAGGGTGAAAGCAAGTTCCGTCCTCCACAAAGGGTAGTCAAATGTTCAAACAAGTCAGTTATCCTCGAAGATGGGAGCAAGCGGTCATGTGATGATGTCATAATTGCGAGAGGAAATTAAAAAATTTGTCTTGAGAACATTACTGGTACGCAATCTTCACAAGGGATGAGGAAGTGTAGAGATGGATCTAGCAGTGACAATAATGAGTACACTATTTCTACACCTACCAATAATGTTGATATGGCGGAAAGTTCTCACAATATGGAAACATCTGGAGGTTGCCGCTGTAGTGAAGCATCTTCTGGGAGACCAAGGAGAATCATACAGAACTTAAAAAAAGACTTTATTGATTATTGAGACTTACTCGTGGTGTTACCATATCATCAGATTTCTTCGTCTAGTTGCTAATGTACTCAAGTGAATGCATTCATGTTGGTTTATTTGTATATAGTTTTCTACTATTAAATATTTTAATATTGCATGGGGGAAGATGTTATGAATGTATGTATTGTCTATAACCTATTTGCTGTACATAGTTCCATTTCAGAGCATTCTTCTCGTGTAGTTCCAGAACCCCGTTCGGAGCCATACGAGAAGAAGCTGCCGTTGCTTATGCGGGTTCTGGGGGACTCTCTACAATTAAACCGTGTTGAAATGTTTGGAGCTCTGTGTTGTCGTCCTTGAATGAATTTCAACAACCATGTACAAAGAACTGTAACTTACACACATCAAAAAGGCCCTAGAAATCAAAACACGACCTTGCCATGTCCTCACCCAAAGAAGCACACAGCAAATGTACTACTATGTATACAATTCTTGTCGACCCACACACAGCGCTAAGGCCTCCAAACACCAATGATGATAAAAATAGCATGGTTGTAATGTGAAAGTAATCATATTTATTGAATAACTCTTTTGTGACATTGACCATTCGGTCTTCCTCAAACCAGAGCTAGTGTCCTAATTATTACAGCACATATTCAAAATGTATAACAAACTCAAAACAGTAATTGGTCATTATTCCAGAGCAAGAAATAGTCAATTTGCTTCATGAGACAAAAGTTTATAATTATGATCACAGAAAACGCAGAATGTTGGTTGGGAAAAGGGTTGAGTGAACAGGTAAAATGAGTATATAAAAATACATGATAAGTGTACATTTCACAATCCATTTGCTATCAACCACTCCATGCACTAATCAATCACCCAACCATGCAGTCCGGTGCCAAACATATTCATGAATAGAACAATTAAGTGATAGCTATTAATTACAGTGTCAACAGTGATACAATACTTTATATATCCATGATCCTATTCCGATGGTGTTAGTCCATCATACCCTATTATTTCTTGTATTCGTTTGAAACTAAAATACAATACACCTTTACATGATCTTATTTTTAAAAAATATGCACCTCTAAATTTGTTAATTATCACATACCTTAAATCTGGTGCACAATATTATAATGCTTGATTGGTTGTAGCTTGACCACTCCTATTCCTGTGAACCCAATTCTACTGTTACCAATAAAATTAGAGGGGGAAACAGACATTACGATATCAACAAGGATTCCCTATTGGTGATTACTGATACTGCATCTTAACACTAAGTTCACAGTGACAAGCCAATGGTATATTAACATCCAATACCCTTTCCCTTTTGGTTGATCCAGCAGAGCTAGTATGACATCATATAATTCCTTCTGCCATGGGTCAATCGATCATTAACAAATCCTGAACCAACCAATTATTTAAAACACATCTGATACCGCATATACCGCTATCGAATATTCATCTTGCCATAACTCTTAATCAATTAATACAACTACTCACTTTGTTCCTGTGATTACTTCTGATATCCAAAAAAATGAATTTCACTTTATGTACTTTAGGCTAATTGCCAGAAACCAATGGGAAGGAATGTACTTACGCGTTGGAACCTTCTTCGCTGGAGAAGGAAGAGTGATGCAGTGATCCGCACATGCTCAGTTTAAAACCAGCCTCCATTTTGGAAAACCTATTTATTGTTGTTTACATAATTAACGTTGCACGTGTGACGTCACGCACTCTGTCCCGCCATTTTGGATTGGAATTTGGAACACAGTCACAATGATTCCATAAATCTGCGACAACTTAATTCCCATGTTTCCAACATAACACCATCATGCTTCATGTAACAACTCCCGCTGCCAATAGCCATATTAGATTTAACGCAGTTAAAATGCAGCATTTCATTAAATAATATATTAAGAATCCAACGTAACATTATTATAGTTAAATGCAGTTATTATAGTTAAGTGTTTCTACATTCAAAATGCCAAATAATGGTCATCAATTGGAATTCACACCCATGAGCTGGCCTGGTACCCAAATCGTATAGATTAATCATAACAACTCACTCAGATACTTAATTTCAGCAATCTCTCATATCAATTAACATATCTGTTGGCATTCACACTCATGAGTTGACCAAATACCCATATCATATTGATGATCATAGCAACTCACTCATCACAAAGATTAAAGTACAATACATGTACTTGATTAAACAATTACTCATATCCGGTAACAAATTGTTCCTTGGCTCCAAATACCCATATCATATAGATGATCATTACAACATTGGTTACAACAGTTGTTTTGTTGAATCCATAGATTTGATTTGGGCAATCTGTCATATCATCAACTTCCATTACATTCAATTAGTTCATAGAGATGTGCCCATCTCATGGTCTGAATTTAGACCTAATTCCGTTGTCCTCTTGCGATAAACATGGCTTGCTTCAGTTGGTCTCAGTTTAAGTTCAGAATAACCTCCTCTCTTATATAGTGTGATTTTACTCAGACCAATAAACCTCAAGTCCTTTTTGTCATCAAGCTGATGCATGGTTTGCCAATGGGTAGCAATCGAATATTTCATATCTTGACCTCCGATGGTGGCAAAATGTTCACGAATCCAAGTCCATAAACCCCTGATTGTACTGCCAATATAATATTTTCACATTTGCATATGATACTGTACACCACATATTTGATCTACAATTAATCATGCCTCCAATCTTCAATCTGGGACCTTTGAATATTCCCTGTACCACCATAGGACTGGTGCCGAGGGCACCAGGAGGCTGTCTTAACAAAGTGACATTTGTGCAGTATAATTTTGGAATGGAATATTTATGAAAGTGGCATGAGTTGGGTCAAGATAATACAACAGCAAAAAGAAGGTAGCACACTCATAGTTGTATGCCTTTTTTTAAAGAGATGGCGGTGTGGATTGGTGAGGCTGTGAATATCAGTGAGGAAGAGTTCAGACAAAACCAAGAAACAGAAGAGAAGGTCTCCCTTGCTGCATGCGGACACTGCTGAGCATTCTGGAGTGTGTCGGGTATTTTATGTATTGCTGGCCCGGTCTTTATTTATTTATTTTGACACTTGTAAAGCGCACCAAAATCCTGAGGCATCGGGCGCTTTGTGGTCGCTTTGTGGTCGCTACCGCTTCCAGTCGAGAGCTGAGGTGGGGATCACCTCCACCTCAGTGCTTTCACCCGCTCATCAACATCATGCTTTTTTTGGTATTATTGTGTTTGAGGGAGTTTGTGGCAACCGAGGAGCAGGGCACACTCAAAGTAAAAGATCCCAAAAATGCATAATGATAAAGAGTCAGGCGCCGCAACTTTTGCTACACTGCCTTCCTCTTTACTGCAGAATGTGCAGTGTGTGCCACAGTTTCTGCCAGCCCAGCCAAATAGGTCTCCTACCCAAGTAAGTAAAGACATCCAGCACTGCCCAGCCACAACAGAACATACATCACATTCTCAACAGTTCACTGTCATCTCCTGTCACTGTATTATGTTGTAGTTGTACTTCATAGCGATGGAGCATGTTTCACACCTCTGACAGTACCGTGCCTACAAAAGGGGTCTGTAACCTGTGGGTCTCCAGATAATTTGGACTACAACACCTATGATTACCAGTTCCCCACCATTGCCTATGTTGGGTACGGCAGATGGGAGCTGTCGTCCAAAACATCTGTCAAGCCAAAGATTGTAGACCCCTGCCCTACAACTATCTAACCTGAAAAATATGCTGCAACACAACTCATTAAAGCACTTTGCAAAGTCGACCACATCACCCCAACCGTCACCGAGCTGCACTGGCACCCACTGCAAGCCTGTATCATCTTCAAAATGTTGCTGCATCATCTAGAAGGCTGTCACACTCCAAGCTACCTTGGGTACAGTTCAGGAAGGTGCGGAAGGCCCTCCTCTTCAGGGAATAGCTCCCCCCTAACAGCTAGGTCAACCCCCCCCACCTGAGACTGGTCGATCTGATCCCCACTGTCTCATATACTTGTTACTTGGAGATCCTTTGCTGACAAATTGGCCGCCCTCCCCCTTCCCTGTTGATAATTCCCCTCTCCCTCAGGTCTCTGCTTCACTCACCATGTTCTTCTCCCAATGATTGTAAAGTGCTCTGTTGCTTCCTGAAACTAGGTCTATGCTCCATAATTATCCTAATAATAAAATAATAATATTATAAATGAAACACCAATATATAGTGCAATATGATGCTCTCTTTCACTGCATGCTCTGGTGTCAGAAGCGCAATAGGAAAGGAAAATATCAATATTCTATCAAAGGCTCTTACCCCTTGTTGAATGCATAATGGGCCCCATTAGGAGATGGGCGGTGCAGTATAGATGTGGCATCAATACCGTTACAGCCGCATTACCGAACTATGAATTGGGTGGAAAGCTGCAGGATTCACCAGACTTTCCGTCCTTTCCCGGCAGAATTACCACAGCAGTTTTACCACTGCAGTAATGTTGCCAAAAATGCCCATTGAGTCCCATTGACTCAAAATAAATGGGCATTAACACCACCATCTCCACTTGTAATCTGGCGGTAATTCTGCCGGATCAATGCCCTCATTACAACCCAGGCGATAAATTCCCTACTTTACCACCATGGTGTAAACTCTGTTTACACCATGGTGGATGGCGGATTTACCGCCCCATTCCAAGGTGAGTGGGGCGGTAAATCCCCGTTCCCCATTTACCCCATTCCCATTTTTGCCCCATAGGGCATAATGGGAGTGGGGAAGGCGCTAATTACGGCACCGTAAATTACGGTGCCGTAATTAGCACCAAGGCGGGTCAGCGCCTTGCATTTTAATGCCTGCTAAAAGCAGGCGTTAAAATGGTAATCAGGCGTTAAGGGTTAACGGCGCCGACAGCGTCGTTAAACCCTTAACGTCTGGGTTGTAATGAGGGCCCAAGTGTTTTAAGCTTACTGAAAACAAATCACTAATTGGTGCTATACCTACTTTGGTCTACCTTCTCGCATCTGCTTCTGTGGATCTGTCTTTTTGACCCCCCTAGATTTTAATTGCTCTTTCCTGGGCTGTAAAACGTGAGAACTGCACATTCCAGCGTTTTTGAAGTCCCAGCGCCTATTTCCCTCTGATAAGGCACTTTAGCACCAGCGCGTCAAGGGATAGCCGGTCTGTGCCAGTCTGTGACACCCGTTCTCCCAGCGTTCGTGTCTGGTCAGTGGGTAATTTCTGCGCTCACATTATGTTCTCTTTTATGCACCCATTAGACGGAATCCACCAAGCTAAGGCAAAATTAGGTATGCAAGCTACAAATCATTATGTTAAATCTCCCCTCCACCTCTAACCGCAGTGCAAGGATAATAGTACGCTATAAGACTGAAGCCTCTCACGCTATGGATCCCATCAACATGGGATTTTCCACCCTACCCACAGCGGGTACGACAAGCAGTAGGGTTAGTTCGCTATTAGAGCCAGGTACTCCTAGCACATTAGGAAGCTCGAAAATGAGTTGTGATATGCCCGCTGACAATAAACGCAAGTGGAGGTTGAACACTGGGCGTCATAAACCTTTTGACGACCCGATGGAGGGAAGTTGTGATATCATTATGGCGAACGCCTGTGACATAAAACAGGAGGAGATTCACTTAATGCGTCCAAGGGGCAGCATATGTGGGCACAGGGAAGACCTGCCAAGAAGGGAAATTAATTCTGGCCTGAAAATACGAGATTGATTATGAAGCATGCTACTTATATAGCATCGTATACAGTAGATCTAAACCTAGATGTGTGCACCTTAGCAGGAACGTGGCTGCATGGGGCTGCAGGACCAACTTTAGCCCTGGCAGTGCCTATGGGGTAAAGGGCCTCATTACGAGGTTGGCGGAATGGGTTTACCGGCACCGGTAATGTTGCTGTTGCCGGTAAACCCATTTCGCCCTATTACGAGTTTCCCTTGCAGGACCCACACAGAACGTCTGGTCAGACCAGACGTCCTTTGCGGGTCCCGCAAGGGGACCAAGGAGCTAATAACAGGCCTGTTATTAACGGGCCTGTTATTAGCTCCATCCTCATTCCCATTGAGCCCTATGGGGGCTCGAATAGGAATGGGGAATGGATTTTTGAATGGGGACTTACCAGGTCCTCCAAGGTTGGAATGATCCAGTGAGCCCCCATTCAGGGAACCCGGCCACGATTTTGGAGGCAGCCATAGTGCTAATAGCACCATGGCTACCTCCAAACTTGTAATGAGGCCCTGTACAGTCTTTTACGCAGGGACAGACAAGAGGGGAGTTGGGTAGGAGTTGCTTGTATCTATAAAGCTGAGTTAGAAGTCTGGGAGGCAGATCTATCAGGCCCATAGTGCTGTTAAATACTTTAGGTTAAAATTAGGACTGATGCTGTAGCAACAGTCAATTTGATTCTAGTTCACAGACTACCATCATCCATGCATGATTGTGCTTCACAGCTTTGCAATATGCTGTTAACATTGTTTAAACCCGCCACTAAGGTCATTTTACTTCGTGATTTTACTCTGTGGTTCCGAAGCAAAACTGTTCACGTGGCCGAAGGTCTTGAAGTTTCACTTAGCAACCTAGGTTTCAAGCATACAATCAATGATGCCACCCATATCAGAGGGCAAACCCTTGACTGGGTAGCCGCCCATAATATAACAATCAATGATCTTGCTATTCACCCATGCCCATGTTCTGATCACTTTTTTATCCAGTTGGTCTTCGGGCTGGACAAAAGGATAAAGATCAAGCTGATGAAAAAAATCCTTGATAACATCCAGAAATACTAGGACGCTCTCCCGAACAGCCATGGAAGTCTGGAACACCCCCCAAGCCGATAGGTTGTAATCAGTGGATGCCATGGCTGAAGCTTACCAGGAGACCGTTCTTAGAACAACCAATGTAATGTAATCACATTTATAAAGCGCAAGCTAAGGCCAAAGGCATCTAGGCACTGGGAAGCAACAAGCGAGGTAAAAAGCCACCCCCGGGAAACTAAGCTTCAGCCAAGACTGAGCCTAAAAAGGTGTGTATTTAAAGCTTTCCGGAATAACAGATGGTCGTCAATACTGCATAAGTAATCAGGGAGTGAGTTCCACATACTGATGCCATTGCACCTCTGAAAACAAGGCTAGTAGCAGATAAAAGAGTGAATGATTGGTTCTCCCCAGAAATACAGAAGCTTAAAGCAACAAAAAACGTGTGTTTCTGTCCCTGGAAAAGCTCTATGGAAATCAAAGAAAAGGATGCATATAAGTCTGCATCAAAAGAATATAAATTGGCTGTGATCTCAGACAAAAAAACAATGTATGACAATAGAATTTCTAATGCTCAACATGAGTGCAAAGAATTATTCAAAGTTTTAAAAGAGCTAGAAAATCCTTGTCCGAACAAACAAAACGGCCCAAAAGAGACCCAGCATGGTGTACCTCAATCCAAGATGCCATGCTGGGTTAACTTGATCTGATGAAACAGAATATCCAGGTTAGTTGGAAGATGTTGGAACAAGAACAGATCTGCCCCACTATACAAACCCAGAAGGTTGTAGAACATCAGTTTAACTTCAGACCTGTGTCTGAATTATAGATGTCAGACATTATTAGTCAACTTAAGCTGACAAAGTGTAAAGGGACACTTGTCCAGCAATTACTATCAAAGCCTGTGCTCCTGCGCTGGTAGGGATTTTATCTAAATTTGTTAATGCAACCTTTGAGGAGATATTATATGATCAGTCATTTATAATGCATCTGTATACAAGTGAATCTAGGCGTGACAAGACAATGGAGAGAAGACAGAGGGAGGACAAGACAAACTATTTTACTAGGTCTTGTGTCATTGAGATTGTGCAAATCCGGCTCATGTTTGAGAGGGGCAGGGAAGCCATTCCACAGGGAGGTCCCTGCAGAGGAGAGAGATCTACCCCCCCCCCCCGACTCTCTGCCTGAAGAAGCATTTGACTCTCGGAGAGTTTGAGGTAGCTGAGCAAAGGGCTCAAGAAGGAAGGTATTTTGGAAGACAGAGTTGGGTGTAGTGCGGGCTCCGGTCCTAGAAAGCCTTGTGGAGGATGCAGAGGGTCTTGAACTTGATCCTTGCAGCCACTGGGAGCCAGTGGAGAGACTTCAGGGCTTGAGAGATACGGTCCCTGGGCTTGAGGTCAAGACAAGTCTTGTAGTCCTTTTCTGGATTAGTTGCAGAGGGCTGAGAGTTGAGGAAGGCAGATTGAGAAAGAGGCTGTTGCAGTAGACCAGTGTAGAGAGAACCAGGGCTCTGGAGACAGTGAGCCTCTGGGGGGAAGTGAGAAAAGGACAAAGACAGTGGCGAGGGGCTTTATTGGTGCTAAGATAGACTATTGCAGTAATTGGGATTTGTAAACATGACTCTTCAAGGCTTCAAGTAATACTAAACGCTGCAGTCAGAATTATTGCTGGTTTAAAAAAGAAAGATCATGTTTCCGAGGCCAGGAGAGAACCGAATTGGCTACCTTTTGAGGCCAGGATTGAATACCGCCTTCTTATGATCACTCATAAATATTTGGAGGTGTCAAGTCAGTATATTTAGCTGAAGCTCTAGAGAACAAACCACTTGTACAAGTTCTTAGATCTAAAAATCTCAATCTATTAAAGTTGCCAAGATGCAAACTTACACAAGTGAACAAAGGTGCTTTCTTCCGCAGCAACACGTAAAGCTTGGAACTTGATACCCCTGATCTGAGAGCAATTAAATCCACAGAACTCTTCAGGAGTAATCAAAAACCCTGCTTTTCAGATAATCCTCACTCCTGATCCGCAAGAACATGCTTGTTGGCCCTTGTGGCCTTTTGAACTGCAGTATTGTTATCTGTTTGTCTTTTGCCTGTCGAGTGCCCGTATGCCGGGGCCACTTGGTTCACAATACAAATGTATTAAAGTAAAGTAAAGTGACAGTAACATTAACTGCGTTTGCTGGTATTCTTGTGGATTTACAGCCGAAATACCGGCCAACTTGTAATGAATCCCAATATGTTGAAACTAGCCACTGCATGCTTCCCCAAGTCTTTTGCATTCTGAGTTAGGCAGGTGATTGTTTACCTTTCCTTTCTTTCAACAGGCAGCTGAAATCTGCCTATTATTAAAAGCATGACAACATCCTGAAGCTGATTTGAGCAGCTGATTTGAGGATTATGAGTATAGGCGGTATTTCAGTGGTAAATCTGCTGGAATACTGCTCAACAGAATTACCGCTACTGCCACTTGGTTCAGCGGATATACTGCTGGATTACAAGTGGTGATGGCAGTGTTTGTCCCCATTAATGTGGAGTCCATGGAACTCTATGGGGGAATTCGGCAGAATGACCGCACAGTAATTCTTCCAGCGGTAATTGCACCAATTAGTCCACAGATTTTTCACTCCAGAGCCGTGAGGTGGAGCTAGAAAAGTGGTAGTAACTCCGTTACTGCCACTTTTTTCCTACACCGCCATAATTGTAATGAGCTCCACAATGTGTGTTGTTTATAGGTTAGGCTGTTTGGCACCTGCTTGATCATATGCCTTCTTTTGTTTGTTTCATGTGCAGCACATAGGAGATGGTTTGTTGGGATTGAGTGCATACCAAATTAATTTAAATTAAAAACCACAGTGTACAACAAACAGAATTACACCACACTGTATGGCATGGTGCCCACTTTCTGTGCTATATCACACACATCCTATCAGAGCCTTCCCACAGAAAGATTTGTGGAAGACATGTAAAGTGAAGATTCCACGCAAATATGACTCCAGCAGGAGTTTATTGGTTTCAGCAATACGCGACAGCAGGCACCGCTCAGAGCAGCAGCCCCCAACTGACAAACAACATTCTACAACCCAGATACATACATAAACATTCTAAAAGAACCATACGAGCTCATAGTAGAGCCTGATCTCTAAGAATCAATAACTAACAAATTAACATCATGAACTAATGTGCACTAATGTGCATGAACTAATGTGACAAGAATATGTATTTACATAACATAATGTACACTTGACAATCACAATACATCTCATCCCCTACAATTGGAACTGGTTAATTTTACATAGAAGTCCTTAAACCAATTAGGTTTGTTCTTAACTCTTCCTGACCTTGTTTGTGTTCCAAAATTGGTTTGAGCATCTTCAACAGATTCTTCATTTGAAAAATGATTACTTTCCTTAACATCAGAATCCGCAAGGTTGTCATTAACTCCATTATGCTCTAAATGGCCATTCTCTTCAACACTGGATGAACATTTGACTAACTTGGACATAGACCAACACTCTCCCCCCTCCATATTGACAACATTGCCCCTTATAGCAGATATTCTTTTAGGGACAATATATTTGCTTTCAACACATTTGGGAGTAAGTCTAGGATTTTTAATGAGGACCAGATCACCCTTTTTCCAAATAGTAATCTTGTCTTTCTTGTCCTCATCAAACTTCTCTTTGTATTCATCTTGTGCTTCCCTGATAAGAGTCATGTCGACGCTTTTTGCCATGTCCAGCCAGCCTGGACAAAGCTTTGTGCCAGGCTGTCTTCCTTTCAAAGACATAAATGAAGATATCTTTGTAACTGAGTGTGGCGTAGTACAATAGTTCCATTCCATCTCTCTTAAAATGTATGACCATTTCAAACATGGAGCCATAGCCAGTTGTAAACCACCTTTCACAAATCTATTGGGTCTCTCCACCAGGCCATTAGCCCTGGGGTGATACAAAGCTGTTTTAATGTGCTTAATACACATTTTTTTCAAGAAGGTTAACATTCTTTCAGTGCAGAATTGTACACCGTTGTCGGTGACCAGCTCTGCAGGAAAACCCTCTCTGTGGAACACTTCTTCAAAAAATAGCACCATTTCAGCGGTAGTTGCCTCACGCAGCGCTTTCCACTCAATCCATTTGGAGTGGTAGTCTACTAAAACTACAATATATTTATATTCATCACCAATATTTTGTAATGGTCCTATTAAATCAAAAGCAACCTTTTGTCAGGGTTCACTAGGTACTTTGACTGGAACTATTGGCACTTCTCTAACAATCTTGGTTTTATCGCTCCTCTCACACTCTCTACAATTCCTGACACACCTTTCAGAGTCACTATCAATCCCAGGCCACCAAAATGATTGTCGTAAATACCTCTTTGTACCCCCATGCCTAAATGCCCCTGGTGGGCTATGTTCACCAAATGAAATCTGACCCCACCAGGAGGTGCTATCATGCTTCCTTTCCTGAATTTATACCCAACCTCTGACAAGCTCAACTCATCTTTCACTCCATAGTACCTTTCAAACTCCCTTCCAATCTCATTCTTGTGAGGCGATCCTTCTCTAGTCCACACTTTGACCTGCCTCAACATGGAGTCTTCCTCATCAGCACTCTCCCATTTACCTTTATCAATGGCATTGTACTCAATCTCAGAGATACTGAAATTTTAATACTCAGGTATTTCACCACCCTCATCATTACCCACAGGTAACCTGGACAGACAATCTGCCACCACGTTTTGTCTTCCTGGAATGTAACACACTTTGAAGTTATATCCCATAAGCTCCAGCATCCACCTTGAAATCCTAGGAGACCCCTTGGTCCACTCAGAACTAGCCATCAATTGAACTAGAGGCTTATGGTCAGTTCTCACAAGAAAAGCCTGACCCCATAGAAAAAATGTAAAATGTGAAATAGCCCATGAGACCGCCAACGCCTCTCTTTCAATGACAGAATAATTTATTTCCGCCCCTCTAATTGGTCTTGACACAAATGCTATGACGTGTTCAGCTTTCCCAGAATCAAACTGGGTTAATGCAGCACCCAATCCTAGGGTACTCGCATCAACTGACAGTAGAGTTTTCCTGCCTGATATAAATCCTCCCAACGACGGTGCCTTGATAATTCCCTTCTTGATCTGCAGAAAGGCTTCCTGACACTCTTTAGACCACTCATACTTCACCCCCTTCTCAAGTAGATCTCTCAGAGGAGACGATATGGTAGCAAATCCACTCACAAATTTGTGGTAATACTCCGCCAGTCCCATAAAAGAACGCAATTGATCTTTGTCTTGGGCTGGGTAGCATTACTAATACTCTCACTGAGCGACCTCTTGGGAGCAATGCCCTCTTTGGAAATCTTATGGCCAAGGAACTCCACTTCTTTGACAGCTATCCTACATTTGTTCCTCTGAACTGTCAAACCTGCTTCCCTTAGTTTGTTTAGGACAGCTCTCAGCACCTTGTCCTACTCACACTCATCACTCGCGAACACCAAAATATCGTCCTGAAACACCGTTACATTCTACAAACCCCTCAACACTTCCTCCATCACCCTTTGGAACACAGACGCAGCCGAAGCTAGCCCAAATGGCATGCGATTGTATTTGAATGTGCCCTCAGGTGTGATGAAGGCGGTTAAGTGTTGGGACTCCTTGGAAAGGGGAACTTGATTCTATGCTGCCGAGAGGTCAATAACTGAAAATAATTTGGGTTCACCAAGAGTGGAAAGTGTTTCTGAAATATTAGGTAAAGGATGCCTTTCCACTAATATATTCTGATTAAGACTATGTAGGTCTACACACAGACTTCATTTTCCATTGCTTTTAGCCACAACTACTATGGGCGACAACCATTCTGTGGCTGCCACAGGCTCAATCACACCTTTGCTGATAAGATCATTCAGTTCACTATGAAGCTGACCCCTCATGTTTAATGACACATGCCTGACTTTATGGACCATAGGCTGAGCATCTTTCTTTAGTTTTATGTGATGTTCAAAATGTCTGAGCTTTCCTAAGTTCTCAGAAAAAAACCTCTGGAAACTCCTTAGACCATACATACATCCTCAATTTCAGCGATGGTGACAGGTTCAAGAGTGCTCGCCTGTAATCTGACTCCTAGATTCTTTTGCTCCTCCCATCCTAACAGGGAGGCACCTTTCCTTACAACCAAAATATTCACCCTGCATTCTCTCTCCTTGTATACAACTAGGCAGAAAATTGTCCCAAAATCTCAATTGAAGACTCCCCATAACCACACCGTTGAATGTTAGATGGATCCAAAACAGTCTCATCTTTCTTCAAGGTCTTTACCAAAGTATCACGCGATATGATGGTCCAGGGTGAACATGTGTCGACTTTCATCATAATCTTGTGCCCATCAATTTCAAAGACGTCTGCTGGCCCTTTTGTTTCCCCACCAATGGCCGATATTTCGAACACATGTCTGGGACCTGGCTCCTGCGTGGTGGACACTTCTTGTATGTTATAGCTCATGCAAACACTTTCTTTATTGTTATTTCTAGGTTCCAGAAGATTTATCTACAAACTCTTGCAAACATTGGCAAAGTGCCCTTTGCCTTTGCACTTGAAACATTCAGCAAACCTCGCTGGGCAAGAAGGGTAGTTTGACCCATGTCTGGAACGGCCCCATCTAGTGCATCTTGTGCTCCACGCCCCTTTCCTGTTCACATTAAAACCTGGTTTCCTCCTTTAATTAACTGCACACACAGCCTGAGAGCTCTGCTTGTCAATGTTCAACTCTTTGACATATTGGGATGTTTGCTCTATACTTCTGGCCAAGTCCACCGCCTCTTCCGACTTCATATCTTTGGCCAGTAGTTTTTCTTGAATTCTGACATTATTCGTACACCTCACCAGTTGGTCTCTGATGGGTGAGTCCATGAGTGGTTCAAATTCACAGGAGTGGCTCAGTGTTCTTAGGGAGGCAATGTATGATTCCACCGACTCAGATGGTTCCTGCATGCACTGAAAGAACTTGTGTCTTTCAAAAGTCACATTCTTTTTTGGCTCAAAATGATCCTCTAATTGCTTCAGAGCAAAAGCATACTCATCCACATCTCCGGCTTCAGCACCCTGTGTTCTGGCCAACCCATCGAACACACTGCGCCCTTCTATTCCCAAATTATGAAGTAACAATGCCTTCTTGCATGCTAAACTAAATCTCTCCCCACCCATTGCCACCAGATAATTCTCGAATATGTCTTTCCACTTGTCCCACCTGATGGGCGGGCGGCTGGGTTCATTTAAGAAAGATATGGGCGGGGGTATCGTCGCTGCCATGTCCAGGCTGAAAGAAGTTGAAGCTATGCGCAGAAAACAAACAGTACAGCAGGCAGAAAGGCAGTAAGTGTAGAATGGGGGCATTGGAGGTCACGCCCTACAGTGGCTCAGTTGTGACAATTCAGTCAATGTAGTTCCATCAAATTATGAAAAATGCAGAGCCACTGACAGATGAGGAATGCTCATTGAAGCTTCTTTGTGGAACAGTACTGTAGAGAAGTGCATCAAGAGTCTTTAATTGTTGTGAACATTCTCCAAGACTCATCCATGAACATGTCACAATGCTCGACAAGCTGCAAAACGAACAGGAAAGCATGGTCAGGCAACCCTAGAAACAATGCCAGCTAAGAATGAAAGGAAACATGCTTGCGATGGGCCAGCATCCCTGCGCGCAGAGTACATGCTCTCCGGTGCGCGAGCCCCAATGACGTGCAGGCTCGTGGATTACAGCTGATGCCCGGCCTCGAGCGGGGTTGAAACAACGTTACAAGGCACGCGCTGATTTAGGAAACACAGCGCAAGAGCGTTCACGGCCCCCACCCTCCAGGGCACACCTCCTGACCTGGCTTTGGTCCCGCTCCCTCCGGGCTTCATTTTGCTCCACCTGCTGTTGCGCAAAACGGGGAGCAGGACCGACAAACGGCGGCCTGTGTCAGATGCCGGCAGAAGTGTAGGAAACGTGCCGGGTCACGTAACGATCCACGTCGCCAGTGTAAAGTGAAGACTCCACACAAATATGACTCCAGCATTTTTATTATTGGTTTCAGCAATACGTGACAGCAGGTGCCGCTCAGAGCAGCAGCTCCCAACTGACAAACAACATTCTACAACCCAGATACATACATAAACATTCTAAAACAACCATATGAGCTCATAGTAGAGCCTGATCTCTAAGAATCAATAACTAACAAATTAACTCATGAACTAATGTGACAAGAATATGTATTTACATAACAGTAATGTACACTTGCCAATCACAACAAGACACCTACCTGTATCATCATGGCACCTAGCGTTGTAAACAGTGCCTGTGCCTGGGTATTGTTCACTTGTACTAGGGTTCCAACAGTTTTGGATATAAAACCAGAGAACATGTCAAAGGTGCACGTGGGTGGACAGCATCTACCCACTTTTTCCAGATGCCGTTCCTCGTGGGTGTTGTGTTCTCCCTTTAAATGATTTAACAGTTTATCACATATTAGGCAAAATCCAGGATTGACTCCTAGGTTTCGAAACCAGAAATGTACATGAGCGTGTGATCCAAATTACTGTACAATATCTCATGTATGGATTTTTCTATGCAGGGAATATTTTGAAATATACTCTTGGATTTAAAAGATGCACACCTTTCGTTCCTTGACAGCAACTTTATGGGAAAATCTCATCTCTCAGTTTATTTTTGGGATGTCATTTATCCTGTGCACTTTTTTCAATTAGGAAAGGCCAATAGACAGAATGGTACATATTTCACTCTCAGATTTGTTCACTTCTGAGATGTCACTTCTTATTGTGTATGTTAATTAATCCTCTCACTTTTTTGTCTTGGGGTATTTTGGTGGTGTAAAGAGTCACCATATGGCTGAAATCAATGCTACAGAGAAAAGAGAGAACCGTGTCACAATATCTGGTTGACATGGAAACTGGCAACAATTGTAGCACTAATTTGTCAGCTCACTTGATTGTTATTTCTTTTCTCCTTCAGCCATAGCCACCAATCAGGGCTTGTCTAACAATATTCGAGCCAATTAGATGTCGTGTTGCATGAAAATTAGCACCTATGCGTTCACATCCCAGGCAGTGGAGTATTGGTTCCTAACCAATCAGGAGCCTCATGACCTGAGGCAACCCGACGTGAGAGCACGGGCACAACACAGGCAGATTTGCATGTTCTGTTTCAGAAACACAGCATGGTGGTGCTCTATATATTCAGTAGATACCCTTTGTCCAGATCGAAGAGGCGCACCATTGAACTTCAGGATATTAAGCAAGGGGAATGAGTGATTCTACTCATCGGCACACCCACTCCCGCCTTCCCTGCAGCTCTCTGGCCGGCCTCTCTTGGCCCTCTTCCTGCTCCTACCTACAAGGCAAAAAACCTTGGGGTCATCTTCGACTCCACACTCTCCTTCTCTACTCACATATCTGACGTCTCTAAGAAGTCACACTACCAGCTGCACCTAATCAGAGGTATCCTTCCTTTCCTCTCCTTCCCCCAAAAGCTCACTGTCTCCAGAGCCCTGGTTCTCTCGAAGCTGGACTACTGTAACAGCCTCTATCTAAATCTGCCTGCCTCTACTCTCCGCCCTCTGCAATTCATCCAGAACAGGACTGCGAGACTTGTCCTTGGCCTCAAGCCCAGGGACCGTATCTCTCCAGGACTGAAATTGCTGAACTGGCTCCCAGTGGCTGCGAGGATTAAGTTCAAAACCCTCTGCATTGTCCACAAGGCCTTCTGGGGCATGGGGCCAAAATACCTTCAACTCTATCTTCGTAAATATCTTCCTTCTCAAGCTCTTCACTCATCCGCCTCCAACTCCCTCAGGGTCAGCCACTTCTTCAAGCAACGAGTTGGGGGTAGATCTTTCTCCGCGGCAGGGGCCTTCCTCTGGAACAGCCTTCCTGAAACTTGAGGAGAATCATATACGGTTCCGGAAGCACCTCAAAACCTTCCTCTTTGCTTCTGCTTTCTCTCCCCCTCTCCCCTGCTAAATTACTGAAACTGCACTGAATCTGCAACTGGGCCACTCACCCATCTCGGTCCTTGGCCCAGCCACCCTCCCCTTGCACTGCCTCCCTGGCAACCACTGCACTGTGGGACTGCCTTTGTATCCCTACAGCCCCCCTTCCCAGCACTTGTCTGCACTTACCTTGCACTTGCCACCAGCTGGCCCTTATTATTTATCTTGTATTCTACTAACCCTGTACTGCACTTTCCCCTCTCCCTTTCCCCTTGCACTTTTCCCTTCCCCTCTACCCATGCACTTGCGTGATCTGAATGACACCTGGCCTAGTAGGATCATTTTCTGTCTCCCCTTTGTTCCCCCCTCCCTGCCTCGTCGCGCCTTGAAACACTTGTGTATAGGCGCGTTACAAATGCCATATCATATCATATCATATCATAGGGAGCCTATGTGATTCCTCGTGAGAGATGACTAATGATTAAACAACCTCTGTAATGCATTTTAGGGAAATCAGATATCCACGTCTGTTTAACCAAGACAGCCAAAGTCTCACATCCAACAGCCCACACTGTTCAAATTGGTTTATGATGATGATGATCAGAGAGTTCATTGTGCGCTACATGCTCAGAACAGTTTCATGCTTGAGGCTCTACAGCAAACAAATATCAAATTATGTGGTCATTCTTATGTTCCCAAATGTGCTCTGATTTTATGAAAATCACTACTACACCACATTGTACTGTTTGCCCCTCTGCCCTTTCTCATAGGTGATTTATTTGCAGAATGAAGGTGATTTGTTTACTCACTGATTGAATTTGTATAGCTGAGCATTTTACATGTGTCTTAGATGTACATTTCTGCCACCTACATGCAGTGTAATGACCATTTCTCTCTACATATGACTGAATGTTTTCATTGTAAATACAGTGAGGAAACACATGAAAATGGCCACCTCTGAGACCACTCAGCTAATGGTGCATTACTTATGTGTTTGATCAAGGAAATATAATTTGACCATGAGTGGTACTGAAGACTTTATACTACAGTAAGCGATTGATATTATGGAGAAGAAAAGGGTGCAGTAATACTGACAGCACAAAGATGTCCTCACAAGGAATAACTTGGCAATCAACACGCCAATACAGGAAACAATTACCATTTGCTAATATATTTTAGCAATCACGTGACTAGAGATCATCCCACCATGACAGCAAATCTATTGTGGTCGCCTGAATGCTCTGTGTTATTTTTATGAGGGTTTGTAAAGTTGTAGAACTAGTAATCTTGCATGTTCTTTTAATCAATGGTGCCTACTTTGTATTTTCTTGGGTTTGTTTGTATCCAACCTTTACCATTGTGTGGCTTGTTTTGGTGAGTTTTTTTGTATTAGATGTGTGTAATTTTGGATTTCTTTCAAATGTGTATTGGGCCTTTTACTACTTCATACTACCACTACCCCACACCACCACTACCACACAACCACCACATCATTTCACATCACCACTTAACTCCACCACTCCAAATCATCACACCCCCACTTCACAACACAATGCACCCAACTTCAGCCCTTGACACATCCCCACAGCATACCGCCACTCCATACCTATATATCACCATTTTGCTTGAACACTTTACCTCACTCCCCTATGTGGCGGGTGAGAAGAAGGACACAGACTCTGACTTTTCATCTCACTGGTACTTTTTCTTAAATGAAAGAAACACCTATCTTTCCCCGCACTTAGGGTTTCCCTACCTAACAAAACTAACTAAGGTGCTCGTCAGTCGTCAGTGAGAGTCCAAATCAGGATCACTCCACTGTCCAAACTAACCGATCCTAACTCTACCACTATTATAACAACAATACCTAGGAGAATGACCCCCTTCTCCTATGAGTTGGTTCTTCACCAAGTTCCATTCAATGAAGTCGTTTTAAGTAGTTCTTAGTAACTACTTTTATCAAGTCACACAGTCCTACTACTGGGTTTTTCAAGATTTAAAGCATCTCTTTTCTTTGATTACTCTTTCATTCCTTCTTGTATTTCCCTTCTCTTACTCTATTTGCATATATCCTTTTCCTTTCACAGTGTAACCTATTCAACACTTAGAAATGATCCCTTGACTTCCTGAGTTCCTAATCTTTACTTCACAGTATTTTATTTCTCCTTGGGCTTGGCCCTTGTTTTCGATTTCAGCCTGTCAATGTGTCCCTCTCACTGTATTTCCTATTTGGTAATATCTCAGGGTTGTCTCCGTGATCTCCTGGATTATAAACATTCCAGTAGGGATTATCATTCCACATTAGCATCTTAACCCGACCGGGACGAGTATGAGCGTTCCAGAAATAATTCCCTTTCTCTTCTTTCAATATCAATATCTGGTCTTAACTTCAATGAGTATGAGGGTGCCAGTAATTATTCTTCTTCTTTTCATTCAATCTCAATATCTGATCTTGACTGGGACGAGTATGAGCAGGCCAGTAATGATTTTCTTTCTCTTCAGTCCCCCTCCCGGGTTTCCCGTTTTCCCCGTTACCTCTTGTGCTCAAAGACGTCATCGCCGGGACTGTTGACAAATTGGGACTTTCTTCTGCACTTGTAAGTTTGGATTCTCATAATTCTTGCAGTTTTATACATGGTCTCTGCGGTCTCTGATATACCGATTTATTTCTTCATCCATTAAACAAAGTGGTATCAGCGTTGTTCAGGGACGTGCTGGTCCACCTCTGCTCAATCTTGGTCACGCCACCACCACTTGTTCTGGACTAAGATGCCTCTCATTCACTTGGGCTTCTCTCGTCCCTTCTCTTCTCCAATGCCATGCATCAGAAACTTCAGCTGGATTCCTCCTTCGCACAGGACGCTGCGCCTGCAGCTTTCCTTAAGGATACTTCTCAAAGCAAGCTTGTAATTGTCTCTTCCCTCTTCTTCCAGTCTCCGCTACTTCCTTTATTACACTTTTCTGGATCTTTCCCACCATAACCTTGCAGTCGCTTATCTCTGTTTGCTTCATGATCTGTATCCCTCAACAGTTCTTCTCCCTCGTCTCAATATCATGTTGTTTTTCCCTTAGAGGAATAATCAGAGTATCTTGATGGCAATAACAGATTTTGGTATGTTCTTCATACCTTTCTTTAATGGATGTTGTTAGAGGTATGTTGATGTTGTGTATCTTAAGGAGTTCCTCATCAGAATGTGAGTCCTTGTCCCCAAAGTGAGAGTCTCTCCCGGTGAGGTCCGGCTTGCCTTTACCTCAAGGGAGGGTAATGTGGAGCGGGCTCACCACCCTAGCCTCATAGGGAAAGGCTCCCCTCTGGGGAGAAGTGGCGGATTCCCATGATTCGTCACACCTACTACACATCACTCCAACACTCCATACCTCCCACCCTTTTCACATCACCACTTCACATTGCCACTCCACAAATCCACACTGCTACTCTCCAAACCACTACACACATCCCCACTACACACCCTGACTCCACACAATCACAGCCCTCCACCACAAAACAACAAACACCATCACAGCACAGCTCGACACCCCCGCTTCACACACCAGATCCCACTTCACACCATCAGAACACCCCCACTCAACACCACCACTTCACTCCACACCTCCACAGCACTCCACATTCCCATATCACCACACCCCCACTGTACACCACCCATCTAAACCCTTACCTGCTCCACTGCTCCTGTGGAACAGCCTCCCGCCTAGTCTTCATCTTGAGCCGGATCTCCTTAAATTCTGGAAGCTCCTCAAGACTTTGCTTTTCACCATCTTCTTCCCTTCCTCCCACCTCTTCTAATCCCACAGTTGCTGAGATTGGTGACCAGGGCCCTTATGTGTCCTTTTGGGCCCTGGCCTCCCACGCCCAATCACCTTCAACCTCTGCCCCCTCAAAGCACTTGCCTCGCCTCCCACTGGCCTTTGCCACCGTGGGCCTGCACTTATTTATTTATTTGTGTATTGGCAGCTGACCACTCATTAGCACTTCTTCCACTTGCCACTCACAGCTGCTCACTCCTGAGTACTTTCCTTCCAGGCACAACTAGCACTTATCCCCCAATCCCACTTCCTCTCTCCTCTCTCTACACGTGCACGTTCTGAATGATCACAAGCCCTATTAGGTCCACCTCAATCCTTCATTGTTTTAATTGATTTTCATTCCCATGTTCCATCCCTGTTGCCCTGTGGGCCCCTGCACATGCCTATCAATGCCTCACACCACTCTGCTCCTACTCACCTTTGCTTGCCCATCTCTAACACCACTCTCACCCTTCCTTACCCCAGTTTACTCTGAGTGTACCTCAGTCTATACCACACCCTTTCTGTCAGCCACATATTACCAGCTCAACCCACTCCACCCCTGCCCCTCTCTACCTCGCCCAACACTACCCAAACATTCCCTGCCTCAGAACAGCTCACCCACGATACCACAACCTCCCTACCTTACCCCTGCATATCCCCAACAACCTACCCTCCTTAGCTCACCTCTGCCAACACCCACTTATGCAAGCTCATCGCCATACTACACAACTACCTTCCCACCTTGTATATGTCCACCCACTGTTCCATACCCACCCTTCCCCAACCTTCCCACCTCACTCCTGCTTATCTCCTCCAACCCACCCTCCATTGCTCACCTCTGCCTACCATGCTCATACCCAGCTACCACCTTATCTCATCACTTCTCCCTCCACCTTATCTCATACGTAGCCCCGCCACCCTAGCACACCCATTACTTTAGTTTATTGATGCGTATAGTGCTGTCGCTGACCCGGGGCACTAGAAGACAACAACAATACAACACACAGATCATTAAAAGATGGGCACGAGAGGTGGCCCAACTGCTACGGTAGATCTAAGAGTGGCCGAGTCAGATTAGTTCAATAGAAAGGTCTTAAGTCTTTTCCTAAAAATCGTGTTTGAGAGTTCCTCTCTCAGGCTCTGCGGAAGGCTGTTCCAGGCCTGCCGGAGCTGCTGCATAGAATGCTCCTTTCTTAATCTGAGCTAATCTGCAAGCAGGGAATTTCAATTGAGGGGAGTTGTCAGATCTCAAATTATGCATATTGGATTTAACCAGTGCATCCTTAAAATAAGCTGGTGCTGTGCTTCGCAAGCATTTATATGTGATCAGCATGAGCCAGAAACAGATTCTCTCTTTGATCAGAAGCCAATGTAGGCCACTTCTCACATCAGATATGTGGTCCTTTTTCTTGCGGTCCATAATAACTCTGACCACATTATTTTGCACCACTTGTAGTCTATTGAAACCAGTAAGGAGACTACTACAGTATTCAATTCTTGATCTCATCAATGCTCTTGCTAATGTTTCCCAACTCTCTTTTGAAATAAAAGGGTGCGCGTGGGTCAGTAGCTTATTATAGTAAGAGGGCGAAGAGACCAAGCTACTGACATGGGCTTTAATATTCAAGTTGCGGTCAAAGTAAACCCTGAGTGTCATGACCTTAGTTTTAATTATACAACCATCAATCTGGAGCTGGGCATATTCCACCTCCATTTTTTAGTTTTGGCTTCGGTCCCGACTAACATCAGCTCTGTTTTACTGGTGTTTAAAGAGAGGCCATTGATAAACATCCACCTTTGTATTAGGCCATAAATCCTAAATGACACATTGTGTGTCGTCAGCAAAGTCGGTCGATTTCGTTGTCTTCCAAGAAATAGGGGCAAGAAATTGTTAAAATGTTATAGATCATTGGAGACAGGCAAGCTCCCTGTGGCACTCCTTGAGCAAGCTCATTGGGGCTAGCATCTGCCATAGCATTGCTCACCCTGCACTGGCGTTCCCTAAGAAAGGATTTAACCCATTGCACTGCTGAGGTTGTGGAACCTGCCACCTCCTCCAACCTGGTGACCAGTAATGCATGGTCGACCAGGTTGAAGGCGGCAGACAGATCAAGAAGCATGAGCATGGATGTTTCTCCCTGGTCCATGTGACCGAGTAGCCTGGACTTGAGGTTCAGCAACGCCGTCTCCATTCCATGACTCTCTCTGAAACCAGATTGGCACCGGTTCAGGATTTTAGAGGTTCTGTGATGGAGAAGAACTTGCGAGTACGCCACTCAGTCTAACATTTTGAGGAGAAAAGGGGAGTTAGAAATTGGACTATAGTTCAGAGGATCTCCTGAACAAAGACCAGGCTTCTTCAACAAGGGTGTAATCCACAAATTATTAATGCTTGTTGGGACACAGCTGTCCCTAAAAGATGCAGTCATGAATCTGCATAATGTTGAGATAAGTACGGATAAGCATGACTAATGGCCAAGGCTGGACAAACATCCCCTTTGCAGTTTGTGGGTTTTAGTTTTTCAATATTTCGGGACAGCTCAGATTTACTTATGGGTTTGAAAGTGAATTGTTCTTCGGGTTTCCATATTCTACATTTAGTGTCTTAGATGTCAGAGTCTTTCAGGGTGATTGCTTTTTTTGATAGAGCAATCCCATCCTTAATGTTCTTTAATTTAGAGTCCATGGCATCTTGCACTAGATTGCACCATTTAATGTCTCTGATAACTATCTCAGTGTTGTCTTGCTTGGGGGTTTCCAACTCCTTTAATACTTTGAAAAGTTCCCTTGGTTGAGAACGTGCCTTGGATATACGATCGTCCAGGTATGATTTCTTTGCTGTGATAACAGCTGCTTTAAATCTTTTTACTGTTATTTTATACCTTTCTTTATCAGATTCTGTGAGCAGTCTTTTCCACTTATAAAGAGCTTTAATTGTATCACTTTTTAGCTTTTGTAGGTCAGAGGAGTACCAAGGGTTCATCTCTGTTTTATTACTTTATTGTTGCGCCATGGAGCTAGTACGTTCACAGCTTTCTGTAGAGTTGTGTTGGTAGGCCTCAGTGATTTAATCAACTGAGGTGGAGTCATTCAGGTTCTGTTGCAATGGGGCGAGCCATGGGTCAAGTGTTTCTGGTGTAAGGTTTTTTAGGTTTCTACATCGTATTGTTTAAGTGATCATTTTCTTCCTCATAACCTTCTTTTCAGACACAGCTTCGAAATGAATGAAAAAATGGTCGGACCATGGGCAAGGGCAGACATTCTGGCTGGCTAGGGTGACATTATGTATTGCTATCCAGTCAAGCGTGTTACCCTTTATATGCGTTGGGATTTTTACAAATTGAATGAAGCCAAGATCAATAAGAGCATCATTCAGGGACTTAGCTTGTGAGTCACTTATTAAAATCCCCCAGAAGTATAGTTTTGATGCTGGGTTTTGAAAAGGCTAGGAGTAAGTAACATATCTGATTTGTCCTGCATAGGGGATGGGGGTCGGTAGATGAGGATCATATTTGTAGTATTCACGGCGTCCGTTCTGACTTTGAGGTGAAGAATATCACAACTCTCCATATTTATGGAGTCAACTCTCCATAGATCTAAAGTTTCTTTATAGATCATTGCCACACATCCTCTGTTCCCCTCTTCTCTATATTGGCACAAAATATTATATCCCTGTGGTATAGCCAGAGCGAGCGAAGGCCCAGCTGCTGCATGGCTCCGCGTCTGTGTGAGAGCACAAAGATCATTATTCAGTGAGGATATATATGTAGATACCTCCAGGGCATGTTTTAGAGCGTGTGTTCAACAGTGGGCATTTCAGTATGTAATTAGTATTGCCACTGGCCTCGCTGCTCTTGTGAGTGGGAATAATCAATTGCTGATTTAAGTTGGCATAATCACATGTCATTTCAGGATCAACTTTATAGATCTTAAAATCACCATGCTTATATTAAAATGTCTACACATAGGTAATTTTAAAGAAATATAAATTGCATGCAGAGGACCGCCATTGTTGCCACTTAGATGCTGTTGGATCCCCTGCATGCAATGTTAAGCATGTGCAAGGCTGAGTGTAATTGTGAAGAGAAAAACAAGGTCACATTGCCTTTACTCATCACGTTTACATTCCTTGTTGCAAAAAAATAAATGCCACCAGCAAATTGCACTTTGCACGTGGTGTTCAATAATTAATTCCACTGCAATCCGCCTGCTCATTAGAAGGTTCACATACAAAACAGATTTCAGAGGAATCCATTGGTTTTATGTCTGCATGAAAATTTCATAAAGTCTTAAAACCAGGTGCTCTTCCAAGACAGAGAAGTAAAGCAAAGCAGAGATGCAAACTCTGCATTGTGCCCCTCCCGGCACAAAATGAAAGTGTAAAAGCAATATGCCTTGCTTTTACGCTTTGCACTTTGCTTGGTGAAAAATGACCCTTATTGTAAAAAAACTTCTGCACACTGCAGTGAAGAGTGGTCTTTCTGCTATGTATATTACTAATGTTATTTTTGCGTAAGCATTATTTGCAACATGTTTGAAATTACTGGGTAAGTAGAGCCCAAGTATGAACTACATTCTTACCTATAACTGTAAAATGCAATTAAGAACTAAAAAAGCCAAACCTGAATGGCTTGAAAATGCTTGTTTAGGACTCGTGCTCCGCTAAAACCCCAGCAATATTGAGCAACCAGTTATGTGATTCACAAATCTGCTGTCTGATCCCCACCCTCATATTTGAGGATACACAGGATACATGCTGAATGTATCCTGTACCCAAGTGGAGGTGGGATGTGGGTTGATGGGTGATTAGCAAAAGGGAGGCTGTCTAAAATCATGGTGGATGTTGGAAGGAGAGACAATGAAGCTGCAGGGTGTCTGCCTCCTTCGTAGATGTCTACTTTGGTTTGTGAAAGAATGATTGGGTGTTGTGACATCAAACCTTGAAGCAGAATATTTTATTGGGGACTGCCACAGTGTGCCTAGTGGGACAACACCTCTGACCTGAATTTCAAAATGGTAGTGTGTGCTAAACTCACAGCAGTGAACGTTTTAGGGAAATATTGTTCCATCCCTGGCTTAACATGGTGCAGGGGCCAATCCGCTCCCACCTGGCTCCTTCTCCTTAGTTGAAAAAGCAGGAAGCCAGAGTCACCAGCATGGTGACCCTAGAGGAAGAGGTGTAGGAAAAATAGGGGCTTAGCACAGGAAGGGGAGGAAGTCCTCTCACCTGTTTAATCCCCTGATTGGAGAGTGAAGGGCAGTGTTCACCTCCAACAGGTGGCACCAGAGGCCCTTTGAGGTCTCTATGTAGGGGAGGATTGGGGGGAGCAGTCACTTTCACTGCTTTACCACCGTGCTGCAAGTTTAACTTTCTATCCTGTTTTCCCTCCGAGCGACAACAAAGCGAATTCGGCTTGAGGTGTACGGTCCCATTTGTTGTGGGTGTTGCGGTGGGTTCCAGTGTGGAAAACAGCTAGCGAAGGGTGTCCTGGCAATGTTTTGCCTCAGCGGAGGCTGGAGCAGAATAGAGAAGTGAGCCCGGTAAGTGTACGGCCGGTCATACATAAAGAAATAATGGGGGAAAAGATAGTGGAAGTGACTCATTAACAGGTTACATGTTCCTCGTCGAATGCATTACACTGCTTTCCATGTCTAGCGCTATGTACTAGATTATGTTCGAGGATGAATAGTAGCTTGCAGCATGCAGAGTTGGTGATAAGGGCGGTATCTGCAATGGGGGGTTGCACAATGGAGAAAGTGGTACATGCAGCACCTCTACTCAGTGGGAGGCCACTGCATTTACGCAGAACCTCCCGCCCCCCAGGCTCTGCAGCGAGCCCATAGCAGGTCAGGGTGCGCTTTCCCAAACACAATGTGGGTAATTTCAGCCGACAGAATCGGCAGTTAGGAGGACAACGTGTGGCAATGTGGAAAGGTGCTTTACAATGGTCCTGGTGGCACAATCAGTAAAGGCATAGGGCGAGTGCTTAAAAGGTCAGGGTTTCAAGCCCATCAAGTGGGGGTGGATGTGCTATTAGAGGTATTCATTTCCGAATGGCAATACAGTGAATTCGTTTTTTCTCCTAGGCTGTGGTGGGACAGGATTTCGCTTATGCTGTAGTTGGTAAAATGATTTGCTACGTTTATCAAATTCGATGGGGTGAGTAAGTGAGCCACCAGCTCAGATTTCAAGGCGACGTTTGGAAGGTAAGGTTAGTGGTGTTGTGACTGGACTTGTGGTCACACAAGACAGACAGACCAGCGCTGGGGGAACCCAACATACTCTTTTGTTGGGACATATGCAGGCTGGCTCATAGGCACATGGGCCAGACCGATGGGTGCTGGGACGCCTAGCACACATTTACTGTTGCAGGGATCACCCTGATAGCTTTGGTCACAGGACAAGACATCAGCTGCCAGGTTCTCCCGGACTAGCAGCTTCTCTATGCTCACACAGAAGTACAGTGGCTTTGGGGCACCTAGGTTAGACATGCTGCTCTGGGGGCACCCAAATCAGCAGGGCGACAGGACCGTGAGCACACCGGGCAGGCCTGCAGGCGCAACAAAACGAGACACAGAGCCAGAAGTGTCTGACATGGAGCCTGCTGCCATTCTCCAGCACGTTCATGCTGAGGCTCCTTTTATTTCCAGTCAGTCATGACACATCCTTAAATGGGCAACACTATAAGTGCCTCTCGGTAGCAGGTGATGGCTAAAAGGAAACACAATCTTTTCTTTTGTTGTGGCTTGGTTCCGCACAGACAGCATGTCTCAGTAGAAGGGAAGTTCTACACAACATAAGAATTCATGGTGGGCAGGGGAAATATTGAGGGTCTTCTCCGTGTGCAGGTTTTAATAGGAAGGTTCAACATCAGAGATGGCAGTGGAGGACTAGATAAAATAATTAATGTCTTAATGTTGGTTGTTGTGGTTCAGTAAATTGGTATAGGTATACGCCAATCCGTAGGTTGGGGGCCCAAGCCCTTGCATTGGGGCAACTTAAATGTAAAGTGGTGCATATACCTCTTGCCAATCAAAAGATGGTTGTGTTACGCCGGATGCCGGCCTGCCCTACCTGTTAACATGGTGATTGTGAAGCACAGTTAAGGAAAAACAGTCAGGACATCATGTAGCATCCATGAATAGGAGATGGTAATAGCAACAAACAAAAAAAAACATTAGGGGGAATACACATCCTGCTGTTTGTTGAAATACCTGTGCAATAACAGTAGCATAGCACCATTAAGGTAGTGGTTGTGTAATGCTAGGACTCACACTGTACACCGTTGCGAGCCAGTATGTATATGGCCCTTCCAGCAAGAAATACAGTTTATATTAGGGTTGTACCTAAATTCGGCTTCGAGTAAGTATTCGGCCGAATTCTGGCTGAAAATTAGCTATTTTGGCATTCAGCCAAATAGTTAATTATCACTCAAATCTGAATAGTTTCCTATTTGACTGCATGTCACTGTCTTTGTCTTTGAGTGGCCCATATTTACAAACTGCAATTTGTGATTCTTCATGATAGACTCTTTAGTAATAAGTGGAAGTGTATATATATTGCAAAATAAGTGGGAAAAGCTGTATTTTAAAGCCTGCTGATGAGTGCAAAGCTACCACCACAGCATTGTGCAGCTGGTATTTTTACCCAATGTAATTGGCACAATGTGCTTTAAGAAGCTTGAAAGGCAGCCCTTTCCGGACTAAGTGGTCTGTGACACATCAGACAGGGGACAATGTTCATTGCTTTGAAGATAAGGATAAAATTAGGGAGTGGGGATTGCCTTTAAGTGGCTGCTCCTGATTCACAAAGGTCCAGTCGAGTGAGTGCAAATTGTGGCTACCGTATTTTACTCTTGAATGCACATATGTTAGCACCAATGCACATGATAATTTACAAAGAATCGCATACGAATACTGCACAGTTTGTACATCTCACAAAATGCAGCTGCCAGAGTTTTTAACTCAGGATGAAGGAGCCAACCAATAGGAGCAGTTTGTGTGTCGTCAAGAAAGTTGTGTCTTTGCCATATAAGGTAGGCTACCCTGTCTGACAGCCTGCAAGGGGCCCACAATAAGACACAGGTCCCCTCTGGAGATCCAGTGGGTCCGAAGCGGTGTTACTGTCCCTGCCAGACCTCTGCTGGCATGAAGTGTGTATGCATGGCACACTGTGTAAATCCAGGCAAGGTGCATGTACTCTAGGAAAGGCGCAAACATTTCTTCTTCTGGCACATTCGATTCACAATGGTCTTCTGAAAACACACATACACCTCATGCCTGCAGCCTCTTTTATTTCCCATCACTAAACGCTGCTTCAAAAATGTGAATTATGTTTTAGCACACAAAACGAAAACACTAAATATTTGTATGGCGTTGCAAGCTTTTTACTGAAAAGAAAGGAATGTGGGTTTTCTTTGGGTGGAGGGGGATACTTGAATACAGGGTTTTTTCTGGTCAGAGGGAAACATGTTTTACAAAAACAATTATGGCAAACTATTGGATTTGCATTTCCAGGAACTGATGGTCAGTAATTCTCTTCTTTTGTAGACGGGGGCTCCCGCTGCCCCCTCCCACCTCTGGTCATATTCATCAACCTGTTCTTGTCTTTGTAGGGCAGAGGGCGGCCAACTTTCTCCTTCCTCTGCCGCTTGGCTGCCTCTACCCGAAAGATAATCTCCTCAACTCTGAAAGAATGCCATCAGCCTATGGTGGGCTCCCCGTGGCGTCTTCTAAATAGCCCCTTGCCCTGGTTGGTTGCAGCACAACACCAAACGATGTGTGGTTAAGAGAGATGATTTAATAAGAACAAAGGGCCCCCGTTTCTGGGATGTTCTTGAAGAACCTACTATTATTTTGTAAAATGTGTGTCCACAGGGGCATCAGCACAGTAGTTAAACCAGCAAATTGCTGTAAATAAAGTGACAGATGAGACAAAGACGCTCCTGACATGAAACAAGGTGGGATAATAAGTAAAGGAAATGCAGTCAGAAAGTGGCAATAGTATGGCCAGCATGTAGAAAGGTTGCTTTTATCAGCGATGGCCCCCACTCCAGTGATAGTAATGGTGGTTGTAATTGACTGACACTACATACGTTTGAATTTTCAAGCAATACATAAGCAATGACAGCTTATGCTCCCTGCCATAGGCGGGAAATAACTATTTGACTCCGTATTCGGCCGAATACCTTGGGCAACTATTTGGTATTCGGCCGAATACGAAATCTACTATTCGTACAACACTAGTTTATATATCAACATGCACCAGATATTACTGTGATCTTAACACTGAGGGGAAGGGAAGAACTTTAGTGTAAGCAGGTTTGGGTGTTAGCACTAGTACGGCTCATTCGCTGATGCATTTCTTGTGAAAGGAGCATTGTGTAAGCGAGCAGGTGGGCTGCCCGGCTTATTTGGCACATTGCATGGCAGTTTTGCATAAAGTAACATGCATGCAATGTAAGCATGCATAGAGGTCATACATATATGGAAGCAATCGCAGGCCATTTCAACATTGCAGGGCATTGGGCACAGGGGGCCAGCCAGAGCAGGGTTTGTGGATATTGGTGATGCTGAAGGTAAATTTGGCAAGAAGGGAAGTTAAACAAATTCCTAGTTAACAAGGAGCCCGGCAAATAAAAAAAGGGAATGCTATGGTTCAGGGGCAATGAGCAGTGCGTTGGCTTGTACACTTTCACTCCCAGTGATTATCCTGGAGGCAGCATATAACTAATTTACTTGTCAAATGGAAGCAGAGTATTTGTGAGCAGGGGTCTTGAATGCCATGAAAGGTGAACAAGGACGAACAAGGACACAGGAGGCCCAGGAGCAAACTGCTGTTGTTCTGTTCAGGCACAAACAAAATTTAAATATTACTTTGCTACACTTGGGACAATGGTGATTAAAAAGGTGTAATACAGATTGCATCAGTCATAGTATAGTTAAACTATTTTTCCCGAAATGCTTTCAGTCAGGTTGTGGTGGATCACATATGCCCATAGGTGGAATGACCATATGTGCCGGGTGCCATTGCTAAATGTACTTAAACGGCATTCGGGTGCTGTGATGTTTCTCTCCATTCGCCATGATGGCAATACAAGTTTGCAAACATTAGGAAAGAGAACAAGTCTCTGGTTTTCAAAGTATTTAGAAATTTTGTCAATTGAGCACCGAACTCTGCACGAGGTGAAAGGGTCTCTCCATATAGTTTTAGCGGCTGCCTCACTCTGGATAGTTCCGGGCTAACCCACTTGCCCATTGAAGTTTGTTGGGGTGGGGGCCGGGAGCTGGCCTATGGTGCTGCCTCCATCCTGCCAGTCTGACTGGGTCCAGACCATGTGTTAGGCAGAAACATGTGCAGTTCCCTCTGGGACCACTGCAAAAAGTTTCAGACTACAGGAGTTAGCAGTAAACCCAATTGGTAGCAGTCTGTACCACCCAGATTTACCTGGTAGCTGTGGCTGAGCAGTCAGACTTCTCTCAAGACGAGTTAAGCAGTATTTGGAGTATACAAGATAGGGCAATTTACACAGTAGAACAAGCAGACACGCATCATAGCTTGGGTGTAAAGATATATAATTATTTATTTAAAAAGACATCTATGAAAAACACACTGGCACTAATATGGCAAACAACTTCAATCACAGTTACTATAAGTATATATCAATCCCATAACAATATTTCGACAAGTCTAGGTTCAAAGACACCACTTATTTGCAGACAGAGGTGAGTGCTTTAACCTAGATGCCACTCTAGTATTCATTTAGAAAGGGAGAGAAAAAGGCAGGGTATGAAACCAACTCAGTACCAACACTTTTACGAAACAAATGCAAGGCAAGCAAGGCAGGGTCTACTGTAGATCACAAAGTTCAGAGGCCAGGCCCACTCGGAGAGAGGCAAGGCGGTATGTCCCAAAAGTACCACAGTGGAAATGCACTTCAAGTCTTTGTAGCAAAAATGTCACAGCAAGGTTGGACCAGTTTTAGAACGAAAGTTAAGAAGGTCTGGAGGCGACCCAGTGGAAAGGTAAGGATTTAAGACACCTCACGCTAACCGTTTCAAGGGAGGCCAGGCGGACACAGTACCTTGAAAGTGGAGAGACAGCTCTGGCGGGGGCAGTTGTTCCTGGTGGTGGATGCAAGTTGGGGCTTTGCCAGAAGATGAGATGATCTCGTCGTCGAGGAAAGTTGAAGATCGTTGCACCACCAGGGAAGAGACCAGCCGCGGAGTGCTCAGTCACAAGGCACCACCTTTTGGTCGTGGTACAGTGGTTAGTGCTTATCCGGTTGTCGGGGTGCTCAGCACGGGCAATTCGACCACTAGACGTCCTGGAAGCGAAGAAAAAGCAAGGGACTGGTTGTTCCCACCAGTCAGGGAAAGAAGACTCTCCAGCAGGGAGATCTCCTCTGTCTTTGGGAAGTGGTGAGTCGGTTCAGCAGGGCTCCACCGGAGGTGTCGTCGTTGCAGGTCGGCTCAGCTTTACCCTCATCAGATTCTTAGTTCCTGTGGTGACTTCTGAAGTTCCAGTCCCCAAAGCCCTGCATTTATGCAGAAAACCCCCATTCATTCAGCCTAGCTGTCAATCAAACATGCTAAGTGGTGAGCGGGGCGGCTCACCACTTGGGCCAATCACACCAGAGTGCGACTTGAGTTGGCAAGGAAACTCAGTCCAGGGTGCCTAAACCCCCTCCCACACCCCATGTGGTACCCAGACAGAATGGCACCACTCTGGAGGGCTTCTGTGCAGAAGCCCGCCAAAAGTGGAACAAAGGGCTCGACCTTTGGTTTGGAGCTACAGAGGCGAACACATACGCCATTTTAAAAACCGAGTTCTGGCAGAAAATACCAACCGGTGAATTTATATTAATTTAATAAACCGGCGGTATGACCGAGGCTACATAGAAAAAGTATTAGCCTCGACCAATGGGAAAATCCCATAGGGATATATTCGCGGTCGAATATAAAAAGTAGTATCCACTGCCACCAGCCAAAACTCGACGAGGGGGACGGGACAGTGCCCCCTCGAACAACAGACTCAGGGGTAATCGAATTACCCCTACCAGTACGTCCACAATAGGATGGTTTGTACTGGTTCTGTTAGTAAATTTAGGTCTAGTAAAGCCAATGGTGACTTTACATGCCCTGGGAGACAGTAGTCAGTCCCAGGGTATGGAGTCTATGGTGGGGGTCACCTAGGACACCCCAGTGTTACGGCACGGAGACACATGAGACCCTTTGGAGTAAAAGACCCCATAGCCCAAAGAACACACTAACATTCAAAGAAATACCACAATCATGTCCAAGAGTGGGAGGAAAAGAGTCTCACTCTTGGCAGGATGAAAAAAACAAACTCCAGAAATCCAGCAAAACTGCTGGGGGACTCACTAGGTTAGGAAATTCAGCCTAAACAGAGAATTCTCCCTAACATCCTGCAATAGGCAAGTGTTCCAGGCATGACGTGGGGTGAATTTACAGCTGTGGTGGAGAGTTGCAAACCCTTCTCTGTAAACAGGATTGAATTAACTGGGCGCTCTGCTCAGTTACTTGTTCTGACCTTCCGAGCCCTCACGCGATGCTAAGGCTAAAGATAAGGGAGAAGCGGGCACCACATATAGCTCAACACTGACAAGAGGAGTAGCACAGCGAGAGAGAACAAAAGTGGAAACGTAGTTGTATAGTGATAAGGTGTCACCAAATAGGGAAGGTCGAGAGAATTGCTGCATCTTCAGTGAAGAATGTTTTCCCTTTCGAGGATATTGAGATCCCCCCATATTACAATTAAATCATTATCAGGTTGGAATTAGGCCTAATCTTATTTAAATCAATTGTGTTAAAAAAAATGGCAGAACTGTATATAACAATGAGTAATGATACCAATAACAGTCTGTTACGGGCCATTAAACAGGAATCACTCAAAGAATCTACGACTTGTCAATTAAAAAAAAGCATGGAAACGATCTTTGAGGAGATATGTTGGATACGGAGAAAGGGGAATAATATCATCAAAAAGAAACACGTCCTTGTTAGGCGTGTTGAGCTATGGGACTGGCTTGAGAACTATGCTCATCTGAATAGTTTGGAAAAGTATAAATCTGGGTCCCATTTGCTATATACTTTTAAGAAGCTGCAGTTGTATCTGAACCTATCTCCGTCTTTAAGACTGAGATGCTTTATATTGCTTCTGAGATTGGATCATATGCCGGTATTGTCAGTTACGGGGACTGTAAGTCAAATGCCATTGATTGATCGATGGTGTCGCATATGTAAAAACAGGGACATCACTGAGACTGCTAAGCATTTATTATTTGAATGCCCCGATTTGTCTGAGTTGTATCTTAAATCGTATGGTAGATATGTATATAACCCAGACACAATAAAAGATCTGGCATTTTGGCAATAGTGCATTAATACAAAGAATATGAAAGTGTATATTTCAATGTATAATGTCTGGCCAAAAATAGATAGGATTGTGGGAATTACCATATAGAATCAGAAACAGGTCACCATTTTCAAAACAATACAATAGTAAGGAGTTTGTAAAACTTGGGAAACTGAATATATATTTTGAGAATATCGTATGTGTATATAATTCCTATTGATCATTGGCTATTGATTAATTTGTGTGACTGATTAGATGATCTAGTGTTTAAATATTGCAAATTTATGTTTCTCTAAATTTGGTATCTCAGATTTTATATTATTCTGATGAAATGTATAACTGAATGTCTTTAATATTCATGTAGTGTAAAAAGTTTGTAAACTGAAACACATTAAATAAATAAGTAATGTATAATGAAATGAGCATGTGAACGGCATGACAGTTAGGTAATTGTGGGTGCAAATTCCAAAAGGGGAAAGAAATTGGCTGAAAGACGGGGTCCACCTGTCAGAAATTGGGTCTGCCCTCTTTTATTGAATTTAGAGGATGGCCTTAAGAGAAAGAGGTTTAAAAAATGGTTACTCAGGCGATCGACCAGTGCCAAAACTAAACTCCTGATGGAGGACAAGAATGACCAGGAGTAAGTATCCCCCTGTTAGCCTAACAAAGCGGTGGGTGGCAAGGTTGGATGAAGAGGTGCACCAACCCCCCTTTGGTGATCAGCTTCCAGCCTTAGCTGGTGGAAAGAAAAGCATAACGGCACTCACTGCAGCCCAACAGCAGTGTCTGCAATGTGATTTGCCTAGAGCAGGAGACTCAGGGAGGTTCGGGCGTGAGACCCTAAGATGCTTGTTAAAGAGTTGATTAGTACAAAAAAAGAGAGCCGACCGGAGATGAATAAAACTGATGAAAAGGAAAAAGGGGAGTGCTGATGAAGGAAGAGGTCGGATAAAGAGATGCACCCCTCCCCCCCGTTTGGTCGTCAGCTTCCAGCCCTGGCTGGTGGAAAGGAAAGAATGATGGTGCTACCCTCAGCCCAACAGTGGCGGCTGCGAATGGCCTTCACCCTGAGCGGAAGGCTCACGTAGGCTTGGGGAGTAAGACACTAAGATGATTGGTAAAGAGGTGATAGAAACAAAAAGAGAGTTGACTGGAGATGAATAAAATGATACAAAGGAAAAGGGGCTGCGGATGAAGGAAGACCAAATAAAAGGTGCTGCCAATCGTCTGGGTTATTAGAATTGATGAGTGTTTTGAATTTATGGTTGTAAATATGTAATAATTAACTGCACCCTTATTTTGCCACAATAAGAAGATATTGCTCTGGCCCCAGTTATTCGTACCAAGTAAGGCTCAGAGTGATTGTGGGGTATGTTGGAGGGGGTGTGGGGGTTAGTACCAGACTGCCTATGTTAATGATTAAACCGGGAAACACACAATGTAAGTGGAATGCTGTCTTACTCTCACGCTCTATAGCAGGAGTCTGCAACCACTGGCTCTACGGATGTTTTGGACTAAAACTCCCATCAGCCTTAGTCAACATAGTCAATGGTGAGGGACCATGGGAGTCAGTACAAAACATCTGGAGAGCCACAGGTTGCAGACTGCTGCTCTGTTGGGTTTTTGCACATAATTTAACAACAGTATGCATGCAGTTGTGATTGACGTTTGCAGGTTGATTTAACCTGCCACATTTTGCCGAAATATTTAATAGCTGCATTATTAACAGCATTTTCCAGTGAACTTTTCACATGCTGTCCATTTGATTCTCCTGGAATAAAACACAAAATATGTGTGTGGTGTGGGACCGGCAGCTTAGTTCCACCAACACACTTCCCTTCATTGTGCTGAGGATGAACTCTTGAGGGTAATCAGTGTAGAAGGATGTGTGTATTGATATCCAATGGTAACTCTTCAGGTGTCTTTAGAGCTTGGGCACCCCCTGATGAATAGAGATATGTGACCACTCATTAGAATGCTTATCCTGATGTCAGTCACACCCTGAACCACTGAAAGGGATTTCCCATGGAGCAGGATATTTTAGTGCCATCTTGGTAATGCTTCTAGGCTGGCTTATGCACATTGATGATATGATCATAGCACATAAGGCACACTGGGCAGACTGTAAATTCTCAATTGGCCTCAGTGAGCAGTGCCCTTTATAACAACATAGAGAATCAGCTGAAAGGGGCACTCCTTCGCCCTGTCTGGCGGTGCTGCTAATGAATGGCAAACATAAGATCAGCATATACTGCAGTCTATAGCTGCCCAACCCATGAAGTCTTCTTGAAATTGAAATGAAGTCCTGATGCCTCCTAATATTCACCCACAACATTACCTTGGCCTCTAATCCTGATCTTCCTATCGCCGACACCTACTCCAATGCTTCCGCCAGACAGACCCTTACCGACATCCTCTTTGTCGTTCCTTCGCCAAATCTATGTACTCCTCATATGGTCTCTGTGCTCTGCCCTATCTCCTCCTCTCCCATTAATGGTGGCACTCGCTGGGAAGTTCTCATGGCTTCCTTCGACTTCTCTAAAGTCATCATTAATATCTACCTAAATGGCACTGTCATGGTCCAAGGCCCTCAGGCAAATCTCCTCCTCTTTGATAGGCGCTTCCCTCGCCTCATCAATTTCCTCTCATCTGCTGCTGTCCCCTCCTATCCCCCAGTGGCTACCTTTCCCTCTCTGTCCTCCTCTGTCCCCCTCTAGGGCTCTTTCTCCTCCGCAGGGAATACCTCTGATCTGTACCCCTCCCCGGAAGGTCTTTAAGGCTGGCAACCTTCTTCATATTGCCACTCTCAACTCTCGCTCTGCCGTCAAACAATCCTCTAACATCTGCCACCTCCTTGAAGAACTAGACATTGATGTCCTTGGTCTTACTGAGACATGGTTCATGGCCAGCTCTGTTACGAGCTTTGACACTCTCCTCCCTCATGGCTACAAGATCCTCTCAGCACCCAGAGCCTCCCGGTCCGGTGGGGGGGTAGCCCTGATCTTTCCTGAGTGGATTCCTGCCTCTATCATTCCCACTCAGACCTCCTTCTCTTTTGAATGCCTTGTCTGTAGGCTTTCTCTCTCACCTACCCATTCTCTTACTGTGGTTACCATCTACCGGCCTCCTGGTCAAATCACCTCATTTCTCTCTGAGTGGGCAGACCTCTCCTCCTCCCTCCTGGCCTCTACCACTCAACTCCTCCTCCTCAGTGACCTAAATATACATTTAGACTCTCCTTGCTCCTCCTCTGTACTCTCCCGTGACCTCTGCGACTCCCTCTCCCTGTCCATCCTCCCCTCTGGCCCGACTCACTCTGCAGGGCACACACTCAATGTCTTGATCTCCTCTGTCCTCCCCCTCTCCATCGCGCTGACCACTCCTCTCTCCTGGAGCGATCACTCCCTCCTCTCATCTCATCTCTCCATCTCTTCCCCCCAAGCCAAGCCTACCCCAACACTGCCACCTACCTTCTCAGACATCCGGCCCATGAAGCGTGTGTCAGTTGAGGCTTTTGCCGCCACTTACTCTCCCCCCCTCCACCTTTGGCTGTCTCTCATCCTGATACAGCCCTGTCTCTGCTCTACTCTTCAATTTCTGATACACTTGATGTTCTTGCCCCTTTCATGAGGATCCGTTTGAAGTCCAAAGCCAAGTGCAATTCCTGGTATGACTCTGACCTAGCTACACTTAAATGTAAGTGTAGGGCAGCTGAGAGGAAATGGAAGACTTCCTGATCATCCCCTGACAAACTGGCCTGTCGCCTGCTACAAAGGCAATACCGACTCTCTGTCCTCACCAAGAAGAGAGTCCACATTCAAGCTCGTGTCTCTGCGTCATCTAACAACTCGGCCGAACTCTTTAAAATCTCTTCTCAAGGAACCCACAGCTGATCCTTCTTGTCCAGCTAACTATCGCCCAATTTCTATTACTCCCTTTCTTGGCAAACTCCTGGAAAAGTTGGCCATCTCTCAGCTTAACCTTCATTCTAATTCTGTTGGCTGTCTCCATGACCACCAGTGTGGGTTCAGAGCTGCCAGAAGCACAGAAACTGCTCTCCTAAACATCCGTGAAGATCTGCTCACCAACCTTGACTCTAACATTCCCTCTGTCCTCATCCTCCTCGATCTCTCTTCTGCCTTCGACACGGTCAACCATACCATCCTGCTCAACCGTCACTAAAAACCTGGGTATCACTGATCAGGCTCTGGCCTGGCTGACCTCTTTCCTCTCAGATCAACCCTCCCAGGTCCAACTTGGGGCCTTCCTTTCATCTATCTTCCTCTCTACCTGTGGTGTTCCCGAGGGGTCTAACCTCTCACCCTGGCTTTTCAACCAATACCTGGCAACTCTCGCCCACTGCATTGCCATTTTCTGCTCAAATTTCCAGTGCTACGCTGATGACACTTAACTAATTTTCAGGCTGCCCTCTGCCACCTCCTCTCCCTCTCTCATCTCTGATTGTCTAACTGCCTTTCAATTTGGTGTGCCGCCAATGATCTTTGTCTGAATGCCAGCAAGACGGAGATCCTCCTCATCGGCACACCTTCACCATCCGTTCCCCTCACTCTGTGGCCGGCCTCCCTTGGCCCTCCTCCTACCCCCACCTGTGAGGCTAAGAACCTCGGGGTCATCTTTGACTCCATCCTTTCATTCTCCGCCCACATCTCTGAGGTCTCTAAAAAGTCAAATTTCCGACTGCACCTCCTCAGAGGTATTCTGCCTTTCCTCTCCTACCCCCAGAAGCTCATGGTATCTCAAGCTCTGGTTCTCTCTAGCTTGGACTATTGTAACAGCCTCTTTCTAAATCTACCTGCCTCTACTCTCTGCCCTCTGCAACTAATCCAGAACAGGACTGCAAGACTTGTCCTTGGCCTCAAGCCCTGGGATTTTATCTCTCCAGCTCTGAAATCTCTTCACTGGCTCCCAGTGGATGCAAGGATTAAATTCAAAACCCTCTGCATTGTCCACAAGGCCTGGGTCCAAAACACCTTCAGCTATCCCTCCTCAAATACCTCCCCTCTCAAGCTCTTCGCTCCTCTACCTCCAACTCACTCAGGGTCAGTCGTTTTTCTAAGAAACGAGCTGGGGGTAGAGCTCTGTCTTCAGCTGGGGCATCCCTCTGGAACAGCCTCCCTGCCACTCTAAAACTTGAGGAGAACCATCTCTGGTTCTGGAAGCACCTCAAGACCTTCCTCTTTTCTTCTGCCTTCGCCCCTCCTTCCCTGCTGATCTGTTCTCTCTTGGCACCGTGCACCTGGCCACCCTCTGTCTTTTGGGCCCAGGTACCTGCTCATCCTGTCACCCTCCCGCACTGCCACCAGGCCACCCCTTGCACTGGGGTCTGTATCTGTACCCATACAGCCCCCCCTTTTTCTTCCTACACTTATCGGACCTACCCTGTCTGCTGCCTTAAACCTAGCACTTGCAAATTGCTGGCTGCATTACCACTGTTTGTTGGCTTTATTATTTATTTATTGTTATTTATCTGTTTCTCCTCTGCTTCACACTTTCCACCTATTCCCCCTTCCATGCACTTTTCCCCTCCCCCGCTCCCATGCACTTGCACAATCTCAATGTCACTGGGCCTAGTAAGATCGCTGTTTTGTTCTCCCCTGTTCCCCTACTTTGCCTTGTCGCGCTCTGAAACACTTGTGTACGAGCGCGATAGAAATAAAATATCAATCAACTAATCAATCAATCAAACGTGCACAACACCACTGTCCCACAATATGTCTGTATGCTGTGTTGCATATATTCCCAAATTTCTGAAATTCGCAATGGTGGTCCACTTTTTTGGAGGGACGAGAGGCAGCAAATATTACCATTCTGTCATCATGCTCTTACGGTTGGCAAACTATTGTTATCTATAGGCGGGTTGATATTTACTTTTTTTTAAGCAACAATATGCAGGTTTACAGGTGGACCTCATCCTCAAGTAATGTCTCACTGAAATAGTTAAAGTACAATACACACGCTGACATTCATTCTAATTAATCTGGAGGAAGGTGATGTGATGGGAGATACAATCAGGTTATGACTCGCTTATATGTTCATTAAGAGGAATTAATGTTTCATGGTTGGTGACTTGCTGTATCATAACATGTCTGTTCAGAACCCTTTCATGCAAAGGGTAGCAAGGCCTTTCTCCATTGCCTTAAGATGCATGCTCATAGTGTTTGAGGTTAGCAAAACCTGTTTTTAAAAAACACCCTCTGGGGTGGACTGGGAACCAAAAGAGGCCCTGGAAATATTTTTCAAAGTGGGCCCATAATACACATTTTCAGCAAGCCCTACCCCTTTCCTATGGGAAAATATGGGAATACCACACAAAAGAGATCCTGGGATGATATGATAGGTTATTTATTAAGCACTTAATACCCAGAGGTTTCTAAGCATGCACCGGGGATCGAACCTGTGCAGCTCCGCATCGTTTTGCTTCCAAGGAGAGTTGCCCCTGAGCTATCCTCCCGATATGACGTGTCCAGAGTTCCCTCTAGGCCAGTCTGCCCCTGAGCACCATGATTTCAAAAAGTCTCTGGGGAGGGAATCACAACTTGGAAACCACTTCTGTCCACGTTATTGAATGTAAAATGTCATAAGTACGGCCCTGTATGTATCTGCACAGGCAAACGTTCCCTTTTACAATGGAAATGTATAGTTAATCTGCCTTTATTTATTTTCCAATCTGTATATATTATTTTTCATACAGCATACTACTTGTTTAAAAAAATAAATGAAAAGGAAATGTGATTAGGAAAGTGAGTTTCCTGAAAGGTCTATAAGCCTGGGGCCCTTCTACGGTTGACGTCTCTTAAAACTGATGTACATTAACAGGCATCTGCTACGAGCAGCTGGGAGCAATTGATGACCATGCAAATGGAGCATTCAGCCAAGCTCGACAGCAAAGAAGATAAAAGTAACACTACTTACATTTTCATCTTGAATTGGGTTCCTCCAATTATCTAGTTACCTTATTGTACACAACTAGCAAGACGTTAACTTACACAACTGTACACAATAATGATCTAGTGCATGAGTTGCCTTAAACACTCTCAAGCTGCAAAATATTAGAAGTCCCCAGGGAAATAAAAGGTGCTACATTATTTCCTTTTCTGTGTTGTTCGCAATACAATATGTCAATATTTTCCCAATTGTAAAAAAGCCAGTCAATAAAAACATATTAATTGGGGTTCATTTTCCAGGTGCTTCCAATCAGAAAAAGTGGCAGTTAAAGTGGCGGTATACTTTCAGTGGTGGCTTTTTTCGATCTGCCGGATTTCCTTTTGTTTGGCAGGCAGATCTAGGGAGTGGAATGGATTTAACAAGTCAGCTTGGTTTTTCCAATCTGCTTGACAAATTCGCCCTATTTTTCCTCCAGCATGACACTTTCACTCTGGCAATCCAATGGATTCCCCTGGAATCTGGCTGACATTTGCACCTCGTAAAGAATTCCCCAGCCAAATGATAATTGAATTGAGAAATGCAGAAATCCACCTAGCACCATCAACTCATCAAAAAAATCCCATCCCCAGTTCAAAATGATTGTCAATTGAGCAAATGGAACAGACAGTGAAAATGGCAAATACTGAACTTCCAACCACACTTACTGCATACACATTCCCCACATGATTTACGGCAAAAGAAAAATAGAAAAGCACCAATATAGAAGCATAAAGAAATACAGTAACATGCTCAGATGCCAATTGTGGAATATAATCAAAGGCCCTAAAGCAACTGAACTAAAGGGCCCACTGGGGAAATGATCTTCCTGCATTCAGAAACCTACACACTGAAACAGGGCCTATTTACGCAGACTTTGTGGGCATCTTTCTGCAGTTGAAATCCAGAGAAAGATAAAACAAAAGTGTAATCCAAGTGCAGATTTGAAAAAGACCTCACATTGCTGGCTGCAAAATAAATGCATCATTTTCACTGAAACTGCCAACCATCAAAAAAGGTGGTCACTGTGACAATTCAGACCCACTTTTCAGCAGAAACACAAACAACACTTAATTAAAGGTGTATTTTATAAATTTCTGAAAGAAACAGCCCTGTACTCTCAGCACAAATGCAAAATGAACCCTGATCAGTAAAACACACTGTATGTCAAGGCTGATGTTGGACAATGCAATATGTGAGTTCCATTTCAGCCAAGTACAAAAGGTGGGTCCCTGGGCAAAATTCACAAAGGACTCCCCCACTGAAAGCCGGGCTTGGAACCCCACCATTTATAACTGTAAAAAAATGTGGCCTGCTGGAAGGGTGTCGAAAACCACATTTCCCTAGACCTGCTTTCTATGGGGGTAGTTCTTTGCAGGCCAAATGTTTCAGCCGGTGCATGACCGGAATGTACGAGGGAGGTGTGAAAACAGGGGCTGCAATCAAGGTTGAACTCTAATAAAAAAATAAAACTCTGGTTACAGGCTGGCCAAGAGTAGCAAATGGCCTAGAAGAAGGGATGCTCATATTTGCACATATGAAGTTACCCTTAGCTTATATGGACGATCACAATTGTTGCATTTTCCCAGAAACCACAAGTCGCACTGATTAAATGTGTGTTTCTTTTTTAGATAATTGGTTAAAATAAAATTCACCCACCTGCAACTTAGGGAATTGAATTAACCAGCATAAAGGTGTTCCTGGCTGCTCTGAACATGTTTGGAAATTGAGAGTTGGTGAAGGGGTGGAGGGGAAAATTTGAAATGTGGGGAGTAAATTACATGTTCCTAATGATTATGCTATTTGTAAAACAGCAGAAAATTACCAAATGGCCCTGTAACATGGTGCGGACCGGGCTGCTGTTTTGTTAAATTCCCCATGAATGGATGAATCAGAAAATATTTATAAATATTATCGCAGTTACTAGTAAATTCTGAGGTTTTTGACACATAACTAGATTTTTGCCAAAAGCTGACATAAGAACAAAAGGGGATTTCAAATAGAAGTTGCCATATGTCTGCTCCAGACTCCTAAACCAATCCTTGGACAGAGGCTGGAATTGGTGGTAGGGAGAAGAGTAACTGTCCAATCCATGTTGCGAGAATTCTTGCAAGGCCTGGCCCAGTATTGAAATCTTGATGGTGTCACCACTGTTGTATACAGTGGATGCACTATGAAGCAAGGAGAGAGCTGCTGAAAATTACCATCTGATAGCCATAAGGAAACACTAAAGAAAAATCAAAATTGCACCTGGTTGGAGCTGTCTATTGCTGGTAAGGCCTTGGAAGCTGTTTGGGCTTATGGGGAAACGCCGGGGACCATCCTTGAGAGAGGAGTGACCAGACCCCTGCCCTGTCCTCCCACAGGGTACTGAAATGCAGCTGGCTTTCCTGAACTCTAAACAGACGCTTTCAATGTAAGTAGAATTTAGCTAATTGAAACAAAAGGTGGGGAATCGGCTTGCCTTCAGTCCTATCAGGGGTGAGGGTGGGCAAAACTGTGTAGGTCCTTTGCCTATTTAACTAAAAATATTAATATCATTAATTCCCTTTGGCAGAACACCACAGGGTGATTTTTGTTAAAATTAGAAATGAACAAAACACATCCCCAGTGTGTGCTGAAAACTGTAGACTGTCATTTAATTGGCTAATCATATGGCTCCAGCTTCCCTGACACAAACCTTTCAGTGGAGCAGGGCTGACAATCCAAAATGCTTAAATCATCCCAATGTGTACTGTCCAACTTCCCCAACACAGACCTTTAAGTGAGCGGGGTTTGAAAACAAACTGCTCATTTACCCTGTTTTTATTTCAAGGGAAAGGGGGTAAAATCATAATTCCCATATGCATTTGTACCAATCCATAAATCAAACTGCTATCCATTTAAGCACGCAGGAAAATTGACATTGCAGAGATCTACATTTGTAAATTGGGTTTCTTCATGGACCAGTGATGATTATTTCTGGAAGTAAAATTGGTATAAAGTAAAGTATTGTGATTTGTGTTTTTCCCTACCAACTTGTATGATTGAATTGTACCCCAAGAAGAAGGTAGTGTGTGTCATGTTAGTGTGATCTACATTTTTTATCATTCAAATAAATACAAATATATTTCCTATACCCAAGCCTGGTTCTTGGCTCGCTCTGGGAACGGGGGTGGGAGTGGGTGGAATTTGTGTGACTCTATATGAGTCTACAAGTAGACCAACGCTAAAAATACTTGAACGAGTATTGCAGGGCTCCTTGATTGGGGGTGGGAGGGAACTCCCCAGGTTAAGGGTGGTCTCAATTTGGTGCAACAAATTGGGGGCTTGTGCGCCATGATCTGGTATATTATTGTTGACTTATTACAAGTGCATTGGTGACAGGATACACATTTTGGTGTAACTGCATTGAGGTAGATATAAGGTTGCTTTGCATTGTTAAAAGGCCACTGTAACGCTTGACCCCTGAGTTCCAGGGAGGTGTATAGGTGTAGAAAAATAAGACTGTATAGAGTGCTAAGGCAAAAAGGAGATTGAGTAAGAATTGATTTTTGATTTGGCATTGTGTGTAGAAATCAAGGAGGAACAGAGAGATGTTTGCCCTGCGCAAAGAAGGTTTTACAAAAGTTACAAAAAGCCTTTTTTAAAATGACTACCATATAAGTGTATGATACCAGGAAACACCTACTGGCTAAGCTATTCATTGGATGAGAATGGGGTGAGGGTGAAGCCAGGAGCTGGTGAACTAGAATGGTGCAACAGGTCACCTCAGTGAGCACTGACATTTGGTGTGAAGATAGAATATTGCACAAAGCATTAGAGGCATTTTATATGACCCAAAACTCTCGTGAAGAACTGAGTCAAAAAGCTCAGCTCACAGTTTATTTATGCTTCCACTTGCAGTTAGGGGAAGAGCAAGTGCAAAAGAGTGAGGCTGATGTGATGAAGTAGACTTAGCCTTGGAAACAGGCTCAGAAAGATCTCACACAGCTTTGAGATAAAGTGCAGCAGAGCGAGAGTTTTGAGTTACAGCAAGAAACGCTCATTGAGCAACTACAGGATGAGCTGAAAACAAAACTGCAAGCCAGTGCAGAGAGAGAGATAGTGTTCACTGCACTGCATAATACATGAACTGAGGGTGCAGACACTGTAAGTCACCTACATTCCCAATTGAATGGCCGGACTAGATTTAACAGAGGGTTGTTAGATGACATTATGGCCCTCAAACAACAAATTAGGGAATTGGAAAGGGAAAATAGTCATTCCATCATAAATCAAATTCTTTAATGTGATACAGTATGAAAAATAAATTCAAACTTTACACATATATCAATAAACATTAAAAATGAAAATCTTACATATAAAATCTTGCATCTAAACTCATCCTACCAATATTTAACACCACATACGACACAAATCTGAAATCTAAAAATCCAAACAAGAGGGGTGGGAATTGTGGTAGGGGATCAAGATAAACATAATTGCTGATACAACCTTCATATTATTCAAAACTAGTATTTGGACAGCTATGTCAAGTATAAAAAGCCTCTACAGATCGTTACCCAAACGTCAATGATAGAGTTTGCTCATTTTCCCACTTCATGTTCTATCTGTTGCCAGACATTATACAGGGCTATGAATAGATGCATGTTCGATGTATTAGTGCAATAGCGCCAAAACATAAGTTTGGGTATAGATAGCGGATCATGCACAAATTCTCCCAGATAGTGGACAATAGTCTTCTTGATTGCTCTACATTGCGTTAATACATGTCTTGTCATCTCCAGACATACAGGAGATTTGCACACTCTGCAAATTTGCTCTGCTGCAGGTATGTTTTCCCTTACTCCTATTCTGGATAGGGTGGGCAGTTGTTCCAGTCTGAATAAGGTGATGAAACGGCAGAGTCTTCTAGTAGGACATAGGAGAAGATAGTCCTGTGGTTTCATGAACTTGTATACTCTGTAAGTCACAAAATGATAGGATTTGAGGGATTCCAAGTGGGCAAAGTTCTCTAGCCAATCCCATAGGTCTACCTTTTTCCTCAGGGCATTTAGCATATCTTTGGTGACAGTTGCCTCTCTGTGCATCCAGCCAATTTCATTAAGAAATTTACCCATATCTTTGTATAGGGATGCAGTGGTAGATTTTTTGTCTAATTCCTGATGGAGTGTCCCTAATAGGGCATTAGGGGAACCATTTGTCATTTTAAGGTAGAAGCCAGCTCTTCTTTTTAGTACCATGGCCCTGAGTGAAGGAACACCTAGCTCTAGTCTTATCAGAGCCATAGGAACCCCCGGTGGTAGTCCCAGCATACGTCGCCAGAACTTTCCTTCCAGTACTTGTAACCGTGCCAGATTCATCGTCAGCAGTGATTCCAGGCCATAAATGACCATTGGGGCGAAGACTTGCATGTAGAGATGGCGAGTTCCCCACATAGTAAAGCCCCCTTGCTTGTTGGTAAAGGATGCTATAAGCGAGATCACTTGGAGGGCCCTGTTGTTCCGATCCTGTTTGCAAAGTGTGTAATCGCCTAGGGGCTCTATCTCCACTCCAAGATAGCGATAAGAAGGGGCATACATAATTATCTGTTCATGTACTATCAGGTTCACACGAGTTGTTCTTTTCTTAGTGAATCTTAATACGTTGGTCTTCTGCAGGTTGATGGTCAAACCATTAAGCTTGGCATATTCCCAAGGGACATGTGCAGAGCGTCTGAGGCCGCCAATAGAGTTATCTAGTACTACCAGATTGTCTGCATATGCCAGGACCACGCACTTTTCCCGACCAAGTTTTGGAGGACAATTATTTGCCTCCGCTAGTGTCGCAGGAATATCATGTACATACAGATTATATATGAGGGGGGCTGTTACACAGCCTTGCTTCACCCCTCTATTTTGAATAACCTTATCGGTTGAGTGCCCCTCCAAGTTAAGTCGAAGGCTCACCATGGTATCTCGATGTAGTAGTTTGAGATAATATAACAAACCTATAGGGCAACCCAATGCTTCTAATTTATTCCAAAGCCTGGCTCTAGGAATTGAATCAAAAGCGGCCTTGAAATCAATGAACATAGCATACAATGGTGGCTGATCTTTGCTGAGTGCTCTCGTGCGTAGTATGTCCATTACAAGAAGATTATGTGCTGTCGAGAACTCCCGTCTAAAGCCACATTGAAATCTGCTAAGTATTTGCTTAGCTTCCACCCATTTATGCAGTTCGCTAAGCAAAAGGGAAGCAAAAAGTTTACCCGACACATCCAGCATCGATAAAAGTCTGTAGTTGTTAGGGTCAGTGCGGTTACCTTTTTTATACACCGGGATCAGGATCGCCGTTTGCCAGGTTTGGGGGATTTCTCCCCCTGCAAATACCTTATTGAAGAGTATAGAGAATAGTTCTGCCCAGAAGGCCGGGTTACTTTTTACAACCACGTTCGCCAGCCCATTTGGGCCAGGGGCTCTGGAGGACTTGAGAATCATAATTTTGTTGAGTATTGCCTCCGAAGAAATATCAAATAATTGAGACATCGATGGTTTTTCCGTGGTCCTATTTGCCGACTCCTCTTCTTCCATATTACGGTCTAGTAGGAATTTTTCCCAGACTTTCTTGTTTATTGGGTTAGTCATTGCGCCTTTGACCTTGGTTCTATTTTCATTCAATAACACCCATATGCTTCTCGAGTTTCTGGAGCAGATAGTTTTGACCAAACGTTGGTAGCCAGTATTCTTCTCTATCGCCTTAATACCTCTCACCTCCGACCTATAACAGTTTTTGATTGATCTTAATTTCTGTTGATGTCGAATTACCGTGATATTCTGATCTTTTAGGCTGCGTATCTTTCTTCTCATTTCTCTTTTAGCATCTCTAATTTTCCTATTATAGGGAAGTGGCACTTTTCCCTCTTGTATGACATAATTCTTTTTGGTTGCTGCATGTAGGCATGAGAATCTGGATATCCACTCTTCAATTTCATTGGCGGACATAGTGTGAAAGTCTCGCCCACTGTCCTCCAAGGCGCCCTTTAGTGTTTCTGTGGCCGCTCTGACATTCTTTTCAGACCAAACTATTCTGGTTCCTGTGCAGTTAGTTGCAATACTTCCAATGTTTATCTTGGGAGTGTCAGGATACTGAGTCCTGAATGAGCACAGTACTGCCGCATGATCACTCCAGCTATTGGGCTTTACCCACATATCAGCCACTCTTGTCTGCATAAGGGGGCACATGAATACATAGTCCAAAGTACTTCTTGAAGATCCGTTAGACCAAGTGTGTGTCCCCGGCCTGTCACTCATGGTACGGCCGTTGATCATCGCCAGGTCCCAAGACTCAAATAATTGCAGCCAACCCAGACCTTCCTTTTCTCTTTTCCCATGGGTCATTTTACATCTAGTACTCAGGGCAGGATTAGTAGATATACTAGTTTTATCTTCCATATGACAGTTAAAGTCCCCCATTACCATCACTGTGGTGTTGTTTGATCCTAGTGACCAGGAAGACAGTAGATCCTGTATGGCTTCTTGCAAGGACTCTCTTATACCTGCACCAGGAGGATTGTAGAGGTTAATAAGCAATAGCTTACCACTTCCCTCTTCTTGAGGGTACGTCACTTTTACTGCCAATAATTGGTCCTCCGCTCGGCAACGGATTTTCTGCGACAGCATGGTATTAGAAACTCCCGTAAGTAGACCCCCAAAAGGACGTCCTATACTTCCCCTCTCTGCCAGTGATTGATAAACAACATATCCATCCAATAGAAGGGGTTCCCGAGCCCACGTCTCTTGTAGGCAGATGAAGGTATGTTGGAGCAAAAGATCAGACGAACCCTCTGCCCTCAATAGATGGGAGAAGCCTCTACAATTCCATGATAATAATGATAGGCTTCAATGCTTATGCACCAACTGCGGAAGTGACTCCAATAGAGCCTTGATTGCTTGTTGTACTTCAGCTAATAGTGGATTCTCCTCTGTCACCTGACCGGGGGCATTTTCAGAGTTCGCTATTTCAATTGGGGTTTCAGGCATTGCTGTTGGGTCTTTCTCTTGTAGATCCACATCTATGGCAATGTCTACTGCTTTCAGCTCTTCCTCATATTTCCTTAAGAGTTGTGCAGTGTTCAAGAACACACAGTGTAGGGCAGAAACGTTGGGATTCGGGCCCGTTAAAGGCTCGATGAATAAGAAATCCTCTGATTTTAATACACAGAGTTGAGGTATATGGTATAACCTAGTCAATAACTCTGATCGTGCCAGCCAGGAGTGGCTGTCCCTTGGATATAAGTTCTTTATAAGGCAAATACGATTCATGTGGTTATCCGAGGCCTCCTTCGTTTTCTCTGTAGGTATAGGCTCCGATGGTTCTCTTACTGGGGTCTCAGGCAGCGTTATCATACTTAGTTCGCATTCTATTTCAGTGATCTCCCCGGTAGTAGGGTCAGGGTCCTCCTCATTTTGTTTCTCTTTAGGTTTCAACCAATCTTCCAAAGGACCTTTTTTCCCTGCCGTCCTCGCAGCTGCTCTCATCATCCTTTTCCGGGCTTTTTTAGATCGAGTTTCGATCGCAGGGACATTGCTCCCCGTATGAGGCACCAGGCCAACTTTGGGAGGCTTATTTTTGCGAGCTTTTTTTGCCAGTCTTTGCTGTTTCCGTGTTAATGGGGCCTGTGGACTGTCATTCTGCTCCCAATCTATTTCCTCAGCGGGGGCTTCTTCATTCGAGATATTAAGCTCCGGTTCCTCCATACCCACACTCGCTTCTCTTTCGTCTGTCTTTCCTTCCATCTTCTTGCCAATTTGTATAGCCTCTGCTAGGTTTTCTTCCATGTCCTCTTGCGGTGAGTTCTTCATTTCCAATGCCAATACAATGGCATCGGAGTTTGCCAAGATACGGCCTGTCATCTGCAGCAGTATTTTTAGGGCAAATTGGAGGGCCCCCACCGACGTTTGTAGCTCAGCAAGTTGAATGGGTCCGGCTGCCGATCCCTTATCCCCCATAGTCTCCTCATCTGACTCGTCCTCCATCGAGACCATTACCAGATTCGGGGAGGCAGATAGGCGTTCACGGTGGCCTGCTGCATTGTGCTCCTCCGTTGTAGTGTTCCTGCTGTTGTCATTCTGGATCGGGGAGCCACTAGAGATGATCTGTGGGGTAAGTGGTTGCATTCCCCTCTGTATTGTGAGGCACAGGTCCAGAATTGTTGTCAATATCGTCATAATTTGAAGAGTTATTAGACTGACTTACTCTGGACACTTGCGCCGGCTTCTCATTCAGCACAGGTTCTTCATCAATTATGGTGGAGTTTATCTTAGGGGGTGGGTTCACCGGGAAAAACTCCGTGATGGCACCATACACTACTGGGAGCTCATATTTAGTGTTCTTCCTGCATTTGGCCCCTTTTTTTTCGGCTCCATAGGCTCTTTCTGAACTTTTGCTTGTACCTTGTTGCTTAGATTGTAGATTGAGTGCAAGGCTCTTTTCCCCCGCTGCATGCCTAATGTGCAGGCCCCCTTTAATGTTTAGGGAGAGTCCCAGGGTCTGTCTGTTGCACCAAACTGCTCCGTTTATGGCAGACAGGAAGTGGATATAACGCAGTTCAAGGAGTGTTAGGACTCACATCTGCGCCCAGGCGACCGGAGAATATTAGCTGCCCAGTCCAGGGTACTGCTCTGTTATTATCACAGAGGCAGCTCCTTCGATGGACTCTCCTGAGGAAGTGATCCCTTCGGTCCCTTCGGTCTATGCCCAGCGAACCGTATTAGGTAACCCCGTCTCTCCCCTCAGCCCAATGGCCACTTCAATTGCTTGCGCCTTGCTAGGCGCGACGCCACCTTTCACCGGAGGTATCAGTTCCAGTGTTGTGCGCTGGGTACTGCAGAGGCTTCTTTATGCTTCTTTGCTAGGAGCCCTCTTTCTCCCCCCGGATATCACCAATACCTTAGGTAGGAGGTTGTCTCAGCACCAGGGGCAAATCACTGTGCTCACAGGCCACGATTTTCGCGGGGCGCCCTGCAGAGCGCTGAGTCGCTCACACGCTCCATCTGAGCTCCGTCTGAGCACCCGGTGCCGTGTTCCCGGTACTCACTGGCGCAGCACGGGCTACTGCCGTCCCAGCCCTCCTTGTGGTACTCTGGCTCGTGTGTCTGCACTGCCCAGGGACCCAGGGACCAAGGCAGCCCACAGTACTTACTTTTAGTCTCACAGTGTACCCACGGACCACTGTCGTATCCGACCGCCCGACCGCCCCACAGAGCACAGGTTCACACGGCTTGCTCGCCTCCTCGCTCGCTCGCTCGCGGCTCACTCGCCTCGCCTAGTTTGCTAGAGGAAAGGACCCACAGACGTGTCAAGCCGCACCTCTTCCCCTTCCACTTCTCTGAGGCCGCTTCTGACACTCCACTTCGAGTCAAAATTGAAAAGAGATGATGAAACAACCGGATTTACAACTGGTCGAAGATCAAGATGCATTTAGGTTGAAAGTGGATGCAGAGAAGTTACAGTCAGGTCCTCAGGAACAGACTAGAAATAGAGCAGAAAGGAATGAGCTAGTAGCAGAGTGTGTGAGACAAATAGAAGCTGGACTATTAGAGGCAGCAAATTGAAGGGTTGAGCAAGAGAAAGAGATTATTCTCCTGAAGGAAAAGCGACTTGAAGGCTCACAGAGGGAGAATGAATCACTTCAGCATGAGGTGCAGCAAACAATAGATTGGTTGGTAGCTCAGAGCAGGGTGCTTAACACTAATCAGGCCCTAGTGTCAACATTAGAAAGCCAGTTCTCTGACTACCAACAGAAAATAAGTAAAGAGAAACACAGGTATGAGTCTCACCAAGAAAATCGAACATTATAAACATGCCCTGAGGCACCCTGACTAAATCAGAATATGGGCCCACTGGTCAAGGTGAGGTGCCCCTCCCAGAAGAGGCCTCATGCCAGTCATGTATAACCTTTCTTGTACAAATAGGAACCAATCCCATGCATACCACCCATAAAGAACAGGGTGGCATGATGGTGGCCAGACCAGTGTGTCCTGGGAGACCAAAATGAATCTTGTGAGTAATTCTGACCCGGTAAACCTCTATGATGACAAGATCAGGGGAGTTGATAGACTTGCACAAGATAGACTTGCAGAAGATGAGGATACAAAGAGACCACCTGGCCTGCTTCCCCGGAAGTGAAAAGCCAGAGATTCAGCCCAGGGAGACCATATTGAAAACCTCCATCCATTCAGGGGAATGGGGAGATTTCTCCAGACTACCTGGGAAGAAGAGATTGAGTGTAATCCTGGGCCCTAAGGTAACTACTGGAAAGGTGACCATAAGAGCTCACTGCAGTCCAGGCAAGAGGAGTCCAGATCCTATGACTCTGGGAGATATTCCTGATCTCATAGAGATAGGGATCACCTAGAGGACAGGGAAGGGAGTACACAGAGTAGCTCTGAGTCAGGAAATGAATAGACTAAGGTTCAGAGGAAGAAAAAGACAGGGAAAGAGAGCAAGGGTTTTGTAAAAGACACAATAAGACAAATCAAGACCATAACGAGCTTCCTGACCCCATACCATAAGAATGCCAATTATTCGGTATGGGAGCACTTGAAACATTATGAGCATATGATGCCATCATTCCAGATCAGAAATTATGTGAATTACATAGCATTTGCTAAATGGACTTTCTCACCCAAGTACTCACATTTCTTTGCAGGACTGGAGGACAAGGATCCTTATGAATGGTCCACCTATAAGGCAGCCATTTTAAAACATGTCTTCTCACACAGAAACTCACAGGAGGCCTGTAAGGCAGAACATAATTTGCATAATTGGGACGATTAGGTGCCTAGGGAGTTTGTGCAGGAGCTAAAGAGTGCATTTGCTCACACTTCCTGGCGAGTGGACACACATAGTAGGGAGTATGTGACCACCTATTTCCATGTGCTCTCCAAATACATAATTACTCAGCTGGTGTATGTCATTCATGAGCACATGACCGTAGATTGGGTATTTGAACAAGCCACCAGGATCTATGAGGTCCAAAAGCCTACTGAGAATAAAAACACCCAGAAACCCCTAAGCCATCTAATGCACCTGCTGCTGCGAAGGTGGCAGAGGTGAGAACTCCGCCCTCCCTTGGACTTTGAGATGGGGGGATCTAAAAGTAACCCTTCTGCCAATGAGAAAAATGGAAGGCAGAAGGGACCCCTCACCCAGCCCAATCGGATGGTAGTCAGGAAGGGGCCTAGAAAGATGATCCCACAGACCCAGCCACCCATAGAAGCCCTATGTACAAGAGAACAGAACCAATCCTGGGATATGAATACACTCCCCCAGCCCAAGGAGAGGGAACCAATCAGGTAAGTACTGCCCCGGGAAGCTTCCTTCCAAACGTCCCTTTGAGAGAAGTGTCACTCCACTTCCCACCCTGAAATGTTTCCACAGATATCCCCCAAACCAGAACTTCCCAAATAATCCTCCTCTCTCTCCCCAGTTCCAGGACAATAGATCCCTGAAACCACGAGAGTGGAGATTCAGGATTGAAATTTATGGGGGAAATGTCCAGAAACTAAGCTACTCTGGAGAAGGAACTGTTACCCTTTTCGGGAGCATCAGGGGGATGACTCAAGACCTCCCTACAACCCAGAAAAGGTCTTGCAGCTGGAGCAACAGGTTCAGCAACTGATCGGCGACCTGGGGCACATGCCGAGGGCTCAGTCCAACCCTCAACCTAAACCTGATTCCAGATTTCTCCAAAACCCAGGGCTGATGCCTCAGGGGGTAAATGACAGGAGGAAATGTCCGACAAACCACAGGTTTCTGAGTAGTGGGCCCAGGTGGAGGGGAGATGCCAAGTGCTAGAGGAAGCTTCCTTTCTCACCCAGACAGAACCCCTACCCACCTTTCAGCCTGAAAGTGACTCTTCTATCCCCAACATGTTAGAACCCAAAGAGCAAAGGGTAAGTAGGAGAGGCCAAAGAAGAGCTCACTTTGTGGAAGAGCCTAAGATCATCCCCTTTGAAAGAGAAGAGTCTCTGTAAGAATCAGGCAAAATTACCTTCTCTTTTAGAAACAGGGGAATCCCTCCGAAAGGAAAATGGGTTCCAAAAGACCCCGAGTGTGACTGGGTAAGTATGGAGACCGACCCAAAACAAGAAATTATTCAACCCCCAAAATGTGAACCAGACAAGGTAGCAATGGAGGGGTCCTTTCCCCAAACAGGTTCTGAGAACTGCACCCAGGTAAAGGGGACAGCAAAGAATCAGGGATGGGGGGTGGATTCTACAAATCTGGCCATTGCCAGTTGTAAAATGTTCTATATAGATTCCCAATCTCTGACACAGAAAATGACCCAAGATCACATAGTGTCAGATTTCAATATCAAGAAAATGACCACCGGGCTGGCCAATAACTCACACTTTCTTTGCACCCTGGAGGAGAAAGAAGGACGATTCTAAGTACCAGTAAGAGTGCAGGGTCAGTGTGAATTAGCTCTGGTGGATACTGAATCCCAAACCACCCTCTTGTCCGAAAAGACCTTTGAGCAACTAACTCAAGACAGGGGAGGGCCACCAAATTCCCCTCATACCACTTACTGAATACCTCCAAACTGTAGACAGGAATTACATTTCCATCGAAGGGACTGCAGATCTGGAAATCAAAATTTGGCATCATCGATTAAAACATCTGGTGAAAGGCGTGACTCCAAATGGCATACCTTGTTTACTGGGGAACGCTAACCTGAGGAGGTTATCACCTTTGATCGACTGTGTAAACAAGGTGCAGACTAACCAGCCTATAAAATTAAAAATGAGTGCCAATTATGTAAGCATGAATGGTACCTGTCATTTAATTGACCGATGTTGTTCTGAGAAAGTAGAATTCCATTTCAAGAATAACCAAGTGCCAGACATCACTGTCAACTCTGTAGGAGAACAAACTGGTAATGGGAACCCTTCTCCAATTTTGAAAATGTACCTTTCTGCTAGTTTTCCTTGGCAATCCACACTTGAGGGGAACAACCTAAAATGTTACACCAGTCCAAAATCAGAAGAAACCTTGAGTCCTATGAAAACTGACAAGTAGAATCCTGATAAAAGTCTGATGGACATTGAGGAAAAGGGCAAACAGTTGTTTTTCCACATTCAGTTAAGTGAGGGGGAGGAGCCGGTGCTCGCCAGAGTCTGCCTTAATAATGGAAGGAGCATCATCAGTGAAGAATTGTTCAGGAAATTCCCTAAAGCTCAGACCATTCCCACATTTAAGTTGCTTGACAAATGGGATGTAGGTCTTGAAACTCCAAACTCCAAACATCTCCTGACTAACAAAAGAAAGGGATCATACAGGAAACAATAAAATCTCTGGCAATCACAGCATCTGAACCCACTTCACCTGGTTGTATCCCTTAGTGATGTCATAATCACCAACCCATTCCAAAAACCTAAGGGCCATCTCTATTGGGTAGCTCAGGTGATACCACCTATAGAAATGCTCTATGTGTGGTACTTCATTGGTCTTCCCATGTCAGGTGGGCTCACCTGAGACCTCTCCAAAAACTATTTATTACTTTGTTTCAGGGTTGCACAATGACCATTGGCTCATTCAACATTATACACCACCCCTGGGCTTGAGCGTCTGAATTGGCTAGAGCGGATCTCCCGAGGCCTGGGACCCTGTTCTGTTCACAGCGATCAGTGTACCTTTTCAGGGTAATAGGAAAGACTGTGTATCTCCATTGTTGTCACTGATATCGCCAACAAGCCTGGGCGAGTGCCTGTAGGTTGCAATATTTGGTGGACAACGCATGTATCAATCATATCTGCTACGCTGGCAACAGCTCCTCCTCCCACCATGAGTAGATGGCCATTGTTCGTCTTAGCTGGGTCACATGGGCGAGGACCACGAAACTGAGCCTTTCGATCTGCAATTATTGAGGATTTTATTCTATATTTCGCAGATGGCTCACTGTCTCAGGAGTCAGGAATTTTCCACCTGCTCTTGTCCTTGGCTGTTAACACTGGCTCTGTGCTTCGCGTTGCAGAGTCTGCATCTTTTCTTCCATATTTTGAATCACAATAACCTTTATTCGGCGTAGCCATATCAGTTAGCATCACAACAAAAAATAATCACAGAACTTCCATATTTTGAGGTCTATGGCTTACTGCGAATTCACTACAGTCATCCTGTGGTGTCCCTTTATGTTCTAATATTTTCTTTAGCGATTAGTAAAGATTGAGCCATTAGAGGTTCTTTATACGTCCCTGTAGTTTCTCATGGATAGTTGCGATGAAGCGGTTGCAAGCTAGCTCCTTGTATGCTTTGCTGTCTTGCATTTCTGCATTAGACTAGTGAGAAGGAAAAGCTTTTGATAGCATGTATAGGTATCTATCCTCTATCTACAGAATGGTGTAAGCATGTTCTTTGTTAGTGCATGTGTGTCTGTGTGTCTTCGTGCAGGAGTGTGAATTTACTTTTTGACTAATGTTCCTAGGTCGTGTTGTCACTAGCGACATCAGCACGGCTGGTCATTATTATCAGTCAACCTGATCCAGGGATGAGGTACCTGTCTCTGCGAAGACATCAGCTGGATAGGGTTTGAATGTAATCGAATATCTGCTTCTATACGTGGGATACATAGGTCCACGCAGCGGTTGGCCAAACGCCAAGTGGCATCTCTCATTTCTTATCCTTCGGGGGGACATGCACATAGTCTCTGGAAGATAGTTCGCGGGCAATGTGCTCGCCTTGGAAGGAAGGCGACGCTAAGCAACAGAGGTTTGATCCCCGGGTCCGCGCTTAAAACCTCTGGGTATTAAGCACTTTATAAATAACCCATTACAATTTACAATAGGGGACATGAGGGCCATGCAGGGGACCCTCTCGTCACAGTGAACCCAGTAACTTTCATAGCTGAACCAGTAATGGAGTATGATTATGTACATGATTGCACAACATATACTGAACATAATGAAGATATTCCCCAAGCTAGAGAGAATGCTCTTGGGTGAGGAGAAGTTCTTTGTATTGATGGTTCTCAAAATTAACCAAACTACTGGCAAAAGGCATACTGGATAGGCAATGTTAATGTTAATGTTAAAGGACATTTGTACCACACACTATCACCACCGGAGTGGTCCCCTGGTGCTCTTAGTAAAGCTGAACCGAGACAGTGAATTTGAGGTAGTGACAAGTGCAAGAGACTGTATTCGCAATATTCAGCACAGGCTGCAGAATTAGTGGTGCCTATCACCGCTCGTCAGAGATTTGGAGATGAGGAAGTGACAGTGTACTCTGACTCCGCCTATGTGACGTCAACTGTACATGCACGTTTGTCACACTGGAAAAGGAGGGGATTCCGCCATGCAGACGGCCCTCCAGTGCAACATGCCGCCCTATTGAATAAACCTATTGAAGCACTAGCACTCCCATTGACTCTAGCAATCATAAAATGTGCAGAGCACACTAAAAGAGAAGACATAATTTCCCACGGGAATGAAACCATAAACTTGGAAGCCAAAAAGGTAGCCTAATTCCCAACCATTTCTAATTTTGAAATAGAAAGTGTTAAACAGATGAAAGGGCGATGCATGTTGGTAAAGAAGGACTTTAACATGCGGTCTATTGTTCAGTTAATTGAGATATGAGGTCAAGCACAAGAAGAAGAAAAGGATTCATGGAAAAAGCGTGGGTGTTCTTTATCCCCCGCTGAGGCAATTTGGAGACAGGAGAGCACTGGAAACCCTGTTATGCCAGTAACATTAATAAGGGTAGCGATGGAGCAGCTTGCATACCCCGTGCATATGTGACTCGAGAGAGTCTAACTGCTACAATTGCAGAAGAGTGGTTCTCACCCAACCTGTTAGAAAATGTGGCACAGTTTATTGTACATTGCATCATGTGCCAGAAATTGACTGCAGTGCACACTTTGTAAACAGTGAGAGGAGCAATTCCTAGACACAATGGCCCATTTCAGCATCTACATATAGATATATGCTGGTTGTGGTATGTCCTTTTTCTAGATGGATTGAGGTAGGTTCATGCACACACCCTGATGCCACGTGTGCTGCCAAGTTTGTTGTGCATGAGGTGTTCCTAAGATGAGGTGTGTGTGAGGTTTTTCAGTATGACAATGGAATGCATTTTGTAGTTCTCCTATTAGGCAATAAGCATATGTATTCCTCTGTGTATCACCCACAGCCGAATGGTGTCTGTGAACGATTAAATGGATTATTGAAGAAGAAGATTGCAAAAATAAAGATGATTCTATCAAAGGGCTGGCTATATTGCCTCCACCTTGCTTTATATGCCCTAAGAAACCAGCCTGACTTAGATCACCATCGAACATCTCATGAGTTGGTGACTGAACGCTGAATGAGAAAGTCCCTTGCTCCTCCAACTGGGTTACACAACTGATGCCCATAGTGTAGTGAAGACACTAGGTGATGAAATGCATGATTACCTAACATCAATAACTTCAAGTGTTTCTTTCATGGTTCAGCAGGTCAGGAACCGAAGGGAGGGGTAAAAAAAGCAACAAAGGCGACCAATTAATTGAAGAAAAATATGTGTTAAAACAACCCAGCCTCTAACCTGGGGACCAGGTGCTGGTACGAATGTTTGTACCAACTTGGAGTATGCCCCATGTTGAAGGACCATATGAGGTGGAAGAAGTTACTCCTACAGCTGCCAAGTTAAAGGGAAGAAAAGCCTGGTTGAATTTGCATGATATCAAAACATATAAAGGAGAACCTTGGACCTCTTCTGCAACTACCAACGGTGAAGCAAGAGAAGAAGTTTCACACATTCAGAGGAAAATAAAGAGCACAGCAGCACTTTGAATTGGAGACCAATATCTGTCCTCATTCGATAAGGAATAGATAGACTTACAGTTAACCTGGAACTTTCAGATAGGCTTAAGGAACAATGTTTGAACAAACCAGAGCTGAAAGAAGAGAAGCACATTTGATCTTATGTTACCCATTATAAGAACAATACACACATTTTTGTATGCTGTTTTTACTTACATATTACAGTATTATTCTGCTTTAGTAAGAAGACACATGAATGTAGTGTCATTTTTTGGTAATCCAAAGAACAATCATATTACTTTCAGAATAATTATGGCAATCATTTTGCAGTTCCTAAAGTGTGACCCATAAAACATTACAAGATATATATGTATAAAAATATATATATATATATATATATATATATATATATATATATATATATATATATATATATATATATATATATATATATAGTGAATTAAAACAAGTTGAGGAGGCTGCAGAATATAAGAGGCTCATTGCCACCAATACAATTGATGAGCTTTCATGGAATAATAATTGTGATATCATTCTATGGTATGATTTGTGTTTTTCTTCTGATTATTATGGCATTTAGACATGTTATAAGAAACAATACAGACATGGTGGGAAACAATGAAACAGTCAATAGCGTCCCTGATGAAAGCACAAACTGTATTCTTTATATTCTTAATAAGCATCTATTTTGATTTAAAGGGGATATTGGGGAGGACCATGAAGTTATAAATATATATCTTGATTGTTCGGCTCATTTGAAAAAATAACCTATGGTATCAACACATGAAGAAGGTGCGAGAGAGAACGTCAGAGGAAAGCTGCTATGTCTGTTTCTTAATACTTTATGCCATGAACGCAACAAGGACATTTATTGCCAAAGAGATGCCTGCACATGATGCAATATGTCACAGTCATCTAGCAGCATGTACAACGAGAGGGCAATTTGAAGGGAAATGAGCAACTTTATGATCGTGATCAATAGGAACATTTCCTTAAGAAGATACTCTTGTGAAGACAAAAAGGATGGAAGGTGAATGGGGTGGACGACAAAGAAACAAATGTATCCATTCCAAATTGGAGAACAAATACAAATTATTGAGATGAAGATTATGGATTGCTCAGTTATGACTGAGAGAACAGGAGAGCCAAAATGATAATCGATACCTCAGCTATTAGTACATGGGTGTTTTGCCACCAGTACCGGATGGGAAGACGGACTATTATCTTGCCCTGCACACTTATTGAAGAACAAACCAGTAAGCATAGTGCAAATAGTGAATGACAAGTGCCTAGCATCATGGACCAAGTATTCTAAGTTACTAACATGGGTTGACAAAGAAGCAGGGCTAGTATCCATAATACCATTGAAGAATGCAACACCACGCTTCAACAATGGAGGCTTGCTTCTGTTTTGAGAGAACAAAGGATGTGGACAGACAATCGAGGTCCCAGGAAAGGATGGAGCAGTTGGCATACTGATGGACCGATACTGGGCCGGTGGCTCCAGAGCTTACATGCAGTTGCCTAAAAATTGGGGAGGAGTATGCTTCAGCATTAGTGATTCGTCAAAGTGATCTCGATTTTGATGAATTTCCAAAAATGAATTAAGACCAGAGAAGGAAGAGGTTGCTCATTCTTCGCCGGCTGAAAAGGCAGAACTACTTTTCATCTAAATCAATAAAGGACTATGAAGACATTCCTGATTAACACAAACTGTTCAGCAAGACAGCAATGATAATGACATCTATATGTATGCCTGGACTCCAGACTGCAGTGAACACCAAGTGGCTGCAAATCACCAGATGGGAGCTGTTACAGATGATTAATGCAACAATAAAAGGATTCAATGCAGTAAGAGACGAATTGAGAGCCATCAGGCTGATGGCTCTCCAGAACAGGTATGTCCTGAACTTAATCACAGCAATGGAAGGAGGTGTGTGCACCAAGGTTGGGCCTTCTTGCTGTACATTCACACCGTCCAATAATGGAGATGAAGCTGTTGAGGCTGATGAGGCAGCAGGAGATAATTGGTTCTCATTTCTATTATCATGGATTCCAACCTGACTGGCCAATGCTTTCAAAATACTCTGAGTAATACTTGTGTTGGTATTGATATTGCTAGGATTATGTCTTTTAATGATCATCTTGGGACAGTGCCAGATGACAGCCAAGAAAGCGATTGGGATGATGATAATGATTGATATAGGCGCTAGAACTGGTGAGCATATGCAAAATGAGGACAGTACATGTAAGAATATAAAGAAAATCACCCTTGCACCTCCAAGAATGACGTTTTTACCATCTCAAGGATCTTAAAAAATATGGGAAGGTGACTACATGTTAGCGACCCTGGATGTGGTATCATTGTACTCCTCCATTTACCACAGTTCCGGCAATAAAGCATGTGGGTATTACCTTAATACTATGTCCCTTAATTATCTCTTACAGACGGAAATGATTCTGGGGATGATCGATCTCTGCCTAAGTAACCAGAAGAATCTGATTTGGACAGTAACCTAGGAGGAATTTATTTATCTCAGAAGAAACTGTTCTACGTTGGAAGTCTTCGATAAAGAGAGCAAAATCACGGCACAGGGTTTCCAAGAACAATGTTACCCCAAGAAAATAATTGAACGTGCCTACATAAAGGCTTGCACCCTCAACAGAATGAGTCCACATACCATGTCAACCAACGTGCAGAAAAATACTTCTGATGCCAAAGTTACACATTTGAAATTAACTTTTAGTACAGCGGCACAATCCATCAAACAGATTTAAAAAGACATTGGAAAATTCTGTTGTCTGACAGTGATTTATGCAATAGACTTAATGTGCATCCTGACAATTGTTATAGAAGAAATCACTCTATAAAGGACACACTTGTCAATAGCTATATGCCACCAGACAAGAGGGATTCCAGCAGGATGTGGCTTCAGGATTCTAGAAAGGGGTTTACAAAATGCACCAGACGCAAGATGTGTAAATATGCCAGTAACTGTGTTTCATTTATTCATCCAGTCTTGGGGTGCGAAATATCCATAAGTGATTGCATAACATGTGAATCATATTTTGTTGTCTATGCATTACAATGTGAATGTAACAAATGGTATGTTGGAAGCACACAATTTAAATTCAAAATACGCATCCAACAACACGTAAGGGCAATTATCAATAATGATACTCGTTACCCCATGGCAAAACATTTTTTGGAATGCCATGGTGGAAAATTGGATGGTTTTAGCTTCTTTGACATCAATAGAATTGTGATGGGACAATGTGGTGGTGATAGAGGACAGGCCCTGAAGCAACAGGAAACACAATCTATTTCAGACTTCGAGAGTAAACGTCCCAAGGGCCACAATATTGATGAGGAACTGTACACCTTCCTGAGTCAATGATCTGATGGTCTAATTTCTTTGGGTGTGAGCGAATCTCCACCTCAATATCTTTTTCAATGGTTACCTTGTTTTTCAATTTGAACCTTTTTCTGCTCATTGTCTCAGGCTCTTTATATTTAAAAATGTCTTTCTTTTTTGCTTTTCCTATACTACATATGTTTTTAAAAAGGAATATTTTTCTATTTTGTTAGATTATTATTGCCATTTTTCTCTGTGAATATAGAGGCTCATTAGATCATTATTTGTGGATTAGTACTATGCTTTCCTTCAAATCTATGCCTAATAGGTTGCTTGTTCGTAGTAGTGGTTGTGATATATCCTTTCTCTTCTTCATTTGCCCACTTTTCTTATTCCCATTTGTGTTTCCCTCCCCTCCCTTCCCTTCTATGTACAACCTCCTGTTACGCTCACCTGGTATCCACAGGGACCCCACCCAGCCGGGTTACTCGCTGGTATGCTTCTCAGCTTTGCCCTGGTGTGGTCTGCGGGGAAGTTTCTGCCTTGTGGTAGAATTAGGCGTGCTCTCCGTCCTGCCTTCTTTGCAGGGGTGTGTTGTTTTTCATGGGCGAGTGCGGTCCAGTTACTTCACTGACGCCGGCCCGTTTGATATTGTTCAGGTAGGTCTTATTGCTGTTCTTTAGTTTTGTTGCTATACTGCATGCCTTTCTTTGTTTAAAATGTCTCTTTTTTCTCCCTTAGGTATGCGAAACTTCAGCGCGGCAAACTGGCTTGGTTGAGCCCCACTAGTAAATGATGGCGCATTAAGAGCGCTATAATGTGGTAAGTAAGGGCTATGCGCAGCGCTGCGAAGTCTTGCCTTTGCTAACCTGTGCTTTCCTTCCTTGTAGGTCGCAGTGTTCTTCAGCGCAAGTGGAATGTCCCGAGTGGTGCCAGCCGAGAGGCGACCAGCCAGGTAAGCCTTTTGAGCAGTTCGTAATTTGTAAATGTCTCTACAGCTTTCTTGAATGTTGCCTCTATCTTCCTCTTTCAGGTCATTCTGTCCGGGAGGCGTGCAGATTCGAGGAAGCTGTTCTCAGTAGCTGCGAGTGTTTAAATATGAAGACTGCAGGTAAGATGCTGCTGCTAATGATGTTCCTTTTGTATCCTTTCAGGTACTGCTTCTCCGAGGTTCGAGGGAATAGCTGGACACGGTGCATGTCATGCTGCAAGCTGCAAAGTAACATGAAGCATGATCTGCAGTCAGGGTGTGGTTTATATAGCCCAGGTAAAGTAGTACCAGGGAAAGTAGTTCCAGACTTTCCACACCCAAAACACTAGACCACATAGTTTGGTTCTTAGAGAACCAAGCTATGTGGATGCCTCCATGTTGGCTGACAATACAATAAAGTAGTTCCCAAGCACATTGTTGTTCATGGGGTATGAGCCTGGCGCCATAGGCGCCAGGACCGGCCCCATGAGGGCTTTTGAAGAGGAAGCCCGAGTCCTGACTCCACCTGGCCAATGGGTTTGCCAGAGGGGGTTTTGGCCGAGGGTTGTGACAGCACTCCCCCCTAAGGCCCCTCCCATGGTGTTCCTTCTGGCTGGCCCAGGTTTGGTTGGGAAGTTCTGATGGAATTTCCTGATTAGACGTGGTGCGTGGATATTCTCACTGGGCTCCCAGGATCTATCTTGTAGTCCAAATCCTTTCCAAATCATTTTTCACTGCAGGCAGCCGACGCGAGGTGAGGAAGACCATCCGGGCACGCTGCATATTTTTTGGGAGGCAACTAGGCCCCCAGGCCCTCCGAGCGTCCCAACTAGGCCCCCAGGCCCTCCGAGCGTCCCAACTAGGCCCCCAGGCTCTCTGAGCGTCCCTCTCCCACCCCGCACCCTCTTCCTGATTCCCGCTCCCCTCCCGCCTCCCAACCCGCCCATCCCCGCTCTGATTGGGCCGTAAGCCCTTCATCACTGGTCCTCCCAGGGCAGCCCTCTGCCCGGCAGCCCCCAGCGGCTAAGGGCCCCAAGGCCAAGGGCGGCTCCAACAGAGGCAGCTCCAGGAAGTGTCAGCAGGTGTCCGCAGGGGAAGCCAAGGAAGCCACCAGACACTGACAAAACTGTAAGTGTTGGCTTGGGTGGGGGGTAGAGCAATTACTCTACTCCAGAAAGCTCCTGCCACTCTCACTTACCTTTCAATGGCCTGCAGTCTAATGTTAACCAGCACCATAGCCCGGGAGAACCACACAGATTAGCCTGTGCCACAATTAGCCAGAAATGTGATTGTTAGCAAGTGCCACACTTAGATGGAATCTGTAATAGCCTCTCTGTGGAAAGTTGAATTTAGAAATGTGCCCAATAGCCTCTCTGTGAAAAGTTGAATTTAAAAATGTGGCCAATAGCCTCTATGTGAAAGTTGAATTTAGAAGTACATTTAGAAAGTTGCATTTAGAAGTGTACCCAATAGCTTCTCTGTGAAAAGTTGAATTTAGAAGTGTGCCCAATAGCCTCTCTGTGAAAAGTTGAATTCAGAAGTGTGCCCAATAGCCTCTCTGTGAAAAGTTGACTTTAGAAGTGTGCCCAATAGCCTCTCTGTGAAAAGTAGAATTTAGAAGCACATTTAGAAGTTGAATTTAGAAGTATACCCAATAGCTTCTCTGTGAAATGTTGAATTTAGAAGTGTGCCCAATAGCCTCTCTGTGAAAAGTTGAATTTAGAAGTGTGCACAATAGCCTCTCTGTGAAAAGTTGAATTTAGAAGTGTCCCCATAGCCTCTCTGTGAAAAGTAGAATTTAGAAGTTGAATTTAGAAGTATACCCAATAGCTTCTCTGTGAAAAGTTGAATTTAGAAGTACATTTAGAAAGTTGCATTTAGAAGTGTACCCAATAGCCTCTCTGTGAAAAGTTGAATTTAGAAACGTGCCCAATAGCCTCTATGTGAAAGTTGAATTTAGAAGTACATTTAGAAAGTTGCATGTAGAAGTGTACCCAATAGCCTCTCTGTGAAAAGCTGAATTTAGAAGTGCGCCCAATAGCCTCTCTGTGAAAAGTTGAATTCAGAAGTCTATGCAATAGCCTCTCTGTGAAAAGTTGAATTTAGAAGTGTGCCCAATAGCCTCTCTGTGAAAAGTTGCATTTTGAAGTGTGCCCAATAGCCTCTCTGTGAAAAGTTGAATTTAGAAGTGTGGCCAATAGCCTCTCTGTGAAAAGTTGAATTTAGAAGTATGCCCAATAGCCTCTCTGTGAAAAGTAGAATTTAGAAGTACATTTAGAAAGTTGAATTCAGAAGTGTACCCAATAGCCTCTCTGTGAAATGTTGCATTTAGAAGTGTGCTCAATAAGTTGAATTTAGAAGTACATTTAGAAAGTTGCATTTAGAAGTGTGCCCAATAGCCTCTCTGTGAAAGTTGAATTTAGAAATGTGCCCAATAGCCTCTCTGTGAAAAGTTGAATTTAGAAACGTGCCTAATAGCCTCTATGTGAAAGTTGAATTTAGAAGTACATTTAGAAAGTTGCATTTAGAAGTGTATCCAATAGCTTCTGTGTGAAAAGTTGAATTTAGAAGTGTGCCCAATAGCCTCTCTGTGAAAAGTTGAATTTAGAAGTGTGCCCAATAGCCTCTCTGTGAAAAGTTGAACTTAGAAGTGTCCCCATAGCCTCTCTGTGAAAAGTAGAATTTAGAAGTACATTTAGAAGTTGAATTTAGAAGTATACCCAATAGCTTCTCTGTGAAAAGTTGAATTTAGAAGTACATTTAGAAAGTTGCATTTAGAAGTGTACCCAATAGCCTCTCTGTGAAAAGTTGAATTTAGAAACGTGCCCAATAGCCTCTATGTGAAAGTTGAATTTAGAAGTACATTTAGAAAGTTGCATGTAGAAGTGTACCCAATAGCCTCTCTGTGAAAAGTTGAATTTAGAAGTGCGCCCAATAGCCTCTCTGTGAAAAGTTGAATTTAGAAGTGTGCCCAATAGCCTCTCTGTGAAAAGCTGAATTTAGAAGTGCGCCCAATAGCCTCTCTGTGAAAAGTTGAATTCAGAAGTGTACGCAATAGCCTCTCTGTGAAAAGTTGAATTTAGAAGTGTGCCCAATAGCCTCTCTGTGAAAAGTTGAATTTAGAAGTGTGGCCAATAGCCTCTCTGTGAAAAGTTGAATTTAGAAGTATGCCCAATAGCCTCTCTGTGAAAAGTAGAATTTAGAAGTACATTTAGAAAGTTGAATTCAGAAGTGTACCCAATAGCCTCTCTGTGAAAAGTTGCATTTAGAAGTGTGCTCAATAAGTTGAATTTAGAAGTACATTTAGAACGTTGCATTTAGAAGTGTGCCCAATAGCCTCTCTGTGAAAGTTGAATTTAGAAATGTGCCCAATAGCCTCTCTGTGAAAAGTTGAATTTAGAAACGTGCCCAATAGCCTCTATGTGAAAGTTGAATTTAAAGTACATTTAGAAAGTTGCATTTAGAAGTGTACCCAATAGCTTCTCTGTGAAAAGTTGAATTTAGAAGTGTGCCCAATAGCCTCTCTGTGAAAAGTTGAATTTAGAAGTGTGCCCAATAGCCTCTCTGTGAAAAGTTGAATTTAGAAGTGTGCCCAATAGCCTCTTCGTGAATTAGAAGTCTCTGAAAGGGCATGTAACCCATCATATCTCACCAACACGCTTCCTCTCTCCTTACATCACCACTCAACTAGAACACAGAGTTACTATGACACCATTCGGTATAACTGTTCTCATATCAACATTCGCCGCTCACTCCAAATCATTCTAAATAATCACTGCTGGTTACACACCCCCCAGTGAGGCGTTCTCCTCAGGCCTAACGCAGCCACATCCGATCTGGATAAATCCTGCCAGAACGAACACACACTCCTGACCTCTCAACCACCACACCTACCGCTAGAAAGCAGCTATTACACTGATACCGCACGAGCTGTAACATACCCGGTGCTCACACGCACCTTTTGACTCTCTCTACTCTCTCTACTGATATGAACTTCGGTTCCCAAGGGCGTTCAACCTACCAGCGCCTTCAGACCATACCAATGGTATATAAGGCGCTATATTAATGCAAAATAACATAACATAACATAACCAATCGATGAGATAATATAGCTTGGTCCTATAGTATTCAGAGTCCAAGATATCTTTGACTTCGAATTCTCGTTCTCCGTCAACAAGTATGGGCTTAGGTGGTGTCCAATCCGTGTGGCGGGTTGCATTGGTTTCAGGATGGACACATGGAATACCGGGTGGATGTGTAGATTAGGTGTCAAATACAGTTTCACGGCTGCTGGGTTGATAATTGCCTTAATGGTAAAGGGGCCTAAGAATCTGGGATGAAAGGTCCGGGTTCCCTTGATGGGCACGAATTTAGCAGCTAACCAAACTTTGTCTCCTACTTGATAATCAGGGGCCTTTTTCTGGTGTTGGTCGGCAAATCTCTTTTGTTTTTCTTTGGCATGAATAAGGTGTTCCTTTGCCCTTTTGAAAGGCTAAGTAATGGTTGTGTGTAGAGTCTTTACCGCTGGCATTTCCAAGCTGGCTGGAAGGTCTAGTTCAGAGGTACGTGGATGTCTGCCATGAAGGGTATAGAAGGGCGTTTGTCCTGTGCTTGAATGCAAAGAATTGTTATATGCGTATTCGGGTATGCATAGTAGGTCTTTCCAATTCCTTTGTTCGTGGTGCAGCATGCACCGTAAATATTGCTCGAGTGTCTGATTGGTTCTCTTGGTTTGGCCGTCCGTTTGGGGATGGTGACTGGTAGGTAGCCGAACGTCGATCTGCGCCATTGCACAGCATTTTTTCCAGAAGTTTGAAACAAACTGGCTGCCTCGATCAGAGACCAGAACCGAAGGGAAGCCATGCAGCTTAACCATGCCCTCTAGGAACACTTTTGCTAAAGTGGCTGCGTCTGGGAGGCCTTTGAGAGGAATAAAATGGGCCATCTTTGAGAATAAGTCCACAACTACAAGGATGGTGTTGAACCCTTGGCTTGGAGGTAGATCAGTTATGAAGTCAAGGGAAAGAGTGTGACATGGAACTGGAGGAATGTCCAATTGTTGTATGAGACCAGATGGTTTTTGTTTCTGTGATTTATTTTGTGCACAGACACCGCAGGGCTGAATATACTGAATGATGTCCTTACACCAGGTAGGCCACCAAAAGTTCTCTTTCACCTTAACTAGGGTTTTGGCGATCCCAGGATTCCCTTCGATTAGTGAATCGTGACAGTTTAAAATAATAGGCTGTTGTAATTCCTTCTTGGGTACATATAGGTGATCCCTAAAAAAGGGTAGGTGGTCCTCGATGGTATATTGTTCTCCCTGAGTTTGCCATGCCAGGTAGGCAGCAGGATTCATTGTCCGTTGGATTTCTTTTCGTAGTTCTGCTTGTGTTAAGGCTGTCGGAATACCCAAGAGTTTGTCTTCAGGTATAAAAGGTACTGGGTCTGGAGTTGTATATACTATTTCATCTATTCCCATGCGAGGTAAGGCATCCGCCTTTCCGTTTCTGACTCCTGGTCGAAATGTGATTACATAATCATATTCGGCGAAGAAAAGGTACAACCGTAATTGGCGCGAGGACTGGGCCTTGTCTGTTTTGAGATATTGCAGGTTTCGGTGGTCTGTGATGACTGTAATGGTGTGTCTGGCCCCCAGAAGGTAGTACCTCCAGGCTTTAAAGGCGGATTTGATAGCCAGGAGTTCCTTGTCCGTGATGGCATAATTAATCTCTAGAGGTGAGAACTTTTTCGACCAGAAGGCCACAGGATGTAGCTGGCCGGTTTCCGGGTCTCTCTGTGAAAGGACAGCCCCCATTGCGAGACTGGACGCATCAGTTTCAACGACATAAGGGAGGTCTGGACGAGGATGTTGCAGGATTGGAGTGAAGGTAAACCTTTGTTTAAGTTCCTGAAAGGCTTCTTCTGCTTCTTCGGCAAGCAAACTTTTTATTGTTTTTTTGTAATAGTACTGTGATTGGGTGCACAACCTGAGAGAAGTCTGGGATGAAATGGCGGTAGAAGTTTGCAAAGCACAGCATGCTTTGTACCCCTTTCAGAGACGTCGGTGAAGGCCATTTCAGAATAGCACCTACCTTGTGCACGTCCATTCTGATGCCTCCTGGAGTAAGGATAAAACCAAGAAACTCTACTTCGGTCACGTGAAAAAAGCATTTTTCTAGCTTTGCAAACCAGCGATGTTGACGCAGCTTGGTGAGGACTGAACGAATGTGCCTGACATTATCTTGTTCCAAGGCTGAGTATACTAAGATGTCGTCTATGTTCACTAAGGCGCACACATCAATTAACTCCCTTAAGACATCATTCATGAAATATTGGAATGCCGCAGGAGCGTTGCATAACCTGAAGGGCATGACTTGATAGTGAAACAAGCCGTACTTAGTACGGAAGGCAGTTTTCCATTCATCTCCTTTCCTGACTTGGACCAGGTGGTACACTTCTCGAAGGTCCAATTTGGTATAAATCTGGTCATCTTTAACTTGGTCCAGCATCTCAGGGATAAGTGGCAAGGGGTAGCGGTTCTTCACAGTGATCTGGTTCAATGTGTGGTAGTCAATACAGGTTCTCAAGTCTCCTTCCTTATTCAGTACGAAGAACAAAGGACTGGCTGCGGGGGACTTTGAAGAACGGATAAATCCGTTTGCAAGGTACTGGCCTAAATAGGATTTCAAATGAAGGTTTTCTGGTTCTATGAGAGCATAGATCCTGCCGCAAGGGATTTGTGCACCAGGAACAAGGTCGATCTGACAGTCATAGGGCCTGTGCAGCGGCAATGTATTGGCTTGGTCCTTTCGGAAAACATCCTGGAAATCATGGTATTCACTTGGCAAGGTATTAGTTGCTCCCAGGGTTGATACTGTCGCTCCGGGAGTCATGGGGATACAGACGTCAGGTTTCTCCTCTTGGTAATAGCAGGCAGGGGAGCAGTCACCGGGGAAGGTTGATTTTCGTGCCCGCCAGTCTATCAAAGGGTTGTGAGCAACCAACCATGGCATCCCTAGTATTAGCCTGAACTGAGGTGCCTTGATGAGATCGAATGAAATAGACTCCCGCTGTCCGTCCTGGCACAGCAAGGTTACCCTGGCTGTGCACTGGGTTACTGGTCCGGAAGCGATTTCTGTCCCATCTACAGTGGGTACCTTGTCCATAGTTGGCTTCGAACACAAAGGAAGCCCCATCTCTGCTGCCAGTTCTTGATCAATATAATTTCCAACTGCTCCACTGTCGATGTATGCTTCAACGGCATGCATTCTTGACAACTGTTGGTGGTTAATTAAGATCACTGCTATTGAAAATTATGAGGTCAGCAACTCTTTCTTCCCACTCGACAAACTGACCTCTATGTTTGTCGAGCTTGGTAGTTTCCCGATTCCTTAGCATCATCCTTCTCTGTGGCCCTGACTGTTCTTCTTGGGGGTTTTACTGGACAGTCCTTCAGAAAATGTCCTGGTTTCCCACAATACAAACAAAGCTGTTGTTGTCTTCTTTTGTCCCGCTCTTATTTTGTTAATGGAGGCCGTATCCCTCCAATCTGCATGGGTTCTACAGCATTTTCAGGTACACGGGGTGTGTTTTCCATTGGTCGAACATACACGGTCCGAGGGTCCATCTTAGACCGGTCTGCCTTTCGGTCCTGCAACCGGTGGTCTAGATGCACGACCAGATTTATGAAATCTGCACAGTTTCTGGGTGGATCAACCACCTGGGCTAAGATGTCCTTTAATTCGCCTCGTAAGCATCGATGGAATAACGTGGTTCTTTTGTTTTCTGGCCACCTAACTTCGACAACCAGTCTGTTGAAAGTAGCAATGTACGTTAACAAGTCCTGATTCCCCTGTCGGAGGGACAAGAGCTCATTGTCTACTGCTTGTTCCTGGGTATGGCGAGCAAAATATTATTTCATTTCTCTCGGAACCCCCCAAAGTCATGTACTAGAGGATCGTCATGGGTTACCAACGGCACCGACCAATCTGCTGCACTACCACTCAGGTATGATAAGACAAAAGCTACCCGAGCTTGGTCATTTGGAAATGCTTCAGGCCTACAAAGAAAATGAAGGCGGCACTGATTTATGAATGCTGCATACTTCCGTGGGTCGCCTGAGAACCTTTCTGGTGGTGCCAGGGGCACTGTTCCAGGTAAGGTGAGCTGTACCGGAGTGGGTGGTATGGCGAGGTTTGCATCGTTGGATTGCTTCCAGGTAGAGGCGTCTGTCCTGCCTGTGATTGCAAGTATTGCCTACTAATCTATTCAGTGTGTTCTTTGGTTACTATTAGGTCTCTCCGGAGGGCATTAGTCTCTTGTCGGGCAGAATGAACCTCAGCACGAAGCTCTCCTAGTAATTGGGCCAATTGGTCCATTTCTGATGTCTCCATGGCGCCCAGGTGGATTTGTTATGGTAGGCTTTGTGTTCTTTTACGCTCACCTGGTATCCACAGGGACGCCACCCAGCTGGGTTACTCGCTGGTATGCTTCTCAGCTTTGCCCTGATGTGGTCTGCGGGGAAGGTTCTGCCTTGTGGTAGAATTAGGCGTGCTCTCCGTCCTGCCTTCTTTTCAGGGGCGCATTGTTTTTCATGGGCGAGTGCGGTCCAGTTACTCACTGACGCCGGCCTGTTTGATATTGTTCAGGTAGGTCGTAGTGCTGTTCTTTAGTTTTGTTGCTATCCTGCATGCCTTTCTTTGTTTAAAATGTCTCTTTTTTATCCCTTAGGTATGCGGAGCTTCAGCGCGGCGAACTAGCTTGGTTGAGCCCCGCTGGTAAATGATGTGGTAAGTAAGCGCTATGCACAGCGCTGCAAAGTCTTGCCTTTGCTAACCTGTGTTTTCCTTCCTTGTAGGTCGCGGTGTTCTTCAGCGCAAGTGGAATGTCTGGAGTGGTGCCAGCCGAGAGGTGACCAGCCAGGTAAGCCTTTTGAGCAGTTTGTAATTTGTAAATGTCTCTACAGCTTTCTTTCATGTTGCCTCTATCTTCCTCTTTCAGGTCGTTCTGTCCGGGAGGCGTGCAGATTCGAGGAAGTTTTTCTCAGAAGCTGCGAGTGTTTAAAGATGAAGACTGCAGGTAAGATGCTGCTGCTAATGATGTTCCTTTTGTCTCCTTGCAGGTTCTGCTTCTCTGAGGTTCGAGGGAATAGCTGGACACGTTGAGCGTCACGTTGCAAGCTGCAAAGTAACACGAAGCATGTTCTGCAGTCAGGGTGTGGTTTATATAGCCCAGGTAAAGTAGTACCAGGGAAAGTAGCTCCAGGCCTGCCATACCCAAAACACTAGACCGCATAGCTTGGTTCTTGGGGAACCAAGCTATGTGGATGCCTCCATGTTGGCTGACAATGGGCCTCATTGCGACCCAGGCGGTAAGGGGTTTACGGCAGCGTAAACAGCGCCGACCCTTACCGCCTGACTACGAGGTCCCTTAGCGCCATGGCGGATTTAACACCTGCTTTTAGCAGGTGTTAAAATCCATGGCGCTAAGGGACCATGGAGTTAATTACGCCACCGTAATTTACGGTGGCGTAATTAACGCCTTCCCCACTCCCATTATGCCCTATGGGGCAAAAATGGGAATGGGGAAGGGTAAATGGGGATTGGGGACTTACCGCCCCGCCAAGGTCGGAATGGGGCGGTAAGTCCGCCAACCACCATGGCGTAAACGTAGTTTACGCCATGGTGGTAAAGTCACGGCCCAGGCGGTAATTTACCGCCTGGGTCGTAATGAGGCCCAATACAATAAAGTAGTTCCCAAGCAAATTGTTGTGCATGGTGTATGAGCCTGGCGCCATAGGTCCCAGGACTGGCCCCATTAGTGCTTTTGAAGAGGATGCCAGGCTCTAGAGGGCCGAGTCCTGACTCCACCTGGCAAATGGGTTTGCCAGAGGGGGTTTTGGGCGAGGGTCGTGACACCTCCCCCCTATTTAGATGTTGTCCTTTCTTGTACCCATGTTGATTTTTGTTTGTGTTTTTCTCTTTCTTTTGATCATGGGTGATCACTTTTCTTCTTTTTTATCTTCTTCTATATATTCTTCTAGTCCTTTCACTTTGAGGTTTCATGATTTGTATGCTTGTTCTGGGCTTCTTTATTTTCCTGTCATCCGTTTTTTCTTGTTGTAATTTTAGCCCCTACTCTCTTTTCGGGAGGACATGTCATAAGTAGCTACTACATTCTATGCCAGCATTGTTCCACTGAGGGATGCAGATATATATTATTGTTAGAAGCATTGTAACTGAAATCAAGTACCTTTTGCTGCATTGCATTAGCACTTTATACTCAGCACTTTATGAGGATATACAATGCATTAGCACTTTATGCTCAGCATGGATATGTACCGCCATTCGCCTTTCATTATGTAAATATGTGCTAGAAAAAAAAAACTTTTTATAATTGTATTGCTGCATTGCATCAGCACTGTATACTCAGCACTTTATGTGGGTTTGCAATGCATCAGCACTTTACATTCAGTACTTTATATGCTTATATATCATTGTTTGTTTTTCTCTATGCAGAAATGTGATGGGAAAACCAATATTATAACTGGATTGATATGTTATTTATAACGCGCCTAATACCTAGAGGTTTCTAAGCGAAGCCCGGGGATCAAACCTGTGTTGCTCTGCATCATCTTGCTTCCAAGTCAAGCGCATTGTTGCTGAGCTATCCCTGATACTGTAATGCATCAGCACTTTATACTCCGTACTGTATGAAGATTTACAATGCATTAGCACTTTACACTCAGCACTTTACATGGTTGTGTACCGCTATATGCCTTATACTATGGAAAAACATGCCAGGCAAACCCATATTATAACTCTGTGTTTAATATTTGAATGCATTAGCACTTTACACACAGCACTTTATGTGGTTCAGCCAGGTGCTTGCTTTTTGCACATGCATTGACACTTTACCATGGACTAATGGAGGTAGACATATTACATTGGGTATTTGATCCTGAAATGATATGATTGTTTATTTAGCACTGGCACTTTGTTTTCCATGCCCCAACCACCTTCAGAACATGGAGTAGTGCTGGGGTCGGTCATGTGTAACCATGTTCCTGCAATTTTGTTTTCCTTGCATTGGCATTTATTTACTATACGGGGCATGAATAGTATTGCATTATGTATTTGACTATCTCACTATGTGACTATTCACATCGCACATCTTTAGATTTCCACTACAAGTGCAATGGTTACTTACGGTTCCATCACCATGAGCTGCACATGCATTAGCAGTTCTCTCACAGCATTTACGGCATTCTGGGAGCAATGAATATTCCAACCTTGCATTGGATGGTGCACTGGGCTTCTATTACAACCTTCTCCATTGAATATATGCATGCAAACTGCTATTACTCCTGGACAGCGCATGTGCTATTCGGAATTTTATTTCACATATGTGGATGCTAAATGACTCATCTATTGATTAAAGGACATACACTCTTTAATGAGTGGGTCTAACTATTAAACCCCCCGTATTTCATATTCCCTTAAGCGACACTGGTTGGATATGTATTACTAATTAAATGAATTCTCTAACTCAGACAGATTTTAATGACAACTAGACTGTATGGGACTGGTTTTCTTTATACTGCACACGTTGACAGTGGAACCAGACAAGGTCATGGGCTAACATGTAGGGAATTGGTCCCTTCTTTGTGACCTGGCTATAGCCGCTTGCAGCACCTCCCCTTCCATATATTCACTAATTGGGTGGTGGGAAAAATGTGTGAACAAGCGACAAGCTCGTTGCGAAACATTATGCTGCCTAATTTTCTGCATTTTTTTGTCCTGGGAAAGATGTTTTTTCATGAATTGTAAGTTTTGCACATGCACAAATAAAGTATGTGTTGTTTTGAACTCCTGGACTCTGCTGCCTGATTTTTAAGCACAACTGGCTATGTGGAAGAGTGCTCCTTTACCCTGCTGGTCCTCCAGTAGAATCCTTTGCATATATATATATATATATATATATATATATATATATATATATATTCAGTGAAAAAACTTAGTTAAAAGGGACGTTATGGTTAAGTTGCACTACTAAAAACCTATCAAATTCAGTAAAAACACTTTGTTAAAGGGACGTTATGGTTAAAAGTAAAACCGAAAAACCCCTGAAATTCGGCAGTTATGGTAAGATAAGCAACCATAACTCGCTCCACCTGCACTGCTAACACTAACATCCAGGACATCAAAGATGACATCACACATGTCATTGATGACATCACTGATGACATCACATGGCTGGCTCTCCCTTTTTTTCCTTTACTGACATATCCAAGCCACATAGTTTTCTTGAGTAACAGTCAGGAAGTAAACATTGAAAAGGTACTATATTTGTAGACTTAGGGTCAAGTCATATCATATGAAACATATATATTGCGGAAGACACAGGCTTGAAAGAGAGTAATCCTTTCTGTGCATGAAGATAATCATTAGAGTTATCAGCACTTTTCCATAGTTTTATTTGTATTACTATACCTTCCCTGTATATGCTCATATTTGTATACATTGTTCTCACACTCCTTTCCTTAGGGTTCACTGACATCATTTGATACACATACATACAGTAAGTAGCACCTTTGAAACAGAGCAATAATGTCTCTGCATAAAGATAATGAGTTAGGTTATGAACTCTTTCTGCTACTACTTCTGCTTTTTTGCTTACTTCTCTGTCCCTGTATATAATCATATTTGTATGTGTTGTTGTCTCTTTGTGTTTTGTCTGTATTAAGTTTAATTATGTATTAAGTGGGTTTTACTAGCTACTTATTACATGTTTGATTATGAATATCGCACCTTCATCATGTATACTGCACACACTGCCTAAGTTTCTGCATGAGTTGCTTAGTATACTGGATATAACTTCATAATAGAATGCTATTTATAACAATGCATTGCTTAATGCACTAATTAGCTCATGATATTTATTGAAATTATCCTTCACACTTTTTGGTCAACATTATAAGAATCCCTCCTACAGAGTTTTCATGAAAAGTAAACGCACATGTGATGTCATCAGTGATGTCATCAATGACATTTGTGATGTCATCTTTGATGTCCTGGGTGTTAGTGTTAGCAGTGCACGGTGGCGTGAGTTATGGTTGCTTAGCGCAACTTAACCATAACGTCCCTTTAACAAAGTTGTTTTACTGAATTTCATATGTTTTTAGTAGCACAACTTAACCATAATATCCCTGACTTTATATACATGTAACATAGAACATACTGAACCCCTACCTAATGATTTTGATGTCCGCGGACTTCCGCCATGTCCGCGGACATATTGAAAATCTGAGCATGGTGAATGTAAATTTAAATAGTGTGCCCCATTTCCCCTTTGAGGTTGGTTTTTTTGGGGGGTTTTTTTGCAGATGCTTCACAGACACCTGTTATTTTGTATTTTTTATTTTTTTATTTTTTTATTTTTCTTACTTTACTCCTAAAATCTTCACATAACCTTCTCCAAAGCAACCCTTACATTCCAAAACAGAATGGAATTTCCCATAAAAGATAAGGAAATGCCATCTTCTTTAAAATAAACAGCATTACTAGAATAAATATTCTCATTATTACAGAAGAACATTCCAGCTCTAAGCATGAAGGCACACATGCCTCGGTTGATTACACACCTAGCATTGTTTTGCTGAGGACAAAAAACTGAACTATTGTTCCATATTGCCCTAGGTACTAATCCAGAAAAAAATACTTTGGCATTTGGAAGGATGTTCATTACTGCTTGAACCAAGTGTTCCAAATCTGCCAACAAAGTAGGGGCACTGACATAGCCCAAATGGAAAACACCATAGTGCAAAAATATCACATGGGGACTGTTGATCCTGCCCATATCTTCACAAACTTGTACAATTCCCTATACATTGCAATCAGGCACAGTGCTCCACACCACCTCCACTCCTTTAACATCGAAATTCTTTGCAACATGCCTTCATTGAGCATACTGTTGTAAACCATGCACAAACATATCTCCGAGAACCCACACTCTGACTTTCTCCACTTCTGCCATCTTCACTACACACAGTCTCTTTGAACACAAATCCACAACCTCAACATATGATTGGCTGATCCCTACAGTCTTCTTTCCATGCTGGATTTGCTGGAAAACCCCGTATGTAGTACGCCCTGTCCACGGATCGCATAACTCTTAGACAGCCCTTCTACCATTTCCACTTCATTCTCTGTGCCATTCCCTCATTGGATAAAGCTAAGCAGGTGCACAATACGGAGAACGTCCTCAGAACACCCCCATTTTGTTTATTTTTGAACATTTCAGGACACTGTTCTTAGAACACTTTCAGCTTGACAATGAACAATACAGACACCGCCTTCAGGACACCCCCTGCGAACATTCCAGGAACCCACAAGTCTTCTTAGAACACTTTCACTGAATCCATTCTGTTTATTTACGAACATTTCAGAACAGCCGTGTTGTCCGCAGAAAAATCGAACACAACAAAAGTGTCTAGCACATAAACAAAACAGAACATTGAACCTATCTCATACTCCCCCCACCCTCCCCAAACACTGTTACACACCAACACACTCCACTAAATACAATTTTTAATCCAAGTTTCACCGCGCTGTCCGCAGTCGTCCACGAATGCAAGATGGCGGGCGCCACAGAAAAATGTACGCTCTCCACGCCCCACGCCGTCCAATCAGCGAACACGTCGGATGTCTGCGGACATCGCGCAAGCCCCTCGGCCAATCAGGGCACTGTCCGCGGAGCGAACTGGGAAGTCCGTCCGCAAATGCGGACGGAGTTATCACTAATTTGTTTGCCTTACATTTTGGTCATTTCAAAAAAAACTACTGGACGGATTTACACCAAATTTGCAAAAGCACGCTTTCTGGACCAAGCCCCCGCTCCTGCCGCAAATTTGGTGTAAATCCGTCCAGCGGTTTGGGCTGTAGGCATGCGCAAAGTTTTTTCCCATTATGTCTATGGAAAAAGAAAATGTGGGTCCCCCCTATAACTTTGCCCCCCCACATGAAACCTTCCCCCAACTTGGCGACAAAATTCAGAGCCAACCAAATACTTTGTTTGCACAGTTTGGTGAGGATTCATCCAGGGGGAGCAAAGTTATAAGTTGCCAAAAAAAGTGATCTTCCTATGGGTTTAGCAACTTAACCATAACTACACGGCCGCTATATATATATATATATATATTACATGGACGCGGTAGCGTCCATGTAGTTATGGTTGAGTTGGTGTTTCCATAGGAAGAGCATTTTTTGGGCGGCTTATAACTTCGCTCCCTCTGGACAAATCCTCACCAAATTTTGCAAAAACAGTATATGGCCCACTCTGAATTTCTTTGCAGAGGTTTGGTCCAGGGGGGGCAAAGTTATAGGCGGGGTCCCAAAACTTATGTTGCAAAGAACTGAAATGCACATCCCAAAAATTTAGTGATATCTGGGTCGGCTCTGCAGACCCATTTCCCTGTTTGCACCGTGGACTGCAGTGTCATTGGCTGGCGGTACATCATGCTGTCTGAGAAGTTTGGACACGGCCGGTGGTTGGCTGGAGGAAAGTGTGGTGTGTGTCAACATTTTTTGGGGAAGCCGCCATGGTTTATCGGAGGACAGTGCAGCGGCAGAAGGGTTTGGAAAACTGTACGGAATGCGTTGGAGGCGATAAGGGAGGGAATGGGTGGGGGAGGGAGAAGTGGTTAATGTGACATAGGCAGGTAGGGGGAAGAAGACAGAGGAGTGCCTGCAGTGTTTGTGCATACTGTGCAAAGTCGCGGGTACCTAGACCTGCGAGTACTTTATGTGGTGATTGGAGGCAGGCGTCGTAACAGCCCGATAGCTTGTGCCGTGACCTGTTTGCAACAACCTTTTCCCGTGGTGAGTGGTGCTATAGCAATTTTAGAAGGGGAATGAAGTGCACATGACATAGGTTGGATGGGAGCGTGGGTGGCTGTGCTATGCGGATGGAATAGTTGGACACATGGTGGCATGCATGGGTGCAGGAAGTTGCGTTGGGTCTGTGAAAGGATTAGACTACTGAGTGCAGAGGCGAAGATCGTAGAGAACAGGGCATGCACTGAAGAGCGTACAGCTTTAGCATACCCACTGCAGTAATGCAAGTGTGAGTGTCCATCTGGTAAAGGGTGCTGCTTGCATAGTGCAGTGTGTGCCCATTGGTTGCAGTAAGGCAGTGTTGTGAACCGATTGTGGATAGTGTGGCAGTGACACAATAGTTTTGGAATGCAAGTAGGGACGGGTATGGTATGTGAATGAAAGTGCATAGGGTGCAGGACAGAGTGTTTTCTTTATACATTATGGTAAATGGTGCAATTTGTTGCTACATACTTACATGACGGTGCACAGGTTGGGCAGCAGTGCTGGTGGTAGTGCTGTGTGTTTGGATAGTCGAAGTTGGTGACATGGTGCAATGGATGGTGCCATTATGTAGCAGTGAGGGTGTTGAAGGCCTAGACTGTTGGGTGCATGGCCAAAGGCCAAAGGCCATGCATGCAAGAGGCTATGAGTTTCCGACACTTGGCACTAATGCATTTTGCATTGTGCAGCAGTTAGCGGTTGGTGACCTGTAAATAGTGGGTGCAGAGTACAAGGCAGGTGTCATAAAAGCCTGATAGCTTGTGCCGCAACCTGAGTGGTGGTATAGCAATTTTGTAGGGGAAATGAAGTGCACATGACATAGTTTGGATGGGAGCGCGGGTGGCTGTGCTATGCGGATGGAATGTGGTAGTGGGGCACATGGTGGGATGCATGTGGTAACTGGTGCAATTTGTTGGTACATAGTTATATGGTGGTGCGTGGGTTGGGTAGGAGTTCTGGTGGTAGTAGTGTGTATATGGATAGTCGAATTTGGTGACATGGTGCAATGGATGGTGCCATTCTGTAGTAGTGAGAGTGTTGAAGGCCTAGACTGTTGGGTGCATGGCCCAATGCCGCAGGCCGAAGGCCATGCACTGAAGAAGCTAGAAGTTTCTGACACACCCGGCAGTAATGCATATTGGATTGTGCTCCAGTTAGTGGGTGGTGACCTGTAAATAGTGGGTGTAGAGCATATTTCATACAAAATACAGCAGGAGGAGTGAGCTGCCATGCGTGTATATGTGCAGGTTAGCACAGAGTTACAACATGGTACTGTTTTTGATGTGTACTTGGCTATGGTGCTGTGAAAAGTAATGCAGTGTGGGAACTGGGTGCTGGGTGTGCATACTGTTAGTATGGAAGACGATATGGTGCACCTTGAATGTGCTTGCTCACTATGGTTTGTGCTCAATTGTTGAAGTAGGGCCAATGTGGTGAAAAAGTTGTGGTTAGGTTGATATTGACACAGTACTTTGTGAATGGGTGTGGGTAGGGGTGGTGGAGGCTGTGATATGTTAGTGGATTCTGGTGATAGGGACCTGTTTTCGTGAATGGTTGCAATGCAGAGGTTCAGTATGTGATTGGAGGATGCCGAAGGCCATGCACGCAAGAGGCTATGAGTTTTCCGACACACGGCAGTAATGCATTTTGCATTGTGCAGCAGTTAGCGGGTGGTGACCTGTAAATTGTGGGTGCAAAGTACAAGGCATGTGTCGTAAAACCCCGATAGCTTGTGCCGCGACCTCTTTGCGCCGACCACTTTCTGTGGTGAGTGGTGGTATAGCAATTTTGGAAGGTAAATTAAGTGCACATGACATAGGTTGGATGGGTATATATCAACAAAAATGAGCAAGGTCATGGTGGTCCAACTGATGATTAGAACTTCTCACTTCTGAATGTCGAAAGATCTGAATTGACACAATTCTTGGAACAAAATACTGCAATTCTTATTTCATATGTGTGCAGTAAGTGTAGTAATACATATACATATTAAGTCATAGGATATTCAACATCAAACGTATACATGATATAGTACATGGGTAGAAGTATTCAAATAGACACTATTTGAAGTTTGAATTTCAGCAATTGCATTCTCTAGGTCTCCTGCATTAGGGGACATGAGACATCAATGTTTGCAATTTTCTGGTAGGCAGCACATAAAAGTGAAACAATCAAACGTTGCAAGACAGCACAAAAAAACAGGTCAACACAACAGTGTTTCGGACATTTTAGCTAAACTTGTGTAGCAGTGGTTTAGTAGGCCTTCATCAGGGCGAATCAATTCTTGTGTGTGAAGAATCCTATGTGATCTGTTGGAGTAAACAGACAGAATCATGTATCAGAAGTGAGAATAGGTTCAGGCATCTAAAAGTTGGAGCGCATAGAATGCTTGAACAAAATGTTCTCAGAGGAGAACGTTGGAGATTGCGGTGCTTACCGTAATCAAAGAGGCACATTGGCGTACATCATCTAGTTTGGATGGGAGCATGGGTGGCTGTGCTATGCAGATTGAATGTGGTAGTGGGGCACCTGGTGGCATGCATGTGGTAAGTGGTGCAATTTGTTGCTACATAGTTACATGGTGGTGCGTAGGTTGGGTAGGAGTGCTGGTGGTAGTGGTGTGTATTTGGATAGTCGAAGTTGGTGACATGATGCAATGGAGGGTGCCATTATGTAGCAGTGAGAGTGTTGAAGGCCTAGACTGTTGGGTGCATGGGCAAAGGCCGTAGGCCATGCACTCAAGAGGGTAGGAGTTTCCGACACACCCAGCAGTAATGCATTTTGAATTGTGCAGCAGTTAGCGGGTGGTGACCTGTAAGTAGTGGGTGTAGACCATATTTCAGACGCAATAGAGCAGGAATAGAAAAGGTTTTGCAGGTGAGCACACAGTTACAACATGGTAAAGTTTTTTGATGTGTACTTTGCGATGGTGCTGGGAAAAGCAATGCAGTGTGGGAACTGGGAGCTGGGTTTGCATACTGTTATTAGGGATGAGGATGTGGTAGAAGTGCACTTTGAATGTGCTTGCCTACTATGGTGTGTGCTGAATTGATGAAGTAGGGCCAATGTGGTGAAGAAGCTGCAGTTAGGTTGGCAGTGACGCAGTACTTTGTGAATGGGTTTGGGTAGGGGTGGTGGTGGAGGCTGTGATATGTTAGTGGATTCTGGTGATAGGGACCTGTTTTCATGAATGGGTGCAATGCAGAGGTTCAGTATGTGATTGGTGGATGCGTATGTAGGTTGGGTAGGATTGCTTGTGGCAGTAGAGTGTATGTGGTTTGGCGTAGTTGGTGATGTGGTGAAATGCATGGTGCCATTACGTTGCAGTGCGTGTGTTCAAGGCCTAGCCTATTGGGTGCATTGCAGCAGCACAAGTGAGCTATGATGCATGCATGTTTTGTTTAGTAGGTGAGGACACTGTTACAAGATGCTACAGTTTTTGATGTGCACTCGGTGATGGTGAGGTGAAAAGTCATGCAGTGTGGGCACTTTGTGCTGGGTTTACATACTGTCGGTATGTCAGAGGATATGGTAGACGTGCACCTTAAATGTGGTTGGTTACTATGCTGTGTGCTGATTTGTTCAAATAGGGCCAATGTTGTGCAAAAGGTTGTGGGTAGGTTGGTAGTGGCAGAATACTTTGTGAGTCGGTGTGGGTAGGGGTGGTGGAGGCTGTGGTATGTTTGTGGATTGACCAGATCGCTACCTGTTTTTGTGACTGGGTGCAATGCTGAGGTTCAGTATGTGATTGGTGGGTGCGTGTACAGGTTGGGTAAGAGTGCTGGTGGCAGTGGTGTCTATGTGGATAGCCGTAGTTGGTGATATGGTCACATGCATAGTGGCATTACGTTGCAGTGCCTGTGTTAAAGGCTTAGCCTATTGGCTGAATGGCCGAAGGCCGTAGAACATGCATCGAAGAGCCTAGCACTTGAGGAAACCCACACCACTATTGCAATGTTGACTTTGTATCCGGAAGAGGATGGTGACTTATAAAGAATGGTTTTGGAGCACATTTCAGGCGCCACAGAACAGCAGCAGTGAGCTGGCAGGTGTGTATGTTTGGTTCCGCCGGTGAGGTCGCTGGTAGAAGATGGTAACGTTTCGGATGTGTGATTGGAGATGGTGCAATGAAAAGTCACGCAGTGTGGGAACTGGGTGCAGTGTGTGCATACTGGCAGGACAGCAGAGGGTATGGTTGAAGTGTAGCGTGTATGGGTTCTTTACTATACTGTGTGTAGATTTGTTGAAGTAGGGGCAATGCATGGCCGTATCCCGTAGGTCATGCATTGAAGAGCCTAGCACTTGACGAAACCCATGCCACTAAAGCAATATTTACTAGGTATTGGGTAGAGGGTTGTGACCTGTAAAGAATGGTTGTGCAGTACATTTCAGATGCTATAGAGCAGCAGAAGTGAGCTGCCAGGTGTGTATGTTTGGTTCCGCAGTTGAGGGCACTGGTAGAACATGGTAAAGTTTTGGATGTGTGATTGGAGATGCTGCAACGAAAAATCACGCAGTGTAGGCACTGGGTGCAGTGTGTGCATACTGGGTTCTTCAGTATGCTGTGTGCAAATTTGTTGAATTAGAGCCAATGTTGTGAATATGTTGTGGTTAGGTTGGTAGGGACACAATACTTTGTGAATGACAGCGGGTGGGGGTGATGGAGGCTGTGGTATGTTTCTGGTCGCTGCCAATTGCTACCTGTTTTCGTGAATGGGTGTTTTATGATGTGAAGGAGTTGAGTTGCAGTGCTGCTACGTATGTTATGTTTGTGCACAATGTTAGCTGCCCACATGGTAACATGCATGGATTCACAGTCCTGTGCTGGGTGTGGGTAAGGGTGGAGTGTTGTGTGCATGGCGAAAGGTGTGCTGGGTGGGCCGCAGGCTCATTGTGGATGCTGAAATAGGGCATTCTGTAGGAAACGTTTCTGGTAGAGGGGCTGTGGAAGAAAAGGGAACGTGCTGAGGTTAAGTATGTGATTGGTGCAGGCATTTTTGAAATTTTGTATTCGGCAGTAGGCAGCACTAAGTTAGCATTGGAAAATTCAAGTGCAAATGGAAGAAGCATTGGGCCTCATTCCGAGTATGGCGGTAAGGGATAGCGGCCACCGCTAACGAGAGCGGTGGCGGTAATCCCTTACCGCCATACTCCGAGTTCCCTTTGCGCCATGGAGGATTTAACACCTGCTTTTAGCAGGTGTTAAAAACCATGGCGCTAAGGGACCTTGATGTTAATTACGCCACCGTAATTTACGGTGGCGTAATTAACGCCTTCCCCACTCCCATTATGCCCTATGGGGCAAGAATGGGAATGGGGAAGGGTAAATGGGGATTGGGGAATTACCGCCCCGCCAACCTTGGAATGGGGCGGTAATTCCGCCATCCACCAAGGCGCTGCCGGTCTGGGTACGGCGTCAACCAAGGCGTTAATAGCGCCATTGGTTAGCACCGTACTCGGAATGAGGCCCATTGTGTCTGCTTTACTGGGGCGTGGCCCTAGCTGTAGCTGAAAAAGCGCACATGCTACATCATGGCCTTCTGAGCATGGACGCTTCGCAAATGGAACTGTGGGGATTGTCCAATGAGGATTTGAGGGTGTGGTTCAACGGAATGGGTGGTGACATATTCACCCAAAGTTCGATGCAGTGAGGTTGGCAGAGATGGACAGGCGGCAAGTGCTTATATTTGGTGATACCATTGTGCACAATCTGCACAGGTATGCCGTGAATAGAGGCATCAATACTGACTTTCAGTTGGAAGGAGGCTTTTTGGGGCACAGTTTATGAGTGGGGTTTCGGATGCATGGATCTTCTCTGCAAATGTGTGACCTCTGTTGGTGCTGTAGATGTGGTAGTTGCGCATTTTAGAGGAATGCATTTGGCGCACATGTCGTGCTCTCGTTTGCTTGCTTACTTAAAGAAGTTGTTGACAGCTGGGATGCAGATGTTTCATACTGCAAAGGTGATTTTCTCATCGATGACACCAAGACGACAATGGGAAAATGCCGGTGTAAATTGTCCATAGCCAGAGGTCGGGAGATGTTGGATAAACAGAAGCATGTGCAACTTTATGTGCAGTGCTGGGATGTTCTGTACCGACTATGAAAGTATTACTAACCAGCCAGATTTCCAGTGTTTTCAAGGAAACAGCATTTTTTTCCTCCATTGGTAAGGCTGTTCTGTTGCAGAGAATTCTGTAGAAATGTGACATAAGCGTTCATATTAAGTCGAGAAAAATGTGAGGAGCAGAAGCAAATCGACAGCGAGCAAAAGAGCGAAAAACAAGAGAAAAAACTGTATGAATGCATGTACATAAGAAAAACTCAACAAAAAGAAGAAAAAATATATGTGTTTTTAGAGACAATCCTAAAGACACTTTCCCCACCCCTGTTTCACATTCATCCCCCCCAAACACCCCAAACACCCCCTGGACCCCCTTCCCGTCCAGCTTCTAGCATGGTAATGCTGTGGATTCAGCAGCACTTTGAGGATTAGATGTGGCATATCTGGCTGTTTTTAGGGTGGGACCTATTGTCAGTCTAGAAAAATAGATACCTCTCACGACCAATGGCAATGTATCATATTGGCCGACGACCAACCGTCTCATGCACTAAACATCAGAAATACAGAATCATAAGTTTGACCAATGTGCGGCCATTTTGATGTAGCTAGAATCGCCATTTTGTTCACTAACGTTTGTTCATTGCTTTTTGTTCAAAACTGCTTAGCCGAAAGCTTATTCTGCTTATTCTGCTTCACTGATTACCTTGTTGTTCAAAGCGAAAGAGCAAGGCCGCAAGGCCGGGAGTTATTCGTTGAAACATAACGTAGGCAGCCCCAGAGAGGAATGCCTAATTCCCTCCCACATATATAGCCTTGGAGGAGAGCAACACGGCATTTAATCATTTCACTGATGCCAGCCAGTCTCGTTAATATGGTAGAAATGCTAGAATGAAACAGCTAAAGGCTTGAATTATGTTTTTCTTACGGCCCCCCCTTTCCTAAACCCAGCAGAGCGAGCTGACTCCCAGGACACAAATAGCAAATTGCAGATAGCAAGGCCTGGAATGCGACTCTTCCGCCGTTCGCAGCTTGCATGCAAGAACAGAAGCACTGTGTTCTGTTCAACAAAGAAATATGTCTCTAGACTCGCAATGTTGCATATTGTTGCTAAAATAGATGTTTGAAGGTTTCATATTCATGGAAATTGTCAATCATCAGACCCAGTTCAAAGAAACTGTACAATGGGCATAATGAACATGTCATGACTGATTACAGGATGCCCATTTTGTATATATGTAACTGATGTACTTTATTTGCTCTCTTGTGTCCCTCGAGGTCTGGAGACACACGTCGTGGGGCGTGAGACCGAGTTGGCCAACTGAGACTTTTTTGCTTTGCAATAAACCCTAGCTTTTGGGAATACAACCTCGCGTCTGACGTGTCAATTTGTGTGTGGTGATTTGCCTTGTTTCTACTATGCGAGGGTCCCCTAGGGGCCCCTTCAAGATGGCGCCTGAATAGGGACCCTCCCCCACTTGTTCCATCGTGTACGTTGTAAGATAAGAAAGGCGGAGAGAACGGCAAGGACAGGACGATCGAGTCAGGATCAAGAAGTGTTTGGGGTGCCCCTGCGTAAGTGATGAGACTCCTATGTAGATCTGCACACATCTGATCCCTGATCGACGTACCCGGCCAGAGAACAAGGAGGCGAGGGTCCCGAAACGAGGCTGAGGCAAGAGTTGCAGACACAACGTCATTGGTTGCGTCAGTATACGGACGAATTGTGTCTTGGAAGAAAAATTGACTTATCAGGCGATTTGTGCCCCGATTCGAAATAGCCCTGATATTGGTTGAGAGTTGACTTTGCAAAATCAAACGCCCAGTGTAAGGTTGATTAGCTAAGGGTAAGGTTAAAACATGCCTGGGGTATTGTCCACCCGAGCAGGGTTTTTCCGCTGCGGTAGACAATCTTTGGAAGATGGCCAAGTTGCGCCACCTGGGGGAACGCCAGCGTACGAGATGTATGTAAAGCATGATGTGGGTGCGATAATGTTCTGTGAGATTTTGCATAATCAAACCAGAAATCAAGAAGATGTTCAGTGGCTGATTAATGGGAGTTTTGAGATTGAGAGAATAAATAACTTGGAGAAGGTGTTGATAAGAAAGAAAGCACGTCCCGCAGAATTCAATATCCTTAGGGAATAGAGAAGGGAAGCTATGCTTCGTTGGAAAAGTAGAGAGAAACATGCGCGCAGGCATAAATCGAAAACTGAGAAAGCGGAAGAAAAGGAGGAGGAGGAGTGGACTGAGAGTCTGAGAAGGACAGGCAGACGTGAACAGTTGAACATAGAAAGAATATACCCACAATGAGAATTGCATATAGCAGATGATTTAATAGAAACAAATGTTGAGCGATACAAAGTGGGGTCCAAGACCAGAAAGTAAAACAAACGCGTCAGGAACCACTGTTCAGCGCCCTCCTGTTGCCCCCGCACCCCCCCCAATTGTTCAAATCCTAGCACAGCCACAGACTGCGCACATAGCACCTCCCATTAGCCAGCCAGTACCACAACAGTCACTTCCCGTTCCTGTTATCCCATCCGCACCTCCCGCCCTAGAAACAGACACAGTCCCGTCCGTCCCACCTGCGGTTGAACTTGAAATTACGGAGGCGAGAGATGGGACTGTACAAAGTGGATGCACAAGAGTGACCCACAGTGCGATCAGCAAGGAGAGGAAGCGGGAATTGCAAGTTCAGGCAGAGATGTATATAGATGGGAACGATGGGATGGCAGCATTGGACTCGATGTATGACTTCCGAAGAAGCAATGAAAGACAGGTAGTGTTGGAATGCATGGGTGAATATTTAGTGAGAAGATGGAAACAGTTAATTGGGAAATGACCACCACAACGATTGTTAGATTTAAATGCATTAGCACGTTGTAGAGAAAGAGATGAAGAAGTATATGGACTTTTTGAGCTTAAAATGAACTCGTTAATGAATATGCTGAAATGTTTACCCCACCTGGGTATAGAAGCAAGGACGCCGGGAAAGGGGGGACGCAAAAGGCGATTGTTGATGAGTTATTATTGTTAAAACAGGTGGGGGAGGATTTGAGAGCATGCTTATTGAAGACGAGAGTGCTAATTCTGCAAGTAGCGGAACACAACAGAGGGAGGGGGAACGCACAAGGAAGGAGTAATTCAAATATGCATGGAGGACCGTTGGGGCAGAATCGGTGTGCATACTGCAAAGAGGAAGGGCACTGGAGAGCGCAATGCCCACATTTGCAAAATAGAACTGGGGGTGGTCAGTGAAGACAGCACCGGGGGCACCCAGGAGCAAATGGACTGAATAGAAATAATATGCAGCAGCACCAAAGTAACCAAGGAGGTCAGAATCAAGCTCAGCATCAGAACACTACCAACCAGAGTCAGGGCCAGAGTAATCAACAACATGGGAATAACCAGAATGGGGGAGCTAGAGGAAGGGATGGGAACATTTTTGATACACAACAAAATGCGTATAACAGCAATAGCAGTGATTACACATCGGACGATGTGTTATTCCCTCAATAGGACAGCCCAAGACAGGGGTCGGAACCAATGTCTATTCCCGTGAATCAGAAAGGACCCTAAGTAGAGATGAGAGTTGGGGATACAGAGCACCGTTTTCTTGTAGATACAGGAGCGCAGAAGTGTTCAATAGATCATCACTTGGATCCAGATTTACCACTGTCAGGGCAAAAGAATATTTCTGTAGGGTTCGCAGGTACATCAGTAATTAACCCAGTGTCCCAATCAGAGCCAGTAACAATAGGTCCATTCACTGAGCATTGTCCATTTTTCTTAACAGATAATTGTGGAGAAAACCTTTTGGGATTGGATTTATTGAAAAAACTAGGTGCAGTTATTCATTGCACTCCCGATGGTGTTTTTTTAACAATTTGGCCACAAGGTGCACAGGTGGCTGAATTTTTGTCTAAACCCTTGCCAGGAGAGTTGAGTAAGGTGCCAATCTGTATATGGGCAATAAATGACAATGATGTGGGATGCTTAAAGATAGAGCCAGTAAAAGTAATTTTGAAAGAAGGGGTCACGCTGCCGCATATTCCACAGTACAGAATTTCAGCCGACAGAGAGCAAGGATTGAAAAGGATCGTTTCAGATTTGGTGAAATTAGGGGTAATTGAGGAAATTGCAGGTTGTACATGCAACAGCCCCATTCTTCCGGTATACAAGAAAAGAGATAACGAGGTACCCTATCGTTTCATAATTGATCTGCGCGCATTAAACAAGGTAGTCGGCCCTCAATTTCCCTTAGTGCCAGACGTCACCACTATTTTGACAATGATGCCTGCATCAGCAGAATACTTTAGCGTGATTGACTTAAAGAATGCTTTCTTTAGCATTCCAGTGAGCAAGGGCAGTAGATATTTGGTCATGTTCACTTGAGGAGGGCGTTCATTCACATTCACGTGCATTCCACAAGGATACACAGAAAGTCTGAGTATTTACAGCAGGGCATTGAAGGAACAACTAGATATGCTAGAGCTACCAACAGGTTGTGTATTGCTACAATATATAGACGATCTGTTCATCGCTGCAGACACAGAGAAGATTTGTAAAGAAAGTACCATTTTACTATTAACACACTTAGCAGTGAATGGGCACAAAGCCAGCTTGAAAAAATGTCAGTATTGTCGAAAGGAAGAGGCGTATTTTGGTTACTTACTTTCGAAAGAAGGGAGAAGACTAACGCCAGAGCGAATAGGTAGCATTTCTGGTATGCCTATTCCAAAAACACAGAAAGGAGTCAGAGCCATAATAGGCATGGCTTCTTATTGCCGGCAATGGATTGGAAACTTTGCGTTAATTGTGAAACCAATGGTGGCATTGACGAAAAAGGATGCTTTGATGCCTTTGCAGTGGAATGAAGAATGTCAGAGAGCATTTGAGTTGTTGAAAATTGCATTATGTTCTATTCCAGTTTTGGGCACACCAAATTATGAGAAGATTTTTAGACTGTTTGCATGCGAAAGTGAAGGATGTGCATTGGCTGTTTTGACACAGGAACAAGGTGGAAGAAATAGGCCATGCAGCTATTTTTCTTCCGCGCTGGACCCTGTAGCGCGCGCACTGCCACGATGTTTGCGAGCTGTTGCAGCGGCTGCTGCGTCAGTGAAACAAACAGAAGGGATGGTATTGGGGCACACTTTAATTTTGATGGTGCCACATGCCATAGACATTCTACTAAATAGAACACAGACGCAACACCTCACCTCTGCTAGACAGACTAAATATGAAATCATCTTATTCGCGACCCACATCCAAATTATGAGGTGTAGCGCTTTGAATCCAGCAGAATTAATGCCACTGCCCACAGAGGAACTTGGTGACAACAAATCACCTCTCCATGATTGTTTAATGGTTACTGAGGAAGAAACGAAGGGGAGAGTTGATTTAAGTGACACCCCACAGAAAGAGCCAGATGGAGAGTTATTTTGTGACGGCTCTTGTTTAAAATAACCTGATGGCACATCAACTGCCGCCTACGCTATCACTACCCTAGAGAGCATTGTAGAAAGCAAAAGAATCTCCTACAACTCGGCACAAGCCGCAGAAATAATAGCCTTGACCACAGCCTGTGAGATTTCTGAGAATTTAAACGTGAACATATATACTGATAGACAGTACTCCTTTGGCGTGGTTCATAACTTTGGCCGACTCTGGGCGGAGAGCGGTTTCTTGACATCACATGGGGCCAGAATCCAACATGGCCCTTTGATTGTATTTGTCTGCACTCACGTTTCCAAAGCACCTAGCAATAGTGAAATGCGAGGCGAATAAAAGAGTATCATGTAAAGTGGGAGAGGGACACGCATTTGCAGACAGGATTGCAAAACAAACTGCCAGTGATTTAAATACCAAAATGATGACAGTACAGTCTGAGGAAGTGCCTTGCATGATAAAAGACGGGATTGCCACTGTCAAAGAAATGCAGCCAGAAGCTACTACTGATGAGATACAAGGGTGGGCTGAGGGCTCTGCTGAATTAAATTTGGAGGGTTGTTGGGTGGACAAGAGAACTAAAAATTGGATGTTGCCTAATTCCTATGTAAATGCAATGGTCACAATGGCCCACAGCCCTACCCACATATGTGCCAGGAAAATAATCCAGCATCTAGCTATGGTATGGGAGAATGTAAACTTAAAAGAGAATGCAGAGAGGTTGGTCCAGAACTTCATCACGTGCTTACAGCACAATGTAGGAAAGGTAACGGTAACTCCGACAGGAAGTTTTGGCCCTCCCTCTATGCCTTTTGAGGTAATCCATTTTGATTTCATAGAAATGGAGCGATTCCAAAACTTGAAATATGTTCTAGTGGTAATATGTGCATTCAGCAAATGGGTGGAAGCATATCCTTTAAAGGACTGCACGGCAATGAGCACAGAAAAAGTAATGCTAAAGGAATATTTTTCCCGGTTCGGCCTGCCCTGTGTAATATGGTCAGATAATGGTCCACATGTTGTGGGTGCAGTGATATTACAGACATGTGCAGGTCTCCAGATTGATAAGCGATTCCATAATTCGAGACATCCGAGTTCGGCCGGTCTTATTGAACGTCATAATGGAATCTTAAAATCTAAGATCAGTAAGATATGTGCAGGAAGCAAGTTGAGTTGGGTGGACGCATTACCATTAGCGCTATTGTGCATGCGCACGTCAGTACAGGCAAGAACTGGGCTCTCCCCATACGAAATTGTCATGGGGAGGCGGGCGAATGTTTGGTGTGCACCTCATCCTACACGACTTTGCGAAGTTGAGCATCCTGTGCTTAGTACTTATTGTGGACTTTTAATACAGAGACTGCGTTTGATTCATCAGCAGGTGCAGGAGGCTTTACCCGTGAGGTATACTGGTTCAGGGCACGCGCTGGAGCCAGGAGACTGGGTGCTACTCAAAAACTTTGAACGGTAGACATCGTTAGCACCCAGATGGCGTGGCCCCTATCAAGTACTTCTGGCAACGCAAATGGCGATTGGAGTGGATGGGAGGAAGGCGTGGATCCATGCCACGCACGCTAAAAAGATCCCACCGATGCTGAAAGACTTGCCTGACCGAGACGACCAAAAAGAAACAGCAGCTCCAGAGTCGAAAGAAACTGTGGCCAGTCCCTTATTACAGAATCTGCCTAAACCTGAAGTGAAGCTGGAAGAGAATCCTGGAAGGATTGCTATAAAGGAGAAAGGGCAAAGAGTGCCCCAATGTTGGCCAGCTGAATCTGCATCACTGCGGGCCAACACAAAGCGTGTACCACTTTGGCGCCCACCAGCATCTGCCATTGTGCCACTGCCTGAAACGAAATCTGCATCACCACTGCGGCGCCCACAGTCACTTGTTATTGCACCACAAGACTCTGAGTTTGAGTCTGGGAGTGCACCGGCACTATTCATTGACCACACTGTACCAGGAGCTAGACGGTACAATCTGCGGCTTCGAAAGAAGGAGTGATCAAATCTGCATTTCATTGATCTTTCATCATTGCCTCTGGTTCCCATCACGGATGGAGAGGGAACTGGAGGTCTAGAGGAGAGAAGCGTGAGAGTTGTGCAAATCGGGCAACTCAAGACTCCTCAGTGCAATCATAAAAATCCATGTCTCTGGAGCCCGAGTGGTCAAGCGGGGTGCACATGCTACAAAGGCAATTGATAAACTGCTCTGGAGTTCTTTTGAGCAACATGCAAATGCATAATGATCTTGCCTAAACGAGTAAGCAATCCAGGCTACTAAGAGCTGGCAGAATGAACTGTTGATATTTATCGAACTTATTGACATTCGGGCGAGTGCCACAAGGAGAGATATTCACGACGACCACTGCGGAAGAAGAAGGACTGTGAGAGAGAGAATGCCAGAACCAGCTTTAGCCTCCTCCTGCACCGCTGCTGATAACAAATTAGGTATAAAGACTGAAAAGTTAGAAAAAACACATTGTTGAAAAAACTGTATGCTGATCTGAACGATAGTTATGTGTGTTATGAGTATGTTAGCACCAATAATGACAGCGTTGATACTATGGTACGTGGAAGCAACGCACCCATTGAATATGCTCTTGCCGGTAATAAATATCTCCACCACTGAAAGCCCGGTTCATGTAATTACTTACACCTTGTCCCCAATGGAAGAGAGACACAGAGAAGGATATGGGAACAATACCCTATTGCTCATAATGAACATGACACATGCAATTCTAAAGAAAAATAATTGCTGGGTATGCACCCATTTAGCACAGCATGCTGGGAAGGGAATAGGTTGGTATGTGCAACCATTACCATTAAGTTCTGCATGCAGTGCATCACTGAGTGCATTATTTTATGGGAAATGGAATAAGAGTGATAAAGGTCAATTAGATAAAACAAACATGAATGAATTTGAGGAAATAATTATGAGACACGTAGGCTGTTCTATATTTCATAACGCACGAATGTTAATACAAAAACCTATGCCTAAACCTGTACCACGGGATAGATTGTCTCCACCATCCAAAACATCAGTAATCACGTTTCGTGTTAGAGCAGAAGAAAATAAAGATGCAATGCCCCCTTCCTATACAGTGAATTATAGCCCACGAACTGTCCCTTTTTACCTAAAGAAGAAAGGCTCCTATTCAGTAAGAACGTTTATTGGTTGCATGAATACAGCGGTTCTCAAAAGAGAAGTAGAACCAGTGTATGTAGGTGATCCCATTTATTTTATATGCGGAGAAAAAGCGTATCCCTGGTTACCTAGAAACTGGGAGACACATGTTATTTGGGTCTACTGTTTCCAGGGGTGTTCCTCTTGGAGACAGCAGATGTAGCTAGGCTATCCAGATCTAGGCCGCGAAGAAGTACAGAAGACGCTTTGATTACAGAAGACTTAGCAAAATCATTCGTACCATTTCTGGCCCAAGCAATACATTCCTATAACATAAAGCAACTATCCAGAATATTAGAGAATACAAGAAACATAACAACAGATATACTATACAACATGACGCTAAAAGAAAAGGGGAATAGATTAATGACGTTGCAAAATAGAATAGCTCTTGAGATAATCCTGATTGATCATGGGGGGGTTTGCAAAATCGTGGGATCAGCCTGCTGCGTATTCGTAAATGACTCCTCCCTACGATTTTTGAAGCGATAAGAAAGTTACACGTCTTGAGGGTTCCATGTAATAATGTCGCCACAAAAATCTCGCCATGCAAAAATATCGCCGAAAAATGGCCATTTTTTGTGGCAACATTATTGCATGGAACATGCGGGGAACACCCCCGCAACCCCCAAACTTTTTTTTTTCTTTTTTTTTAACATTTTTTTTGTCCTTGTCCCCATATATATGGTCACCCAAATAATATCGCCACAACATTTTCTCAGCGATATTATTTACGGCGACCATATATATGGCGATATTATTACCTGATACCGTCCTGAGTTCTGAACTCAATACCATGAATGGGAACTGGGAGGCAGGGTCCTGGTTCTGTGAAATATTACGTGCGTGGGAATGGAAGTTAATTGCAATAATAGTAGTAGAGTTCGGAATATTTATGACTTGCTGTTGTTGTATACACTGTCTGCCCCTAGTTTGCACTGAGATAAATGAAGGGTGTATGCATGTGGTAACCCAAAAACAAACACATGGCCAAGATCATAAAGATACTTATGAAATGAAAACAATAGAAGAATTCATGGCCATAAATATTGGTGAGAATGAAGACGCATATAATGGCATGCAAGATTCAGGTTCAAATTCAAATTCAGATAATTCAGACACATTATCAGAGGAGGATGCAATGTATGGATAAGGCATTTGGCAATCGGCCAAAAGGAGGGGTTTGTCAATCTAGAAAAATAGATACCTCTCACGACCAATGGCAATGTATCATATTGGCCGACGACCAACCTGCAATTCTGCACTAAACATCAGAAATAAAGACTCATAAGTTTGACCAATGTGCGGCCATTTTGATGTAGCTAGAATCGCCATTTTGTTCACTAACATTTGCTCATTGCTTTTTGTTCAAAACTGCTTAGCCGAAAGCTTATTCTGCCTATTCTGCTTATTCTGCTTCACTGATTACCTTGTTGTTCAAAGCGAAAGAGCAAGGTCGCGAGGCCGGGAGTTATTAGTTGAAACATAACGTAGGCAGCCCCAAAGAGGAATGCCCAATTCCCTCCCGCATATAGCCTTGGAGGAGAGCAACACGGCATTTAATCATTTCACTGATGCCAGCCAGACTCATTAATATGGTAGAAATGCTAGAAAGAAACAGCAAAAGGCTTGAATTATGCTTTTCTTACGGCGCCCCTTTCCTAAGCCCAGCAGAGCGAGCTGACTCCCAGGACACAAATAGCATAGAGGAGATAGCAAGGCCTGGAATGCGACTCATCCCCCGTACGCAGTATGCCTGCAGGAACAGAAGCACTGTGTTCTGTTCAACAAAGAAATATGTCTCTAGACTCGCAATGCTGCATATTGTTGCTAAAATAGATGTTTGAAGGTGTCATATTTGTTAAAATTGTCAGTCATCAGACCCAGTTCAAAGAAACTGTACAATGGGCATAATGAACATGTCATGACTGATTGCAGGATGTCCATTTTGTATATATGCAACTGATGTACATTATTTGCTCTCTTGCGTCCCTCAAGGTCTGGAGACACACGTCGCACGGCGTGAGACCGAGTTGGCCAACTGAGACTTTTTTGCTTTGCAATAAACCCTAAATTTTGGGAATACAACCTTGTGTCTGACGTGTCAGTTTGTGTGTGGTGATTTGCCTTGTTTCCACTACGCGAGGGTCGCCTAGGGGCCCCTTCACTATGACATTGGCCATGTGGAGGGTAAGCCATTGGGCAATGTGGTGGCTGGTTGTGGTGTGTACATAAACACTGTGACAGAAGGTTTGTTTGTACCGATAAATGTAGGAGGCTATGGTGAAAGTGTGCAATGTAAGGGGCATGCATCCTCTTTGTATGCATGCACTGCACACACTTACTTAATATTGCTGATATAGATTCCCTGCTGCTTTTGTGGATTCACTTTTCTGACATATGTAGTACATTCATTACAGTGGGAAGACCATATTATGAAGTTTAGAAGGTACATGGCGGGCATCATTTTGTTATGAATGCAGTGTGTGCATTATATGATATGATGTGTTATGATATTTTGTGCCATTTGTATCGCGCCTACATACAAGTGTGTGAAGGTGCGCCGAGGAAAGGGAGGCAGTACGGAGGCCACACATAGACATTGATTCCTCGAGGCCAGCTGACTTTGAGAGTGCGCAAGTTGTTGGGTATTTTGTGTAGATTTGGGGCCTGGCGGTATTTTCTTACCGGCAAACATAATTTAGCAACAATCCCTCCTTGTATTCAGATTGGGTTATGTATAATAATAATACAGTGGATATGCATTATTTCAGTACACAGACATGCGTGGTTGGTATGCGTGGTTGGTATGCGTGGTTGGTGGTATTTTGGTGAGCATAATTCTTTTGTTTTATTTGTGGCCCCAATATCCAGAATCCCTTATTTTTGTTTAGATTTTTCGTGTAATCACTATAGAGACCTCAGGCTTGCATTTCAGGAACACCACATTTTCATTTTTAGTGTGCCACCATGGGCAATTTCTCGCTGTCTTATCTACGGCAGAGAGCTATGATGTGGTATTTTTCACTAACTTATATACGGTAGTGAACTATGTCCCGGGTCTCTATTTTTGCTGACTCATGTACCTTCAGCAAAAAGGCTATAACACACACAGTTAGTTATAATTGCTCATACTGAATGACATTGCGCACACAACTGCAGCCAAATCTTATTTTTAGCTACCTTAAAAATGACAATTGCACTGTCTAAACATCTCCCCACATCATCAGCACTGTATTGGTAAATATAAAACACACCACCCGTCTGCTTTTAGATATTTTTGTGTATTATAAAAGTTGCATTTAAACACGATCTCACTCTTTACAGAAATAAATGAAATATCACAGTAACAGCATTATTTGTGATACACTGAGAAGAGAGTGGCGGAGACAAGAATTCCATTTGCAACATTAAACACGTGGGTAAAGCACAGGAATCTCCTTTCCTACACTGACTGAATATTTTTGTACACACTCAGCCCCCACATCTCAGCGAGATAGTTACCAGGCTTATTCAGTATGTAACTTCTTTGGCTGGTCGCCTTCTGGAGGGGTTAACCCAGCAGGGACAAGCATCTGCTGTCACTCAAACTGGGACTTGTTGACTGGAAATCCCAGTCTCTGCAACCAAGTTGAATCTGCTTTAGGAATCAGGCATCCCCAGCTATCAACCCAGTCCTTCTTCGAGCTGTGTCAAGATGTCTCTCTCTAGCTCCTGCCTCGAGATTCTACAAGAAAACTCTGGTTACCTCCTACCAAAGGATCCTAACCAATAGAATTCTATCATGCCCTAACCACCCTCTGCACACAATGGCTTGGCTTATACAGTTGCAACTGTAACCAAACTGATGTCCTGCTTATTCGAGGTCTTTGCTTCCTGCAGTTACTGTGGACAGAACAGCAGAGCAAAAAGAAAAAAAAACTGAATGTGCATTTAAATAATGACTTTCAGAACCTGTCATTTTCCATTCATGTTGCACTGAAGAACACATTATTATTAGTGGGTTATCATCAGGTTAGTTGTTAATGAGGTTAGTTTATTAATTTTCAAATGTGTCTCTTGCAACATAGGCATTTCAGGTGAAAAATAGTGCGCATTTTGAATGTACAAATGTGTGCTTTTAACTGTGAAAAAAATGATTTGCTTTTTATATGTAAAAATCGTTTTTGACTGAATAACCTGCCCTCACTTATATGTCCATGTTACACTGGCAACACATAGCTTGAAACAATTGCATCATAGCAATGCACCAAACCCATGCAGTGGTACTGCATAAAAAAAACATGCTACACATTGATCCTGTGCAGTAGTGCTGTACTCTGTGTTGTAACACGCTAAATAACCTTACATACCCTCCTTTTTTTTAGAACTTGGCTACGATCCAAGCCAATTTTTAAAAACAAGTTTGCCCCACATACTTCTTTTAAAATGCATGTGTATTGGGATATCTTTCTCTTCCTGACGTAGCTACCAAAATCAGCAACATTTTCATTTTTACTGATAACACAATCAACCAACCACCCATGATTAGCACCAGGACAGCCAAACCCACTATTGAGCGTTCCCCCCAGGTTCCCCAATTAAATCTTTCCACTTCTATTATCCCCAGATTACTAACTGTAATATTGTTTTTTTCTCAGATACATTTTTATAACATGTTTTTCTTTGTGATTCAATAAAAACTCCACATCCGGATCAATTGGAAAAGTGTTCCTTTGAAAAAAATTGATATTTTCCACTTGGCTTTCCCAAATATCGTTTGTTACATGAAACAATGTTAACCCTCCAATTGACACAATTGTATCCTTTGGAACCTGTAAATAAAAAACATTATATTTCACCTGTTTAACCACGTATGTTCCATGGTACAAATGTACTACTGTCATGTTCTTTAAGCAGGTGCTGACCAAACATTTACCTCTGACCATCTTAGCCTGTGCCAGTTCTTCACTCCCCATATTGCTAATAATCACCTCACATCATTCTGATATACTTGGGTCAGATTTCAAACCACAAATAGCATCTGTGGCATCAGGAACAAATGGTTTACTTGGACACATATAATTTTGTTCTTTAAATTTGACACATGTTTCCAAATTTGGTATTAAATAAACTTCAGGCTCCCATGACTGAAATGCCACCACTTCTGGAGTCTTAATCTTAATAAATTTGTCCTCTTGCCAAAATCCTACATTGTGTACCCACTTCGTTTGATAAATAAGTTCAGGAGCTACATATGGTATGCATAGTAGAAATCCAATTTCCAACCTTTCCAGGTCCACATATAATGGCATTGCATTCCCCATTTCAAATGCAATTTGTACCTGTACAACATCAATTTCCCTCCTGGTCAGTTTTTCTATCATTTGATGAACAATATCCTGCGAAACAAAATACAAGGGGATATGTCCTTGAATCAATTGTGAAACTGCAGTTTGAACTTCTCTCATATAATTCGTTAATAGTCTATCCACAGGACTCATTATGTTCAATATTTCATTTAAAATTCTGTCATGCTTAATAATTAGCTTCGTTGCCCGTTGCATCACATCCGCTTGTTCATTTAGAATGATTGCAGTTTCATTTATGAATCTTACTTGTTCATCCAGTCCCCCTCTAATCCCATCTAATGTTTTTTGTATTATTTCTAGGTCAATACTCAGTTGTTGCGCTTTAGTACTCAGTGTTCCTACCGAAATAGCATTGGCTGTTGATATTGTGGTACCTATTATGGCTCCAACTATAGACATTACCAATGATATTGCGAGCATCACCGCACCTCTCTTTTCTCTCCTCTTCTTAATGTCTGCTGAATTCACAAATGTTTTCTCCAATTGCATCAATATATCTCTTATCGACTGCTTAGCGTCCTCTTTTCTTATTTCCAGCCACTCTTTAGTCTGTTCAGTTTTAATGCCGGTATTGTTCAAATGTTTTTCAATCAAAATCTCAGGATTCAATGGTATGTAGATATTTTCGAAAATCATCCTTCTATCACTCATGATGAATCCTGGTGCCTCTTCCACCGCGATACCAGATGCTGGTCTAGGTTCAATGACAACCTGTGCTTCTGAATTCTTGAAGATCCCTCCAAATATCATCATCATTAAACAAAGACCATGAGCTTCCATTATATATATATATTTTTTTTAACTTTTTTATATTATTTATTTATTTATTTATTTTTTGTTTATATATTTTATATATATTTACATATATTACAGTGTTTATGTGCCATTATAATAATCAACTTTTTAACTTCTCTGTCACTGCCTCCTGACTGTACCCACTTATTTTATCTTTTTGTGTTCAAGGGACTTTCTGTTGTATTGTGTGCATCAGTGGGCAGTAGCCCCAGGGCTTTCTGTTTCTACATGCTCAAGCTGCCTGATCTCGTGTCTGGGATGGCATGGCTTGATCTGATTTACATGGACAAACTGCTCTATCGCTGTTTCACCTTCATTCTTCAAAATTGTATACACTATAGGAGAGATCTTATCTATAATTCGAAATGGCCCCTGCCAGGCTGCTAGAAATGTAGAATTTTTCTGTTTCCTTTTTCCAAAATGAAACTTGTACACCTGATCCCCTACACTGTATTCTCTCACTGATGTTCTTTTATCATAGTATGTCTTAGCACTGTCAGCAGCCCTTTCCAGATTTCTCTGCACAAAAGCAAATGCATGTTGCAAATGCTTCCTCAGTTCATCAATGTACTCATGAACTGTGGATGCACTCACAAGTGTCTTCTCATGTGTTCTGTATAACAGGTGTTGTGGTAACACCATTTTCCTACCTGTCAAGACCTCATGGGGGCTAACACCTGTTGCTTTGGCAGGAGTTGATCTGATTGCCATCAAAACCAACGGTAAACGTAAATCCCAGCTGGAACCTGCTTCTGCCACAAATTTCTTTAAAATATCCACAACAGACCTATTGCTCCATTCAACTCCACCTGAAGAGGCTGCCCGATATGCGATATGTAGTTTCCTTTTCACACCCAGTATTTGCCATACCTTACTCATGAGAGTACTTGTGAAATGACTTCCTCTGTCTGACTCAATTCTTTGTGGCAACCCAAACCTTGAGAACACATGGTTCACCAGCAATGTGGCTGCTGTTTGCGCACTACAATCTGGTGCAGGAATACATTCAATCCACTTCGACATCAAACATATCACACTTAAAATGTAACAGTGTCCTCTGCTCGACCTTTTTAAAGGGCCTACATAGTCTATTTGCAAATCTGACCATGGGAGAGTTAGGCCTCTTTTCATCAATGGGGCTCTATGCATTGGTGAAGCAGGTTTAAATTGGGCGCATACTAGACACCCTCTACTATATAATTCCACATCTTGGGACATATCTGGCCAGTAAGCATAATCTTTTAGTATTTCCAATGTTTTTTGTGAACCTCTGTGGCCTGCAGTTATTGCATCATGTGCATGTTGTAGCATTAGCTCTCTGAATGAAAGGGGTACCACCCACTGTATCTGTCCTGTTATGGACTCTCTAATCATGAGTCCATCTTGTAATCTAATTTGTTTTTTATTCTTTAATAGTACCCTCAACTCTTCTTTTCCCATACAATCATTTTCTGTTAAAGGGTTTTGTTCAGGATCTATCAAATGATTATAATAGATCCCCAAAATTCGATCATTCTTTTTTGCCTCAATCAAATCTTGGTCTGGCGTGTCATGGCCTCATTGCACCACTGTTTGATCTACCTCCTTTGGTGCTTTGGAACGTGTTACTGCATCAATTTGTATTCCACCCAGTAAATTATCAATAGGTAGCAATTCTCCCATCACAGCCCCAATATTAGCCAGGTGGTCTGCCTTATCATTTCCCTCCTTATCCTCTCCTGGTGTTTTTAAATGTCCACACATTTTTCTCCAGTATATTGTCAAATCATTTTCTGACACCAATTTGTCTATGGCTTGTATCATTTTTCCATGTTTAAGTGGCTTTTTGCTGTATGTAACCATGCCTCTCGCTTTCCAGCCAGGTAAATACTCCACAAAGCTATTTCGTGCATAGTCAGAATCACTCACCAGAACAATTTCACTGAATTTATTGTCAACTGCAGTAGCAATTGCTTTATAAATGGCCGCCAATTCCGCCACTTTGCTGCTTCTAGCTCCAATCCTCATCCCTACACTGGGGACGCCTTCACATTTCAACCAGACATTCCATATTCCCGACACTAATTGTTTATTACTGTCATTTTCAATGTGAAAAGCACAACCATCCACATATACAGTTGGCAGATCCTTGCATGTTTTTTCATCAAAAGCTTTGTGTGGTGATTGTTCAAATTCCTGCAAACTAGGTTCCACTTCCATTTCGTTTGATACTTGTTCAGCTGCACAGTCATGTAAGTCAGCTAACCCTTGAGCAATTGGGCTCTTTTTATTTTGTCCATATCTCACTTCTACAGGAAAACCTTGTAATGCCAGCGTCCATGAAGTGATTCTGGACTGCGCTAGATTACCTGACCTAATTCTTTTACTCTCTAAAAACTGCAAAGGTTGATGATTTGTTTCAATAATCACCTTTTCTCCCTGAACAATAGGGCGGAAATGTTGTAGCGCCCACACAGTGGTTAATAGGGCCTTTTCACATTCATTGAATTTCATTTCAACTTGGGAAAATGCTTTACTTGCATATGCAATAGTTTTGTGATTCACATCATGTTTTTGTGATAACACTGCTGACATACAATGTTCAGAGAACCCTATTTCTACAAAGAAATCCCTACCCTTTATGGGATATGCTAAACATGGTGCCTTTACAAGACATTCCTTCAATTTAGTTACTGCCTCAGACTGCTCTTTTTCCCATATCCAGGGTGTATTCAGTTTAAGCAGTTTAGTCAATGCTTGAATAATTTCAGCATACTTTTCAATGAACTTTCTGTTATAGCCTGTCATCCCCAATAAACTTTTTACCTCTTTCACATTTTTAGGGTCCTTTAGTTTTTGTATGGCCTCTGTTTTTTTCTTTTGTGGATTTAGCCCATGTTCAGTCACTTCATGGCCTAGAAAGTTCAATTTTTTTCTTGCACCATTGTGCTTTTTTTAAAGACACTTTGGCGCCTGCTTTCTGCAATTGGCCAAGCACATGTCTTATTTCATCAAAATGGCTTTTCAGGCTTTCATTTTTTATCAGGACATCATCAACATAAACTATGGTTCCTCTTTCCGCTGCATCTGGCATGGCCTTTCTCAAAATTATGCCAAATTCACTCCCACTATTGATGTACCCGAACAGAGCTCTAAGCCAGGCGTATTGAGTCCTGTCAAATGTAAAGGTAAATAAATTCTGTATCTCCTCTGCCAATGGCACGCACCAATATCCCGAGGTGAGATCTAATGTGGTAAACACTTTTGAACCATGTACCAGAGCTAAGCCTTGATCAATGAATGGTAGTGGCCATCTGGATACTGGCACTCTTTTATTTAACTCCCTCAAGTCTGCACATAGCCGCCATTGACCATTTGGCCTTAACACACCTAAAATAGGTGTATTGGATGTGCTATGAATGGGCCTGATGATTCCCCGAGCTTCCAAATTCTTTATAATCTCTGCTAATGATTCTAAAATGCCAGCGGTAGTCTATATTGGCGTACAAATACTGGACTTCTGCTACACCCTTCTGGTAGTGTGGCCACATGTAAATCAGTTAAACCGCAAACATAAGCATCTTTTGCAAATACATCCTTAAACCCCATAAATATCTCCCTCAGATTGTTTCTATCCTCATCGCTGTCACACGCATCCGCTAAGGAGATCTGCTCTTCTACCATTTTGGAAAATTCTGGAAAATCTTCTGGTAAGGGAATCTCGGCGCTTTCCTCTAACTGTGTGGCTGTGTCTTTTTGTAAAGCTGCCACTTTTAAATATTTTGGCATATCAGCTTCCACTTCAATGGGCTGATTTTCTGTTTCATTTTCATTTAAATTAAATATTATGCAATCCTCTTGATGGCAGCACACTGTCTCATTTGAATCATAAGGATACACAGAATGAATTTTAAATATTCCTTTGGGCTGAGAGTCCAGGTGTTCTGGCAACTTACCCTTGGCATCTACATACTTTTCAGGGATATTTCCAATCACCATGTTATTTAAATCTGCCGTATAATGTGATTTTTGAATGGCCATTCCTAATGGGGAGTTTTCCTCTAAATGAATATCCTGACAACCTTTATTATTAACCATCATTTTTACAGATCCTTCACCAATATCTACCAATGGAATGTATTCATAATCCAGGCCTTGCTGTTTTATGGATTCATTCAGGCATACAAATGCATCAGAGTCTTTCATCTGCTGTCCATTTTTGCATTTCAGTGTTATTGCAAACTGTTTTGTAAATGCAGGAATAATAGTATCTTTCCACACTTGTAATTCGATTGCCTAAGGAACCAGTTGTGCACAATGATAAGCTCTTCTTTTGTCTTCAAATTCAGGTGCCGGCCCACCTAGGCGTGACCATATTTTTTGATTAAGGAAATCTAACACCATACACATTCTGTGCATGATGTCATTGCCCATGTAAAAGTCATTTTGTGCTCCACTCACTATCCAAACATTATGGTAAATTGTTTTCTGCCCAATGCTAATTTTAATGATGCATCTGCCTGCAATTCGGTTTTCAAAGTCTGGACTGTCCAACCCAGAAACATATTGGTTTTTAATCCTAAATTTCGGGATTTCCTCCCTCTCCATTATTTTTTGCAACAATTTCTCATTAATGAAGCTCCTCCCCTGTTCAAGCGCTAAAGTGGCTTTTATTGTTTTAAAACAGTCATTTATACCAACATGAACCCATGGTTGCTGATCTTCCATGTGTATTTCAGCAAGAGTGGTAATGTGTTTTTCTGAATCTGTTTTAGGAGCAATATTCTGTTTGATTGTTTTCTCTTTTAAATAAAAACGTAATGTGTGCTCATCTATGGCAGTCTGCCAATTTTTCCTTGGGTCCAAGTATATTTGTACAGGCAGTCCTTCATTGTCGCTCTGCATTTTGTCTTGACACATTAATATAACAGTGACACTAGGTATGCAACTATTCTGGAGATATACCTCCACAGCATCTTTTGTTTTAGCAACGGTGTGACATTCATTTATGTTTCTGTTTTGTGATTTTAGTTTCTTAGGTCTCAATGGTTTTTTGGTTAAGGACCACAGCACTCCATTCACCCCATCTATGAGAGGAGACAATCTTTTCAGGCAATCTGTCCCCATCAGAAATGGAATTTCACAAATAGATGTGATCAATACCTCTTGTTTCATTCTGTGCTTTCCTATTTTTATGTCAACCTCAGTTACACCTATGATGGGCACCTCCTCCCCATTAAAGTTATGCACTGGACCTTGATTTTCCTTCACTGTGATCTGATTCTGTGGGGGTCTCCCTTCATTGATACTCTTTACCAGCTCCTTGGACATAATTGTGGCCTGTGCGCCAGTGTCAATCATAGCAAATGTTTGGCATTTTTCTTCTACAGTGATGGGTGCATAATATCTGTCCTCAACTTCCTCTAATACACATAAGAAGTGTGAATTCTTACTGATTTCAGGGCTCACCTTTCTGAGGCCTTTTTCACTTTTGGCTAAGCACATTGGTAAATGGAAAGACATTTGTTCATTTCTCCATGATCAGAAGTTTTTTGGAGTGTGGCCACTGTTCGCCCATCCATCTGGGTAACATCAGGGACCACATTACAACCTTCCAACTGAACATGTGTAACAACATCATTCAGCAATTTGTCATTGTTTAGTTCTGTGCATTTGTGATCATTTAGTGTGATACCAGCCCTTTCAGCCTCTTCAAAAATATGTGGCTCAAAGAATTCTTCAGGTGTTTGACCAGTACCCTCCTTTTGAGTATTTCCTTTTTCTGCCTGTGTTTGGTCATTGTTTTGCTTGCCCAGGGAAGGGGCTATAGCATCCCCACTTACTCCCTGTTCACTGGTATTCCCCATGCATGAGTCATTTTTCTTAAATCTGTCTCTTTGTTCTTTTGGAATTTCCGGTGTTTCTTTTTTATTTGCACAAATCTTCAATGTTTGATTTAGTTCTAGGTTAAATCGTACCTCATTTTTTAGAAGTATTTGCATTTTCTGTTACATGTTCATTTATTGGTGCTTTCACTTTTAAATCATTAGGCATCTCAGAGTCATTATGCAAGATTACATCAGGGCAATCTGTTTTTTTTGGCACTGCAGGTGTCATAAGTACTTAGTCACTTCTCAAAAGACTCCTGGTCATTGCTAGGGCCATCAGCCCCCTCTTTAGATGTTTGTTTTTGTGCTGTATAGAGCTTTCCTATTTGCCCAGCTAACATTTTCACTTGGGCCTCAAGGCACTGGAACCTTTCCATCTCTCTAGAATCCTCTTTCTGTGGCCTAGGTCGATATTGGTTGTTTTCCCCCTGATTGGATCTGTTCTGATACCTCTCAGGTGATTGATGTATGTTGGGATGGTTTCTGAACTCTTGATTCATTTGTGGAGGGGAGCAGGGTGCACCCATCCTTTGATTATAGTCCCCTGGTGGGGAATCATTGTACTGACGTGGATTGTAGTTCATGTTTTGCCTCATGTCCTGGCTCTCAGATTGTGGGTACTGGACCCTTTGTTGATTTCCATTATCAGTAAATCGATCCACATATCGGGGTCTATCCTGATTACCATATATCATGGTGTTGGGATCAAATCTGCTCTGTGTCCCGAATGTCTGGTAGGGACCATCATTTCTTTGATCTTGATTTTGTCTCTGGTTATTGTTCATGCCTGACATATCAGGCCAATATCCTACCCGGGGTCTGTCCCCTAAATACCTAGGGCTGATGTAGCTCTCCCTATTACTAGGATCATGTGATTGGAACATTGGTACAGGAAAGGGTGATTTTGTTGATTACCCCTTTGTTCAGGTGTCACATTATTTTTACCTGGGCTTTGAGCAGACTCAAGGGACATTTTGGCTAACCTGATTTCCATTACTGTGGCTGAGGGTTCTTTAGATTTAGGTCTAGTATCTTTCATTTTATCACTTTCTCTACCCTGACAATAGAGTCCTCATATAGTTTTGTGCTTTGATGTACAATCCATTCAAGGGACTTGTCACGGTCAAATTCACGGACCAATTGGGATATGATGTCTTTCTGTAGCCCATAGAAGTATGCAGTTTTAAACTCCTTGGAATTTGGGTCAAAAGATACATCAAAGCGAGAAAATGCTCTTTTTAAGTCTTGTAAAAATTGGCGAGCGGATGTATTAGGCCCAGCAGTGATTGTGTAGGTGACTTTCTTTGCCTCCTGCAATGACTGAAAAGGAGAAAAATGATGCCTAATTTCTTTTTCAAACTCCACCCATGTCATATTCTGCTGTTCATTTAATCCCCTTATGATGCTGGCCGTCGGGGCATCTAAAGTTAAATGAAAATATTGTCTGTACTGTTGCTTAGGTATCTGGAGTGCTTTAAAAATGTCATGAACCGCTTCTAAGTGATCCTCAATGCAGCATTCACCTCCCTTTTTAAATGGTGTGATCAGGGCTTTAATGGATTTCATTATTTTTATGGGGCTACTTGTTGAAATGCATGGACTTGCACTACTTTGTGATTCAATCCTGTTTTCAGGTGTATGAGATTGGTGGCTGCCCCCAATGGGAGTATCAAATCCCCCAAGGGCGCTGCAACCAAGTTCAGTCACCGGCCCAGTCACTGGAGCACTAGCTCTTTGGGCAGAACTAGAATTCACCTCCACTACATTGAATATGGTACCCTGCCGCCTCTCCTGGGACCTGGGAATGCACATTTGTTGCTCTAAGTCTTTGCACTTTTTAAGGAGCCTGCGTGCTTCATTTTGCAGATAGTTGTTTTCATCACTCATTTTATCTATTACCTCCTGCATGTCGCACATTTGCATTTGGCATTCATTGAATTCTTTGTTTCTCTTGTCTTTTCCTTGAATCATTTTAACCATTTCTTGCTCTGGACCTTGGAGATCGCTTTCTTTTTCAAAATTTTCTTTTTGTAAAACCTGCATTTCTGAAACAATCTCATCTTTATCCTGTCTAATGTGGTCCACTAAGGCTTTTAAGTGTACCAATTCTTGCTCACTATCCTCAAATTGTTTCTTGCTTTTGGATAACTGAGCATCAAAGTCTCTGCATTTTAATTGCATGTCTTTTTGGCATACATCCAATTCTGCTCTTAACATTTACTGATTTTTACTTGCCCCACCTAATTCAGTCTTTAACCTGTTAATTAGCTGGGCATCATTTTCCTGCATTCGCAGGGACCTATTCAAAATAAACCATATTTTGTCGCATAGCCGTATTAAATAGTCTTTCTCTGCACTTTTATCGGCTGCATTCAATAATCTTGTAAGGCAGACCTGAATTATGCTGCCTTCTGCAAAAATATTGTCTAGTTTTTCTTTCTGCGCCTCACCCTGAATGCGGTCATGCCATTCTAAGGTACTGTTCGACGCCCACGTCCCATGTGCAAACAACTTTGCCTCTAAATATTGCACTAGGTCTGAGAATGTGGTTTCCCTTTGTGACATTCTGAAATTCGTTTTTAGTAACACACTGCTGTTATGAAATGGGTTCCCTTTAATGTACAGATGGCAGTGTGAGACACACTTGCCACGCCCAGTAGGTGCTCTGTGATCACTTTCCCAGCCTGCAAAGTACCATAAATATGTTTGGTATTTTGTGTAGATTTGGGGCCTGGCGGTATTTTCTTACCGCCAAAAATAATTTAGCAACAATCACTCCTTGTATTCAGATTGGGTTATGTATAATAATAATACAGTGGATATGCATTATTTTAGTACACAGACATGCGTGGTTGGTATGCTTGGTTGGTATGCGTGGTTGGTGGTATTTTGGTGAGCATAATTTCTTTGTTTTATTTGTGGCCCCAATATCCAGAACCCCTTATTTTTGTTTAGATTTTTCGTGTAATCACTATAGAGACCTCAGGCTTGCATTTCAGGAACACCACATTTTCATTTTTAGTGTGCCACCATGGGCAATTTCTCGCTGTCTTATCTACGGCAGCGAGCTATCATGTGGTATTTTTTACTAACTTATATACGGTAGTGAACTATGTCCCGGGTCTCTATTTTTGCTGACTCATGTACCTTCAGCAAAAAGGCTATAACACACACAGTTAGTTATAATTACTCATACTGAATGACATTGCGCACACAGCTGCAGCCAAATCTTATTTTTAGCTACCTTAAAAATGACAATTGCACCATCTAAACATCTCCCCACATCATCAGCTCTGTATTGGTAAATATAAAACACACCACCCATCTGCTTTTAGATATTTTTGTGTATTATAAAAGTTGCATTTAAACACAATCTCACTCTTTACAGAAATAAATGAAATAGCACAGTAACAGCATTATTTGTGATACACTGAGAAGAGAGTGGCGGAGACAAGAATTCCATTTGCAACATTAAACACGTGGGTAAAGCACAGGAATCTCCTTTCCTACACTGACTGAATATTTTCGTACACACTCATCCCCACACCTCAGCAAGATAATTACCAGGCTTATTGAGTATGAAACTTCTTTGGCTGGTCTCCTTATGGAGAGGTTCACCCAGCAAGGACAAGCATCTGCTGTCACTCAAACTGGGACTTGTTGACTGGAAATCCCAGTCTCTGCAACAATGTTGAATCTGCTTTAGGAATCAGGCATCCCCAGCTATCAAATCAGTCCTTCTTCGAGCTGTGTCAAGATGCCTCTCTCTAGCTCCTGCCTCGAGATTCTACAAGAAAACTCTGGTTACCTCCTACCAAAGGATCCTAACCAATAAAATTCTATCATGCCCTAACCACCCTCTGCACACAATGGCTTGGCTTATACAGTTGCAACTGTAACCAAACTGATTTCCTGCTTATTTGAGGTATTTGCTTCCTGCAGTTACTGTGGACAGACCAGCAGAGCAAAAAGAAAAAAAAAACTGAATGTGCATTTAAATAGTGACTTTCAGAGCCTGTCATTTTCCATTCATGTTGCACTGAAGAACACATTATTATTAGTGGGTTATGATCAGGTTAGTTGTTAATGAGGTTAGTTTATTAATTTTCAAATGTGTCTCTTGCAACATAGGCATTTCAGGTGAAAAATAGTGTGCATTTTGAATGTACAAATGTGTGCTTTTAACTGTGAAAAAAATGATTCGCTTTTTATATGTAAAAATCATTTTTGACTGAATAACCTGCCCTCACTTATATGTCCATGTTACACTGGCAACACATAGCTTGAAAGAATTGCATCATAGCAATGCACCAAACCCATGCAGTGGTACTGCAAAAAAAAACATGCTACACATTGATCCTGTGCAGTAGTGCTGTACTCTGTGTTGTAACACACTAAATAACCTTACAAAGTGAGTGGGAAGGGGGAGGGCAAGGTGCAGTACATGGGAACAATAACAAATATAAATACATGCAATTACGGCCGGTGCTGGCAAGAGCAAGGATAAGTGTACACATGAAGTGGTGGCTGCGCTGTCAGGGTTATATAAAACAGTCCCCAAGTGAGGGGGTTGGTAGAAAGCCAGTGCAGGGATGGAACTGTAGGAAGGGAGGTGGCCTGGGGCACAGATTATAGGGCGGGTAGGAAAGCAGTGCACAATACTTTTTAGCTAGGAAGTGAGTAGCGGAGAGGAGGGGAAAAAGAAGAAGCTTGTGGAAAGGTTTTCAGGTGTTTTTAGACTCTATGATGCTTCTCCTGAAGGTCCAGGGAGACAGAGAGTGTGTTCCACAGGGAGGCCGCAGCAGAAGAACCACATCTACCAACATGTGGTTGCGTGTAGAAGCAACTGACCCTGAGGAAGTATGAAGTGGATGAGTCAACAGCTGGAGCACGCAGATATTTAGGAAGTGACAATGCAAGGTATTGAGGTTCCACGGACCAGAAGGCCTTCGCATAATGCACAGGGCTTTTAGTTTATTGTTCACTGCCACTGTGAGGTATTGCAGATATTTTAGTCCAGCAGAGATGCCATCCCTGCCAATCGTGGCCAAGGACAAGTTGTGCACTCCTATTACGGATGAGTTGCTGAGGGCACAGAGTGGAAGCTGGGGGATTTAAAAAGAGCCTGTGGCAACAGTGCAGCATACAAACCACCACAGCCGTGCATATACTGACCTTTTGGAAAGTGACTGTAGGTTGCTAAAATACATTTAATGGTGGCTTTACTGCCTTCTTTTTACAAGTTATGTAGTAGGTGGGGTAGTGGGGAACAATTTTCGTAGCACTGGCGGAAGGAAAGAATAGAGGTCCTGTTTCGCTAATATAGTGTTTGATATGCGTAAATGAAAACATTGCAAGCACATACAAACAAATTGGTACTTTATGGAAGGAGATGGGAGGAACATCAGTATGCTTCTTAAACACGTAGTGGATCCTTAGAGGCAGACATCATGCGCAGAGGCACTTATAAAACAGTTGTGACCATACTGCAAAACAACTGTTGAAAGCTTTCTTTTGTGTTGATGAGTGCTTATGCGGATAAATGAACATTTGTAACTCATGCAATGTTTCACTGAACTTTCCACTGGATGTGCTTTCAAATAACAGTACACGTGCAGGCTGATTTTGTAACAGTACAGATGAAGTCTTGTGGAGAACTGACATTGTAAAATGCTGAAGTCTTGGAGGGCATTGGTGAATGTGTGTGTGAGTACTTAGCAATACCTAATAAGGGCATGGTGGGAAGAGGATAGTGGAAAGGGAAAAAAGACTACTAATGATTTACTGGGTCACGGCCATTACGATACTTTGCGCAGTGCATGTGCTACATTCTGCGCTTTTGACCATGCTGGCCAATGAAAATGTGATTGTTGCAATTGTCCAATCAGTTGGTTACAGTGTGCGTCACAGGAAAGGGCAGCCATATTTTGTTTCATTACTGTGTGTAGTGAGGCTGGCAGAGATGGCTAGACATACACTTTTCATAGTGGGTGATCGCTTTGTGCTAGATCTGTTCTAGTATGCAGTGGAAAGAGGCCTTAATGGCAATTTGAATTTGGACGAAGTGGAGACCTTGTAGTGCGGTGTCGCTGTCCGTACTTTCGAACATTTGCTGCAGAATGTCGACAAGTGGCTAGTTTAGGTACTGTACACGTTGTGGTCGAGCACTTTGGAGCATTGCTTTTGGGTTCCATAGCTTGTGCAAGTGTGTACCGTCAACTCAAAAAGATGATGAAAAAAGTGCAGCCCATTTTTGCCACTACAAAGGTGATTTTCTCATGTATACCACCAAGTCCATTATATAACTATCCCAATGAATGTTGTTGGCGGCCAGAGGTCAGGAGGCGTCTTATCAACAGAAGCATGTGTAACTTTGTGCGTGCTGCTGGGATGTACTCCCATGACAATGACAACATATTTGATCTATACGTGCACCTTCTCAATGGAAATGGCATTTCATTGTGGTCCAGTGGCAATGACATTTGGTTTTCCAATCTAAGGGCTGCACTGAAGATGGTATTTTAAGAATGTGAGGCACAGTGCACCAAATAAAAACAATGATGAAAGCCCAAAAAAAAGAGTTATTACTGTGGAAGTTGTTTTAAAAAATAGAACTGAAAATGGCTTTTTTAAGAGCCACCACTACAAAGGACATCCCCTACCCTGGTTGACATTTATTCCCCTATTCCCACGCCCAGACACCTGGAAAAGTCTGCGCAAATCACAATAGTTGCAGGGTTGTACATGTAACATACGCCCCTTTTGCACATGGACACCATACATTTGGGACTGTGGAGGACACAAGATTACGCAATAAGCTTTCTGGGTGTGGAGTACACGACAGACTGGGGTATACGGTATATTTGTCGAGCTAAATGCAGAGGGTGAGCTTATGCCTGTGTGTTTTACGAGCCACAGCGTGTGCTTTAGGGGTGAATTGCATATATATTACTTGACAGTGAATGGAAAACAGAGTCCGGTGGGAGTTATGTGTGAAGTGTATCATGTGGGTTTGTACGCGTACGGAGCAGCTACACTGAAGTGATTGGTTTTGGTTTGTCTTTGTGAGACTTTGGTGACGCTCAATCACAATTATATTATTGTTGTTGACTGTGGACAGACAACTGAACACCATGTAACACGATTTTCTGTGCGGTTTGTGCTGGGGAGGCAATAGGCCAGGTAATGCTTTTGTTTCCGATATCCTGCATAGTTGTGTATCCCATTATGCAGACACTTATGTAGGCACGTTATTTTTTATTTGGTCCGTGAATGGAGAAAGTGCAGTACAATTTGAAGAGGTGTGTTTGTGTCTTTTTACAACTTGTGCCATTTTGGTACTACACAAATGGGAATCTATCATTTCACAGCACAAACCATTTCCCCATTAATAGCGTTCCTGTTGATATTACTGCATTTTCAAATTCTACACGCTGTAAACACATGGCCTTGCTGCCCTTTTTGGTAGTATAGGAATAATGCTTGTGGTTGCTTTTGCTCACTTGCTCTCTTTAAAACGCACTGCAACACGCACAACCATCTGTTTCAACAGCCGCCCATTTGTACCTATTTCCACTGCTGTGTTTTCCACTGTTCCACGGTTCGTTCCATTTAGCACACAATTGTGTGGAGGATATAGAATGCGCTCGCACTGCCTCCCTTAATTGCCACTTAGATTTTGACACTCTACAAGGAGCTTTATATAATAAAAAGCCAGAAAAAATATTGCTAAAGGGACGTTATGGTGCAGCTGCTGTACTACAAATAGCATCATTTCTAAATGCGCTATGCTAAAGCAACGTTCTGCTCACAGTGCCCTACTAAAAACCTATGAAATTCATTAACAAAAACGTTGTTAAAGGGATGTTATGGTTAAGTTGCACTAGCAAAACCTATGAAATTCAATGGAAAAACGCTGCTACAGGGACGTTATGGTTACAGGTAAAACCTAAAAACCCCAGAAATGTGCAAGTTATGGTAAGCTAAGCAACCATATCTCGCGCCACCAGTGTGCACTACAAGGACTAACACCCATGACATCAAAGATACCATCACAAATCTCATTCATGACATCACTGATGACATCACATGTGTGGCTCCCTCTTTCTTGTTCACTGACATGAGTAGGCCAGGTTCTTTTCTTCACTAATAGTCAGTACGAAAGTGTTGAAAAGGTTCTGTCTTTGTGTACAGCACCCTTCTAATATGTTTATTACACTACTTCCCTTAGGGTACCCCCATATGTTGTGATACATATACATGTAGGGGAAGAAGATAGTGTAAAGCACAGCAAGCATTTTTGTGCATGAAGATAATCAATTATGTTATGAACAGTTTCTGGTAATAGTGGTCCTTTTTTGCTTACTTAATTTCCTTGTATGTGCTCATATTGGTATGCATTGTGGTGTCTTTATGTTTTCTGTACAGTACTGCAATTATGTAGTTATTAAGAGAATGGTAGCTACATCTTACATGTTTCACAGTACCCAAAACTTTAACACAAAAGCATTAATGATGTCACTATTCATGGCACTGGTCTCTCCAGGGACTGAGGCTGGTCTCCGTCCTGCTGCTGTCTGCTTCATTACTGTTTATGTGCAAATTCGACGTGTTGTGGCTCCTTGCAGGCTCGGCACCGTTACAGGACTGCATGGTCCACCATCTCCTGGAGGTCGTGCCACTGCCTTCCCTTCTTTCAGCTGGGCTCGGTCCTGCCGACTCAGGACCCATCACGGACCCCCTCAGCCACTCAAAGGCATCCTCTGCAGAGCCCTCTCCTCGGGTCGAGTGCAGACTTCGAATCTCCCGGGTTCTCTGACGAGGAAGGAAGTCACTGAGTCCTTCTTCTGTTTCAAATGTATAGGGCTTACTGCGCCCGAGTGTAATGTTAACATCTATTGTCAATGCAGTGCTTAATTTGTAACAGAATAAGTGCCAAATCTCACCATTTCTCTGAGGTGCCTCATCTGTGCTTGTACTTACACGTGAGCATGAGAGTAGAAAGATTTTGTGAGTTTTTGCTTGTAATAACGTGGTTATTTTACATGACACACTTTTTTTTAATGTTCAACAGAGTTATGACTGGTGATCGTTAAAAAGAGCAGGCGTGCAAATCTCCACCCTGAATTGCAGGGAGTTTCGAATGGGTTCGCTGCTGGAAAATTGAGAAATTGGGCCAAAACACAAGTTGCATTTTGCAGCACAAGTTTTAAAACAAATTGCTACGTGAATGTGAATATATAAAAAAAACTGGAGTACCAGAAACACAATCTCTCTCAAAGAGAAAAAGTACAACATTGGCAGCAGCAGAGCAAACTTCCATCGCAATTAGAACAGGGGCAGAAAAGTCAGCAGTGCAGGCTTCGTTCACAGGGAACATGTACACTGAACCACAACCTTAATCTCACACGTCCAGCAATGATTGTGGCACTACAGACTGCTTCGCTCATACCGAAACAGATTACTCACCACTGCAACTTTTTTATACGACGCTCACGGAGAACATCTCACTTGGAGCAATGGCAGTGCACGTTTCTCCCACATACACAGAACATGAATGCCAGGGCAGCATCAGTACCAGCATCCGTTCCACAAAGAAAAGGCACAGCATGAACCATAGCAGTGCAAGCTTAGCACACATTGTAGAAGAATCCCTCATAACGCACAGGTACAGTAGGGGCTAAAGCAGTGCAAACCTCCATCAAACAGAGAACACGACAGCATGAGCTGGAGCAATGAAAGCTTTCCTTATACAGGACACCATGGATAGAAGCAGTGCAAGCTGCCCTCAGAAAAAGCAAGAAATTCAAGAGCCACTGTAGTACAAGCTTTCCTTCAGTAAAAAACACTCAGCCTAGTCCTCAGCAAAGGTAAAGTAAATAGCTCACCTCATACAAAACAGATTACTATAATCTTCAGCACTAAATATTTCCCAAGCACAGAACAAGTATGGGTCTAAGTCTCCTAACATAGCACAGAAACTGCATGGCATCAAGCACTTCAACATGGGTGCCAATGTTTGAGTTTCACGACACATGATGAGACTTGCCCCTCTCCTGAGGTTTTGTGGGGACGGGGAAACGTACATTCTGGAACATATTTTTCACATGAAATTAGTCATAGGTTTTACATGCATTTCTGAACATATTAGATAGTCCAATGCTAAAAATACCAGGGCAGGCATTAAGGTTGCTGAGAAAAATAAATGAAAAGATACACAATCTTTGTATGGCCTCCTTCAGAGATGTCACTATAATACATTTTTAGAGAATGTGCAATAAATTGAGTATTAAATATGTGCCCATTTGTAATTATACATACAATTTGAATACATGTGCTCTTAACCATTGTACTATGGGCCTCATTACCCGGTAGGCGGTGAGCCATGGCGCTATTAGCGCCATGGCTCATGCCGGTAAAATACCGGCACCGCCTTGGCGGAAAGGGGATTTACCGCCCCATTCCAAGGTTGGAGGGGCGGTAAATCCCCTTTCCGCCATTGCCCTTCCCCATTCCCATTTCTGCCCCATAGGGCTCTATGGGAATGGTGAAGGCGCTAATTACGGCACCGCAATTTTGCGGTGCCGTAATTAGCTCCGAGGTCCCTTAGCGGGTTGGATTTTAACGCCTGCTAACAGCAGGCGTTAAGTCCCCCAACCCGCAAAGGGACCTCGTAGTAAGGCGGTAGGGATTTACCGGTACCGGTATTTTACCGGTACCGGTAAATCCTTACCGCCATCCGTGTAATGAGGCCCTATGTCATTTATTTCACCTATTTATTTCTTTATTGTTTGCTTGTTAGGTACTTATACAGCAAATACATTCTGTTCCATAGCTCCCACAGGGCAACAGGGAGAGAACATGGGAATGTAGTACAATTAAAATTTCAAAAAATACAGTGGGGAAAGGGACGGCCGAACCTACCATGCCTTGTGAGTATTCCGAACGTACAAGTGCAGAAGGAAAAGAGCAGTGGGGTAGGTGCTGGGGTGACCGTGCTCGAGGAGAGCCACAGATGTGCAAGGTATGGTAAGTGCTATGCGGCCAGGAGCCAGATTGGCATGGAAAAGAGGAGAGTCTTGAGGTACTTTTGATTCTTAAGACGGTCCTGTTCAAGATGGCGATGGAGGGGGAGGCTGTTCCAGAGGGGTGATTCAGCAGAGGAACGTGAACAACCTCCTGCTCGCTGTTTAGCTCAAGATGCAGACGGAGGGGGAGGCTGTTCCAGAGGGGGGATTCAGCAGAGGAATGTGAACAACCTCCTTCTCTCTATTTAGCTCAAGATGCAGACGGAGGGGGAGGCTGTTCCAGAGGGGGGATTCAGCAGAGGAACATGAACAACCTCCTGCTCTCTGTTTACCAAAGCGCTTTACACACAGAGAGTTGGTGCCAGAGGAACATAGAAGTCTAGAAGGAGAGTATTTTGTAGGTGAGAGTTGCAGATAGTGTGGTCCCTGGCCCCAGAGAGCCTTTTGGATGATACAGAGGGATTTGAGTTTGATCCGAGCAGCAACTAGGAGCCAGTGGAGACTTTTTAGGGCAGGAGAGATGCGTTGCCTGTGCTTAAGGCCAATTGTAAGTCCCATTGCTTTGTTCTGGATTAGCTAAAGGGGTCGCAGAGTGGAAGAAGGCAGATTGAGGAGGAGGCTGTTTCAATAGTCAAGCCTAGAGAGAACCATGGCTCTGGAAACATTGAGCTTCTGGGGGAAAGTGAGAAATGGGAGAATTCCTTTGAGAAGAGTTGAAAGTGGGACTACTTAGAAATCCCCTGAGTGTGAGAGAGGAAGGAGAGAAAGGAGTCAAAGATGACTTAGAAGATGCTTTAGAAGAAGGAGTAGGGGGAGAGCCCAAGGTGGTTGGGAGCAGGGGTCCCAATTGGAAGGATCTCAATTTTTCAGACATTGAGGCAGAGATCGTTCGAAGTACACTGGGCTTGGATGGCAGATAGAGAGTCAGGGGTGAAGGAAGCTACCAGTGAGTCAGCAAGAAGTCTGAAAAAGAGTTGAATGTCGTCTGTATAACACTGGAAGTTGGGGGGAAAAGAGGATATGAGGAGTGCCAGCTGAGCAGGATAGATGTTAAAGAGCTAGGGTGAGAGGATAGATCCTTGGGGGACACCACAGGTGGAGAAGCAAGTAGGAGAGGAGAAGGTGCCCAAGATGACATGGAAAGAGCGGTCAGTTAAGAAAGAGGTCAGCCATTCCAGTGCCTGTTCCGAGATACCAATGGTATCGTGGAGCGTTGGTATGAGGATGGAATGGTTGACAATGTCAAAGGCAGAAGGGAAATCAGGTAGGATGAGGACAGCTGGGGAGTTGGAGTCCAGGGATGCAAGTAGTTCTTCACAGGTGTTCAGAAGAGCAGTTTCCGTGCCTCTGGATGCTCAGAATCCAGAATGATGATCGTGCAGGCCATCAACAAGTTCAGTGTGCGTGTTGAGTTGGGGCTAAGCCAGCTTCTCCAGAAGTTTCTCCGGGAAGGGGGTGATTGAAATAGGGCAGTAGTTGGATGGACAGGTAGGGTCTCCTCAAATTTTTTCAGGAGCAGGTGCATAATGGAACGCTTGAGGGCAGAGGGGAAAGAACTAGCGGCAAAAGAGTGTTTGCAGAAATCAATGAGTGAGGGTGCAAGAAAGTCAACATTATCCTTGATGGTTCTGGACAAGCAAGGGGAGAACCTATTTGGAAGAAGCCTTCGTCGAGCAGAAAACTCTGGCAACTTCTTCAGGTGTGACAGGGGTGAAGGAGGAAAATGTGGAAGTAGGAGGATGAGTGGCCAAGGGAGGCAATGGGTGTGGGATGGGTTTGGGGGGTGAATGACAAGCATGTTCAGGAAGTCCTGAGTTTTAGTGGCAAAGCGTGTGGCCAGTGCATTGCAGAGGGCATGGAAGGAAGACGGGAAGATGAGACTGCAGAAGGGTTAGCTAGCTCCCTGCAGATTTGGAAAGGTTCAGCTGTGTTATTCGATGCACCCGATATCCGTGCCTGAATGTGGGCCCTTTTCTTGGCATGGATGGAGAGTCTGTATTGTTTTTGGAGCATGCGGCAGGCCAGTTTGTCAGAGGGTGAACTTGAAGTTTGCCACTTTCATTCCGCTGCTCTGCACTTTCGTTTCAGGACTGCAAGTTCGGAGTCATACAAGGTGTTAAGCTTAGAGGCAGGTTTCAGGCGGATCCTCATGACTGTGGCAATGATGTCAAGAGTATTGGTGATGGATCAGTGAAGGCTGCTGAGAACAGAGTCAGTGGTAGAGTCTGAGGTGGGGGAGGGTGGATGAAGTTAGAAGCAAAGACGGCGGCTGACACTCGTTTCATTGGGCGGATGTTCGAGAACAAGGTTGACAGAGCTTTTGAGGGTGCGGTTGGAGGGCAGAAGGGACACAGGTGGAAGGAGAGGATAGAATGGTCTGACCAAAATAGAGGGGTGACCAGGGGGGGAAGGAGAAGAGGTTGGAGTGGATGATGGCATCCAGGGTGTGTCTAGCCCAGTGGGTTGGACCAGAGGGGAGAATGGAGAGGCACCAAGGCCAATGAAGAGAGTGGATGCTGAGGCAGGGGCGCCCAATTGGATGTTGAAGTCACCCAGGCGGAGGAGGTTAGAGGTGGTTGAAAGTATGGAGGACCCATTCAGAAAGGAACAGGGTGGTGGTGCCTGGGCTGGAGGGTAGATGGTAGCAATGGTCAGAGTGAGGAGGGAGCGAAAACCAACTTGCAAACCAGGCTCTCGAAAGCAGAATAGAGTTGGGTGGGTACAATGGAAGAAGATACCCACTCAGGATAGATTAAGGTGATCCCACTGCCAGCACAGTGAGGTTGAGGTTTGGAAATTATTTTGAAATTATCAGGGAGGCGGAAGTCAAAAGCAGTGACTGAGCTGGCATTGAACCAAGTCTCAGTGAGAGCAAGAGTGTCGAGGTCAGTGCCTTCAAGAAGGAGGCAGAAGGCAGCAATGTTTGTTGGCTGAGTGGGCGTTAAGAGTCGACAGGTGGAGGAGATCTCTGCCTTTGAAGGTCTTTGGGAGGGAACCGGTATGAGTGAGTACTAAATATTGTCACACCATAAATAAACACAAGTTGTAGGTATCAACTGATCTTTTTAAGCTTATTAAAAAATGTATTCACTTTGTAATTGTATTTATTTTATCTTATTTTATCTTATAAAGTTGTAATCAGCAGTCAGGTTCAGCAAACCGCTGTCTTCTACAACCTCAGGGCACAAATCAAGAGTCCAGGCAGGCAGGACAGGATCTACCTGCTTTTTTCAGAGTGCAGACGCCGTCCCCCAGTGTGTTCTTAAATAGTTGAAAATAAATCTGCCCCCACACAAACAGTGGCAAGGCCAGGCTTCAACACTGTCACGTAGCTTGGAGACTAGACACTTAGCCATAACCCCACTCAAATTGCTGATCTTAAAACTATAAAATGTGTTATATTGATATTCTGCTATTCAGGGCATGTTTTGTTACAGATTCTTAGACGTCAAAGGTGCGTTCCTTGTATACTTAGCTAGCAAAGCTATAGGGAAATCTGTACTCTTGGCAAATGGTCATCGGTCCAGTGCATTTTCTTCAATTGGGAATGACAAACTGAAAGATATGTACTTATTTCACTTTATGATACGTTTAGTTCCTGTGGCATCACTTCCCATTGCATACGCCACAGCCCCCCACCACTTTTACTTTAGGACTTGAGCCCTGTAAACAATCCATGTGATTTTTGCTTTAAGATGCAAACGAGCCCAACGCCTCAATAAACAGTTACTCTTTAGAGCAAAGCAAGTAGAGTGGTATCTAGTGAGAATGTAGCTACACATAAATGTAGCCAGTGAAAAAGTCGTGGTGATAATACCTCTGCAGTGAAGAAGTTGTCAAGCAAAAAAGTAATCATTAAATGCAGCTAACATGTAGCCAAAAATGTAATTGTTTGGGTAAGTGTTAAAGAAAGGGATAGGGATGTTGGAGAGGGCTGGTAATGCTGGTGTACTGTTTAGGATAAACCTAATGTTTAGGATAAAGTTAGCATCAGGGTAAGTGGTAGAGTTGCAGTTAGGGTAAGGCCAAGGTTAGTATTAGAGCGAGGGTTTGGGTTAGGGCAAGGTCTATGTAATTTGTGGCAAGCTGGTGATAGGGTTGGAAAAAGAAAATGAACAGTGAACCTATTTATTTTGTATCGAGTAACATGTAAATAAAATGCTTTAGTGCTCTGAAGGGTCATTGTTCTGTAAGCGTTCAGGGTATAATTAGAGCTAGGGTAAGGTTTAGGAATGAAGTTAGCGTGATTGTGGAGGTTTGATTAGAGGTTTGGATAATATTTACGTTTACAGCATTCCACTTTTGTGTAAAGGGTATTTCAATAATAGCTACCTTATTACTAGCCACATTTTCACCCTTTGGATTGCCTCTATTGAATGACTACATATTTTTTAATGACTTTTTGCTAACTATACTTCCACATGACTACATTTTCCTGGAGACATTTTCACATAGAACCAGGAAAAATGACACGGCCAACCATTTGCTTGAGTGTTGCCAAAGTCATAGAGGCTCTGAGATGAGGTAACAAGTGGCCATCCCCAGAGTAGTGAGTGAACAACTGTGTGTATTTCGTTGGGGCTATTAGGCTCCTAATACATAGAACCTCCTGGATACTGCGGCATGAAATGGAAAATTTTGCAGCACAAAAAAGCTAATTTCAAGGCACAAAATTGTACTTACTGTAGCATTTTTGTGGCACATTTTTAAATGTCTTGAGGGTGTTAGATTGGAACATTGCAGGAAAGAGGCAGCGGGTGAGGCTACAAGAGAGCAAGGTTGTCATTATGTGTACCTTTTGGAAGAATTTAATAGGAGGAGTCCTAGATGTCCCTGGCTTGACAGAACAGTATTGATTTTGCCCTAGATTTTTGGTTTAATGTGCATGCCAATTTAATATTAACTTTATTTATCATTATCAGTGGTAATAATAGTCCCCTTCTATGTTCTCTAATCCCCCAAACACCCACACGTCTCCCACCAACACCCCTCACACTCACCAGTTCCTCATCACATGTTACACGCATTGTGACTATTTAAAAAAAAAACATTTAGATTTTGGCCCAGATCCTCAAAACAATGGGCATTTAAAAATAGATAAGAGTATATGCTGTTTTTAGATAACCAATTTTGGGAAATGAGCAGGTCACCTTATTCTCAAAGGTGACCTGCACATTTCCATAGGGCTCAGCTGTAGCACAAATGAAACACTGGCCAGCTGCCTTGAATACATTAGTATCGGAATGGCCATACCGACAATGTTCTACAGGCTCCCAGTACATTTCACCATGGCAGGCCCCCGAGGGGCCTAACACTGGAAAAGGCAACAACACTGGTTCATACACTGCTGTCACACTTAAAAAATAAAGTTGCATGACAGGGTCAGGAAAGACCATGTCATGCATTGTGCACCCCCTGCGCCTATTCAAAGCAGACGCATGGGGTTGCCTTCCTTTTTCTGCACATTTAAAAGTGCATCCTGTTTCTAAATCTGGGATGTCCTTTCAAATGCACAGAAATGCCCTTTGATTTGCACAAAGAGATGGAAAGGGCAGGAAAGCGTGTTGGACTGTGAGCCATATTTGTCCTTGTAGAAAATATCTCTCGTCTCGCCGGGCCGGTAACCCTGCAGCATCTGCCAGTAACTGTTAATAACTGCAGGCACTCTGCAGTGACTCCACGGCGCTCCGCATTGCAAATCAGTATTTGAAAGGGTGCTCCACCTTCAAAGTAATGCCCAAGGAAGAAAGACCGCTCACAGTCCAACAACCTTTCCTGCTGATAACTGCCATCACTCTGCATTGAATCTTCACCGCTCCGTGCTACAAATCAGTATTTGAAAGGGTGCTTCGCCTTGAACGTAATGCCCTGGGAAGAAAGACCACTCACAGTCCTACAACTTTTCCTGCTGATAACTGCAGTTATCACTCTGCGGCTCTGTGCTGCAAGTCTGTATTTGAAAGGGTACATCGCCTAGAAAGTAATGGGGCTCCGCCTTGAGAGCCTGGGGCTTTTGGTTGTTAGTTACTCCCTAACCCCTCAGCATCCTTGGTGTGCAGTAATTGGAAACATTTTACATTGTTGATCCAACGAATTTTGTCTATGAGCCAAGTTGTGATCTCCCTCCTGCATTTACCCATGGGTGCAGATATCATGAGGAAACTTAATCCAGCCAAGCCCTCTAAGCCAGTGCTCAGTAGGACGGTGTCTCGAGCGACCAAACGAGGGCACAGTCTCCTGCCTGCTGCTTCCATTATTAAACCTCTAAATCAACAATCCAAGAAAGCAAAGCAGGCTGCGTGCGCCCCTTTAGTCCCTGCCCAAAAAAAATGGAATACTTTGAAAACAAAAGTCATACGATCAAACTGGTAAATGAGCCAGGTGGGAAATTTGCTTCCTTGGACATGGTAGTTGCTAAACTGAATGCGCTATTTGCTTTCTGTTCTAAACTTGCAGATGATAATCTGTCTATTAAACATTTTAAGGCAGAGATCCGGGTGGTTATGAGGGACCATTTGAAGCCAGTCAATTTGCCTTGCGACCCCACTGTAATTACTCCCCTTAATACACAGATGGGGGCAATAACCATCAGGGGGGTAGGGAGGCCCTAACCAATGGTGGTCAGATTCCGCATGGCCAAATTGTAAAGTCCACGAAGAAGGTAGATCCCGTGGTCTTGCAATGCCCCTCTTTAAGGGTCACAGCAGGGTCAAGATAGCAAGAAATAGAGGCATTAGATATTGAACAATCTCTGATAAACAGCCAGAATGGGTCCCCCAGAAGTACAAAGCGATGCTGCATCAAGCCGGTGCAGGAGCACAAAGTAAGTAAGGAAAGGCCCCTACAACTCCTATCCGCGTGGTCTTAAAACAACTTGACCAACATGGTGATGAACTTAAAGCGGGTAAATACCTAATCAACAACATTCTGCTGGACAGAGTCAAGAGACAAGTGGTACTTCATGGGTCCCTGGATAAAGGCTCTCCCCCGCGGGCTCTGTGACGGACAAATCTTGCCCTTATGTCAGTGGGAAGGGTAAACATGCAATGGATTGTTGGGATGCACACCCTGTGGGGAATCGGGATGGTGGACACAATAAGCACTCTCAAGTACAGACACACTCATTGACTTCTGCCCCTGTACATGAAAGAGGTCAGAGTCTTCCTGGCTTTACACTAACCCACCAATCCTAGCACTAGTATGTGAAGGCTGGGAGCACGTTGTAGAGGAGGAGCCAAGTGCCTCTACCGAAAGTCCTGCCCACAATCTGCCTATATGTTGGAAACCAGAAATTGTGACATGTGCAACACCAGTGATGGTACCTATACTGTGAAGAGCCCTTGAAACAAGGTATCCATTGATAAAACCCTATATGATGTACCCACAGAGAAATGACAAGTGTGAAGATGAATGAAAGAGAAGACTGATGACTTCACATGAAGCAGAAATGATGCACCCAGAAGAGATGCCAATGAAGAGCATAAATAGACCTTATTGAATCTGATGGCGAAGTAAAGAATTTAGCAACATTTCATGAGCAAAATAAAGATTGCACGTGCGGAGAGCACTGAAGAAAATGCAAGCTGTTTTACAATTGTATAGATGCTGAAACGCAAGCAGAACAAGTAATCATGAGGCTAGCTATACATTGTGAATAGACTGCAGGCGGTGCTGCCAATATATATATATAGGACCCTGTGAATAGAAGTGCTGAAAGTGTGACGCAGTTGAAGAAAACAGCTGACTGAGAAGGAAGATTTGAGAAGGCTTGTCTGGCCAAGTGTCAAGGATTGAGGCAGCCAAGAAACTGGTTATCTATTCGAGAAGACACAATGAACATGAGAAGCGAGACAAGGTCCTGTTGAGGTGTAATGGAAAAACACTAGAATTGCCAGGTTATATTCATTTAATAGTGTTACATGCGAAGAAGGAGGTCAAAACATGGTCTCCTGTCACATGGTCAAGTTGAAAACAGACTTTGGGCAAGCTACAACGAGACCAGAAGATAAGACTATGTTCACACTCCATTTTATTCTCAGGCAGAGTGATCCTTTGCAAGGTTGAGTTCAAAGGACTAATTGAATGGCAGAAAGCACGAGTGATGATGGATGTTGGGCTAATTGGGTGGGGAGGCTTGGTCAAGTCCAACCCTGCAGCACCTGGGATACCAGCTTGCGTGCTGCTAGCGAGTGGAATATTCCAGAAGGGTACAAGCCTGCCAACCAATCATAGAGGGCCACGTAGCAAAGAAACCTACAGTTTGAAAGCCAATGAAATGTTGTGTAATTCATGACACGGAAGTAGACATGCCCTAGGGGTGGGTATAGCTGTCCACCTGACCTTAGCGATCCAATCACATTCCTGTTCCCCATAGAAAGTATACCTATATGTTCCCCTTAAGCCCCTCATAACTCAAAAACCTCTGTAGGTTGTATTATTTTACCACGTAGTATGACGTCATGTATGATACATTTTTGTTATAAATATGTGTTTATTCATGTGAAACATTGAGAATGCTTGTGCGGCGTCCATTGATGCCCGTTGTCACCCTTTTTTAGATATTTGTTAGTAAAACAGCTAAAGATTTGCCCCCTTCCTAATTTGATCTGATTATTGATGCGAGAATAAGATCTGCATTCCCATCCATCCCAGATAGTGCTACCTCGCTTAAAAGGGCCTACGGGTTCACATGGTAGCAGAGGATAGTTCAATAAGACCCATTGATTAGTAGGTTTTTAGTGTTTTCGAATAATTGGATACCCTCTGCCATCTAGCCGGAAGATTGCAAGGTTTCCTGTGGAGAGCGGCCGATATAGAACTCTTGCAAGAAAATTGATACAGGTGTGACGGGTCTCTCTTTGACGAAATCCCTCCTGGTTTCCACAGGCGCTGAGCGGACTGCAGGTGACGGTGGTCGATTGGAGGAGGATACGATCCCGAAGATCTTGAGCTGATAAGCAAATGGTGAGTGGATTGAGGGAACTGGCAAAACAAGAGAATGGGATTGTGGTAATGAAGAAAAGTAACAGGGGGTTTGTTTAATATATGATGAAAAGTTTTTGAACGAGGAGTGTTCTGTAGAGCCCGGTTTCCTACCTCAAGGCAGGTCTAGAAGGAGTCATTTCAAAACCCCAAGGGGGTAATTAGGAGGCACATAAACAAGTTTATGATAGGGAATGACTCAAACTACAATCAGGGTATTTTAGGGACTAGGAGAAAAGGAGTAGCATGGTGTTTTTGTGAAAAGTCGACTAGTCTGTCTGTTTGTGTATTTAGTAATTGAAAAGAGGTATTGAAGAATGACGAGAGTAAAACTGTGAGGTTAAAGAAGACATAAAAGATTGTTATCTGTTTTTAGTCATTGTTGGCGCCAACTGAACAGATAGGTTGAGATAATTGAGAAGTAGAGGCTATGAGCTGCGAGGTTGGAGCACACTCATATTTCTTGTTTTTCTGAAACATATATGTGTAACTAACGGTAAGAATTGACAGTCATTTGAGACTTGTCACAATGGGGGATGTTACTCCACTGATGCATTTGTGCAAGACGCTGCCAAAGCATGCACCTAAACTCAGACAGTATAGTGGGAAGTGGGTAAAGGGCACAGCAAACAAGATTTCATGCCATGGCCACAAGGGGGATCACTGTCAAAAGCGGTTTTGCAACACATGACCATATACTTGCAAGCTGTGTACACAGAGAAGAAATTGGAGAAAAGGCTAGCTAGTTTAGAACTTTGGAAAATGTACCAAAAGGAGCAGGAGGATTCGCCTCCTGAGGATTGGATGCTTAATCAGTGTAGGCAGGAAGGTGTTGAGCCTCTGCTCCCCTTACCTCGCCTGAAGTAAATGGCGATAGTACAGACAATGTTGGGTTGTATTGGTTGAAGGAATTAAAAGCGGTGACAACATATAGTAATCCGATATATGAACCGCCTGCCTATAGCAGTGACGATAGTCCAGAAGAGACTAAAAGAAAGGATGAGATCTTTAAGGTCTCACAGGACAAGGAGGAGAAAAGTGAATGAATGCACATATCAGCAGACATAGAACGAGAGATTAAGAGATGGAAAGGAGAAAAGGATAAAGTTGATGAGGTAACGCTCGCACAGAATGGATGGATGGGTGGATAGATATTGCTCAAGCTCGATGGGAAATATATCGATGAAGTTAGGCAAAAGGAAGATCAAGACGAAAAGGATAGAAACGACAGGGAACAATAGAAAAGATTGAAAGAAGATGTGCACAAGAGAAAGAATAGGCATAAACGAGAACAGATGTATCAGTAAGAACAGCAAAGAAAGGAAGAAAGGGCAGAGAAGCAAAGGAAGTATAGTAACAGTTAGAGAGTAATCAAAGAAAGAGACAGGGAAGAAAAATAGAGAGAAAAGGAGAAAGCACAGAAATAAAGGGATAAAATAATGCAAAGACGAAGGGAAGAACAGCGTAGAGAGAATGAAAGAAGGGAAGAGAAAAGATAAAAAAGAGGAAAGGGTTAGACAGGAATGAGAAAGCGAAGGGAATTAGATGAAAAAATGGAGCAAAAAAGAAGACAAAGGAAACGCGACATTGCTCACATACAGAAAGAGTTAATGGAACTGAGTCCAGTTATACCATGAGGCCATATAGAGAAGTTCCTCCCATCACAGACAGCAACTGCAGAGCCATCTAGGATAACCCTAGAGGAGAATTTTCACATATGGAGCATCAGGGAGAGAATCTATAAAGCCTACCATGACTTAAGGGAAAGCAGCAGATTGGGAAGACGAGGGAAGGGAGACCAATCCCTGATCCTTCAATCACGAAGCGAGGAAAGAGACCCATTCAGTCTCAAGCAGAGCATAGAGAGACACATGTCTTTGGTAAGGCTGACCTTAAATAAGGGTGCTGGGGACGAAAGCCATACTAGTTGGGGACTAGATATGTCAGACGAAGAGAGAGAAACCTTCCTTAGGGAGGAGGGAAAAAGTGCATGCGGTCCCAAGGGATGTCTGCAGATGAGGAGGAAGTGAGATTGTCTGATTTAGGACATGCTAAGGATAGGACACCAGATCCTATACCATATCCAGAGCACCCTAAAGGACGATCGCATCGCCACCATATATGAGCAGACTGAGGTCATTGTCCGGTAGAAGGCGATCAGGAACCATTGTCTCCACTATGGATAGGCAGACAATGGGAGCCGATTGCAGATTTGGGTTCACACAGTTCCCTTTATTGGGGAAAGGAGGGGCCAGGCAACAGTTTATCCCCTGGCCACAAATGGATAAGGATAATTTAAGATGCAAACTTAACAGCTTAACAGCGGGTGCAGGGAAATGGATGTATGAGCTAGAAAATATGACAGGGGGAAATACTCTAGTAATAGAGGACATTAAAGGTCTCCTAGCAGCCATTCTTGGGGAAAGGGCTGATGACATTTGGACAAGAGCAGATTAGTCAAGTGTCACGGCACAGAACACCGAAAACGATGGAGCGCCATTTAATAATTGTAGAGCAGATGTCAGGATACAGTATCCTGGTACATCACTTATGGCACATAAGATGAAAGATGGCGAAGATCCTCCTGCTTATATTCAAAGTATTCAGGAACTCTGGACTCTTGAAATGAGGGACCAATGGGGGATATCAGTGGCAATATTTTACCACATTTTGTGTCAGGGATTGCCACAACAGATACAGAGACAGCTTAATAAATTAGTGGGAATGGAAGTGAAGCCATAGGCAGAGATACAGTTGCCTATAGCGCATCATTGCCGGCTGTTACAAGAGAAAAATAAGAAGAAGCAAGATGCTAGAAAACTTGAGGAAGCCAAGTTAGTTCAGAAGAAGTTGTCAAAGTATGCCATAGAAGGGGCGGTATTGACAAGCAGAGAGGGATTGGGAATGCAGCAAGCAGTGGGTGCATGTCAGGCGATTAATCAATGCCAGATGGCTTAAGGAGGGAATGGGTTCATGCTGCGGGGCAGAGGAATGGGCTACAGAGGAAGGGATGGCTTTCAAAATAGTCAAGGCGGGTTTCAGAATATGCAAAATGATAATCAAAATGTTCAAGGAGGATTTGATCAAGGGGGGCTAGTCAGAAGAGCTCCTCTTGTATGTTGGACATGTGGGATGGCAGGGAACATCACATAAACATTTGGAAGCCAAGGGTATGTACAGAATGTGCAATTCTCAAGAGGGGGGACAGCTTATCCTCCAGAATATAGCTCACAAGCTAGGGATGGGTTTGCCCAAGATCAGACAGTGTATCAAGAACAAGCACAACAAATGCAACATGCATTGCAACCACACCAAGCACCATTGAATCCGCTGCAAGGACGGTCACAGCATGCACGCATGCAGATATAGCAGAATGCAAATATGGGACAGTTATTGACACCTAGAGTCACTAACTGTGTGTCACTGTGGTGGGGGGAAGTCCTTTTACAGGTACGGGGATAAGCATGTATCCACAACAGGACAGTTTACAGGGCGACTTGATGGGTTCAGTACTAAGAGGAACCAAGGGTTGATGTGACCATAGGAGGCAAATCTTTTTCCTTTTTAGTAGACACTGGGGCTACTCGTTCATGTATACAAGAGGACAAATGTCCAGTGTCGGGAAATGCCATGAATGCGCAAGGTTTCTCTGGGGCGACAAGCAGAGTTCCTTTTACTGATGAATTACCAGTATCCATAGGAGGGTGTGACATGTCTGTTCCATTATTGTATTCAAGGCAGACACTGGTTAATATTCTTGGCCGAGATTTAATGACAAAGCTAAATATGACGATTTATTTGACCAATGAATGCATAGTGTGTTCCACCCCAGGGATACATTATATGAATGTGGGTGGATGTATATTGGCGTTTACAGGGCAAATGGCTCTGCGAGGAATGCCATTAGAGCCAGAAGTCTTTCTTTATGGGGTATGCATTTTGTTAACATGGCTACCCGGCTTAGTGAGAAAGATTATGAGAATACCTAATGAGTTTTTGTTCAGGCCACAGACACCTATGGACAAAGAGGGGGGACAGACTATTACCCTGGAGTTAAATTCAGCCATAGTGCAAGGGGAATTGGCCTTGCTCGAAGGAACCGATGATGAGGGCACGCCATGGAGAACAGTGATTGCTATTGGGGAAGGGTATAGATTGACTGATGTCACAGATGAAGACATGTTTAGAGATGATCCAGCAGATGATAAAGTAATATTCGAGATGAGTATTACATTTTGGATCAGAATAGAGAAAAGGGAAATCCCACAGTGAATGGTGATAGTGTGGCAGCGGCCAGCATTTTTGATGAAGATTTGGAAAAAGTGCCAAACTCTTTATGGACTACAGGCCCCTATGACATTGGCCTATTGAAGGGGACAGGGGAGGTTAAGATTAAACTTAAGCCAGGAGCAATTTTGCTTCAAGCAAGACAGTACCCAATGACTCGAGTGGCGGATGAGGGTATTTTCAAGACCATATCAGCCCTGATGGAAAACGGTATCTAAGTGGCATAAGAGTCACTGTGTAATACACACTCCATTCACCCGGGTCCCACCCACAGGAGGTACCCACAACATACATCACTGGGAAGGCTCCAGCTAGTCTGGCCGGGCCTTCACAACAACACCATATATGGCATTTCCATCCAACAGCCAGTCAGGGGGAAGGGACGGAGTCAGGGCTTCCCAGGACTTTGGGAAAACAAAGTAATGGGTAATAGAAAGCAAGAGGCCCCCGGGGCGATCTTGTTTTCCATCAGGAATCAACTGATCCCAATGGCAGGGCCGGGGTATCCCAAAATGGAGGATACTCCGCCCACCTGTCAAATTCAGCATGGAGCTGCCACCAGCCCATACCCTGCTCTGTGGGCCACCCATAGGTGCCCAAAAACATACACTAGGGGCACAGGGTTGTAACCCCACCCATGGGTGCCATAAGGGTATCCCACGGCTCCGTTCACCAAACCAAAAGAGAGAGAGCTGCACCGCCAGGAGTCCCACATGAACTCCTGCGTGGAAAACACGACAGAACACACGATAAAAAGCAGTAAAGGACAAGGATACGGAGGCCCTGTCCCTCCAATGCATTTCCAGCATCACAGTCGCCCCCCCAGACTGAGGTGGACTGTGCCTAATCTCCCACGGGATAGACACCCCCATCCAGACGGTAAACATACCTTCTGGAAAGGCCATCTGCATTATCGTGACTCTTCCCTGGTCTGTGCACTATGGTGAAGTCTAGCCCTTGCAGGCTCATGGACCACCTGAGCAGCTTCGGGTTCTCACCCTTCATCTGCATAAGCCACTTCAGGGGCTTATGATCTGTTTGGACCTTGAAGGTAGACCCCGTAAGGTAGGGCCTAAAATGCCTAAGGCTCCAAACTATACTAAAACATTCCTTTTCAACAGTAGCCCACTTAAGTTCTCTACCCTTGAGTTGTCTACTGATGAATATGATAGGATGTTCTCTCCTTTGTCATCTAACTGGGACAAGACAGCTCCAATTCCGGTGTCGCAGGCATCCGTCTGGACGATAAAGGGTCGGCTGTAGTCAGGCGCACACAACACGGGTGCCCTGCACAGACTTTCTTTCAAGCCATCAAAGGCCCTCTGACAGTCTTCAGTCCAATTAACCTTCCTAGGCTGTTTGGGTGAAGTCAGAGCTATCAGTGGTGCAGCTATGGTTCCATAGTCTGCCATGAAATTGTGATAATACTCAGTGAGGCCCAAAAAGGCTCTGACCTGGGTTTGAGTAGTGGGAGTCTCCCAGTCCTGTACATCCTGTACCTTACTGGGGAGAGGTTGGATTTGACCCCCTCCTACTTCATGACCAAGATACGTGACTTTCCCCTGAGCTTACTGGCACTTGGTGGCCTTGATAGTGAGGTTAGCCCTTTTTAAGGCCTGAAACACTCTACCCAGATGTGTCAAGTGCTCTTCCCAAGTGGAACTGTAGACGGCAATGTCGTCTAAATAAGCCACACAAAAGGCTTCCAGCCCACTGAGAGCATGATTGACCAATCTCTGGAAGGTAGCAGGGGCATTCTTCAACCCAAAAGGCATGACCCTAAACTGGTAGAGTCCCTCTGGTGTTGAGAACGCCGTCTTTTCCTTGGCATGGTCCGTCAGAGCTATTTGCCAATAGCCTGAGGTGAGGTCAAAGGTGCTCACAAATTTGGCAGCACCTATGGTGTCCACGAGCTCATCAGCCCTGGGCAATGGGTGCGCGTCCGTTTTGGTGACGGCATTGACTCCTCGGTAGTCCACACAGAACCTCCAATCCTTGGTACCGGCCTGGGAACTTGCCTTGGGGACAAGGACCACGGACTGGACTAGGGACTGGTTGAGGGTTCAATAACACCCAGATCCAACATCTTGGCGACCTCAGCCTGGATGTGGTTCTTAACCGTATCTGACATTCGGTAGCTCCTGCTCTAGACAGGGCCGCTGTCACCAGTGTCAATCTCGTGCTTACACCACGTTGTAAGGCCTGGGGTCAGCGAAAATAGAGAGGCATTCTGCTTGAGCAAAGTCCTGCAGGCCCTCTGCTGCTCAGTTGTCAAATCTGGAGAGAGCTGCACTCCCTCCACAGAGCCATCCTGAGGGTTGCTATGCAGCAAATCAGGAAGGTGCTCACTCGCATCCTCTTCTTGCTCTGAAGCCAGCAAGAGACATGAGACTTCGGCTCACCTGTGGAAAGGCTTGAGCCTATTAACATGGAATACCTGAGGGGCTACCCCTGGGATTCCCATGTCAACCAGATAATTGGCCTTGCCCATCTTGGAGATTATCCTGAAGGGTCCAGTCCATTTATCTGCCAATGCTCGAGGCTTGGTAGGCTCCATCACGAGGACCTCCTGTCCCGGAGTCCAATCCACTTGCGATGCGTTAAGGTCATGCCAGTATTTGTTCAATTCCTGGCTGGCCTTAAGATTCGCTGTTGCTTGACCCATCATCTGTGTCATCCTCCGTCTGAGGCCTAACACATAGTCCCCCACTTGCTTGGCGGGACCGGGAGGGGTGGCTTCCAAACCTTCTCTGATCAAGGCAAGGGGCCCCCTCACGGGATGTCCAAAGGGTAACTCAAAGGGGCTGAAACCAACACCCTCTTGAGGTACCTCTCTGTAAGCAAACAGTAGGCATGGCAGGAGGAGTCCCGTTTCCTCCTTAGGGGCTCTTCCAAAGCACCTAGCATGCCCTTGAGAGTTTTATTAAATCTCTCGACCAGACCATTGGTCTGGGGGTGGTAAGAAGTGGAGAACTTGTAGGTTACCCCGCACTCTTTCCACATGGTTTTCATGTAACTAGACATGAAGTTGGATCCTCGGTCAGAGACAACCTCCTTGGGGAATCCAACACGGGTGAAAATGCCCAGGAGGGCCCGGGCAATCACCTTGGCCGTAACAGTCCGAGGGGGTATAGCCTCAGGGTACCTGGTGGCATGATTTACCAAAACCAGGATGAACCGATGTCCACCTGACGTGGGAGGGTCTAGGGGACCGACGATGTTGATGCCCACCCTCTCAAACGGTATGCCAACCACTAGCAATGGCTTCAGGGGGGCGATGACACTGCCTCCAGTTTTGCCAGACAACTGACAAGTTGGGCAGGTCCTGCAGTGGGACTCCACTTCTACTCCCATCCGAGGCCAGTAGAAATGGGCAGAGAACCTCTGCTTAGTCTTCTTGGTACCAAGATGACGAGCCAAGTGAACCTCATGTGCCAACTGCAGTAGGAAGGGCCTGTAAACCTGGGGTACCACCAACCTCTTGAGGGCACCAGGTTCAGGCTTAGTGGGCTCACTAACAAGGAGCTCAGCCTCCCAATAAATCCGGAATGTCCTAGGCACTTCTCCTTGTGCCTGGGACAGGGCATGTTTCCTCAGACCCTCGAGATAGGGACACTCTCTCTGTCCTTTACAGAAGTCTGCCCGGGAGGGTCCCCCTTCAGCTAACAAGCATTGAAGATCGGGATGATCCTCCGGGTTGAGAACCTCTCCCACAGGAGAGTCTTCTGGCTCTTCTCCCACAGGAGTTGAGACAGGGTTTACCACTGGACCCAGCCCGTCCAGAGCATGGATCCCAATGGCTGCTGTAGGAACAGCAGGAAGAGAAGGAGCTCCCTCCACAGAGGCGGCCTTCTTGCTCTTCCTTCGTCTTGCCTTAGGCTGCGCCTTCGGCTCCTGTACCTGACTCACAGCCAGACCCGGTGTCAACTGTGATCTAGTGACCGCAGAAGTAGTCATGGGAAGACCATCCGTGATCAACCCCAACTCTACTAGATCGTTACCTAACAGAATGTTAGCAGGGACATTGTCCTGAACCAGGACAGGAAGCTTTGCTGTCTTGTCTCCAATTACGAGTGTGACTCGGGCTACAGGCGATAATTTGGGAGGCCCACCAGCTAACCTGGTGGTTCTCAGAGGAGCATCTACATAGTCCTCTGGCTTGAGCAGGGTCCTGTCCACCACTGTCATGCTTGCCCCAGTGTCTCTCAAACCAGTAGAAGGCTGGCCATTCAGGAGGACACTTCTCAAAAATCTACAGGTGTTCTGTGAGATAGTCGCCAGTACTTCCGCGTACTGGTCCCAGGCCCCAAGGGACACTAAGGAAATCTCTACGGGAGCACCAAAGTTGATGCCTGTAGAGGAGGGGAGGACAGTGGCCTCCACCTCAGATATGGGGTAAGGGTAGGTCAGGCTAACAGCCTGTACTCCGAGTGCCTTAACTTTACACTTGGAGTCACCCCTTTTGTGATCCAGAGCCCCACAGTCTCAAAAAGTGCCGGGAGTGCAGGGTACGGTACTGGAACCACCGGGAGCCTGCTTTGCAGCAGGTGGCCTACTACTCTTATTCCCACCCACAGATGACTTATCCCAACTAGATTTTGGGGTCTTAGGAGAGGAGGGTTTAGGTTTATTCGACTGTGACTGCTTTTGGGACTCCTCAGCTTTCTGAGAGGCCCCCTTTTCTTTGTCCTTGTCCTTCCCACTGGAATCCTTAGCGGACACCCAGTGGGTGATCCACTTGTCAACCAACCTAGCCAGCTTAAAGGGATCCAAAATGTTCTGGTCAGCAACATACTGACGCAGCTCTGGTGAACAGGCTTCAGAAAAATGCTCAAAAAACAACAGGTGGGACAATTCAACAAACGTTTTCACCTTGTAACCATCAATCCACCCCATCATATTCATGTGCGCAGCACTCACCCAGTCAACCCAAGACACATTCTCTCTTTTCTCAAAATCCCTGAACCTTTTAAGGTATTGGGTAGGCGTCTTGCCAAACCTGGCTATCAAAGCAGATTTCATACACTCATACTGACCCCTTTCTTCCATACTCAGCTTCAGAATACAGTCATATCCAGTTTGAGGCACTCTGCTTAGCAAACCCTTAGCCCAATCTCTTTTGTCAACATCATGAATTGCACAAGCCATTTCAAATGCTTCAATCCATTGGAGGATATCGGAACCCTCCGAAAACACACTAACTAAATCCTTCTCACTGGGTTTCGCTGAAGTCTCTACTTGAGCTTTCTCTAGCTGGATTCTCTGACATTCAGTGTCCTTGTCTTTGAGTTCAAGATCCCTATTCTTGAGTTCAACTTGTTGAGCCAACTCCTCCTTCTTAAGCTCAGCATCGATTTCTAACTTGCGATATTCAAAGGCCAATTTCATCCTTAATAACTCAAGCTCCAAGGAATTGCTGGGGTTCGGAACAGAGGCAGCAGGAATGGCGGCATTCCCAGAAACAGATTCAGTAGAAACCCCAGGGGCAGAGTCCTCATTGGTTGCATTCCCCCCTCAACAAGAGTTTCACCATCGGTCTGGTAGTCCACCAGGGCAGCTATCAGCTCAGCCCTAGACTTATCCACAAAGTCTAACTGCCTGGCTTCACAAGCACTCTGGAGAGCCTCTAAGCTCAACCGAGTCAATTTACCATTCGCAATAGACTCCATTGCTTGTAATGCAGTTATTTTGTACAAACCCAAACCTTAATCTAATAAAGTGCGGATATTTTGTAAGTGGCACGGTTATACACTGATTCTTAAAACCATAAGGATCCCACCGCTGCCACCAGTGTAAAGACTGGTAGGGGTGTCTGTACTTCCGCTCTGTATATGGTAGAGGAGAGGCACAGAAGACCCCAGCCAAGATTCTCTATTATGGTAGCAATGGACAAGCAATCAAGGCCTAGCTTCTCAGGAGGTGATGCTGGCTGGTTCTTAAGTACAGTCTAGTCCCCGAACCCCCACAAAGGAATGTCCACACACTGTATTACTGAAAACACAGTCTTTATATAATTAATATTCAACGGTATGTACACGATCACAATAACGCACTTTGTACTCGGAAGTCAATAATGATAAATATATACAATTCTAAAGTGGTACCACCAGTGTTATCGAATCTCATTAAAATGCATCAACTGTACGGTTAAAATGTCACACAGATCAATAACGAGGAAACCAGCAATAGAGATAGGAAGGAACGCAAGATGGTTGAAACAGTAGGCAGATGCTGACCCCGTTACCTAGACACAGTTCTGTGTGGAGATCCCCCCACCTGGGCAACCTGTAAAATAAGATATATCGCACAAGCCCAGTTCATATGTTCAATAGTCTCACTTCTTCCTATTAAGGTTTTACCCCCCCAATGTACCTGGTGGAGTAGAGTTCTCCAACGATGCGTCGACCGATCCTTCTTGAGTGCCTGCCTTTCAGGTGGGAGCCACGGATCGTCGAGAGGTGTTGGGGAACTTGGCTTTCGGTGTCGGGTAATCAACGGCCCTTCTTGAGTGCCCTCCCTTTAAGGCGGGAGTCACGGGTCGTCGAACGTCTGACGGTGAACAGGTTGAACTACGGCAGGGAAGTGACAGCTTCGTTCCTAGCGGTGCTCGTCGACGACAGAGCGTTGGCGTCCTGCAAAGAATAGGCGTGCGGGGCACCTCGGTGACGATAGTTCTGGACTGCAAAGAGATGATGAAGAACTGTGGCCCAGCAAGGGGGTCGAGTCGTCGGCGTCTCTGTGGTCTTTAGGTGGCGGGAAACCGACCGTTGGATGCTCCTCTGCGCGTCAACGGTCAAGCCTTCTCCAGCGGAAGACAAGCGGGTGACGATGCAGACGAGAGCGTTCGATGATCAATTGAAGTTCTTAGGCAAACGGGAGCACGGTGGCTCCGGTCGGCGACGGCGGTCGTCGACAGTGGCGGACAACAGTCCGAGTGCTTCTCCTTGGAGTTCTGCAGCAGTCCCCGTATCGGGTCGGCAGCCTGTCGTAGGTCTGTCTACCAGAGAGCTTTGGCAAAGATCAGCTGTGCACGATGGTCCCTCGTAGCTCGGGAAGAGGGCGCCTTACCAGGTCCTCTCTGGGTCAGTCCTTGGAGGCACAACAGCTTTCAGATTGTGAAGGAGAGCAACAGCAATTCTTCTCGTCCAGCAGGGCTTCAAGGTCAAGCGTCAGTTACTCCAGTTACTCGTCGTAGTGGACTCCAGCTTCTGAACACGATTCCTAGCATTGAGAGGTCCCCAGATATACTGTTGATCTCCCATTCATTCCGCTGGGTCACACTCAAGCATCCAATCACGACTACGGGCATTCATGCAGGCAGGCAGCCACTCAGGCACACAAGGTATTCAGGCCATTCAATTCTCTCCAGACGCTCACAAAAGGTTATGTGTATTGAGACAAGTACCGAGCCATTCAACACTCCAAGCTGCATTCATACCGGTTTCGGGCAGGGCTGTTTTAGCCATTGTGTCAACCACCAGATACTAGACATCCACAACACAGAATGCAAATTCATCACACACTCTATTCACCCGTGTCCCACCCACCGGAGGTACCCACAACATACATCACTGGGAAGGCTCCAGCTAGTCTGGCCGGGCCTTCAGAACAACACCATATATGGCATTTCCACCCAACAGCCAGTCAGGGGGAAGGGACAGAGTCAGGGCTTCGCAGGACTTTGGGAAACCAAGGTAATGGGTAATAGAAAGCAAGAGGCCACCGGGGCCATCTTGTTTTTCATCAGGAATCAACTAATCCCAATGGCAGGGCCGGGGTATCCCAAAATGGAAGATATTCCGCGCACCTGTCAAATTCAGCATGGAGCTGCCACCAGCCCATACCCTGCTCTGTGGGCCACCCACAGGTGCCCAAAAACATATACTAGGGGCACAGGGTTGTACCCCCACCCATGGGTGCCATAAGGGTATCCAACGGGTCCGTTCACCAAACCAAAAGAGAGATAGCTGCACCGCCAGGAGTCCCACATGAACTCCTGCGTGGAAAACACGACAGGACACACAATAAAAAGCAGTAAAGGACAAGGATACGGAGGCCCTGTCCCTCTGATGCATTTCCAGCATCACAGTATACCCTGTGAAGAAATCGAAGGAGGGGTCATGGAGATTTATCCAGGGCATGAGACCAATTAACCAGATTGTAGACGCAGAGTTTCCTTTAGTTCTGATTTTGGCTACGATTTTATGTAGTATCCCAGCAGAGGCATGATATTAAACGGTGATTGACTTGAAAAATGTGTTTTTCTCAATCCTGTTGCATAAGGACTCCCAAGACCTTACGTCATTTATGTTTTGCCAAACTAAGCTGAAGAGCACTTGTTTGCCCCAAGGGTACTGTGAGTCTCCATCAATCTTTAATAGGGTCCTGCAGATGGACCTAAGCAATACCGATTTGGAAAGTGTTGTGCTGCAATACATAGATGATATTTTGGTTTGTAGCACGACATAAGATGAGTGCAGGCGATATTCGATTCTTTTTTATTTTATATTTTATTGTCTTGTTTATTCGATTCAGCTAATTACTATTCTAGCAGAAAGGTATATAAAGTAGACAAGGAGAAGATGCAACATTGTCAAGAAGAAGTGTTGTATTAAGGTCAGTTGATCTCACATGAAGGGAAGAGAGTCACACCTGAAAGAGCTGAGGCGATTATGAAAACAGCAAAACCTCACATGATAAAGCAAATGCAGCAGTTCTTGGGATTGTGCAACTATGTTAGAGCATGGGTATTTGATGATAGTTCATATACAAGACACCTTTTGCAGGCTCTGAAGAAAGCACAAGTGAATAAGGAAAAAATAGAATGGAGGGAGGTTTGAAGAGTTGAAGAAAGCAATTTGTACAGCTCCAGTTTTAGGAATTCCCAACTATGATGAGGAATTATTTCTGTTTTCACAAACAAATGGGACAGTTATGACAGTGGTGCTTACACAGAGGACTACATTGGGGTACAAACCCCTTGCATCTCACAGTGGGATTTTAGATCCGGTAATGAGAAGGAATTTTCCTTACGAACAATCGCTGGCAGCAGCTGTGTCTGCAATAGAGAAGTCTACTAGTATTCTGATGGGGTGTTCTATAAGTTTGTTTTTTGAGCATGCCTGTTTGCCGTTTTGGAGAAAACTAAGGGTACATTGACATCTCAGAGGGCTTATGCATACGAGGTAGTTATATCGAATCCAGCAATCAAAATAGTCAGGTGTAAAATTGTGATCCGTGCCACGTTTGTAGCCGAGCCTGTGACAGAGGGTGTGCAGGTGCATGATTGCTCTAATTATGAAGAGTTCTATGATGATATCCCAAGAGTAAAGGAGAATGGGCTAGCGGGGGGATTCGATTTATTGATAGGTCTTCTAAAATTGATCAAACTGATGGGGAAAGGCATTCAGGTTCAGCTGTGGTAAGGCACAAAGCTAATGGGGAAATTGAAGTGGTAGCAAGTGCAAGACTACCGTCTCATTTTTTGGCACAAGCAGCAGAATTGGTGGCGCTTATTGTTGTGCTCGAGAAACATGCAGGGCAGGAAGTGCCAGTGTACAGTGACTCCGCCTATGTGACAGCAACCGTGAATGCAGGGCTAGCACGTTGGAAAAGAAGGGGCTACCTCTGAGCGGACACCACTCCAGTGCAACACACAGCATTATTGGACAGGCTTATCAAGGCACTACAACTCCCAGTAGCCATCACAATAGTTAAATGCGCAGCACATACTAAACCAACTGACATTATCTCTCGCTGAAGCAAAGCCGCAGACGAAGAGGCCAAAAAGGTTGCATATTCACCGGATATTTCTAGTTTTGATCCTCCAGAGAAAGTAGTCACAATTATGATTGTAAATTAAGGGTTTAATCATGTGTCAAGAACACAGTTGATGGAAGTTCAAGTCAGTGCGCCACAGGAAGAGCAGGAATTGTGGAAGCGAAGAGGGTGTTCTTTATCCCCCTCTGAAGCATAGTGGCAAAGGAACAGCATTAGAAAGCCGGTGCTGCCTCTAGTCTTGTTAAGGGTAGCGCTTAAACAGCTGCACTACCCTGCGCATGTAAATAGGGAAAGCCTTGCAGCAGCTATTGCGGAGGACTGGTTCGTAGCAAACCTGTTAGAACACGTTGCATTTTATGTCAAACGTTTACCGCTGGGAACACATTGCAAACAATCAGAGGAGTGATTCCTCGTTCAAATGGTTATTTTCAGCATTTACATATGGATTATGTTGATATGCTGCGAGAAAGGAGTTGATACAGGTATATGATAATGGTGGTGTGTCCCTTTTCTAGGTGGATTGAAGCAGGTCCATGTACATACACAGATGCCACTTGCACAGCAAAGTTTTTAGTCTGGGAATGATTTCCCAGATGGTGAGTATGTTAGGTGCTAGCCTAGATATTTGAGAGATTCAACAGTCTTCTCAAAGAGATAATTGCCAAATTGAAGTTGACATTGAAAAAGAGATGGATGGATTGCCTGCCCCTTGCATTATATGCATTAACGAACCAGCCTGGGTCAACCACCAATTCACACCCCACAGGCTAGTAACAGTGAGGCAAATGAGAACGCCCTTGCCACCTCCATCGAGGAGCAGAAGTGATGCTCAGACGACTGCAGAATTGTTAGGAAATGAGCTACGTGTGTATTTGACATGTATAACCGCTGGTATCTCTGTCATTTCAGATCAACTCAAGCGCAAGGGGTGTTGGTCTCAGGACACAGATGAAGACCATTCAGCAACCACACTATTACTAGTGCCTAAATTGTTTGTGGGACATTCAGTCTTAGTGCACAACTTCACAAGGAAGTGGCATGAGCCCCGTTTTAGTGGACTCTTTACTGTCGAAAATATCACTCCCTCAGAAGTAAAAGTTCAAGAGAGATGCGCATGGGTACATTTGGACGATGTGAAACCATATGCTGTGAGACTGATGCACCCCCAAACATTGATTCGGAAGGAAGACATGAAGAAGTTGTTCAGCACATGCAGACTTGATCGATGACGAGGAAGAAGGACTCTAAGATTGCTGATTATATAAAAACAAGTGTGCATTTGGACTGTGGCTCACCCCGGACACTGTTCATAGATATATAGGAGTGCTAAGCTAAGTTCGGAGTCACAGGAATCTTTGAATTGGACTTTAGAAAGTGTTGATGTGCTAATATCTAGAATTCGAGTTAGATGACTGGAAAAGGGAGAAGTTTCCTGATTCATTCCTCGCTGAGTTTCTCTTTGGTTAAGCCCATGGTTCTATCTGATGTCGATGACCATAGAATACTTCTCGCTATCTTTGTATACATACTCAGAGCCTATCCTGCTCTTGCTGGGCGTAGTACTAATATGCAATTGTTTCTGCAAGATCCTAAAAATGGCCCTGCAATTAGCAGGATACTTGCAGCGATCGTTGAACAGATCCTGCAACTACCTGATCATTTAACAAGGTTGCCTGATTAAAATGTTCTTTTTACTTCCTTAAAGCAGTAGACAGGCACAATGTGGACTGTCGAGAATAATGCAGTTCCAGAAAATGAGGAAACTCAGCGACATGTGGAGAATCAAAAGTGGTGGGGTCTCGTGTATTGGTGCATGATATGTGGGTGCTTATCATTTGTTATTGTTTTTCTGACTTTGCTAATCCATACTGTCTACTTCATTGGTCCAAGTAAGGCAGAAGTCCCTTTGATTCTTCCCTTTGATTCTTCCCACTCCAGTGATGTATGCAGAATTATATATTGCTGAAAGACCAAGGTCATATGTGATTATCCACACACCAGTGACACATGTAAGGTCACCCATTTCGCTGACAAGTGTTCCTATGATTCCCCCTGTTGGAAGAACCATTTTTGATATACTTCATGAGCATTATTCACAAGCTCACTTTGCAAGAGGGAGACACAAGAGAAGCACAAGGGAAGATGATCATGAGTTAAATAATTATCTAGACAGTACAGCACATTTGGGGAATAACATGTGGTATCAGCACATGAAAGAGGTGGGGAAAGGAAACTCTAAGGAGAGTTGCTATGTTTGTGCTCTCCTACCTTATGCTATGGGGAATTCTAAGATATTCATAGCTATAGAAATAGCAGTCCAGGCAGCTCATTACCTAACATACCTTGCACTCTTCCATACAAGAGGTCAGTTCCAGGGTCGAACAGCGTCCTTGGTATGGGTGCTGAATGGACAGCTCCTGAAGAAGATGATTACTTGCAAGATTTAAAGACAAGACTTCATGTGATAAGATACGAACAGCTTGAATGAAGGGAGCAGGAATCATATGGGAAATAAATAAAAAGCTCAATTGTCCAGGAAAGAATGATGAAGAAATAAGAAGATGCAAGGAGAGAGGTCAGATGCAAATCAGGGGAACAGTGCTTTCTCCAGATGGATGGGAGGAAGGCATAGCTGTGTGCAGAGTAGTGGCAGTAACAGGACATTACAAGCCAGTTAGAGATAGTGTGGAAAAGGGATGAACACCTCTCTGGCCGAAGCTTGCAAAGTTGCTGACATGGGTTGATGTCAAAGGAGTCCCATTGCAGACAGTGCCTTGGCTAGTGCAGAGCCATCCTTCAGAAACAATGGCACAAGAAATGTTGGAGAGAATCAGCAGTGCAGTCGAATCTTCGATGTACCAGGAATGAAGGATGGAACAGTAGTGATAATGGATCTGTGGATCCAGGACATACATGAAGTTGATCAAGGACTGGGGAGGACTGTGTTCCATAGTAATTGTCCATGTTCCAGTGTTTGTGATTCCAAACAGTGACCTGAACATTGGAGAGTTTCCAAAAGCAGATGCTCACCTGAGAAAGAGGAGATCAGTTGAATTTCTCAATCGAACAAAGACGTAGAACTACTTTCCAGCTAAACTGATAGAAGCCTTTGATTCTATTCTGTATGAACAAAAGTCGTTCAGTCAGACTTTGGCGGTATTCGTGACAGGTATCCAGACAATGGCGAATGCCAAATGGTTACAGATTACCAGATGGGAGCTCCTGCAGACGATCAACACTACCATAAAGGGATTCAACGCTATCAAGGATGAATTGAGAGCCATAAAACTAATGACCTCCAGAATAGATTTGTCTTGGATATGATTAAAGCTACAGATGGAGGTGTTTGTGACAAAATCGGAGAATCATACTGCACATTCATACCTTCTCACGGTGAAGAGAAAGGGACCTTCACAGAGGCCATAAAGATGCTGGCGAACTTGCACATCAAAATCGAAGATGAAGTAGAATATATTGCAGATGACAGCTGGTTTGTGTCAATCTTCTCATGGGTTCCACAGTGGATGGCAAATATCTTCAAGTTCCTCTTAGCATTGTTGGTGATGATAATGTTTGGATTCGGTGTGATCAGAATAATAATCACATAGTGCACGAAGACAGCAAATAAAGCAGTAGAAATGAAGATCATGATCGATGTTGAGTCAGGGTTTGAACCCAAAGAGCTGACAGATGAAGAAATCAAAAAGTATATAGAAGCAAGTATTCTAGTACCTGAGGGAATGAAGTTCCTGTAGCCGAGAAACCACAAGAATTATGTGTGAAGATGGATCTACTGCAGCAGGAATGCACAATGTAATCTCATGACCTGGAGTGTTGATGAGCATGTGAAATCGGCAGGATCTCTGAAAGGAGTAATGAAGATATGGACTCCAAAGAATCACTTTGTCAGGCAAGGATGTCTAGATGTGAAGACTGATGGGAGAGTGGTGATGAATCAACCGGAGGGGGGAGTGTAGAGGAGGAGCCAAGTGCCCTACCGAACGTCCCGCCCCCATTTTGCCCATATGTTGGAAACCGGAAATTGCGACATGTGCAATGCCAGTGATGGTACCTATACCGTGAAGAGCCTTTGAAACAAGGTATCCTTTGAGAAAACCCAATATGATGGACCCATGGAGAAATTACAGTCTTCTGAAGGACGTTCCAGAAGAAGTGTGAAGATGTTTGAAAGAGAAGACTGGTGACGTCACAAGAAGCAGAAATGACGCACCTAGAAGAGATGCCAATGAAGAGCATGTATAGACCTTATGGAATCTGATGGCGAAGTAAAGAATTTAGCAACATTTCATGAACAAAATGAAGATTGCACGTGCAGAGAGCACTGAAGAAAATTCAAGCCATTTTACAATTGTACAGATGCTGAAACGCAAGTAGAACAAGTAATCATGAGGCTAGCTATACGTAGTGAACAGACTGTAGGCAGTGCTGCCAATATATATATATATTTAAGTGTATATAGAATCTGGATGTTTCACAATGCATTTTAGCAAACTAGAACCCTCTGAATAGAAGGGCTGAAAGTGTGACGCAGTTGAAGAAAACAGCTGACGGTGAAGGAAGGTTTGAGAAGGCATGACTGGTCCAGTGTCAAGGGTTTTGGGAGCCAAGAAATTGGTTATCTATTCAAGAAGATACAATGGACATGAGAAGCAGGACAAGCTCCTGTTGAGGTGTAATGGAAAAACACTAGAAGTGCAAGGTTTTATTCATTTAATTGTGTTAAATGCGATCAAGGAGCTAAAAACATGGTCTCATGTCAAGTTGAAAATAGACTCTGAGCAAACTACACTGAGACCAGAAGATAAGACTATGCTCACACTCTCTTTTATTCTCAGGCATAGTGATCCTTTGCCAGGTCAAGTTCAAATGCCTAATTGATGGCAGACAGCAGGAGTGATTATGGATGTTGGGCTAATTGGGTGGGTAGGGAGGCATGGTCAAGTCCAACCCTCAAGCACCTATGGTACAAGCTTGCGAGCTGCTAGCAAGTGGAATATTTCAGAAGGGTAAAAGCGTTCCAACCAATCATAGAGGGCCACGTAGCAAAGAGCCAATGAAATGTTGTGTAATCATGACACAGACTATGACTTGCACTGGGGTTGGCCATAGCTGTCCACCTGACCTTAGAGATCCAATCACATTCCTGTTCCCCATAGAAAGTATACCTAGATGTTGCCCTTAAGCCTATCATAAACCCCCGTAGGTTTTCTTATTTTGCCATGTAGTATGACGTTTTGTTATAAATATGTGTTTTTTCATGTGAAACTTTAAGAATGATTGTGCGGCATCTGTTGATGCCCGTTGTACTCCCTGTTTTAGATATTTGTTAATAAAACAGATAAAGATTTGCTAACTTCCTGAGTTGGTCTGATTATTGGTGCGAGAGTAAAATCTGCATCGCCATCCATCCCAGATAGCGCTACCTAGCTTAAAAGGGCCTACTGGTTCAACGTCCTTGATAAATGAGAGGCGGCACTATGATACTAGTGGGAGTCTTGCATTTTCCAAATGTGTCAAGATAGTAGAACGTGAATCCTCCCAAACTACCCCCTTCCTGAATCGTACCTGGTTATTCCATTCATTTCAGCTCATCCCGGAATGATGTGTGTTCACCTCGGACGATATTTCTAGTCTAGAGCTGCCAGCCTTTGATAGTCCTACGAATTGGGTGTTAATAACTACGGTTTCATCTTTGATTACTGAGAGCATCTGTCTGAATGCTAAAGCTTTGTTTGATCTAGGTTTTGAGCTATTTGTTTTCCATCCATCTTTTTACCCGCTTTCTACTGCAAATCAGGTGTATGGTATGTTATGAGCGTCTGAGCAGGGTCTCATCACTGAAGAGGGGAAATTAGGGTTGGACTGCTGATCCCAAAAGGAGACTCCCGGGTACTTAGTCACAGGCTCTGTGGAAGCCGGACTGAATAGCTAAGAGTTAATCACTACAGTTCTCCATGTATACTGGAATACCCAAGGCCATCGTTCATTGCTAGCCAATCCCTCTGGTCTAACGTTTATCTGCCCATGTCTTTTTTTCTCCAGGAAACATGGCCTACCTCTGCATTTCTCCTTGATGGTTAAACAATGTTTCACCGCCTTTCCTCTCCCCCTCTATCTGGCTGCCCTAGAGGTGAGCTTTGCCTAGCGGCTGGGAGTGAATACTCCCCTACACTTTTCAGCAGAGCCAAGGAAGACGATAATCTCTTGGCAGTAATACGAAGAGGGGGGCACCATAGTGTCAACACTGTATGACCCCCTTGTGGGAAATGTGACAAATAATCTTTTGAAAACAGTACATGATACACAGTTACCATGGTTGATTCAAACGAAGGATGGTGGGATTATTCTGACCGGGGATTTTAATGTGGACTGCATGTTGAGGCCTCTCCTATCGCGAGGACCAAAATGGGTATGGCCACTCTAAAATTTGCAAGGGAATGGGGTAAGCTTCTGGCCATGTTTGACTTGACTCCCCTTATGACCAGACCTTCAGACACGCAGTTCACTTGGTCAAATGGGGTCTACAGTAGTAGAATAAATTCCATATTTATAAATACATCTATAACGAATTTACTACCTGCATTAAGTGTACAATGTGTGAATATGAGTGGCCATGTGATAATGAGGAGGGTTTGCAATGAAGATAATTCGAAAACTATTGCATATCTTTGGGAGAGACCAAAGGTTAATCTACAGGGTAACAGACTAATTTGGACTTGTGTTTGGCTTTACTGAAGTGGAGAGTCTCGCGACTTCGACATTAAGTATGATTAAGAGCTTTCACTAAAATGTCAGGTTGGTCAAACAATCCGTACCCGCCCTGAATCAACATTTGACAAATCTAAACGCAAACATCTCATATTTACTGAATGAGGTTCTTCGGGGCAGATAAGGTTTTTCACATTCATCATGTTCACTGACTTGCCGTTCATTTTTTTTTTTGTTTTGTTTCTGCCAGGCCAGGCACCACAGCTGCAGAACTCCTGCGTGATCAAATTAAAATCAGGAGAGACTCTCTATTTATCTTCGTGACACCGGGAGTCCCTTTGTGTTTCTACAAACATGACCTTCAGTTTGCGTGCCTGCCGTTGCTCAGTCTTTACATCCTGTTGCAATAAGTCATTCACTTCGGGCCTGCTAATGTACTTGGACACTCGAAGCCCAGCGCGTGCTCGCCCTAGCAGACAAGCCACGCTGCTTCGCAGCACAGGTTGTTCAGACGTTAAGGTAGGAAGCCCCACTGCGGAGCGGTATCTCGTGAATCTTCCTCGGAGAAAGGTAAACAGCCCAGTGGTGGCAAACTCACCCATGCTCGTCTCCATTTTCTTTAAAAAAAAAAGCCCCTTTCCTTGTTTTCAGCATCCATTTTAAACACCCCTTATTTTCAAAACCAAGGAGTCCTCAAAGGGTCGGACTGGGACAAGAAATAGGCCTGGTCACCCAAAAAAAAGTGGCCCAACCCTCGCCTCAAAAAAGTGGCACACCCCTGGCCTCACGACTCTTGACCTTTTATGACATCGACCCCACCCCAAAGTGACATCCTGGGAAGCAATGAAACACGACCTTTCAGCCTTGACAAAACAGGAAGTGGCATCAAATAGCATTGGACCTAAGTACACTAAATTACTGTAAATCCAAACAGACGTCCAAGACCAAATGATAATATGTTATTTTATAGCACTTACTCTCAAGCTCTTTTTTATAGAGCAAATATGCATACAATATAACCCAACCTGTGTTGGTAATCATTTATCGACCTAAGAAGGATAAAAGGCTTTTTGAAAAAAAAAGAAAGATTGAAAAAGAAAAACAATTTCAATTTTTATTTTTCCCCAAACCGGCCCAGGCATGTCCAGAAACCAGCCCCCACTCCCCAGGGACGACTTTGCCCTGGCCACAGGCCAAAAGGCAGAGAGGACAATCCGACCCTGGTCCGCAAACAATTACAACACCCTGATGCTTGAAAATGTCTGACTTGACATGACAACCAGACATCTCTGTGTATTGCCCTGCTTGTGTTCACATCAGAGAATTGCTTTACACATGCACCCTCGGGATAAAATGTGCAAGTGTGCATGCATTACAGTTTCAGGCTTATGTGGTGCAGCCATTTGCTGTGGAGAATGGTCAGAATGAGGGCCTTTGGAATGCTTGTGGCCTCTTCCCAGTGAGCTGCGACTTGTCAGGGAAAGGGGCCATTAACACTCTCCAATCCACACACGTCTGCCCCAGCCAATAATACAAGATAAGGCATCAGTTAAACAGACTTGGGGAATGACCTTGGGCCTGTGAAGCCCAGCTATGGCTTTTAACATAGCTGGACTTTCTTTAAAGCCCAAGTTACCGCTGACCTGCAGTATGCAACAAAAAAAAACTTTTGTTAGGATTTCAAGGAGGCAGACCTCCCTGTTATACCCATCAAAAAAACACCCTTTCCCTCATTTTTGGGGACAAGGATGTGTACGTTAGAGTGCCACCACTGAGGTCAGAACACAGACAACGTCACCTACTGACAATGCAAGTGGATTAATAAACATGTCTCATAGATAACTTGCTTTGACCCTTTCTTTGTTTAGTGTGAATTGTGAACTAGTCACATGAAACATTCCCAAAAAGAAGAAGCAGTGGCTTGATTTTCGTGTTTGCTTATACATCGCACCTGCAAAACATAATGTGAAGCAATAGCGCAGTATCACATCTAGATTTGTGGGACATGCAACGCTTTTAGCTAACGATGCATTCATATATATTTGAGCATGGAGAAGAAAAAAAAGCGATTAGTGTTTAAAATGGGAAAGGAGAATGAAAATACAATCTAGTCATTCTATGGCGAGACGTGCATTAGATCTTGTTTACTCTTCAAACAGCATCAAAGAAAAATCATGTTTTAACATTTGAACATTTTAAAACATGAAACAATCAGGAAAAACTTCACATCAAGAGAGAAGCCCAGTCCAAGATGGCAACCATGCCTTCCCTCCACCAATCAGGGACTGAGCCACAAGTTCCTTGGGAGGTAGTCCCTTGTCCTCTTATTTGCTGCTACAGCAGATACGTTATTTACTACTGTCAAGCTTATTTTTATAATTCTGTGCTAGAAAAGAAGGCTTGTAATAAGCTCAAGTCAGAGTGTCTACAACCCAGTCTGCCAGATAAAGTGGCTCTTACCCCAGAGGTGAACCACTCTATTTTATGTATTTACATTTTTGTGGCATTTATAAAACGTGTATACAGCAAGACAGTGGGCCTCATTATGACCCTGGCGGTAAGTGGCAAACGATGCCGGTGAAGGATTACCGGCATCGTTTACCGCTCTGTCCGATTATAACTGAACAACGTGCTATTAACGGCAGCGTAATGAACGGCGCCGCTAAAAGCGCCAAGGGCGCGGGTACGCGACCTCCCATGCTGCAAATACCGGCATGGCGCAAAGTGGGGCACATCACGAGTCGGGCGGACATTCAATTAACGCCATTGTGAAGGGCGTAAAGTACCTTACCACCATGGTGCTAATACCGCCATTGCGGACCAACCATAAATGGCCATGTGCAGTCTTCTCAACTGCCACATGTGCACACAATCAGCACAGGTGGAGGCCATACAGACTGGGCAAGCACAAAAGGAGCACACCCCACCCCACACCCAGTCACACTCCACAATGACCCCAATACTACTAGCAATGCTGGGGCTGGAGGACCTGATCGCAGTGGAAGTGCAACAACAACAAGAACAACAACAACAGGCAGCACAGAGGAGACGCAGGAGGAGAAGGAGGGCAAGGCAGGCCCAGCATTCCCTACCAGCACAGCCAGTGGCACCACGCAGACAGCCCCCAATCCCACGCATCAGAGCCAGTCCATTCAACCTAACCGCTGAGCAGATCCACACCCTGTACTGTCTGGACCGGGACACCATCATCACCATTGGGGACATGATACATGACCACAAAATGCAAGATGCAAGCAGCCCTACCGTGTAAATGAAGCTGTGTCACAACCATTCCACAGCCATATGCATGTGCACTGTACCAAATCAGATTGCATCGCCCTCATCAAAATGCAGGTACAAGCAATGACTATGCCCAATACACAGCACCAAAAACCATCAACTGAAAGGACAGTCCCCCATTACTGCGTACAAAGGAGCCACATGAGAGCCAAAACATCAATACACCACTACACTGACACAGAGGCCCAACTGAATTGTATGACACCTTGTGTTGTGCGTAGTGAGATCATCATGAGGCTGACATGAACGGTGCCAGGATGAAAGCATACAAATCACCGGACATCTTCAACATCACAGAAACAACCACTGTGGACTAACACAGTGCATGGGCACTCACAAAGAACTTGACCCCCATGTGCCCACTAGTAAATGGCATGCAAACCAGTCCATAAGAGGAATACGCACATACTAGTCACATCGTGCGTCTCCATCCATGCATGGAAATGGCCTTGAACATAAGAAATACATGCATGCTATGTCGTCACTCAATGAGGTTAATTATGATGTAGTAACTTACTCATACATCGTTGGCCACATGCAGATGATGCAGGCTATCTCTTGAAGAGGTCGCTCCTTACCAGAGTCTGTAACCCGCAGAACATGCATGAAGAGGACCACAATAGTGCGCATGCACGTACCCGTGTGGTGATTGAGCAGATATTTGGCCTTTTGAAGGCAGGTTTTCACTGCCCCAGCAGGTCTGGTGGGGCACTCCTGTACGGGCATCAGGAGGTGGGCAAGAACGTAATGGCATGTGTCATGCTACACAATAGGTGCATCCGACGGAATGTGCCCCTGCCCACTGACGCTGAACAGCAATCCAATCACCTGACAATGAGGATAAGGAGGTTGGGGATGGGGCAGCACCTCAGGGACGCAACGATGCATAGGAGGGACATGCCATGCGTCTGACTCTGATCAACCAATGTATCTTGCAGACATGGACGGGGGGGTTACATGGAGATGGCACTCGGGGCACAGGGTGTGACCGGGACATGGACACTGTAGACTGTTAACCAATTAAGCACACTTACGCACTAAGCAATGTCCACACATGTGATTTCTGATTAACCAAAAAGTGTATTGAATAGGCAAAACTAAGTGAACAGGCCCACCACCCCACACACCCACTCTCCCCTCCCCCTCTACTCCCCAACACACCCACTCCCCCCTCTGCTCCCCAACACACCCACTCCCCCCTGCCCCCTCTACTCCCCAACACATGGTGTGCAGGACTGTGCACAAGTGGACCACATGGCACCAGTACACAAGGCTGTGCCTACTGGCATTCCCCTCTCCCAGCACCAGGTGCACCCCTGTCCGATCGGCGCAGGTTCCTGCCCGACCTGCGCACGGGGCTGGTCCTGGTGGAACTGGCAGCCGAGGAAGAACTCGGTTGCTCAGATGGACGCATGTCCCGCATTGCTTGGAACAAGTTGGACAGTACGTGCCGCACTGCGGCCAGTTCAGCGCATATGTCCTTTGAACTGGACTCAATAGCTGACCTCATGGAAGCAGCACAATCACGCATCTCCTCCCTATCACTACCACATTCTGTGATATGCTGTGTCAACAGGCCAGTGAGTTGTTGTTGGCGCCTTATAATTTCCTGCATCCCCTCTGGGGTTATTTGGGCTGTGGTTGATGGTTGAGGGGTGTCCAATATACTGTTACCCTCCTGCACAGGTGTGGTTTGGCTGGGAGTAGCCGGCCACGAGTTTGCCGGAGATAGCCCATGTATGGTGTTGTCGGGCAGGCTGGATGGGGACAGGTGGGGGGAATGCAGGGGGCCAGTGGGGGGAGTGTCAACATGCAGCACATCCCCTTCCTCGTCATCCGAGATTGCTGCAGTGGCAGCTGTTTCTCCAATGGTGCTGCTTTCAGCGGATGCAGTTCCTTCGTCGGCCAACACTTGGCTGATGCTGGCTGTTGTTGGTGCTAAAGTTGTGGACGTGGAGCCCACTGGTGCTGTGGCCTGTGGAGTGCTCTTGGCCATTTCCTGTTTTAGGGGTTTCCTTATGCCCCTTGAAGCGGAGGGCCGGTGTTGTTCCTCTTCGGCCCTGGCCTTCTTAGCTGGGGTGGCACCGGTGTCGTCATTGGCGCTGTCTGATTGTGTGCCGGTGGGGGACCAACGGAGGGAGACGGTTAGTGATGGGTCTACGGGCATTGAGCATGCATTGTGGTGGCTGCATTGATATGGATTGGTGGATGAGTCACATTGGAGGGAGTGACATACAGGTTGTCTCACTCTTGGGTGGGTGATGCATAGAGGCACGTGGGTAGCTACAGAAATGGGGTGCATTATGCATGTGGACAAGGTGATGCTCTGTACTGGCTGTAGGCAGTCTTGTGCTGATGTGTCTGGTTGACCCTGGTATGCATCATTGCACTTCCCATTCATCTGGACATCATCGTGGTGGTATTGGCATAGTTAGATTTGAGACACCTACCTGCATCAGGGCTCCTCTCTCCATGTCCCCAACTCCTTCTATGGACTCCATGCCTATGGTGGAGACAGATATCTCCTCCCATTGTTGGAGTTTTAGGGGCAACTCAGCACCTCCTCCTGTCGCCATCCCAAGATTCCTGTTTGCCGCCACTATGCTCCTCACGCGGAGATGTAGATCGTCCCACCGCTTGCGCCATTGTTTTGGGGTATGGGGTGTTGTGCCGACAGCACTGACCCTCTGGGCGAGCATAGCCCAAATCTGCTTTTTCCGCAGCAGCACCGGTCAGGGCATCTCTGTTGCAAACACAACGTCTGCATGTTCCTGGAGGGTTTCCGCCAACATGGTCTGCTCCTCTCTTGAGAAGCGCTCATGCCGCAGCCGATCTCCGCTTTTGTTATCAACTTTTGGCATACTGATATCAGAGTGGTGGTGGTCCAGGTGTGTGGGAGTTCTGGGGGTCAGATGTCTCCCGGTTACAGAGGATGGCAATGGATTGTGTTTTTAAAGATGGCCGCCGTGCTCTTTCCTGTTCCTGTGCGATGACGCTACTTCCGGATCTGCTTATTTACGGTCACCGCTAATAGTGGTTCCCGCTATTTGCGGTTATCGCTATTAGCGGTGACCGCTAATGCCGATAGCTACGATGCCGGAGGTGCTATTTGCACTGCATACAATGCCGGTAAGTGGGATTTTTAGCCCTTTAGAGGCATGGCGATGATTTCATTAACGGCATGGCGCAATGCTCGTGCTCGCGAACCCGTAATGGGATGCTTTTAGCGGTCTCATGCCAGCACGGACACAGTAATTGCGCCATGCCGGTAATGACCGATACTTACCGCCAGGGTCATAATGAGGCCCAGTGTTTCAAAGCGCCACAAGGCAAAAAGGAAAGGGAACAAGGGAATAAATACATAATCACTGACAGTAAGTATATCATAAAAACAACAGTGGTCCTACTAGGCCTTGTGACAATCTTAACGTGAAAGTGCTGAGAAGGAGAAATGGGTGGGGGGCGAAGGGTAAGTGACGCAGAGTCCCCAGGGGGGAAGTGTCAAAGGTGCTTCTTGCAGAGGCAACAGGTAAGTGTAAGGGTGGAGATGACCCAAATGAAAGGGAGGTCAATCACCCACCAGGAAAGTGCAGGTCTTTGACAGACACCCAACAGGCATGTGAGGGCCCAAGGCCAGTGCATGGGGGTGGGGCGAATGCTGGCAGCGATTGGGCAGAGGCCAGAACCCTGTTGGACTCTTGAGAGAACAGGCCTCAATCTCAGCGACTGTGCGGATGGTTAGCACGGGAGGGAGAGAGGGAAGGAAGAGGAGAAAAGTCTTGAGTTGTTTGCGAAACCTGAGAGGATCCGTTTCAAAATGGAGGGAGAGAGCGGAAGACTGTTCAAGAGGAAGGAGCCGGCTAAGGAGAGAGATCTGCCCCCAGCTCTCTGCATCTAGAAACGTTTGACCAGCAGAGAGTTGCAGCAAGAGGATCGAAGGGATCTTGAAGAAGAGTACTAAGAGAGAGCTGCAGTTAGCATAACCCCAGGCCCCAGACAACCTTATGGATGATGCAGAGGGTCTTGAACTTGATCCTTCCAGCAACGGGTAGCCAGTGGAGAGATTTTAGAGCTGGAGAGAGATACAGTCCCTGAACTTGAGGCCAAGGATAAGTCTTGCTGCCCTATTCTGGATTAGTTGATGATGAAAGAGGCAGGTTAAGGAAGAGGCTGTTACAGTAGTCCAGCTTGGAGAGGATCCGAGCTCTAGAGACATTGAGCTTCTGGGGGATGGTGAGGAATGGGAGAATGCCTCTGCAATTCTTCACAGGTGTTCAGGAGAGCAGTTTCCATGCCTCTGGATGCTTGGAATCTAGATTGATGGTCATGTAAACAACCAACAAGTTCAATATGTGGGGTCAGTTGGGGAGGACACACATCTCGAAGAGTTTCCCAAGGAAGGGTGTAGTAGAGATAGGGTGGTAGTTAGCCGTATACGAGGGGGTGGCAGAGGGCTTTTTTAAAAGGGGGTGCACACGGGAGTCCTTGAGAGAGGTAGGAAAGAGCCAGAGGCTAGAAAGTGGTAGCAGAAGTGAGCGAGAGGCGCGTGAGGGAGGCAATATTGTCCCCCATTGTTCTGGAAGAACAGGGAAACACCTGTTTGAATGAGACCTTCACAGAGCAGACTACTCTAGTGACTTCATCTTTTGTGATAGGAGAGAGGGAGGAGAGAATGGGTGGGGGTGGGTGTAATACATTTAGAAAATGTAACTTCTTTGATTTCAATATGGAGTATAGGTGAAATGCATTCTGGGAACACAAGTGAACATTTGACTCCAAGCTGAAATAAAAGCCTATTTTGAACATAGTGTGCATTTGCTGAAACCCTGGAACGACAGCTTGTTTTTGTGTTCAGACCACAAGAAACTGAAGGCAAGGCTTGTCGGTTCTCATGAGAAACCAGGAGTTGTATAGAAAGCTGTGAAGTTCAATGGCTGCACCGGCCGAGCTGCTGTGGAATTCTACTGACAGTGAGCTTCTCTGGAAAAATTCTAGGTTGACATTAGAGTGAAAGATATTAGACAGAGTAAAATCAAGTCACTGGGCCTCATTACAAGTTTGGCGGTAGCCTTGCCGGTAAAACCGGCAAGTTGCCGCCAGACTTGTGATTTTTTCCGGCACCTGTGAATGGGCAATTACCGGGTCATTATGGCCTTGCCAGACCTGTTAATTGCCCATTTGCGGGTGCCAGAAAAAAATGCTCCCCATTCCTATTAAGCTCCATAGGGCTCAATTGGAATTGGGAGGTCGGATGCACTAGCACCATTCAGAATGGTGCGGGTGAATGCGAAATGCTCTGCTCGTGGGTGCCGTTACGCCCGCCAGGTTAGACCTGGCGGGCGGGAAGGCACCCACGAGCAGAACTTGCAGTTTGCCGCTGGTCCGGTAACAACGGTACTGGCAAGATTACTGGTACCGTTGTTACTGGAGCGGCAAACTTATAATGAGGCCTACTCTCTCTTTTTTGGACTTCAGCTGGGCCAAAAGAAACAGACATGCTCCTTCAGCCTGTTCCTGTTGGCGAATGGCTCTTTTCCAACCTTGGGTTTCAAGTGCAGCGCTTGGCAGAGATTAGGTGTTTTAGAGGAACACTAGCAGTGAAGTATTTTCTGCTTTATTTCTGTATTTTGCTTTTGGAACATTTATAAGAGATAATAAAATGGGCCAGATAAGTGCTTATTTCAAAAATCAAAGTGGCGTGTATATGAATTATTGCGTTCCAAAAAGCACATTGCTTTCCTGCCTTATTAAGGGCATTGTGGAACCCTATAAGTGCAAAATATACCTAAATAACTGAGATTGGGGAAGGCAAAATAGTGGAGGAGAGGCCAAGGGAGGTAGGATGTCAGGGAGAGGAGTAGAGGAGGGGGGAAGAGAGAGGTCAGGATTTCCAGAGTCTTAGGTAAAGTGGGAGGCCAGTGCAGTGCAGAGGGCCTAAGAAGGGAGATGGGAGGTTGAGACTGCAGATCTATTGGCTAGTTCTTTACAGATTTTGAAGAGTTCAGCCGTGTTTTTAGGGGCTCCAGAGATGCAGGCCTGGATGTGGATCCTCTTTTTGGGGTGGATGGAGAGACAGTATAGCCTTTGGAGCAGGCGACACGCCAGTTTGTCAGAGGATGAGCCAGAGGTCTGCCACTTCCATTCAGCAACTCTACACTTGCGCTCCAGAGCAACTAGATCGGAATCGTACCAACTGTTATGCTTAGAAGCAGGTTTCAGGCAGATCCTCATGACAGGTTCCAGTTTGTGAATGGTGTTGGAGATAGGACTGTGGAGATTGTCAAGGACAGAGTCAGTGGGAGAGTCAACAGGGGGAAGGAAGGGGATGAAGGTAGAGGAAAATGCAGCAACTGACACTTGCTTAATAAGACCGATGAACGCAAAGGAGGCTGGCAGTGCTGGAGGAGGCTCGGTCAGAGGGCCGAGAGGTTCCAAGTGGGAAGAGAGGAGGGATTTGTCAGACCAGGAGAAAGGGGTAGAGAGTGGGTTGGAGAACAGAAGATCAGCTTGAATGAAGGCATTAAGAGTGTATCCGGCAGAGTGGGTTGGCCCGGAAGGGAGACTAGTGAGGGAGAGAAAGTTACAGAGATCAGGGAAGAGTGTGGAGGAAGAGACAGCGGAGTTGAGGTGGATGCTGAAGTCTCCAAGGAGGAGGAGTTTAGTGTTAGATGTCAGGAGAGAAGAGGAGAAGTCGGCCAACTTGTGGTCTTTCTTACCAAGAAGGGGAAGGATCCCCGTAAGGGTATCGGTAAAGTGCTGCGCGCCTGCCAGGATAAGTTTTTGGATGTCCTGGGGACCCTTGCCGGAATTGAAACAATATTATGCCTCCTATCGCAGCAATTGTATGTGTATTGGCCTACGCCAAGTTGTCTAAAACATCATATGTGAACAAACTCCGCGGCAAGGTTTTGACCTTAGAGAAAGTAATGTAAGTCGCCATCTTGGATTAAGCCGCCATTTTAGGTTCTCTTGTAATATGGAAAGTCACCCTGAACATCAAAATGGAGGCCGAATGACATTCTGAGTAAGATTCTGGCCGTTATGACCTCCGTACACACAAATAATTAATATGCCTGCAGGCCACTTGTCGGGGTCGCAAACTGAGACCTTGTCCTATTGTTGACCTATGTGTAAATGTACAACTATATCAGCGAAACTAATCAAAATGCATATATTATAGGATTGACCTAGCTAGGAACCCATAGGCCCGATCCCTAGAATGGTTAACCCGCGAGGGGGTTGGCCAAGGGCTGGATAAAGAGTATAAAAAGCCCAAGTATTCCAATGTACGGTCTCTCTCACTAATGCATCGAACCTTTGTTGAAGTTCGTTACTTTACTCTGAGAGCCGAATAGCTATCCGTTTGTCAATTGACTTTGGTAACTGTTGTAGCTTTTAAATAAAGCACTTGTATGTTCTTTGTAACCTGTGTTGGTGTGTTTCTTTTGGGCTTCCCGGCCTCATATTATTTTTCTGTTTCCACAGTTGGCGCCCGAATAGGGACCCTCAAGATTGATGCCGGATCATTGGAGGTTGACGCAGACTATCGAACCGGGATCGGATGGTGTGATACTGCGGGCCCGACCGAACGAGACGCAATACCTCGGCAGCGCTGCACGATCCGATCCTTGGACGATAGTCGTGTGGTCTGACACAGCATCTTGACGAGGGTCCATTTTTTGAGGCGGGCAGATTTGTCGAAACCACCAAACACAAGGTAAAATTTGTTAGGTAAGTTCTTTGGTACACCGTACGGTCCTACTCAGCCTTGGTCAGGTGCAGTCGTGACCCGGCTCTTAATTTAACCCTGACAATTTGAATTTGGCATATTGTATCTGCAGTCACAATTATTGACCAGGTAACACCAATTTTTTGTGAAATGCCTGGGAAATTGTCTAGCTGCTTTAGGGCTCTGTTCCGCAGCGATCGACAATCTTTGGAATTTAGCCGCCCGGCACCACAGGAGGGGTCGCCGGCATGTGCTATGTACTGTAAGTATGGCATTGGAAGTATAGTATTTAATGATATTTGGCACAGATAAAGCAGACATGCCTCTGAATTTCAGTGGCCAATCAATGGTAGTTTCGAGATCCACCGTATTGAATAACTAGAATCGGTCTTGCTATAAAAGAAGGCCAGACCTGCAGCATTTGATGTTTTGCAGAATTGGAAAAAAGAAGCATTGCAGCAGCTTAAAAGTAGGCATAAACATGCACGCCGTCATAAGACAAATGCCGAAAAGGCGTTATTATATGATAAAGAAAAATATTCGGAGTCAGTTAGAAACATGGATAGGGCTTTCTCACTAGGTATCCAGAAAATGTATCCCTCTAAAGATTTCCATGTTTCCGAAGAATTTATTGAAAAATTGTTAAACGAACGCAGGCCTGGTGCCTCCGCGCCACCTCCGTATGATCCTCTCCCGGGTACTCTGCCCATTCCTGCTGTTATTCCTGTTCCCCCTGTGCAACCTATTGTTCCCATTCCTCTAGTTGTTGTTCCTCCACCTATCGCACCACCCCTTTCTCCTATGCCGATTGTTGTACCCCCATTGAATTTACCCGCACCTTTGCTCCCGAGTAGTTCTGTATTGACTGAAGTTGATCGGGGTGCAGGGTCGAAGATTGTCACTCGAAATACTGTTTCTACAGGCAAGAAACAGGAATTATTTGCATGGGCTAAGCACTCTATGGAGAAAGGTGGTCAAGTTAACGTTTTTTCCACATTATCAAATATGGACAATTTTCCTGAGAAAAATATTTTTATCGAAGGTTTGGGGACTCATTTATGTGTAATGTGGGGTAGATTACAAAATTCGGATCCCCCGCAAGGGGTGAGGGATCTAAATACTTTAGCGCTTTCGAGGGACACAGAGGAGAAAGTACAAGGTCATGTTGAGAGATTGTTTGAGTATAGGAGGGACTTCGAAAGATTACGAGATGAGGATGAGGAAGACGACAGTTTGTATGTACAGAAACGGTTCCTTCCGTGTCGTAGATCGGCACCTGAGGAAGTACGAATTTGTACCAAAGATGCGATTTGATGGATCTCGGATTCATCGGTACCGCCAGATGAAGTATATGACACATATAGTCAGTATACAGTAGAAATGCAGAAGAAGGTGATTCAGGTAATGGTACAGTACCTACAAAATGAATGTGTAAGGAAGAAGGTTAGTTGTCCTATAGAATTATTGGGTATTTGTAAGAGGGCTTTTTCGCCCGACACTTCTTCAGCTGCCTTAGCGCTCAACCTGGCTCTATTGCTTAGTAAGGGTCCAGAGTTACCTACATCTCAGTTGCCTATGAGAGAGGTTCCTCTGACATTTGTCCCTAAGGTCCAGATTCCCGCTAACGCTGGGATTGGTGCACCTGCTGTGAACATCCCTGCACACTATGTATCACAATTTGTTCACGTCCCGTTTTCACGACAGGAAGTGAACACTATTAGACAATCATTTCCCGATATTAGAAAAAAAAACAACAGGGTTTTACAAAGTGACAGAGTCTGTTTTGCAGTCCTCTGTGTTCACCTTAAGTGACATTGACTTGCTATTCCCTGTACTCCTGCCCGTAGATTTATGGAAGCAAGTTCGAACAATAGACGATGTGCCAGGGTTAGGAGATACGTGGGCTAACATGACTAGGTTTGATGGGGAAAGACCAGCTGGTGAAAAACCACCTCAGGTAATACTTACTTTGCCTGATAGAATTGTCGCAAAATTGAAAACCATAATTCCTGAGAAAATAATTATTTGGGACAAGCTTACGGCCTGTGTTCAAGGAAAAGCTGAAGGTGCCACCGAGTTCTTTAATAGATTCAAATAGGTATTCTCTGATTTCAGTGGTCAGGACTTAGGCACAGAGTCCGGGAAAAGGTTGTTTGTGGACAAATTTTCATGTGGGTTGTTGCCCGACATCCAGTCACAGATTATGTCCTCTGAGAGCGCTTGGCAGGCGAAGTCCCAATCTGAAGTTTTGCACATAGCTCAGTATTATGAGAACCGTGTGAATAATGAAAAAGAGAAAATAGAGAAGAGGAAAGGAGATTTGAAGACTAAAGTATTGTTACAACAAATTGTTAGAAATCCCAGAGGAGGTACGTCACAGACCAGAGGTCAGTATGTCCCAAAAGGAAACGCTCCTTTGGGTTCTGTGAATATTAATCAATGTGCCTATTGTCGCCAGAAAGGTCATTGGCGAGCACAGTGCCCAGTCCTTCGCCAAAGGTCAAGCAATGCATTTGGTGGTATGGGTAGACGACCTAAAGGTCGCCCCAGAGCGGGGGGCCCTGATAGAGGTCAGTTTTCGCAAGATCCTCAGCAACCTTTTCCACGGGAAAATCAGACTTCGAGTGTGGACACGAGAAACATATTTGGTCACCCTTCTGCTGCCTACCTTTCTGAAGAGCTTCCTTCCGATGACATTTTGTTTTGTTAGGACTGCCCGAAGCAGGGTTTGGAACCTTCACCTATTCCCGTTAATCAGAAAGGTCCCTACGTTGAATTATTAGTGGGGAATAGGAAACATCAGTTTTTGATAGACAGTGGAGCACAGAAGTGCTCCATTGATCATTCCCGGGTTCCAAACATTCCACTGTCAGGGCAAACAAATGTTTCTGTAGGGTTTTCTGGTATACCAATTGTCTGTCCGGTTTCTTCGCCGGTGTCTGTTTCTTTGGGTCCCTTTACAGACCATTGCCCTTTCCTTCTGACTTCGAACTGTGGAGAGAATTTGCTGGGGTTAAATTTGTTAAAGAAACTGAATGCAGTAATTCATTGTTCCTCTGATGGAGTACGACTGACAGTTTCACCACAGCAATTTCCCAGTTTCTGACTCAACCATTGCCTCCTGAGTTTAGTGTTGTCCCGGAATGTTTATGGGCGGTTGACGACAATGATGTCGGGGTACTACAGATTGAGCCTGTTAAAATAGTTTTGAAACATGGAGTTAAATTACCACGCATTCCGCAGTATAAAATATCAGTTGAGGGCGAGCGTGCTTTGAAGTGCATTGTCTCCGATTTTGTGCACCGAGGGGTGATTGAGGAGATTGCAGGTAATTTATGTAACAGCCCGATTTTACCTGTATACAAGAAAGGCGACAATGCAATCCCATACCGTTTTATAATTGATCTTCGTGCTATTGACAAAGTTGTCGCCCCGCAATTTCCAATTGTGCCTGATGTAACAACGATACTAACAATGATCCCTGCTACCGCTACGTATTTTAGTATTGTGGACCTGAAGAATGCTTTCTTTAGTATTCCTATACACAAGGAGAGTAGATATTTGTTTGCCTTCACCTTGGGGAGACGTTCATTCACATTTACTCGGGCAGCTCAAGGGTATACTGAAAGTCCAAGCATTTATAGTAGAGCTTTGAAAGAGCAGCTTGACACCCTTGAATTTCCACCTACTTGTACACTACTTCAGTATGTCGATGATTTGCTTTTGGCTGCAGATTCTGAAAGTGCTTGTAAAGAAGGCACTGTATTGTTACTTATTCATCTGGCCGAAAATGGTCATAAAGCTTCGCTCAAGAAATTTCAATATTGTTGCCAGGAGGTCGCTTATTTAGGTTACCTCCTGTCAAAGGAGGGGAGAAGATTGACACCTGAAAGAATAAAACACATTTCTGGCATGTCTGTTCCAAATACGCAGAAGGAAGTCAGAGCCTTAATAGGTATGGCTTCTTACTGTAGGTTGTGGATCCCAAACTTTTCACTAGTGATAAAACCGTGTTCCTGCGTTAACACAGCCAAAGCACATCCATCACATTCATGTTTGTGCATGAATGTGATGGATGTGCTTTGGCTGTGTTAACACAGGAACATGGAGGCAAGAATAGGCCATGCGGCTACTACTCCTCCTCCCTTGATCCTGTCGCATGCGCTTTGCCGAGATGTTTGCGAGTTGTCGCTGCTGCTGCCGCGTCCGTAAAACAGAGTGAAGGAATGGTTCTAGGCCATGATTTAATTTTGATGGTACCTCACTCTGTAGATGTCCTATTGAATAAGACTCAAACGCAACACCTCACCTCTGCACGGCTGACAAGGTATGAATTAATTCTGTTTGCCCCTCACATTCAAATTAAGAGTTGTTGTGTGTCAGGCTGAGAGGTCCTGTATCCGCGGAAGCTGCTGAACCCCCGACAATCCCCCTGAGATGTATTTCCCAGAACTAGTTTTCAATACAGCTCTGTAAACTACACCCCAAAGGGAAAGGGGGAATGGGACAACAAAACAACACCAGGCAGACTGCGTCAAGGCTAATCAGTGCTGAACCTGCAGAGGATAAAGAATAACATATACACTTTCTTAATTCACTTACTTAACCTTATGAAGGGGAAGTAATTAATCCTTAACTAATAATTGAGAATCCTACCTGGTTCTTCTCTTGAAATTTCTTAGAGAAGCGGATAAGAAGCTGAAAATCTCTCTTACTTGCGATACTAGAAATTCCCAGCAACTTCTTACATTAGGCAAAACTGGAAGTTTTAGTTCTTTGTTTGTCTTTTTTCCAACTTGCACTGGTAGTTCAATTAGATTGTCTTTAAAATGTTCTTTCTTGTAATATCAAAACTTTTCAAACTATTTATAATTATCTTGAGTCTTTGAATCCTTGAAGAAAGAGGAAAAAACGTGCTAACTGCACACGCAGGTTATTTCCATTAATCGTTGAACTTCACATAGAAATCTTCCTGGTTGAAGAACACGCGCAAACGGATGAAGACGCGCGATCCAAGTAATCCACACGCGCAAAAATCCACACGCGCAACAATTCACACGCGCAATGGTCCACACGCGCAATAATATTCTCCTGCGAGACACGCGAAATGAGAACACCCGCGCTATTGAGTTCAAAAGCAACGAAGTGATTGTCACGCGCAAAATTACTCGCGATGGAAAAAACACACGCGCACTCACAAGGCACGCGACGAACAGATTCTCGCGCTTAAAATCACACGCGCTTTGTATTTCACACGCGCTTAGTACACACGCGATAAAAATTACACGCGCTTTATATTTCACACGCGAATTGTATTTCACACGCGCTTTGTATACTCGCGCTAAAAATCACACGCGCATTGTATTTCACACGCGCTTTATACTTCACACGCGCTTTGTATACTCGCGCTAAAAATCACACGCGCATTGTATTTCACACGCGCTTTATATTTCACACGCGCTTTGTATTTCACACGCGCTTTGTAGTTTTCACGCTGCGTATAGCTTTTGGCGAAAAGGATCTCTCGCGCAATAAAACACACGCGCTTTTAAAATGGCACGAGACCAACCTCTGCTCGCGCGCGGAATACAAACGCTAGAAAGCACGCGCTCACTTGAATACGCACGTTACAGTCAAAATCTCGCGCTAAGGAACACCGCACTGGAAACACAAGCGCACACCGATAGTTCAATTGTTTTAGTTGAAACACTACTTTTAACGAATTTTCAAGGAGACTGTATTTAAGATGAACAGATTTACAGTAGAAATAAAGTCACTTATCTCCTTAGCGAATTCACAAAGATTTCCTGCTTTTCCTATCTTCCAAAACGAATTCCTGCCAGCTGAAGACTTCTCCTGAACCCCCAAGAAAGTAGCCGCTCAACTGCTGAGATCTGAAGGATAAAATCCACCAGGCCTAATACTAAAGCAGGAGCAGCCACTGAACACGTCCTCTCAGATGGGGTTTTGATGATGAAAGGCACAGAGTGACAGTTTAGAATGTTCATTGTTGTTCAGCATTGTCTTCTAGCCAATCAGAGCTGTCACTGTGAGGCTCCATCTTGCCTTGGGTCAGAACCAGGATTCTGAATCATCAAGTTAAGGCCTAACCAACTATAATGGAAAACTTCCCACCCACACAAAGCTAATCTGAAAAGGATAAATAATGAAAAGGAAACTTGAATAAGAGAAGGAAACCTGACAGTACCCCCCTCCTAATGCCCAGTCTCTGGGCCTATCTTGTGTGGGTATTTAGCGTGAAACTTAGCAACTAAACGGGGGGCATGTACATCAACTGAATCTTCCCAAGATCGTTCCTCCGGTCCATATCCCTCCCAATCAATCAAATACTGCAATCTTCCCCTCACTTTCCTAGAATCCAAAATTTGTTTAACCACAAATTCCTCAGATGAATCCTCCAAAATCACAGGGGAAGGTGGTGTTCTGAATCTAGCTCCTGAACAAACTGGTTTTAAAAGACTAACATGAAAGGTAGGATGTACCTTCAACTGCTTGGGTAATTTCAATCGTACTGCCACAGGGTTGATGATTTTCTCTACCTCAAAAGGGCCTACAAATCTTGGACTGAACTTATTCTTCCCCTTAATTTTCAGGTATCGGGTAGAAAGCCAAACTAAGTCTCCCACCTTATATTCAGGACCAGTTTTTCTTCTCAAATCGGCATATCTCTTATATTTCAACTTATTTTCTCCCAGAACCTTTTTTGCTCTATCCAAGTTATTTTTCATTATCAACAAGCGATCTTCCACTCTAGGATTCCCTGAATCCTCCTCCAACACCTCAAAACTCAGAAAGCGAGGATGAAACCCACGACCCAACAAGAAAGGGGACATAGAAGTAGCATCTTTTCCACAATTATTGTAAGAGAATTCTGCCAACCACACCAAATCCACCCATTCCTCTCTAGCTTGTAAATAACACCTTAAAAACTTCTCCAATTCTTGATTTACTCTCTCCACTTGTCCATTACTTTCCGGATGATACCCAGAAGTCAAACTAACTTCCACTCCAAGTTTCTTACAGAAGGCCCTCCAGAATTTTGAAATAAATTGAGATCCCCTGTCAGAGATAACTTGACTTGGGAGTCCATGTAGTCGAACTACACCTTGCAAAAAACTATGAGCCAGTTTTTCCGCGGTAAGCTCTCCCTCTATTGGTAAAAAATGTGCTTCTTTAGTAAGAAGATCGACCACAACAAGAATGGTAGTACAACCCTTATCTTGAGGGAGATCTACTATGAAATCCATAGAAATTGTGTGCCAAGGACGAGGAGGAACAGGTAACGGCTCCAATAAACCATGCGGCTTCCCAACTTGACTTTTCGCTTGTGCACAGACTACACAAGTTTTAACAAAATTCAATGTGTCTTGGCGAATTTTTTCCCACCAAAAATTTCTTCGAACCAGTTCCAGAGTTTTTCTGAACCCAGGATGTCCTGCTAAAATGGATTCATGACAATTTCTCAAAACCTTTTCTCTCAAATCATCAGTAGGTACATAAAGCTTATTATCATAAAAAGGAAGATTGTCTTTCAACTTTCTGGCTGGATCCAGTCTCACCCACTCCTCCATCTTCTGCAAGGACATATTTTGACGAACTTCATTCAAAAAATCCATTTCTTTAATGGCTCCAGCTAACAAAAAACGTTCTGGAGCAATTATAGGTTCTGGTTCGATAATCTCTTTGTCTTCACTTCCAGGAAATTGGCGAGATAACGCATCAGCTTTTTTGTTCTGACTTCCAGGTTTAAAAGTCACAATGAAATCATAATCTGCAAAGAACAAAGACCAACAAAGTTGTCGTGGAGACAAAGTTCTTGCAGATTTTAAAAACAATAAATTTCTGTGATCAGTAAGGACCGTTACTGTATGTCTTGCTCCTTTAAGAAAATGTCTCCATTCTTCAAAAGCGGACTTTATTGCTAACAGTTCCCGATCAGCAATTGTGTAGTTCACTTCAGCAGCAGAAAACTTTCTAGAAAAGAATGCAACTGGATGTATTTGACCAGTAGTTTCATTCCTTTGAGAAAGCACCGCCCCCAACGCTAAATTTGAAGCATCCGCCTCCACAAAAAAAGGTTTAGAAAGATCTGGATGAATTAGAATTGGACTAGAAGTAAATCTTTGTTTTAACTCTTGAAAAGCCTTTTCTGCTTCAAGGTCCCAGTCAAATTTCACTCCTTTTTTCAAAAGTCTCGTTATAGGAGCAACCAGTCGAGAAAAACCTTCTATAAATCTCCTATAAAAATTGGCAAACCCTAAGAAACTTTGTATTTCCTTAACCTTAGTAGGAGGGGGCCATTCAAGAACGGCTTGCACCTTTTTAGGATTCATTTCTAAACCCTTAGGTGAAATTATAAAACCTAAAAACTCCACAGAATCGGTATGGAATTGACTTTTTTCCAATTTGGCAAACAAATGATTTTCTCGCAATTTTTGTAACACCAAGCGCACATGTTTCTGATGTTGATCTAGGTCAGAAGAGAAAATCAAAATATCATCGATATAAACGACAACAAAAATATCCAAGAATTCTCTAAAAACCTCATCAATGAAAAATTGGAAAGCCGCTGGAGCATTACATAGACCGAATGGCATAACTTGATATTCAAACAGCCCAAATCTGGTCTTAAACGCTGTCTTCCATTCGTCCCCTTCCTGCACACGTACAAGATGGTAAGCTCCTCTCAGATCTAATTTAGAGAAAATATTTGCTCCTTGTATTTGATTAAGCATTTCTGAGATGAGAGGAAGAGGATACCGGGTCTTAATAGTGACTTTATTAACTGCTCGATAATCTATGCAAGTTCTAAGCGAGCCATCCGGTTTTGGTACAAAAAATAAAGGAGAGGCCGCAGGTGACTTAGAATGACGAATAAATCCTTTGGCCAAATTTTCCGACAAATATTCTTTTAAATAATCATTCTCTTTCTCAGTAAGAGCATATACCCTACTACTAGGCAAAATTGTTCCTGGCTCCAGTTCAATTTTACAATCAAAGGATCTATGGGGTGGTAATTCTCCTGCCACTTTCTCATCAAATACGTCCCAGAAATCTTTGTAACACTGGGGAAGTTGACCCACTACAGCTCCCACATCATGACCTCCAATTCCAGTCTCAGCCAGAAAACTAGATACAGAATTACTTTGTTTTACCTCTTCCTCTAAGAGACTTCCTGAAAAGCAATTCTCTTTACAAAAATCGGATTGCATGTCAATGGTCCTAGCACTCCAATCAATTAGGGGATTATGAAGAGTAAGCCAAGGCATGCCTAAGATAATCTTCAACAAAGGGGCATCAATTAACTCAAATGAAATTATCTCTCTGTGACCTCCTGATAACTCCAAAGTTAAAGAACCAGTTTTATGAGTAATAGGACCAGAAGATAAACATGTACCATCAACAGCCCTAGCCTGCTCTACAACCTCCTTCAGAATAATTGGAATTCCCAACGATTTGGCCAGACCCCAATCCATGAAATTCCCAGTCGCACCAGAGTCAATCATTACAGGACCATTTCCCTTACACTCCAAATCAAAAAATAAGGATACATTTATGGTTATATGAGGAACCGCTGTCTGCACCGTATTGGCGATCTGTTGTACCTTGACTGCTGAGGAAGAAGTCTTCTTGGGAGTGTAAGGACAGTTTCCTAAAAAATGCCCACCTCTTCCACAGTATAAACACAAATTATTATCTCTCCTCCTAGTCTTTTCCTCCACTGTTAACGGGCCTCTGATTCTTGGAGATGAATTATTCCCTTTGGGTCTACTCTCTATTTTGGGTCTATCTACTCTAAGTATAGACTTTACATCACTCTGACCATGACGTCTCTCTGCCTTCCTTTCACTCAAACGGAAATCCAATTGAATAACCAAATCAATCAGACCTTCACAAGTAGGAGGGCATTCAACTACTCCAGACAAGGCATCCTTTAACTCATCTCTAAGGCCCCGATAAAACAACGAGGCTTGTTTAGCCTCTGGCCACTTGCTTTCTAACACAAGGGACTTAAATTGTGTTATATAAGCAATCAAGTCTCTATTACCTTGTTTTAATTCTAAAAGTTCACCATCCACTTCCAGAGATAGCTGTCTTCTATCAAACATTTTTCGGAATATCTCTAAAAAGTTGGTATAATTTTCTAAAACCGCACTCTTTTGACTCACCAACAACCCAGCCCAAGCAGATGCTTCCCCAGAAAGATATGACAACATAAATGTTATCTTAGAAGCATCCGATGGAAATAATTCTGGTCTACTCATAAAATGTAATTCACATTGTGTTAAAAACACCCTAAATCTCTTGGAATCCCCATGATAACGTTCTGGGGACGCCAAAGGCACTGGCATAATTATACTCCTTACCCCTTCTGCCACTGTAGGCGCCCGTTGTATGTGTGGTAACTGATCTTCTCTTTCTAACTCTGGTGGAGAACCTGCGCCCCCTGAAACCTCATCCTCTCTCCTTTCTCCCCTCTGTTGAATTTGTGTAACTTTAACACTTAAGTCATCCACCTTTTGACTAAGTAAAGCATTCTCATCCCGAGAAATTTTCAACTCCTCCCGTAACTCCCTAATCAAAGATCCTAACATCTCCATGGATTCGTCGGGGTTCATGACAGCTCGGGCGGACTAAATTATTGGCCTTTCATTCTGTCAGGCTGAGAGGTCCTGTATCCGCGGAAGCTGCTGAACCCCCGACAATCCCCCTGAGATGTATTTCCCAGAACTAGTTTTCAATACAGCTCTGTAAACTACACCCCAAAGGGAAAGGGGGAATGGGACAACAAAACAACACCAGGCAGACTGCGTCAAGGCTAATCAGTGCTGAACCTGCAGAGGATAAAGAATAACATATACACTTTCTTAATTCACTTACTTAACCTTATGAAGGGGAAGTAATTAATCCTTAACTAATAATTGAGAATCCTACCTGGTTCTTCTCTTGAAATTTCTTAGAGAAGCGGATAAGAAGCTGAAAATCTCTCTTACTTGCGATACTAGAAATTCCCAGCAACTTCTTACATTAGGCAAAACTGGAAGTTTTAGTTCTTTGTTTGTCTTTTTTCCAACTTGCACTGGTAGTTCAATTAGATTGTCTTTAAAATGTTCTTTCTTGTAATATCAAAACTTTTCAAACTATTTATAATTATCTTGAGTCTTTGAATCCTTGAAGAAAGAGGAAAAAACGTGCTAACTGCACACGCAGGTTATTTCCATTAATCGTTGAACTTCACATAGAAATCTTCCTGGTTGAAGAACACGCGCAAACGGATGAAGACGCGCGATCCAAGTAATCCACACGCGCAAAAATCCACACGCGCAACAATTCACACGCGCAATGGTCCACACGCGCAATAATATTCTCCTGCGAGACACGCGAAATGAGAACACCCGCGCTATTGAGTTCAAAAGCAACGAAGTGATTGTCACGCGCAAAATTACTCGCGATGGAAAAAACACACGCGCACTCACAAGGCACGCGACGAACAGATTCTCGCGCTTAAAATCACACGCGCTTTGTATTTCACACGCGCTTAGTACACACGCGATAAAAATTACACGCGCTTTATATTTCACACGCGAATTGTATTTCACACGCGCTTTGTATACTCGCGCTAAAAATCACACGCGCATTGTATTTCACACGCGCTTTATACTTCACACGCGCTTTGTATACTCGCGCTAAAAATCACACGCGCATTGTATTTCACACGCGCTTTATATTTCACACGCGCTTTGTATTTCACACGCGCTTTGTAGTTTTCACGCTGCGTATAGCTTTTGGCGAAAAGGATCTCTCGCGCAATAAAACACACGCGCTTTTAAAATGGCACAAGACCAACCTCTGCTCGCGCGCGGAATACAAACGCTAGAAAGCACGCGCTCACTTGAATACGCACGTTACAGTCAAAATCTCACGCTAAGGAACACCGCACTGGAAACACAAGCGCACACCGATAGTTCAATTGTTTTAGTTGAAACACTGCTTTTAACGAATTTTCAAGGAGACTGTATTTAAGATGAACAGATTTACAGTAGAAATAAAGTCACTTATCTCCTTAGCGAATTCACAAAGATTTCCTGCTTTTCCTATCTTCCAAAACAAATTCCTGCCAGCTGAAGACTTCTCCTGAACCCCCAAGAAAGTAGCCGCTCAACTGCTGAGATCTGAAGGATAAAATCCACCAGGCCTAATACTAAAGCAGGAGCAGCCACTGAACACGTCCTCTCAGATGGGGTTTTGATGATGAAAGGCACAGAGTGACAGTTTAGAATGTTCATTGTTGTTCAGCATTGTCTTCTAGCCAATCAGAGCTGTCACTGTGAGGCTCCATCTTGCCTTGGGTCAGAACCAGGATTCTGAATCATCAAGTTAAGGCCTAACCAACTATAATGGAAAACTTCCCACCCACACAAAGCTAATCTGAAAAGGATAAATAATGAAAAGGAAACTTGAATAAGAGAAGGAAACCTGACAGTACCCCCCTCCTAATGCCCAGTCTCTGGGCCTATCTTGTGTGGGTATTTAGCGTGAAACTTAGCAACTAAACGGGGGGCATGTACATCAACTGAATCTTCCCAAGATCGTTCCTCCGGTCCATATCCCTCCCAATCAATCAAATACTGCAATCTTCCCCTCACTTTCCTAGAATCCAAAATTTGTTTAACCACAAATTCCTCAGATGAATCCTCCAAAATCACAGGGGAAGGTGGTGTTCTGAATCTAGCTCCTGAACAAACTGGTTTTAAAAGACTAACATGAAAGGTAGGATGTACCTTCAACTGCTTGGGTAATTTCAATCGTACTGCCACAGGGTTGATGATTTTCTCTACCTCAAAAGGGCCTACAAATCTTGGACTGAACTTATTCTTCCCCTTAATTTTCAGGTATCGGGTAGAAAGCCAAACTAAGTCTCCCACCTTATATTCAGGACCAGTTTTTCTTCTCAAATCGGCATATCTCTTATATTTCAACTTATTTTCTCCCAGAACCTTTTTTGCTCTATCCAAGTTATTTTTCATTATCAACAAGCGATCTTCCACTCTAGGATTCCCTGAATCCTCCTCCAACACCTCAAAACTCAGAAAGCGAGGATGAAACCCACGACCCAACAAGAAAGGGGACATAGAAGTAGCATCTTTTCCACAATTATTGTAAGAGAATTCTGCCAACCACACCAAATCCACCCATTCCTCTCTAGCTTGTAAATAACACCTTAAAAACTTCTCCAATTCTTGATTTACTCTCTCCACTTGTCCATTACTTTCCGGATGATACCCAGAAGTCAAACTAACTTCCACTCCAAGTTTCTTACAGAAGGCCCTCCAGAATTTTGAAATAAATTGAGATCCCCTGTCAGAGATAACTTGACTTGGGAGTCCATGTAGTCGAACTACACCTTGCAAAAAACTATGAGCCAGTTTTTCCGCGGTAAGCTCTCCCTCTATTGGTAAAAAATGTGCTTCTTTAGTAAGAAGATCGACCACAACAAGAATGGTAGTACAACCCTTATCTTGAGGGAGATCTACTATGAAATCCATAGAAATTGTGTGCCAAGGACGAGGAGGAACAGGTAACGGCTCCAATAAACCATGCGGCTTCCCAACTTGACTTTTCGCTTGTGCACAGACTACACAAGTTTTAACAAAATTCAATGTGTCTTGGCGAATTTTTTCCCACCAAAAATTTCTTCGAACCAGTTCCAGAGTTTTTCTGAACCCAGGATGTCCTGCTAAAATGGATTCATGACAATTTCTCAAAACCTTTTCTCTCAAATCATCAGTAGGTACATAAAGCTTATTATCATAAAAAGGAAGATTGTCTTTCAACTTTCTGGCTGGATCCAGTCTCACCCACTCCTCCATCTTCTGCAAGGACATATTTTGACGAACTTCATTCAAAAAATCCATTTCTTTAATGGCTCCAGCTAACAAAAAACGTTCTGGAGCAATTATAGGTTCTGGTTCGATAATCTCTTTGTCTTCACTTCCAGGAAATTGGCGAGATAACGCATCAGCTTTTTTGTTCTGACTTCCAGGTTTAAAAGTCACAATGAAATCATAATCTGCAAAGAACAAAGACCAACAAAGTTGTCGTGGAGACAAAGTTCTTGCAGATTTTAAAAACAATAAATTTCTGTGATCAGTAAGGACCGTTACTGTATGTCTTGCTCCTTTAAGAAAATGTCTCCATTCTTCAAAAGCGGACTTTATTGCTAACAGTTCCCGATCAGCAATTGTGTAGTTCACTTCAGCAGCAGAAAACTTTCTAGAAAAGAATGCAACTGGATGTATTTGACCAGTAGTTTCATTCCTTTGAGAAAGCACCGCCCCCAACGCTAAATTTGAAGCATCCGCCTCCACAAAAAAAGGTTTAGAAAGATCTGGATGAATTAGAATTGGACTAGAAGTAAATCTTTGTTTTAACTCTTGAAAAGCCTTTTCTGCTTCAAGGTCCCAGTCAAATTTCACTCCTTTTTTCAAAAGTCTCGTTATAGGAGCAACCAGTCGAGAAAAACCTTCTATAAATCTCCTATAAAAATTGGCAAACCCTAAGAAACTTTGTATTTCCTTAACCTTAGTAGGAGGGGGCCATTCAAGAACGGCTTGCACCTTTTTAGGATTCATTTCTAAACCCTTAGGTGAAATTATAAAACCTAAAAACTCCACAGAATCGGTATGGAATTGACTTTTTTCCAATTTGGCAAACAAATGATTTTCTCGCAATTTTTGTAACACCAAGCGCACATGTTTCTGATGTTGATCTAGGTCAGAAGAGAAAATCAAAATATCATCGATATAAACGACAACAAAAATATCCAAGAATTCTCTAAAAACCTCATCAATGAAAAATTGGAAAGCCGCTGGAGCATTACATAGACCGAATGGCATAACTTGATATTCAAACAGCCCAAATCTGGTCTTAAACGCTGTCTTCCATTCGTCCCCTTCCTGCACACGTACAAGATGGTAAGCTCCTCTCAGATCTAATTTAGAGAAAATATTTGCTCCTTGTATTTGATTAAGCATTTCTGAGATGAGAGGAAGAGGATACCGGGTCTTAATAGTGACTTTATTAACTGCTCGATAATCTATGCAAGTTCTAAGCGAGCCATCCGGTTTTGGTACAAAAAATAAAGGAGAGGCCGCAGGTGACTTAGAATGACGAATAAATCCTTTGGCCAAATTTTCCGACAAATATTCTTTTAAATAATCATTCTCTTTCTCAGTAAGAGCATATACCCTACTACTAGGCAAAATTGTTCCTGGCTCCAGTTCAATTTTACAATCAAAGGATCTATGGGGTGGTAATTCTCCTGCCACTTTCTCATCAAATACGTCCCAGAAATCTTTGTAACACTGGGGAAGTTGACCCACTACAGCTCCCACATCATGACCTCCAATTCCAGTCTCAGCCAGAAAACTAGATACAGAATTACTTTGTTTTACCTCTTCCTCTAAGAGACTTCCTGAAAAGCAATTCTCTTTACAAAAATCGGATTGCATGTCAATGGTCCTAGCACTCCAATCAATTAGGGGATTATGAAGAGTAAGCCAAGGCATGCCTAAGATAATCTTCAACAAAGGGGCATCAATTAACTCAAATGAAATTATCTCTCTGTGACCTCCTGATAACTCCAAAGTTAAAGAACCAGTTTTATGAGTAATAGGACCAGAAGATAAACATGTACCATCAACAGCCCTAGCCTGCTCTACAACCTCCTTCAGAATAATTGGAATTCCCAACGATTTGGCCAGACCCCAATCCATGAAATTCCCAGTCGCACCAGAGTCAATCATTACAGGACCATTTCCCTTACACTCCAAATCAAAAAATAAGGATACATTTATGGTTATATGAGGAACCGCTGTCTGCACCGTATTGGCGATCTGTTGTACCTTGACTGCTGAGGAAGAAGTCTTCTTGGGAGTGTAAGGACAGTTTCCTAAAAAATGCCCACCTCTTCCACAGTATAAACACAAATTATTATCTCTCCTCCTAGTCTTTTCCTCCACTGTTAACGGGCCTCTGATTCTTGGAGATGAATTATTCCCTTTGGGTCTACTCTCTATTTTGGGTCTATCTACTCTAAGTATAGACTTTACATCACTCTGACCATGACGTCTCTCTGCCTTCCTTTCACTCAAACGGAAATCCAATTGAATAACCAAATCAATCAGACCTTCACAAGTAGGAGGGCATTCAACTACTCCAGACAAGGCATCCTTTAACTCATCTCTAAGGCCCCGATAAAACAACGAGGCTTGTTTAGCCTCTGGCCACTTGCTTTCTAACACAAGGGACTTAAATTGTGTTATATAAGCAATCAAGTCTCTATTACCTTGTTTTAATTCTAAAAGTTCACCATCCACTTCCAGAGATAGCTGTCTTCTATCAAACATTTTTCGGAATATCTCTAAAAAGTTGGTATAATTTTCTAAAACCGCACTCTTTTGACTCACCAACAACCCAGCCCAAGCAGATGCTTCCCCAGAAAGATATGACAACATAAATGTTATCTTAGAAGCATCCGATGGAAATAATTCTGGTCTACTCATAAAATGTAATTCACATTGTGTTAAAAACACCCTAAATCTCTTGGAATCCCCATGATAACGTTCTGGGGACGCCAAAGGCACTGGCATAATTATACTCCTTACCCCTTCTGCCACTGTAGGCGCCCGTTGTATGTGTGGTAACTGATCTTCTCTTTCTAACTCTGGTGGAGAACCTGCGCCCCCTGAAACCTCATCCTCTCTCCTTTCTCCCCTCTGTTGAATTTGTGTAACTTTAACACTTAAGTCATCCACCTTTTGACTAAGTAAAGCATTCTCATCCCGAGAAATTTTCAACTCCTCCCGTAACTCCCTAATCAAAGATCCTAACATCTCCATGGATTCGTCGGGGTTCATGACAGCTCGGGCGGACTAAATTATTGGCCTTTCATTCTGTCAGGCTGAGAGGTCCTGTATCCGCGGAAGCTGCTGAACCCCCGACAATCCCCCTGAGATGTATTTCCCAGAACTAGTTTTCAATACAGCTCTGTAAACTACACCCCAAAGGGAAAGGGGGAATGGGACAACAAAACAACACCAGGCAGACTGCGTCAAGGCTAATCAGTGCTGAACCTGCAGAGGATAAAGAATAACATATACACTTTCTTAATTCACTTACTTAACCTTATGAAGGGGAAGTAATTAATCCTTAACTAATAATTGAGAATCCTACCTGGTTCTTCTCTTGAAATTTCTTAGAGAAGCGGATAAGAAGCTGAAAATCTCTCTTACTTGCGATACTAGAAATTCCCAGCAACTTCTTACATTAGGCAAAACTGGAAGTTTTAGTTCTTTGTTTGTCTTTTTTCCAACTTGCACTGGTAGTTCAATTAGATTGTCTTTAAAATGTTCTTTCTTGTAATATCAAAACTTTTCAAACTATTTATAATTATCTTGAGTCTTTGAATCCTTGAAGAAAGAGGAAAAAACGTGCTAACTGCACACGCAGGTTATTTCCATTAATCGTTGAACTTCACATAGAAATCTTCCTGGTTGAAGAACACGCGCAAACGGATGAAGACGCGCGATCCAAGTAATCCACACGCGCAAAAATCCACACGCGCAACAATTCACACGCGCAATGGTCCACACGCGCAATAATATTCTCCTGCGAGACACGCGAAATGAGAACACCCGCGCTATTGAGTTCAAAAGCAACGAAGTGATTGTCACGCGCAAAATTACTCGCGATGGAAAAAACACACGCGCACTCACAAGGCACGCGACGAACAGATTCTCGCGCTTAAAATCACACGCGCTTTGTATTTCACACGCGCTTAGTACACACGCGATAAAAATTACACGCGCTTTATATTTCACACGCGAATTGTATTTCACACGCGCTTTGTATACTCGCGCTAAAAATCACACGCGCATTGTATTTCACACGCGCTTTATACTTCACACGCGCTTTGTATACTCGCGCTAAAAATCACACGCGCATTGTATTTCACACGCGCTTTATATTTCACACGCGCTTTGTATTTCACACGCGCTTTGTAGTTTTCACGCTGCGTATAGCTTTTGGCGAAAAGGATCTCTCGCGCAATAAAACACACGCGCTTTTAAAATGGCACGAGACCAACCTCTGCTCGCGCGCGGAATACAAACGCTAGAAAGCACGCGCTCACTTGAATACGCACGTTACAGTCAAAATCTCACGCTAAGGAACACCGCACTGGAAACACAAGCGCACACCGATAGTTCAATTGTTTTAGTTGAAACACTGCTTTTAACGAATTTTCAAGGAGACTGTATTTAAGATGAACAGATTTACAGTAGAAATAAAGTCACTTATCTCCTTAGCGAATTCACAAAGATTTCCTGCTTTTCCTATCTTCCAAAACGAATTCCTGCCAGCTGAAGACTTCTCCTGAACCCCCAAGAAAGTAGCCGCTCAACTGCTGAGATCTGAAGGATAAAATCCACCAGGCCTAATACTAAAGCAGGAGCAGCCACTGAACACGTCCTCTCAGATGGGGTTTTGATGATGAAAGGCACAGAGTGACAGTTTAGAATGTTCATTGTTGTTCAGCATTGTCTTCTAGCCAATCAGAGCTGTCACTGTGAGGCTCCATCTTGCCTTGGGTCAGAACCAGGATTCTGAATCATCAAGTTAAGGCCTAACCAACTATAATGGAAAACTTCCCACCCACACAAAGCTAATCTGAAAAGGATAAATAATGAAAAGGAAACTTGAATAAGAGAAGGAAACCTGACAGTACCCCCCTCCTAATGCCCAGTCTCTGGGCCTATCTTGTGTGGGTATTTAGCGTGAAACTTAGCAACTAAACGGGGGGCATGTACATCAACTGAATCTTCCCAAGATCGTTCCTCCGGTCCATATCCCTCCCAATCAATCAAATACTGCAATCTTCCCCTCACTTTCCTAGAATCCAAAATTTGTTTAACCACAAATTCCTCAGATGAATCCGCCAAAATCACAGGGGAAGGTGGTGTTCTGAATCTAGCTCCTGAACAAACTGGTTTTAAAAGACTAACATGAAAGGTAGGATGTACCTTCAACTGCTTGGGTAATTTCAATCGTACTGCCACAGGGTTGATGATTTTCTCTACCTCAAAAGGGCCTACAAATCTTGGACTGAACTTATTCTTCCCCTTAATTTTCAGGTATCGGGTAGAAAGCCAAACTAAGTCTCCCACCTTATATTCAGGACCAGTTTTTCTTCTCAAATCGGCATATCTCTTATATTTCAACTTATTTTCTCCCAGAACCTTTTTTGCTCTATCCAAGTTATTTTTCATTATCAACAAGCGATCTTCCACTCTAGGATTCCCTGAATCCTCCTCCAACACCTCAAAACTCAGAAAGCGAGGATGAAACCCACGACCCAACAAGAAAGGGGACATAGAAGTAGCATCTTTTCCACAATTATTGTAAGAGAATTCTGCCAACCACACCAAATCCACCCATTCCTCTCTAGCTTGTAAATAACACCTTAAAAACTTCTCCAATTCTTGATTTACTCTCTCCACTTGTCCATTACTTTCCGGATGATACCCAGAAGTCAAACTAACTTCCACTCCAAGTTTCTTACAGAAGGCCCTCCAGAATTTTGAAATAAATTGAGATCCCCTGTCAGAGATAACTTGACTTGGGAGTCCATGTAGTCGAACTACACCTTGCAAAAAACTATGAGCCAGTTTTTCCGCGGTAACCTCTCCCTCTATTGGTAAAAAATGTGCTTCTTTAGTAAGAAGATCGACCACAACAAGAATGGTAGTACAACCCTTATCTTGAGGGAGATCTACTATGAAATCCATAGAAATTGTGTGCCAAGGACGAGGAGGAACAGGTAACGGCTCCAATAAACCATGCGGCTTCCCAACTTGACTTTTCGCTTGTGCACAGACTACACAAGTTTTAACAAAATTCAATGTGTCTTGGCGAATTTTTTCCCACCAAAAATTTCTTCGAACCAGTTCCAGAGTTTTTCTGAACCCAGGATGTCCTGCTAAAATGGATTCATGACAATTTCTCAAAACCTTTTCTCTCAAATCATCAGTAGGTACATAAAGCTTATTATCATAAAAAGGAAGATTGTCTTTCAACTTTCTGGCTGGATCCAGTCTCACCCACTCCTCCATCTTCTGCAAGGACATATTTTGACGAACTTCATTCAAAAAATCCATTTCTTTAATGGCTCCAGCTAACAAAAAACGTTCTGGAGCAATTATAGGTTCTGGTTCGATAATCTCTTTGTCTTCACTTCCAGGAAATTGGCGAGATAACGCATCAGCTTTTTTGTTCTGACTTCCAGGTTTAAAAGTCACAATGAAATCATAATCTGCAAAGAACAAAGACCAACGAAGTTGTCGTGGAGACAAAGTTCTTGCAGATTTTAAAAACAATAAATTTCTGTGATCAGTAAGGACCGTTACTGTATGTCTTGCTCCTTTAAGAAAATGTCTCCATTCTTCAAAAGCGGACTTTATTGCTAACAGTTCCCGATCAGCAATTGTGTAGTTCACTTCAGCAGCAGAAAACTTTCTAGAAAAGAATGCAACTGGATGTATTTGACCAGTAGTTTCATTCCTTTGAGAAAGCACCGCCCCCAACGCTAAATTTGAAGCATCCGCCTCCACAAAAAAAGGTTTAGAAAGATCTGGATGAATTAGAATTGGACTAGAAGTAAATCTTTGTTTTAACTCTTGAAAAGCCTTTTCTGCTTCAAGGTCCCAGTCAAATTTCACTCCTTTTTTCAAAAGTCTCGTTATAGGAGCAACCAGTCGAGAAAAACCTTCTATAAATCTCCTATAAAAATTGGCAAACCCTAAGAAACTTTGTATTTCCTTAACCTTAGTAGGAGGGGGCCATTCAAGAACGGCTTGCACCTTTTTAGGATTCATTTCTAAACCCTTAGGTGAAATTATAAAACCTAAAAACTCCACAGAATCGGTATGGAATTGACTTTTTTCCAATTTGGCAAACAAATGATTTTCTCGCAATTTTTGTAACACCAAGCGCACATGTTTCTGATGTTGATCTAGGTCAGAAGAGAAAATCAAAATATCATCGATATAAACGACAACAAAAATATCCAAGAATTCTCTAAAAACCTCATCAATGAAAAATTGGAAAGCCGCTGGAGCATTACATAGACCGAATGGCATAACTTGATATTCAAACAGCCCAAATCTGGTCTTAAACGCTGTCTTCCATTCGTCCCCTTCCTGCACACGTACAAGATGGTAAGCTCCTCTCAGATCTAATTTAGAGAAAATATTTGCTCCTTGTATTTGATTAAGCATTTCTGAGATGAGAGGAAGAGGATACCGGTTCTTAATAGTGACTTTATTAACTGCTCGATAATCTATGCAAGTTCTAAGCGAGCCATCCGGTTTTGGTACAAAAAATAAAGGAGAGGCCGCAGGTGACTTAGAATGACGAATAAATCCTTTGGCCAAATTTTCCGACAAATATTCTTTTAAATAATCATTCTCTTTCTCAGTAAGAGCATATACCCTACTACTAGGCAAAATTGTTCCTGGCTCCAGTTCAATTTTACAATCAAAGGATCTATGGGGTGGTAATTCTCCTGCCACTTTCTCATCAAATACGTCCCAGAAATCTTTGTAACACTGGGGAAGTTGACCCACTACAGCTCCCACATCATGACCTCCAATTCCAGTCTCAGCCAGAAAACTAGATACAGAATTACTTTGTTTTACCTCTTCCTCTAAGAGACTTCCTGAAAAGCAATTCTCTTTACAAAAATCGGATTGCATGTCAATGGTCCTAGCACTCCAATCAATTAGGGGATTATGAAGAGTAAGCCAAGGCATGCCTAAGATAATCTTCAACAAAGGGGCATCAATTAACTCAAATGAAATTATCTCTCTGTGACCTCCTGATAACTCCAAAGTTAAAGAACCAGTTTTATGAGTAATAGGACCAGAAGATAAACATGTACCATCAACAGCCCTAGCCTGCTCTACAACCTCCTTCAGAATAATTGGAATTCCCAACGATTTGGCCAGACCCCAATCCATGAAATTCCCAGTCGCACCAGAGTCAATCATTACAGGACCATTTCCCTTACACTCCAAATCAAAAAATAAGGATACATTTATGGTTATATGAGGAACCGCTGTCTGCACCGTATTGGCGATCTGTTGTACCTTGACTGCTGAGTAAGAAGTCTTCTTGGGAGTGTAAGGACAGTTTCCTAAAAAATGCCCACCTCTTCCACAGTATAAACACAAATTATTATCTCTCCTCCTAGTCTTTTCCTCCACTGTTAACGGGCCTCTGATTCTTGGAGATGAATTATTCCCTTTGGGTCTACTCTCTATTTTGGGTCTATCTACTCTAAGTATAGACTTTACATCACTCTGACCATGACGTCTCTCTGCCTTCCTTTCACTCAAACGGAAATCCAATTGAATAACCAAATCAATCAGACCTTCACAAGTAGGAGGGCGTTCAACTACTCCAGACAAGGCATCCTTTAACTCATCTCTAAGGCCCCGATAAAACAACGAGGCTTGTTTAGCCTCTGGCCACTTGCTTTCTAACACAAGGGACTTAAATTGTGTTATATAAGCAATCAAGTCTCTATTACCTTGTTTTAATTCTAAAAGTTCACCATCCACTTCCAGAGATAGCTGTCTTCTATCAAACATTTTTCGGAATATCTCTAAAAAGTTGGTATAATTTTCTAAAACCGCACTCTTTTGACTCACCAACAACCCAGCCCAAGCAGATGCTTCCCCAGAAAGATATGACAACATAAATGTTATCTTAGAAGCATCCGATGGAAATAATTCTGGTCTACTCATAAAATGTAATTCACATTGTGTTAAAAACACCCTAAATCTCTTGGAATCCCCATGATAACGTTCTGGGGACGCCAAAGGCACTGGCATAATTATACTCCTTACCCCTTCTGCCACTGTAGGCGCCCGTTGTATGTGTGGTAACTGATCTTCTCTTTCTAACTCTGGTGGAGAACCTGCGCCCCCTGAAACCTCATCCTCTCTCCTTTCTCCCCTCTGTTGAATTTGTGTAACTTTAACACTTAAGTCATCCACCTTTTGACTAAGTAAAGCATTCTCATCCCGAGAAATTTTCAACTCCTCCCGTAACTCCCTAATCAAAGATCCTAACATCTCCATGGATTCGTCGGGGTTCATGACAGCTCGGGCGGACTAAATTATTGGCCTTTCATTCTGTCAGGCTGAGAGGTCCTGTATCCGCGGAAGCTGCTGAACCCCCGACAATCCCCCTGAGATGTATTTCCCAGAACTAGTTTTCAATACAGCTCTGTAAACTACACCCCAAAGGGAAAGGGGGAATGGGACAACAAAACAACACCAGGCAGACTGCGTCAAGGCTAATCAGTGCTGAACCTGCAGAGGATAAAGAATAACATATACACTTTCTTAATTCACTTACTTAACCTTATGAAGGGGAAGTAATTAATCCTTAACTAATAATTGAGAATCCTACCTGGTTCTTCTCTTGAAATTTCTTAGAGAAGCGGATAAGAAGCTGAAAATCTCTCTTACTTGCGATACTAGAAATTCCCAGCAACTTCTTACATTAGGCAAAACTGGAAGTTTTAGTTCTTTGTTTGTCTTTTTTCCAACTTGCACTGGTAGTTCAATTAGATTGTCTTTAAAATGTTCTTTCTTGTAATATCAAAACTTTTCAAACTATTTATAATTATCTTGAGTCTTTGAATCCTTGAAGAAAGAGGAAAAAACGTGCTAACTGCACACGCAGGTTATTTCCATTAATCGTTGAACTTCACATAGAAATCTTCCTGGTTGAAGAACACGCGCAAACGGATGAAGACGCGCGATCCAAGTTATCCACACGCGCAAAAATCCACACGCGCAACAATTCACACGCGCAATGGTCCACACGCGCAATAATATTCTCCTGCGAGACACGCGAAATGAGAACACCCGCGCTATTGAGTTCAAAAGCAACGAAGTGATTGTCACGCGCAAAATTACTTGCGATGGAAAAAACACACGCGCACTCACAAGGCACGCGACGAACAGATTCTCGCGCTTAAAATCACACGCGCTTTGTATTTCACACGCGCTTAGTACACATGCGATAAAAATTACACGCGCTTTATATTTCACACGCGAATTGTATTTCACACGCGCTTTGTATACTCGCGCTAAAAATCACACGCGCATTGTATTTCACACGCGCTTTATACTTCACACGCGCTTTGTATACTCGCGCTAAAAATCACACGCGCATTGTATTTCACACGCGCTTTATATTTCACACGCGCTTTGTATTTCACACGCGCTTTGTAGTTTTCACGCTGCGTATAGCTTTTGGCGAAAAGGATCTCTCGCGCAATAAAACACACGCGCTTTTAAAATGGCACGAGACCAACCTCTGCTCGCGCGCGGAATACAAACGCTAGAAAGCACGCGCTCACTTGAATACGCACGTTACAGTCAAAATCTCGCGCTAAGAAACACCGCAGTGGAAACACAAGCGCACACCGATAGTTCAATTGTTTTAGTTGAAACACTACTTTTAACGAATTTTCAAGGAGACTGTATTTAAGATGAACAGATTTACAGTAGAAATAAAGTCACTTATCTCCTTAGCGAATTCACAAAGATTTCCTGCTTTTCCTATCTTCCAAAACGAATTCCTGCCAGCTGAAGACTTCTCCTGAACCCCCAAGAAAGTAGCCGCTCAACTGCTGAGATCTGAAGGATAAAATCCACCAGGCCTAATACTAAAGCAGGAGCAGCCACTGAACACGTCCTCTCAGATGGGGTTTTGATGATGAAAGGCACAGAGTGACAGTTTAGAATGTTCATTGTTGTTCAGCATTGTCTTCTAGCCAATCAGAGCTGTCACTGTGAGGCTCCATCTTGCCTTGGGTCAGAACCAGGATTCTGAATCATCAAGTTAAGGCCTAACCAACTATAATGGAAAACTTCCCACCCACACAAAGCTAATCTGAAAAGGATAAATAATGAAAAGGAAACTTGAATAAGAGAAGGAAACCTGACATTGTGTTCTTAATCCGGGTGAACTTCTACCTTTCCCGCAAAATACTGTTTGCGGTGACGAAAATTACATGACTGCCTGTATGCCACTGAACAGGAAACCAAGGGCAGGATAGACCTTATAGATACTCTTTTGGGTAATGCAGAAGGGGAGCTGTTTTGTGATGGCTCCTGCTTCAAACTTCCAGATGGTACATCTACAGCTGCTTACGCAGTTACTACATTGAGTACGGTTGTTGAAACTAAGAGAATTCCGCATAACTCTGCGCAGGCCGCAGAGATCATAGCGTTGACCCGAGCTTGTGAACTCTCCGAAGGACATACAGTAAACATATATACTGATAGCCAGTATACCTTTGGGGTGGCTCACAACTTTGGGAGGCTCTGGTCGGAAAGAGGGTTCCTAACCTCACATTGGACCAAGATCCAGCATGGTCCCCTGATAGTGCAATTGCTCTCAGCACTCTCACTCCCTAGGCAGTTAGCGATCATGAAATGTGCAGCACATCGTAAGGTCATTGATGATGTGGGAAAAGGGAACGCTTTTGCTGACCAGATAGCCAGGCAAACGGCCACAGACCTTAGCGCAGACATGTATGCTCTAAGGGAAACAAAAGATGCCTATGTAATGGATGAGGGTATTGGGTCTGTGCGAGATATTCAAACTGATGCCACAATAGAAGAGTCTAAAAGGTGGGCCGAAAGAATGGGGAAACTGGATGATGATGGTTGTTGGGTGGATACATCTGAAGGAAAATGGTTGCTCCCTGATTCATATGTGCTGGCAATGGTTACGATGGCACACGGTCCTACGCATGTGTGTGCTCAGCAGATCACGAAAATGTTAGAACAAGTATGGGTGAATGATAAAATTTTGAAGATTGCACAGCGCCATGTTCAGAATTGTATGATTTGCTTACAGCACAATTTGTGGAAGGGGACAGTAACTCCAAGGGGAAGCTTTGGGCCCCCTTCTGTTCCCTTCAAGGTCATCCACTTTGATTTTATTGAGATGGAACGGTGTAACAATCTAAAATATGTTTTTGTGATTATTTGTGCTTTTAGTAAATGGGTTGAGGCTTTCCCCGTTAAAGATGCTACTGCCATGACCACTGCAAAGACTATGGTAAAATAATTATTTCCACGATTTGGGCTTCCGAGGGTAATTTGGTCGGACAATGGTCCCCATTTTGTTGCAGCAGTAATTTTACAGATATGCACAGCGTTACACATTGAAAAACGATTTCACTCAGCTAGGCATCCTCAAAGTGCTGGGTTGGTAGAGAGACATAACGGCATCTTAAAGAATAAACTTGCAAAAACATGTGCCAACACCAAACTGAAATGGCCAGATGCCTTACCTATTGTATTGTTAGCCATGCGAACCACACCTCAAACTAAGACTGGGCTCTCCCCCTTTGAGGTAGTGATGGGGAGACCTGCTAATATTTGGGGTCTTCCGAGCCCTAAAACATTGAGGGAGGTTGACAATGTATTGCTTGTAGACTACTGCAACCAGTTGACTAAAAATCTGTATTTCATTTATCATCAGGTCCAATCAGCTTTACCTGTATGGTTTAAGGGCCCAGGACACGATATTCAGCCTGGAAGTTGGGTCCTAGTGAAGGCCTACGAAAGGTCTTCCTGTCTCGCTCCTTGCTGGAGGGGACCCTACCAGGTGCTGTTGGTCACCCAGACAGCAGTGCGGGTGGCTGGAGAAAAACATTGGATCCACGCAACGCATGTCAAGAAACTTCCTCACCCGAGGCCACACGTTACAGAAGAAGCAGAACCCCTCGCTGATGCTACAATCTCTGATCCTGGATTAGCAAACAGCACTGTGAGTGTCGGAGAATTTTTCTGAGCCCGTGGAGCTTGGGGAACAGTCCATTTCGTCTCCGCACTCTTTGGAAAAGTCACTTCCGGAAAACATTGTTTCAAGTTCTGCGACTTCCGTCGCCTCCGATACGTCGCTTCCCTCAGGAAGTGACGTCGCCTTTTTTCCGGATCAAACAGTTCTGGGTACCACCAGGTACAACCTTCGACGAAGAAAATAGAACTACGGCACGGGTCTTTTCCGTGCATTTGGAAAGAAGAAGTGATTGAAAGTTTTCTCTTGTAAAAGAAAGTTCCTTTCGAACAAAAGGAAAAAAAAGGGATTCTGCTGGCTAGGGTTGGGAAGGAATAAGAAGTCGCGCGACCGTAGTGTCGCCAGCAAACGAACATTGGGGTCGTCGATTGGGAAACTACGATGCCTGCCACCTCCACCGCTGCTCCCCGCACTGGACCGAAAACGTGTTGCTGTGTTGTGTTAATAATAATTGGAATTTGTGTAATTACTGCTGTTGGACTTTGGTACTTCGAAGAAATGTAGCCTCTAAAACCTCTACTGCCAATTGAGATTGTACCTACTGCTTTGACTCCCTCTGTACACCTCCACACCTTGTCACCTAGAGACTCCCAGCATAGACGAAAGTATCATAATAACACTTTAATGACAGTAATGAATGCAACGCATGCCATTTTTAATAAAAGTAATTGCTGGATTTGAACACATTTACGGCAACATGGGAAAAAGGGGCTAGGATGGTATATTCACCCTTTACCTTTAACGACTGCTTCCTATGCTTCTCTTAGAGCACTATTCTTTGGCCGTTGGAATGATAGCGTCTCAGGGAACTTTGATGGAACTAATTTAAATGATTTTGAGAAATGTGAATTGACTCCCCTGGGATGCTCGTTTTTTGCAAATAGAAGTAGACCTAATGTTGCTTCTATTAGGCCATCTGATAAACTATCTCTTCCTTTCCAAACTCTAATTTCCTTTAAAATGGCTCCGATTGGCAATAAGGAAGCTGTGCCCCCTTCCTACTCTATTAATCATAGCCCCAATTCAGTCCCCTTTTGTGTACAAAGAAATGGCACTCGGCCAATGGGATATTTTGAAGGTTGTGTGAACATTGTAAATTTGACTGGGGAGAACAGGCCTCTGTATGTAGGGGGGGCCTGTTTATTTCGTTTGTGGTTGTTCAGCATTTCCCTGGTTGCCCAAGGATTGGCAGGGAACCTGTTATTTAGGAATCCTGTTACCTGGGGTATTTGTAGCTAGTACATTGGAAGTTTCTAAGGCTCGCCCACGGTGGGACGAGGATGGGGATACCCGTGGGCAAGTATTGGGAGATATAGCGAAATCAGTTGTGCCATTTTGGGGACAGATAGCAAACTCTGAAAATATTAGGGGACTAGCAAGAGTACTGGAGAGAACCATCAACCGGACCACGGATATACTCTACAATATGACACTAGAACAAAAGGCAATAAGATTGGTAGCACTCCAAAATCGGATGGCATTAGATGTCATTCTGACAGAACGTGGTGGAGTATGCAAATTAGTGGGGTCTGCTTGCTGTGTTTTCGTACCAGACTCCTCACCGACAATTTTTAAAGCAATACAGAACTTGCACATCCTTAGTTCTGAGGTGCATGTTCCTGTGGGAGATTGGAATATTAGCGCCTGGTTCTGGGATTCTCTACGATCCTGGGGTTGGAAGGTGCTTTCTGTTATCTTGGTTATTTTGGGAATCCTGCTATTCCTTTGTTGCTGTTTCCAATGTCTACCTAGTATATGTGCAATGCTAGGGGGGTGTTGTGCTCAAGCGGTGAGCACAGTAGGGCACAAAATGTACCCCCATATACAGCATCTAAAGAGTTTGTGTTACAAGAGATTCTGATGAACGACCTAATGGCTATAGACATTACAGATAATAATTCAGGATGTATAGACAACAATGCATGGAGTTATTTACAAAAGTATTAGAAGTGATATTAGCACTTGGCATAGGCCAAAAGGAGGGTTTGTCGGAATTGAAACAATATTATGCCTCCTATCGCAGCAATTGTATGTGTATTGGCCTAGGCCAAGTTGTCTAAAACATCATTTGCGAACAAACTCCGCGTCAAGGTTTTGACCTTAGAGAAAGTAATGTAAGTCACCATCTTGGATTACGCCGCCATTTTAGGTTCTCTTGTAATATGGAAAGTCACCCTGAACATCAAAATGGAGGCCGAATGACATTCTGAGTAAGATTCTGGCCGTTGTGACTTCCGTACACACGAATAATTAATATGCCTGCAGGCCACTTGTCGGGGTGGCAAACTGAGACCTTGTCCTATTGTTGACCTATGTGTAAATGTACAACTATATCAGCGAAACTAATCAAAATGCATATATTATAGGATTGACCTGGCTAGGAACCCATAGGCCCGATCCCTAGAATGGTTAACCCGGGAGGGGGTTGGCCAAGGGCTGGATAAAGAGTATAAAAAGCCCAAGTATTCCAATGTACGGTCTCTCTCACTAATGCATCGAACCTTTGTTGAAGTTCGTTACTTTACTCTGAGAGCCGAATAGCTATCCGTTTGTCAATTGACTTTGGTAACTGTTGTAGCTTTTAAATAAAGCACTTGTATGTTCTTTGTAACCTGTGTTGGTGTGTTTCTTTTGGGCTTCCCGGCCTCATATTATTTTTCTGTTTCCACAGTTGGCGCCCGAATAGGGACCCTCAAGATTGATGCCGGATCATTAGAGGTTGACGCAGACTATTGAACCGGGATCGGATGGTGTGATACTGCGGGCCCGACCGAACGAGACGCGATACCTCGGCAGCGCTGCACGATCCGATCCTTGGACGATAGTCGTGTGGTCTGACACGGCATCTTGACGAGGGTCCATTTTTTGAGGCGGGCAGATTTGTCGAAACCACCAAACACAAGGTAAAATTTGTTAGGTAAGTTCTTTGGTACACCGTACGGTCCTCCTTAGGTTTGGTCAGGTGCAGTCGAATAGCTATCCTTTTGTCAATTGACTTTGGTAACTGTTGTAGCTTTTAAATAAAGCACTTGTATGTTCTTTGTAACCTGTGTTGGTGTGTTTCTTTTGGGCTTCCCGGCCTCATATTATTTTTCTGTTTCCACACCCTGACCCAAATTTCTGATATCCTGGAAGAGTGTGCTCCATGGCAGACTCTCCTTGATGTGGTGGTCCTTCACGGCTGGATTCAAAGATGTGTTTGCTTATCGGGTAATGCCAATACCGCCCTGAACACTGAGCGCAGGAAATCGTTGCTTATGCGTCTTGACTCTAAGCTAGCAAATATAGCCCCTTCCTAAGCAGGTCCTAGGGCTCAAGGCCTCTTGTTTGGGGACCTGTTTGTTAAGGAGTTATCTTCCTTTGTCCATGTGTTTACTGTTTTGGAAAAGGCTCAGGCTAATATTAAGAAGGCCCTGACGCCTGTTGTTTTTCCCAGGGCTGGAAGAGGAAGAGGCGCTCCTCTAGCCATCCCTTTCAGGGCTTTGCACGTCGACCACAGAATGCCACCAGCGGCATACAAGCAGTGTTTTTCATGGCCAGACGCACTTCTGATGTCTTCTTCCCCCAGCGAGGAACCCAGTGGAGGGGATGTGTTGCCAGAGTGGCAGGTGCAGGCAGATCTGCAGCAGGTGAGCAGTTTATGTTTAATTGTTTCTTTCCAAGGAGAGCTTGGGGGCGGATAGTCCATTTTCTTCACAATTGGTCTGCCCTAACTTCAGAAGCATGGGCTCCGGATAGAATTGTATTCTCCTCCCTGCCACAAGGTTCTTCCTTGTCCTCTAGTATTCAGTCAGGGAGAACGGGATCGGGTGGACAAGGAAGTGGGTGATTGCATTCACAAAGGGGCTTTAGTTCCCACGTATTTCCTTTACTTTCCCTTACTCAACTAAATCTTCCTACTATCAAAGCCAGATTGGGGTGGGGGGGTGCCAGCCAGTCATGAATCTGAAAGCCCTCAATGTTTTTGTGGTATATCACCATTTCAAAATAGAGGGGATTCATCTCCTAAGGGATTTTCTCCTTCAGGGGGACTGGATGTGCAAAATAGATCTTAAAGATGCCTATCTGGTAGTTCCATTTTATCCTCCCCATCAGGAGTATCTTCAGTTTCAGTGGCAGGGTTGGCATTGGAAATTCGCCTCCCTTCCCTTTGGTCTCGCCTCAGTTGTTGCGCCCAGTGATTGATTTCTTACAGGGCAATGAGGGTGAGGATCATAATTTCCCTGGACGACATGCTCCTGTCAGCTCAGGAGAGGGGGTTGCTAGAAACTCTTCTCAGGATGGTAATTACTCTCTTGCAGGATTTGGGGTCTGTGATCAACCTCGACAAGTCAGTTCTTGTGCCTTCTCGATGGATCCAATTTCTGGGCTTCGTAATAATTTCACAGTTGTGCCAACTCCTTCGTCCCCACAAGAGAATGCGGGGTACTCGCAGTCAGATTAGATCAGTGCTAAAGAAGGATTTTTTACCCCGCCGGATGCTAGCAAGGGTCATAGGAATGTGTTGCCCTCTATTCAGGCAATTGTTCCTGGTTTGTTGCAATATCAGTCGCTTTAAAGGTTAAATATCAGCAATTTCAAGAAGGTGTTGCAGTCGGATTGTTACTGTTATTGTTGCAGTTTAGTTTAGTCAAGAGTTGCACTCTTGTGTGTGATTGTTGCAGTGGGATTGTTCTTGTTGCAGTTTCATTTACTCAAACGTTGTGCTCGACGTATATTTCTTTCATATGCTACTGTCCTGTTCTAGCCTGGGTGCGAGGGCACCCGGGAGCGTTGTGTTTCAGAAGCACTGACAGTATGAGCACTCTCGTAGTTGTGAGAGGCTTGCACTGTTGGTGTGCACGTGTGACATAGGTGCCATCTTTTCTGTTCTCTTCTGCTAGGCACACATACATGCGAGGGGCAGTGAGTGTTCAGTGCTGTCCTGGGGTTAATTGTTGTATGCATTTCTTCAACTTTATTGTTTGGAAGTGCCGGCTCCTCTGAGGAGGATACATAGGAAAGGTGGGTCAGAAGTCAGAACAAGGTGTACATCAACAAGTTTGGAGTGAATGTGGTCCAAGGCTCTGGCAGTACTTTGGAACCTGAATGCCACTTTGACTTCTGCATTTGACTCCCTTATTGCAAGTATTATGGATTATCGGGCAGGTAATCCTACTGTTTCAGATGGTGCCTCAGGGGTTAGGTCAGTTCCTGAGGGTAAGTGCATGGCTAAAACCAAGCACCTGAATAAGGCAGATAGGGATGTGCATAAGGGGGCTTCTGGGTCCCACTCCCGGAAAAGATGCAGGGATAAGAATAGAGAATGTTCTTCTTCCTCCACCTCTTCCACACAGTCTGATAAGTCCCATCCCAAAAGTAAGAAGTTTAAGCAGACAGAAATTAAGGAGGAACAAAAGGTTCTAAAAGGCATGCTGGGCAATATCTGAAAGGTTATGCATTCCCCCCATTCTCTCTCATTCCTCGGTTTCTCGAGCAGGTCCACAAACAGCAGGTGTCCGTGGTCCTTCTCAGCCGATTCTGGTTGCCCCAAGTGTGGTTTCTGGCACTGTTGGAGCTGGCAGTGGATGTTCCCGCCTGTTGCCGACGTTGCCCCTCCTTCTCACAGATCCTGGGGGAGGTCCACATGAGCTAATACTGTAAGGGCAGCTGTCTCTCATTAGATGGACACTTTCTGAGAATCCTGGGCATTCCCAGGCCTTTCGGGAGATGCTTATCAAGTTCTCAGAGACTCATGGTCTAGATCCACTCAGATTTCTTACCCTTTTGAGTGGGCGCGCTGGGCGGGCTGGTGTGTGGAGATGGGTGTCAATTTCTGCAATTCATGGGCATTCCCAGGCCTTTCGGGAGATGCTTATCAAGTTCTCAGAGACTCATGGTCTAGATCCACTCAGATTTCTTACTCTTTTGAATGGGCGCGCTGGGTGGGCTGGTGCGTGGACAGGGGGTCAATTTGTTAGTGATGTTGTTCAAGGAAGGAAAGCCCTACGGACTTTCGGTCCAAAATCTCAGCGGGCATATCCTGGATAAAGGGGAACCGGTAGGTAAACATTTACTTCAAGAAGGATTTACAGTCCATGAGGATTAAAGTTCCTCCAAAGGCTAATTATTCAAATTTTTGGGATGTTAATTTAGTATTCTACTTGTTCCAGTCTTTGAACAGTAATGAGGCGTTGTCACACCAGAAACTGTCTGCTAAGTTGACACATTTGTTGTGTCTAATTTCTATCAATAGAGTTACAGATGTGAAAGCACTGGATGTGGACAATAAAGTGTATTTTTCTGAGGAAGGTGTCACGTTCCTTGTCACTTGAAGAACAAAGAATTTCATCACTTCAGTTTCTTATCCTTCTTTCCAGGAGGATCAGAAATGATGCGTGGTTAGCTGTTTGCAATGTTATGAGCACATGACTTCAGTTTACCAGCCTCCTTCTACCTCTCAGCTGCTCGTTTGCATCAGGAAGCCTTTTGGGGTGGTTTATTCCACCACTTTAGCGCGCTGGGTGAGTTAGGCATTGAAAGAAGCGAGGGTGGATGTCTTCGGCAAGGGAAGTTCTGGCTTCAAAGGCAGCATTCCTAGGGGGCAGCTCCAAGGTATCCTTAAGGCAGCTGATTTGTCCAGGGAATCCCAACAAATTAATAAAAAAGTTCAGCATGCATCTAATGTGGTGTTGTAAGACCTTTAAACTTGCATAATATGAAGCCTCTGGTCTCACCATAGAATGGCTCACCCAGCACACTAGCATGAGTTGGATTTAGATACTATTAAGAGATACAGAGGCAGGTATTATCCCGCCCAACCTCCCTAGTCATATGTTTGTTCATTTTCAGCTTCGTTTTGAGGATGTCATCTGTGAGGTCGGTTTGCAAAGCGCTACAAGGATGGACCAAAGGGGTTGGACTTTACTTTCCGGGTGGATCTCAGTGCTGGTCTGGACTGTTCTTGTTATGGTTACCTTTGCTTTGCAGCTGCTGAAGAGGAAAGGGGTCTACCTGCAAAGGAACTTATAAGGGTGCTCGGACCCTGGTCAGTTGAGAGAAGGCATGACATTTTCAAATGTTAAATCATGTGTTTTTTAATTTGCTGCTGTTTGAGGAGTAAAGAAGATCTAATGCATAATACCTGCTTCCGTGTATCTTAATATAATCCAATGTTAATGTGGGAGGTTAGCCATTATTGAAAAAGTACAACTCTTTCAATTTTAGAAGACTGAACATCAACCTCACTTCTGCCTCTTGTAATTTCGAGAGTACCTTCCTCAGGACGACATAATGAGTTTCTGTATCTTCTGTATAGATTTGGATGTCGGTTGATACATTTATGATGTTGCGCAAGCGGGAGTCCATCATTCTCTGAAAAGTCAAAGTGGCAGAGGACAATCCGAAAGGCATCCGGGTGAATTGATAAGTGGCAAACGGAGTGATGAAGGCTGTCAGTGTAAGCTTATTTATGGTAAGCATCTCTCATGTCTAATTTTTGAGAAAAACTTGCCTTCCTTCATTTCTGTTCAGCAGCGGGTGATGACTCAGTAATGACTTCCATAGTTAAGCTGCATAAGTCGATACACACTCTTGCACACTACGAGGTCGTTACACACCAACAACGTATACACCAAGAGGTGTATACAAACTCTCATAGCATTTACTGGATGTGTCATGTAACAATCTCCTTGCAACAAAACAAATATCAATTGTTATCACCACATTCTTTATTTTATTTGTACCTATGAAAAAACACAATGAATAAAAAATCATTCATTAATAAAATTCAAATCAATAGTTCCATAATTATTTTGAAGTGCACACACACATACCCATCTGTGAATGATGTTCCAATTATTAAATTCAAACCACACTCATTCATATACGTAATTCATCCATACAGTGCAAAAATGCTAAAGACCATTTTTAAAGAAGATGGGTCCTACAAGTTGACCTAAAGTGCAATGTGCTGTAATGACCATAAATAATACAAATCAAATCAAACAAGTTTATTCGGATATATAAAAAAAATATCCATTAAACGACAAAAATACAATTATATACATATCATCACATTACAGAAAATAACATGCATATAGAATAAGCAATCACATAATTTCATATAAAATGGCCACATTAAAATTGAATAATAAAATCAAACAACAGACGGTACTCACACAGTTAGCCCATTGCCAAAGATAATATAGTTCACAACACTAGCTTTCACTGCCTTGCAGTTTCAATATACTATTTCTGAAATGCATCGCTCTTTTCAAAAACATCAAGTCATGTACTGGCATATAGTAAATGTCTATTCTGATAAAATCAATCGCCTCAAAGTTATTATAGTGCTAACCAGCAGTTGTTATCCAAAGAAACTTGTAAAAGGTGTCTACTCTAGTTTTGGCCGGGTAATCTAGCCCTGTCTCATACCCCAGCCATCTTCAGGACACAAAAGGTATTTCCTGGTCACGGTGGTGTGTCTTGCAAACTTGAAACAGTGATAATAAAACCAAACAAGGGAAAGAAAAAAGAAAAAGAAAGAAAGAACAATCAATGTGTTTTCCAAATGCGTGTAGAATTATTTCAGTTGCAAATTTGACACAGTCAATGTTAAGGATAGCAATGAGCATTCCTGTGATTTGTTCAAACAATGTGAAGGGTCGCTGTTATTGACCCTGCCCTATCATCGGTCTCTCGCATTTAAATCCACTCACTGGGCATGCTGATCTCTAATCTACCGATTTAGATTTTGGTTTCCTATGCTAAGTTGTGCGCATACCGTTGGGTAATATGTTCAAATTGGTTTAATATATGCCACTAGATGCGGTCTCATTGTTTTTCTAATGTTAATTCATAATGACATAAAAAGCTTGATCAACATCAAGTGTTGTGCATTGGTACCAACAAACTCCACCTGGAGGCTTGTGCTAGTGTTTCACCCTTACTCAGGCTTTTTCAAGGCACAGAGGTTAACAACCTTTTCTTTTTTAACAATCAAATACTTTGAAAGAGTACATTTGTCTTTGTATATTTTGTTCATTTGTCCAATAAGCAATCATGTCACATATATATTTGTGCTTCCATTTTACAGATTTACGTTGCTGAATGGACGAGTTTCCAGAGTTTCTTTAGGGGTACGGAGAGGAGAGAATAAACTAGGTTTGTATTCCAATTTGGTTGCCACACGCATTGAGTAGCCTGACCTATTGTCATGGTTGTGTTTCAATTGCTTAACTTTATTGATTTATAGGTACAATTGGGTTCATTGACTGCTATGGTCTTTGTAAATCTTATTTTGCTTCATTCTGTCTTCTATATTCATGGGGTTTTAGATCGACCGAGGATGATAGCCTTCATTTGGGTCTTTGTAGGATTATTCCTCAGTCCTGTTAATTAAAATACAGGTGTATTTAAGTTATCCGGATTTGTGATAATTGTTTGTACTGGTCCGTAATCCTCAAGTGTTGCTTAAGACACTGGGTTGGCATTCTGGTGTGAAGTGGGTCCCATGTTAGGTCTTTTTTTTTTTTTAATAACAGTTTTTATTATTTTAGAAACAAATAAACAATACAAACCAAACTAGCAGCATTATTTGCGACAGACACATGAACATCAATTAATGTGCACTACTGCTCCCCCAATCCCTCCCCCCTCAAGAGCTTGTTTGCGTTTCTCATTCTGTATCTGCTGCATGCGGCCGGGTATCACTTTCTTCCGAATCTGCGGAATCCATTACTGTGCCAAACAGTCCTGTTACTAACACTGTCCATGCCATCAGGTTACCCACTTCTTCCTCCCCGCTCTTACTACATGCCTCCTGCCATACTACCGTTTCAGCCTCCGCCCATTTTTGCAAATCCCGCCACCATACCTCAACCTGTGGCTTGTGGCACTGCTTCCAGCCCATGGCAATCCTTCTTTTTGCAAGCACATATGCCAGGTCCCTCAGTTTCCCAACATGTTTAGTATTCTGTGGTCTGGGAAACCCTCCCAACAGGCAGGTCCAGGCCGTTATCTATGTTGAGCGTGACCCCTTTATCCGCTAATTTTCGTGCCACTTCCCCCCAAAAACTTTCAATCACTGGGCAGGACCAGAACATATGTGTCATATCAGCGTCTTCTTTATCGCATTTTGGGCATGCTTGTCTTCCTGCATTTGCAAACTTGGATATTCTCTTCGGGGTCATATAGGCTCTATGCGTTATGTATAACTGTATTTGTTGCAATCTGCGTTTCTGGACAATTTTTTGTGGTATTCCATAGCACGCTCCCACATCCCATCGGTCATCTGTGCTCCCACCTCCGCTTCCCAGTCCAGCCTCAAATGCGTCAAATCCTTCCCCACCCGGGTCATCACCATCTCATGTAATATAGAGATCTCGTGACCTCCTTCTGATGTGTCATATATTGTCCCCATAATGGCGTCTGGCTCCTCTGCCAGTACAGTCTCTGGCCAGGTTTTACGAATAATCTGGACTAGCCTAAAATACATAACATATCGGCCTCTGTGCAAGCCTGCCTCTTCCCCCAGTTCTTCGAAATCCTTAATGGTCCCCTCTTGCCATACATCTCCCAATGTGACCAGCCCGACCGATTCCCAATAGGTCCTGATAATCATTCTTAGTTGGTTGTCTTCCCCTGCTAAGGCCACTAGCGGCACTTGTGGGGAACACGGGTACGGGTTCTCCATCCGTCGGCATACTCTACGCCACATCTTCCACCCAAGCAACATCATACCCGGGCGTTCTTTCATTTCAGGTCTAGGCAACCAAATAATCTCCTTTAAGTAAAACGGAGTGCAGTCCTGTCCAGACAGCCTAAGTTCAGGAGTTACCTCATCAGAAAGCCATTTAGTTACATATTGCAACTGACCAGCCACATAATAGGCCTCAAAGTTTGGCAGCTTAATGCCCCCTCTATCATAGAAGTTCTGCAGCTTCCATAGCGCCACTCTATTTCGAGTGCCATGCCATAGGAAGTCTCTGCACATGGTATTCAGTTTGAGAAAAAACATTTTGGGTATCAAGTATGGTATATTACTGAAGAAATGTAACAGCCTGGGCAGGACCACCATTTTGAGCATCGCCCCCCGTCCCATCATCGCCAGCGGCAACTTCTCCCAAAACTTCATACTTGTTCGGACTTATCCCACAGCCACCTCAGTATTATGCAAGTGTTCCTTCTCTACCGTGTGATACACCTCTATTCCGAGGTAGCGGAAGGAATCAACTGCCCATGGTACAGACAGCATTGGCAACCGCTCCAGAGGAGTTCCTCTGTAGCTTCCCAATGGGAACATGCTCGATTTTTGGGGGTCCACAGCTATGCCGGACAGTTCTGCATACCCTTCCATAACCTCTAGAATATATTGAAGATTTTCTTCCGGATATTTCAGATATAGTAGCAAATCATCAGCATACAAGGATATTAGATGTTTCTCTCCCCCTACCTCAATACCTATCATGTCATATTGTTGTATGAGGTACACTGCCAGGGGCTCCAGGGCTAGAAGGTATAACATCGGGGACCAGGGGCACCCTTGTCTGGTGCCCCTGCTAAGTTGCCATCTCTCAGATATCACTGATTCTGTGCGCACCCTGGCCAGTGGTTCACTATATAGCAATTTTGCCCACCTAACATAGCCCAGCCCCATCCCGTTTTGCCTCAGGGCCTCCAACAACCATGGCCACCTCACTGAGTCAAAAGCTTTGACTGCGTCTAGGGACACAACCACCATTTCCCCCTCGCTCCTGTTCCCCTCTTCAATCACCCGGTGGAGTCGCCTATGGTTGTGGGATATATTTCTGATGGGGACATAACCTGTCTGTCCGGGTGTATCAGTTTGCTAATAACTCTACGCAGCCTATTGGCTAGGACCGCTGTCAATATCTTGCTATCCTGGTTCAACATTGACAAAGGCCTATAGGAGCCGCAGCTATGCCCTGGCTTGTTGGGCTTAGGAAGCAGCACAATTAACGTTTCTCTAAGCGATTCCGGCAGCCGGCCTAGCTCAAAAGACTCATTGAGCATCTCTAGCATACGGGGGAGTACTTCCTCTCTATATGTTTTTTAAAACTCGCTAGGGAATCCGTCCACGCCCGGGGTCTTACAGGTGGGCAGCTGCTTCACAACCTCATCCAATTCCTCTAAGGTAATCGGTGCGTCCAGCTCCTCTCTTTCTTCAGCACTAATCTTAGGTAATTCCATGTCTTTTAGAGTTTCTCTTATCTCCTCTCGGTTGTCCCCTTTTCTGTCCTTATACAATGTCCTATAATAGTCTAAGAATGCCTCGTTGACTCCCTCTTGGGTGTCAACTACGTCCCCGTCTTTTCTAGTTATCGTCCTAATCGGGGTCCTGGGGGTTTCGCTCTTATATAACCATGCCAGCAAGCGGCCAGTTTTATCCCCACCTGCATGTTGCCTCTCAACATATTTCTTATACTTAAGGTTGCAGAGCCTTTCCCAAAGCTCTGCACACCGCTGCTGTAGTTCGAGTACAAGTTCCGCATCCCCTCCTGCCCTGTTGCTCTCCTGTTCCAATTTCACTTCCGCTTTCTCTAATTCCGTTAGGACCCCACCCTGTAGGCCTTTTGATTTAGCAATAGCAGCACCCCGCAACACCACCTTAAAGGCTTCCCAGAGCGTGCACGCTGAGTCCACACTACCTGTGTTTTCCTCAAAGTACTGTGTGATCGCATCCCTGATATCTTCCCTGAAGACCGGGTCCCGGAGTGCCTCTGCCCGGAGGCGCCATGTCGGTATCCACGCCCTGGGGCGGCAGTGCTGCCAGCTCAGAACCAGAGGCGAGTGGTCCGACAGGACCCTCGCTCTGTAGTCTATTTGGGTGGTCTCTCTCACCACTTCCGGCGTGGCAAAAAAATAATCAAGTCTCGTATGCAGTTGTTGCGGGGCTGAGTAATGCGAGTATTGTGTTTCATTAGGGTGTTTCAGCCTCCAAACATCTGCCAGCCCGAAGTCGTCCAGTAATGTCTGCAATACCCTGGCTGCTGGGGTGGGCCTATCAATCTTATCATCGGATCTATCTGCCTTGGGGTTGAGCACCCAGTTGAAATCCCCTCCCCAAATAACCGCTCCTCCCATACATGCGCCCAGATGAGTACACAGGGTTCTAAAATATGCTGCAGTATTTTGGTTGGGGGCATACGTATTTATAATGCACACCTTTCTATTCTCCACCAAAGCCTTTAATATGACCAACCTCCCCTCCGTGTCCACCACCTCTTGTGTAAGTTGGAGTGGAACGTGCGGTGCTACCCAGACCAGCACTCCCCTAGCATAGGCAGAATACGGAGAGCCTACTACAGTACCTCTCCACTTCTTCCCCACCAGTTCCAGTTTTTGCCGAGTCAGATGTGTTTCCTGCAACAACGCAATATCAATCTTCTGTCTTTTCAAGTACATCATGACTTTGTTTCTCTTTAAGTAACTGTTGAGACCCATGACATTCCATGTTACGATCTTAAGGTCCCCCATAGCTCATGAGTGTCCTCTTCCCTACCGTGTAGCGAATCCCCTTCGCCCACGTGATACAGATACAGCTCTCCACCTTTACTTGTAGCCTCTTGTACAAGCTCAAACCACCCTTAACTTTGTACACAACAACTTCCCAACTTTCCTCCCCACCCTCCTCCCCACCCTTCCCCCACTCCACACACCCCAACTGTTGCCCAGCTCCGTTCACGGAACTCAGGCACCCCCACATCTAGTCCTGAAAGCACCAAACAATGCCCAGAGCCCAGTAGGGTGAAGTCGCCCTAATGGCCACTTAACAAAAAATACTGTGGGGAGAGAGATTTGCTCTGCAAGGCTCCCATTAATTCAATAATAATTACGATTACAGTGCTCATAACATTTAGTGTAACAGTCTGACCTCCTTTGCTGAAGGTTGCAGAAATGACTATATTCAAGTCCCATGGGTCCATGTCGCGCCATCTTGTGGCATCCTCCTCGTGCATTACTTATCTCTTCCATGCTCTTTCTCCGTCCGAACTCCAGACTCCTGGGGACATCCCTGCCCATCAAGCCATCCCATAGCATCCTCCGGGGCCTCAAAAAACAAAGTTTTGTGTTTATGTATAACTTTCAGTTTTGCCGGATACAGCAACATGTATTTGTGGCCCGCCTCTCTCAGTCTCCGCTTTACCGTCCCAAAGTTCATGCGGCTACGCTGCGCCGACAGGGTATAGTCCGGGTAAGCCGTGATGTTTGCCACTCCTCGTATAATCGTTCCTCCCTTGCGGAAGTGTTCCAATATCCTCTCAGGGTCCAGTTAATTAAGAATTTTGGCTATTACCGGCCTAGGCGGGTTTCCTGGTGGCGGCCTCCTTGTTAGAGCCCTATGTGCCCGCTCTACCGCAAATCCTTGAGATAGGGCACCTCCAGGTATCTCTTGCAGTAGCATGGACTCAATGAACTCCGTTGGATCGTGGCCCTCCAATCCCTCCGCCAGGCCCACGATGCGGATGTTGTTTCGTCAGGCGCGTCCTTCCGCCTCCTCCGCTCTGCTCTCCAAGTTGCCCACTCTCTGTATCAGGGCACGAAATTCGGCCTTATGAGAGGCACAATCCGCGGTATTAGGGCTCACTTCCTTCTCAAGGGTCTCCGTACGCTCCGCCAAGCCGCTGACGTCCTGCCGGAGTAGATTAACTTCCTCCTGCACCTCTCCAACCTTAAGGTCCAGTGCCTTTTTCAGCTCAGTGACGGCTAGTTCGAGTTTGGCTTCCGAGGCCGCCTTTAAGTCTGCAATCGCAGCTAGGACTTCTTGGTTGGTGCCCGTTGCAGTCATGCTGCCTGCAGGCGACGTATCCTAGCTCTTGGTATTTTCTTGACCAGGGGACGACTTAGTGAAGTCGTCCAGGGTGGGCTGCTTCGCCTTAGGCCTCATCGTTCTATTAGATATGACCCAGAGGACCTGTATTCTGCACAAGTGACAAATGCGCACCCAGTACGCCTCTTTCGCTCTATCACCGTGCGGCCTGCTCCTTCCTTTGTTCCGGACATTGGTCGGCCATTTTGTGTCGTCTTTTGTCTCCGGCGCTCCTTGTCTTTTCTGCACAGAACTCTGCCGCCGTTCCTCCTACACCTTCCAAAAGTTCACCAAGCATGGACCACTCATTCACACACCAACATGTATATTTTCAGTAGTCATCGGCCCATCGTTGCGCACTTTTACGCCCGGATCATTTCAGGATCTCGGGATCTCCTCCAGATCACGTCCTCCTACATGGCCCTCGTAGCCACGCCCCCCCATGTTAGGTCTTTATTATGCTGCCATTCGAAATTGTTACTTGGCGTCTGTGCGTGCAGTCATTCCAAAATTGTGCATCTCCACTGCGTTTTATTATATCTATATTTTGCTGGGATCCCCGTTTGTGGTTGCCGTGGTTGGTAGTATACTAAATTTACTCGGTGTCAAATTAATCTCTATTCTGATACAAGTTTGGGTGTTGCTATGGTAACTCATGTTGTGATTTGATTATGGAATGCTACACGGTTGTGCTCATCAGTTCTCTTGTGGTCTTGTGTTTGGGGGTGAGAGTCGCTCTGGTTTGTGTAATGCAAGCCACTTTGGATATTTACTCATACCGTTGTGTGTTAGTAATAATAGCCACTACCCTGGAGCGTTGTGAATTAAACACCAGCCAAATTGGTATGTGAGTTAGTTTGATTCTAGATTTGTAAATAGTGTGTTTCTTGTAATCACAATTGAGTTTACAGGTCGTGAGCTAGGTTAGATCAGGTCAATCCATATGCTTATCCCCATTTGGATTTTACATGCACCAAGTTGTCCCTATCATCGTAGTGTTGTTTCATAAGACCATGATTTGGATTTAAATCATCATAAAGGGTTGTTAGTTCACAGATTCATGAAATTGTTCTCAGTCTTACCTCGCTAGCTTCTTTTGCCATGGTTACGGTTCACATGCTTAGTCAATTGACTTCCCGCCGTTTGATCTATGACGTTGCTTCTGCCTCCCTGTTGGTAATCTATCTGTTCGTCACTATGTCAGTGATAAAATAATCACACGCTGTTACATTTTTTGTAATTATTATTATAATTGCGTGCTTTTATGGCATGTTACAGTTAAGGGACTGTAATTGTCATGTGATCAGTGTAAATTAGTTAACGTCCCAAATGGGATTTTTATATGTTCGAAAAGCTGTAAAATAGTGTTGTTCCAATTCACTTATCACATTAATTCGGTGTTGAGTTAATTAACTTGTATCAAGCCGATGTTCATTAGGTTGGATATTTTTGGCATCATCATTCTGTTAGAGGGCCAGTTTGTCTTAAATTGTCTTTTTATTGTACATCAACCATTAGGGCGGTAAGCATTTTTGTCAATTTATGGCATCATCATTGTGATAGAGAGTCAGGTTGTCTTAAATTGTGGTTCTATTGCACATCAGTAATTTCTGTGTTAAGCATTTTAGTCAATCGGTTCCCTCCATATTTTAGATCCTTAGCTATGGTGTTTTCATTCAAATTAGTTTAGGTGGTTAGATTAAGATTTTGGGGGACAACTGTTTGATGCGTCCATTCATCATTAGTAAAACTGTTTCACAAATAGTGGTGCATTTCTGTGTCTGTGTTCAGACCCTCGTCAATTGATCTTAGCTCACAAATCAATTTACATTTGCATTGTCATAGGTTATTTTCCCTGTCTCCAAGTCTTACATCTGGTTCCATATGTTTTGCCACAAATAATTTGTTGTTTTCTTTCCTGTTGTTGCTGTGTTCCTTTAACCAATGTATGTTCTGATAGTGCTGAGGGTTTACCAGGGGTAGAGATAACTCCCAGGTGCTCCCTGATTCTTGTTCTAAGTTCATGTATTGTGCTTCTCACATATGTTTTATTGCACATGCATATTATGACATATATCATTAAGGTGGTTCTACAGGTGATGAACTCCTTTTTTTTGTACATGTTTAACATTGGCTGTTCTATAATTCTGAACGGTATTGAGGGCATGCTTGCACATACTACAATTTGAGCATTCGCAAAAACCTTGATTGGTTAGCCAGTCAGAATATTTGTCTGGTATTCGTGTCTGGTTTTGCTCATATAGCTAGGGCTTAATTCATTGCGTAGTGCACAGGGAAAAGAACCTACGACAATGTGAATGTAAATTAACGAGGGTCTAATCACAGACACAAAAATGCACCACTTTTTGTGAAACAGTTTTACTAATGATGAATGGACGCAGCAAACAGTTGTCCCCCAAAATCTTAATCTAACCACCTAAACTAATTTGAATGAAAAAGCCATAGCTAAGGATCTAAAATATGGAGGAACCGATTGACTAAAATGCCTAACACAGTAATGACTGATGTGCAATAGAACCACAATTTAAGACAAACTGGCTCTCTATCACAATGATGATGCCATAAATTGACAAAAATGCTTACTGCCCTAATGATTGATGTACAATAAAAAGACAATTTAAGACAAACGAGCCCTCCAACAGAATGGTGATGCCAAAAATATCCAAGCTAATAAACATCGCCTTGATACAACTTACTTAACTCAACACAGAATGAATGTGATAAGTACATTTAAACAACACTATTGTACAGGTTTTCAAACATATAAAAAACCCATTTGGGAATTTAACTTATTTACACTGATCACATGACAATTGCAGTCCCTTTACAGTAACGTGCCATAAAAGCATGCAATTCCAATAATCATGTGACCCTGTACAAAAAAATGTAACGACACGTGAATATGTTACCATTGACATAGTGATCAATAAATAGATTACCAACAGGGAGGCGGAAGCACCGTCGCAGATCAAATGGCGGGAAGTCAATGAACTAAGCCGGGGGATCCGTAACCACGATAAAAGAAGCTAGCAAGATAAGACTGAGAACAATTTTAGTAACTTCTAAACTAACAACCCTTTATGATAATTAAAATCTAAACCATGGTTTTATGAAAGAACACTACGATGATAGGGAGACCTTGGTGCATGTAAAATCCAAATGGGGCTAAGCACATGTATTAACTTGATCTAACCTAGCTCACGACCTGAAAACTCAATCGTGATTACAAGAAACGCACTATTCACAAATCTAGAATCAAACTAGCTCACATACCAATTTGGCTGGTGTTTAATTCACGATGCTCCACGGCAATGGCTATTATAATGAACAGACAACGGTATGAGTAAATATCTGAAGTGGCTTGTGCTACACAAACCAGAGTGACTCTCACCCCCAAACACAAGACCACAAGAGCACTGACGAGAGCAACCGCACAGCACTCCATAATCAAATCACAACAGAAGTTACCATAGCAAGACCCAAACTCGTATCAGAATAGAATGGACTACAACACGAGATTCCTAACAATAGATTAATTTGTCACTGAGTGAATTTAGTACACTACCGACCACGGCAACCATGAACTGGGGATGCCAGCAAAATATAGATATAATAAAACGCAGTGGAGATGTACAATTTTGGAATGACTGCACGGACAGAACGCTAATTTACAATTGCGAATGGCAGCATAATAAAGACCTAATATGGGACCCACTCCACACCAGATTGCCAACCGAGAGACTCAAACAACACTTGAGGATTACGGACCAGTACAAACAATTAGCACAAGCCTGGATAACTTAAATAAACCTGTATTGAAATTGACAGGACTGAGGAATAATCCAACAAAGACCCAAATGAAGGTTCTCATCCTGGGTCAATCTAAAACCCAATGAATATAGAAGACAGAATGAAGCAAAATAAGATTTGCAAAGACCATAGCAGTCAATGAACCCAATTGTACCTATTAATCAATAAAGGTAAGCAATGAGAAACCAATTGAAACACAACAATGACAATATGTCAGGCTACTTAATGCGTATAGCAACCAACTTAGTTTCTGACCTTAGTTTATTCTCTCCTCTGCCTACGCCCACAGAAATTCTGGATACTCGTCCATTCAGCAACGTAAATCTGTAAAATGAAAGCACAAATATATATGTGAGATGATTGCTTATTGGACAAATGAACTAAATATGCAAAGACAAATGTACTCCTTCAAAGTAATTGATTGTTAAAGAAGAAAAAGTTGTTAAACTTTGTGCCTTGAAAAAGCTTGAGTAAGAGTGAAACACTAGCACGTGTCTCCAGTTGAAGTGTGTTGGCATTATTGCCCAACACTTGATGTTGATCAAGTTCTTTATGTCATTATGAATTAACATTAGAAAAACAATGAGACCACATCTAGTAGCATATATTAAATGCATTTGAACCTATTACCCACCGGTATGTGCACAAGTTAGCATAGGAATCCAAAATCTAAACCGATACACTTTCCCACTGGTTGGTGAATGCCAGTCTCCATGCAACCATATATAACACATGTAATCACCCTCATACCCCACAGCAAAGTGATATCTAATCTAATGTCCCAAAAGCACTTCTGTGCTAATTAGTCACAATATGTGCAACACATTGTTGTCACCAATTAACTACTGTATGGTCATGCTTCTCACAACTCAATTTGGTCAACAATATGGAGGTGGGCATTTCTAGATTCAATAAACTATTTGTTATCAAAAAGCATTCCCATGGGTATTCAAATCTCCAAGGCCATGATGGACACTCACCCAATTGCGAAGTCATGCCTGGTAACTGATGTTACAGTGGCCCTGGAGAACCTTCCTACAACCCAGGAAAGGGAAATAGAAGGCTTTAAAAGGCCCGATGATATAATCCATCAAGGAGTGTGCTTGTGTCTGAGTCTCAGGACCGAAGTATCAATTCTAAGAAAAAAAACACATCACAAATTGATAGTGTACCTGTGTTGGAACATATTCCCCAACGGTATAATGGAAAGCAACAAGGAAGGTTGTTGCCTCCCATATACTAGTCTGAGGAATTGGACTGAGGCCCAACTTGGGGCTCGTCTGTTGTAAAAAACCAAATTATTTCAAATCAATGGTACCAAATTATTCTGAGCTAGTCTGTCGCCGCATAGTTTACATATTTTATGAAAGACAATTGTGTCCTTCTTATGTCAACTAACCCAATACTATGCACGGTAGAGTTGAGAAAAAACACAGTCCAACTTCCGGGCTGAAAAACGACTGAACCATCACCCGGGTCTTTCTTCACCGATTTGTATAATACAATTTACGTCAATTTGATCCCGCTGGGAGCGTGCTTGTGTCTGTGTCTTAAGACCCGGACATCAATTCAAAAGAAAACCCATCACAAAATGAATAGTGTGCGTGTATGGAACCCTGTTCCCAAGATCGTATTATGGAAAGCAACAAGTCTGGTTGTTACTACGAGGTCGTTTGTACCGAGCTAAGCCATTCGGACGACTCCACTGGTTCAATTGTGCCCTCTTTCACCATTTTCAAGAGTTGGGCCTGGAAATCAAGTCTTGCAGTGGCTGGCACGAGGCGCACCTTATGCTTGACTGCTACTGCATTCTGTCTCAGACCTATTTTGTGAACATAGCTTTTGATTTTCCCTGGCACCCTTCTTTGAAACATGCACTGTGGGGCCTATACATGTAGAATGCAAAGAACAGCTGTAAACGTTAAAACTATTGGCTCTTCCAATGCTTGCTTTATTTATATAGCGCTTCAGGCAAACCTTTTTCAGTTTCTAAGCACTATAGAAAGAAGTATCACATTTATTAGCTACTCGTGACACTCTATCAATCTGTGGAGGATCAAGGCCTGTGTCATCAGGATTTAAGTATGCAACCCATGTCAGACAACATGCTTCTGCTCCCAAGCCAAGTGTATTGCACTTGAGCCATCCCACCTGTTACCAATGACTTGCACTAGAAAATCGTATCCGAAGAAAACTACATGTGAAGTCCAAAAAAAATGGAAGTGATTGAGTAACTGCACAAATGACTGAGCTAGTGAGTGAGATGGACACTGCATACGCAAATGAGCAAGTAAGTTTGTTAATAGTTGACTAGAATAGAGAGTAGATTTCTGGACTGAGTTATCGTGTGAGTAGGTGAGTGAGTGTGTGAATTCCTGGATGAGTGAGAGAGTGGTTGTGTGAGGGACTGGGTGCCTAATGTAGGGGCTGATGTCATTGATCAATAGCAATGTCACTAGTAATTGAATATGTAATCAGTAATGTTATGAAGATCATGGATGATATAACTTGCATTGTCATCAGGGGTCCACTTGATGTTGCCATATGTTGTGCCATCTGTAAATACCAATAATATGGTCATGAACAGGGCATGGAGGGAGCCATAGGGGAGTGGCTGGACTTCAGCAGGACCATTCAGGGTTTTGTTTATGTGTAACCTACTCTTAATGTCCATTTCAAATGAAAATGTTTGATGCAATTTGTAAAGTAAGTTTAGTGACACACGGCAGTGCTTCTGCATAAACTAATAAGGAATCTTGATGTTACTGAATAAAAACGTTCTGGGGATGTAATGGACCAACATCTGAAAACGTAAATTTTTTGAGTTCTGTGCATGTACTGAACATGGTGCACACAATGCACCAACAACTGCTGCACACAAGTTTGTAACACTCAGACACGTGAACCATGTTCTGTGCATGTACGTGGGAAATACAATGTGTGGATCGGTGTGTGAAACTTTCAAACATATAAAAGATGGCAGACATGTTTGTCTGATGTGCATGTCATCTTGCTTACACATAATGCTATACACTAAGCATACAACTGTAGGACATACATTTTGCAACCTTCCGCTGCACCCGACTGTGATACTGCTGTAAGTATGGCAAATGAGCGCTATGTGTTTCTCCCTGTATCCACATGAACCCACTCTAATTGCGTCTGGTTCAGACTTTGCAATACAATGTTATAACTTTGACCTTCAATGGTGGAAAGTCAATGGTAGAGATTCCACAAGTAAGCCAACATTGTCAAAATAGGTTTGGCCAAAAATATGGGACATCAAGGAGGCTAGACCTATCATCTGGGTTATGCACACAAAAGCACACAGAACAGAATCTGTGCACAGAGCAGGCAATGCTCTTGCTGATGAGTCTGTACGACAACGGACTGCACACAAAGCGGTAGCAGCAAAGTGGTAGCAGCATTAACAAGCTCAGCTACATGCATAAATAAGGACATAAAAGCATGTCTAGATGCAAACAGTCCTAGCCCTGCAGCGTTCCTCTCAATGTATAACTATACTGTAAAATAGAAAACAGTGATAGTCACTATATCTATGTCAAACGGATGCCTTGTTGACAGGGTACTACCAAAAAAGCAGGATAGATTAATATTAATCTCCGCAGCACATGCAAGTGTAGCCTCAACCCACTTTGGGATTTCAACTACTACACACCTCTTGCAGGATAGATACTGGTGTCTAGGACTTAGTAAAGAGGTACGGCAGTGCAAAGCAAATTGACCCATATGTTTACAGACAACAATAGGCAATTCCACCAGTAAGCACACTAACAAGGGCAACAGTGTCTTTTGAATGCATGGACCACGAAAGTCCACTGAAACCTGTTAACAGGTACAAATATTTGTTAGTCATGGTGGACTAATGCACAAGGTTCACTTTGGTAATTCTTCAGAAGATAACGGATTGTAAAGAGGTCCTTCAAGGAGCTATGACAGCACTGACATCGCTCCAAGCTAACAATGGGCCAGCCTTTTCAGGCAAAGCTTTATGAGAGGCCCTGTCAAGCTGGGGCTGTACTCTGCACTTTTCTAAATCCATTTTGCCCACAAGCTAATGGGATTGTAGAGAGAGCCAACAAGATATTAAAGCAAACCTTGACAAAATGCGTTCTTTCTTCTGGTGGTTATAATTGGGTACATTACGTATCTATAGTGCAGCGTAGCATAAATATTCTACCTCACCTTTCTCAATGCGAGGCAGTGCCTTATGAGTTGCTGTTTGGCACTCATCTGTATATGCCTTATTTACACAATTCATGTAGTTCTCTCAACAGGCAAGACCTGCTGATCCTCAAAAATTGCCTAGGAGATGCCATGGTGAAGAAGCACCAGAGCATCAAGACAAAGAATGCACGGATTGCCTTGAAATCTTCGGACTACATCCTGAGAAGATTCATGACAAAGAAGCAATTTGGTCACGCTACACAGTCTTTTCTGTAGTTTTCATTGGATAAATGCTGTCTACTAAGACAGTTCCTGAAAAGATTCCTTCTGATGAATGATGAACATGTCCTTGGCTAATATTTAGACAAGAAATGTGCTGTCCTCTAAACACTTTATTCAAAAGATTCCTAGTGTTGGATGATGATTTTGTCCTTGTTATTTGCTTACACAAAAATATGTGTTTCGCTAATATTTTTGTTAAGAACGTTTTTCAGTGCTGGATGAACTTTGGGGATTGAGGGCGTGGACCAGGGAACATCTGAACATTTTATATGGAATAAGCTTCAGGCCATGCAAACAGCTGTTTGGGGTGGCGAGCTAGCAGGAAGACCAAGAGGCAGATGCAGATGGCTGGAAGGAGAGAGAGAGCAGAGAGGCTTTCCAGTTGGGAGAGGCCAACCTCCTCTCTTTTCTTTGACTGGATTCTAAAGCCACCAAGCTGGATTATAGGCTACTTTGAAGCATTTTTAGTCCCTGAAGGTCTCTGTCTATTGACTTTTGAGCAGAACTTGGATTCTGATTTAGCTGCTTGGGGAACAGCATAGTTTCCTCCCCACAAGGCAGATCAGCTCACCACCTAAGAGCAGACACTGTATTCTGGATTGCCTATATACTGGCACCATTAATCTTTCACTGATGAGGCCCAGCCAGGCAGAAACTCTTGTCTGGGGTTGCTGTTGGTACACTTGTTCAGAAGAGAATTGCCTAGCATTTTGGTGCTGGACAGCCCTTGGGCAGGACAAAGACTGATATGTTGTGGATATTTCTCTTCTGTGAAAGGGATAGTGAGCTAAAAAATCTGGCTGAGACTCCCCCGTGACGTAGGCCGGTAGAGAGACTCCCAGAACCCCCATGTTTTGCATATTAAAAAGTAACTTTGGGTTTCACCCTAAGTTACATGGGTAATCCAGACTTCGACCCCTTGCTCACTGTTCTTAGAGAGGCACAGCTCCACCTCACTGATGAGGCCCAGCCAGGCCAAAACACTTGTCTGGGGTTGCTGTTCGTACTCTTGTTCAGAAGAGAATTGCCTAGCATTTCGGTGCTGCACTGGCCTTAGGCATGACAAAGACTGATGTGTTGTGGACATTTCTCTTCTGTGAAAGGGATAGTGAGCTAAACTAAAAAATCTTGTTGAGACTCCGCCGCGACTGTGGCCAGTAGAGAGACTCCCAGAAACACCCTGTTTTGCATATTAAAAAGTAACTTTGGGTCTCACCATAAGTTACTAGGGTAATCCAGACGTGGGACCCTTGCTCACTCTTCTTAGAGAGACACAGCTCCACCTGAGTGATGAGGCTCAGCCAGGCTGAAACACATTTCTGCGGTTGCTGTTGGTACTCTTGTTGAGAGAGAAATGCGTAGCATTTTGGGGCTGGACTGCCCTTGGGCACAACAAAGACTTATATGTTGTGGATGGTTTATAGTGAAAAGACCGAAAAAAAAGTATCGAAAAAAAAGGTTGAACCAAAAAATCTCGAAAAAAAAAAAAATGTTTTTTTCAATACGTTTTTTTTTTCGAAATGGGGGGGTTCCCCCCAAACCCCCTTTTTTCATTTTTTTTTATTTTACCCCTTTTTTTTACTTACCTGACCCCAAAAATACATATAAATAAATAAATAAAAAATTCAATATATTTTTTTTGAGATTTTCTTTTTTGATATTTTTGTCATTCGATATTTTTTTTTTCTCCCTTTTGACTGACCACCGTTGTGGATATGTCTCTTCTGTGAAAGGGATAGTGAGCTAAAGAATCTGGCTGAGACTCCCCCTTGAATAAGGCCGGTAGAGAGACTCCCAGAACCCCCCATGTTTTGCATATTAAAAATAACTTTGGGTCTCACCCTAAATTACTAGGTTATTCCAGACGTGGACCCCTTGCTCACTGTTGTTAGAGAGGCACAGCTCCATCTCACTGATGAGGCCCAGCCAGGCGGAAACACACATCTCTGTATTTGCTGTTGGTACTCTTGTTCAGGAGAGGATTGGCTAGCGTTTCAGTGCTGGACTCCCCTTGAGCAGGACAAAGACTGATATGTTGTGGATATTTCTCTTCTGCAAATTTTTCTTTCTTGTGGATAATCCCAGGCATCTAGTCTTCTCCAGCCCTCTCAACTACCTACCTCCTACAGTTAGTGAGTATGGAGAGGCCTTTTACCCCTCATTTGATATCACATTGAGAAAGGCATTGAGGTATTGGTTTAGGCAGACACTTCTATGAGGTTGCCTAGCATGATTTGTGAGGTTACCTTTCACAACTTGGTGAGGCAGGTAGTTGGTTATTAAGGTGACTATGATTTCTTGGAGAAGGTTGATCAGTGTTAGTCTTGATTCGAGGTAAAGACAATGACAATGATTTCAGCCTTTTCATTAATTATATTTTGAATTTTAAGTGTGTTGTGCATTTTGCTTGCTGCTAACCATTGTATCTATTGGTCAATGTTATGGTTGTGTAATGTATGTGAACGGAACATTAAATGCAAGTTTAAAAAAAAAAAAAATACAACTTTGTTTTGATTTTAAGAAATTAGGCCTTGAGCAGGTTTTGAACTAGACATTCTGAATTCACCTCATTCTCACGGGCCCTTACAGATAGACAGTTTTACTTCAGCAAGGTAAATGGAGGGGGATAAGCAGAAACAATTTGATGGCAGGTTTAGATGGCCCTGACTTATGCCAACAAACCAGATGAAGTTGAGTAAACCCCATGAGAGTAGTTCCCAGACTGGGTGATCTCCTACAGCTGCTCTGTACCACTAGCATCTGCTGCCCTCCCTTGTACCTTCAGCCTCACTGAATCTGCTGCATAACCATGGGTGTAATTTTAGGGGGGGCAGGGGTGTTTGACCCCCCCAACTTTCAAGGCACACCATTTTGTCCCCATTCATTTGGCTGGGGCACCTTTTCTTCAGATGTCATGTCCCCCCAAAATTTCCAGCAAAGTGACTCCACTGTGCATAGCCAAACGGCTGGATCGATATAGGCGGAGGACAGTTGCTCACCATCCAGTACTGGCAGGATGCTTGTACAATATAAACATGGATAAATCAAAGGGAACTTCAGGGTATTAAACCTATGCTGACTTCCCCGTTATTAACAATGTTCTAAACAAGAAAAACGATGTTCAAAACAAAACTAACCAGCCTAAGGCAGGTGCAGTATGACACACCATGTTATCTCTTTCTAGGGCACTGGATGGATGGTCAATTCACAGGACCCAATTAGAACCCCTGGCCATTCGTCCTGACTGGAATGCAGCTACCAATGTCCCCATGCAGGGAAGGCCCTTGCATATTTGATTTTTTATAAAAACATAGAAGAGGGGTGGAAAGGTGGGCTAAATGCCATCTCAATACCAACCTTAGTTACCCTTATCCAGGGGTGGGGGGTGAATAGGTGAGCAATGACACCTACATACGACCCAGTAAACTTAACAATTAGCATGTACTCAAAAGGTACCATTTTATTTCAAGCCTAGCACAACCAGCGCTTCATGTCAGATTCATCCCGCTTCTAAGCACTGTAATATTATCTGTTGCTATTACCCAATGTAATAGTACTCAATAAATCAACTTCTGAAGGAAGCAAAGTCTACCCTTCTGTGGATTGGAATTTGCAAAGTAAATGCGTGCCTCATATCACAGGAGAGGAATTGGCATAAACATGCAATGCTGCCACTGTTGGAAAGAAGCTTTGTGCCATCTATCCACAACAGAAATCATGGCCCAGCCCCAGCCCACCAACACATTCGAGATATAACTCTTACAAACATGGGAAATTAACCCAAAAGTGGGTAAAACATCTTACACCCAAGACAAAGAAATAGAAGACATCAAGGGAAACATCTGAAACTAAAACTCTAAAACAAGCCTGGTAGCTCTATCACTTAATCTGAGAAAAGGAGCAGTAGAGCTAAGAATAACACCATACCTAATAACATCCTCCTAAAGAGGGACAGTTCAGCCTTGAACAGTAGCCTCATGAAACAGATCTGCCTGTAGAAAATGTGAACCCCATTGGACGCCACATAGAAGGACATTATCGCAACATACAAGGCAGTCCTTATTGAAACCTGGCTTACCACCAACTACATCAGCATAGAGGATAAACACCTAACCCAGGCTTTAAAAAAATACATACAAAAAACCAATACAACAAAGCAGGTGGAGGAGGTGCACTTGTAGGGTCACACCAGATCGCTTGTAGAAATCCGATCCTCACTCTGCACAAGTCCTGTCAATGTATAATCATAAAATGTACCATTCACCCAAATTGATCTGTCACCTTAAAAGTAGCCCACTGCACCCCTGGTTAGAATATTGATAGGGGAAAGGACATAGCTTATAAATAATATTCAAAGTATTGCAGGGAGGTTTCCTATCATGGGAGGACATGACTTCCCAGAAAACAGGACAATGAAGAATTTCATAGTCAATCTGTGCAAGCTGAGATTCAAACAATGTGTACATGGTCCTACAGAGGAGGACAGCCACAGCCTTCACATCATCCTTAGAGTGAATCTACTGCTTGACGACTGACTTCTTACATGTGGAAAATACAAGACCCTTAACTGGCTTATCACTTCCACTATGTATTGGCCTATCCTGACCTGATGCCCACAATTTGAAACTAGACTCAGTTAAAATAAAACACAAAAGATACCCTTTTAAATCACTTTTCGGCCCTAGGAACTTATGGCAAACAAATTAGATTGCCAAGTGTATTCCTTAATAATTTTTAAAACAGGTAACTTGGGGAAATCACAAATTAGCCCTGATAGTAAAGTGAAACCCTAAAAAAGACATAAACAACATCTATGTTTCAATTCAACCTTAACCTGAGACACTAGTACTAAGATATGTAAAAACAAAACTAGCCACAGACAAGGCAAACAGCAGGATCCATGCCCAAGACTACCATAGATCAATTTCGAAAAGAAAGACATTTCTAAAACCTACAAATATCCAAAGCAACTAAGGCAATTGTTCAAAATGTACAATTAGCTTACTAACTCTAACTAAATAACCAAGAGGCCAACCCAGTTTCACAAACAATCAGACAATATGGCCATCTATATAAATAACACTGAAAACATAAAACAATGTATAATAACATACAAGATCCACACACCCATTCACCCACGATGAACCTGATAGTCACCATGAGACTTCTGATGAGTAGATGGAAGCCAATGCACAGAAAGAGACCTAAAACCTTGCGTTTCCCAATCTCTTTTCATAAGTAATTCGAATTTCCGGTACACACTTGTACTTAAGGGCTTCACCGTATAATTACCAACAATTTTAAGGGCTTCACCCTATAATTACCCACAGACCATAAGGTTTCGTTTGGAGGCATTCAAGAACAGCCACACACCATATGAAGTAAGTTGCAAACCACCATACTATAATCATACTTATCCCAATATTATAAATTAAGCATGGATTTAAGACACATCAGACTATACCAGCACCTCTCATCTTTTTAATTCTGGCATGTTTAATGTTGACCATATTTGAACAAGGGTTGGGAACTGATCTATATAACTTCTGTGAGAAACCTGAGGGTATTCTCACTCCTATTCCCCATGGGTCCTCTGTGCAGGTGACCAGGGAAAGGCCATTGCTTTTGGATCCTGACCCTGGGGTGGACAAGCAAGGTTGAATCACCTGTTATGTTATGTTATGTTATTTTGCATTTATATAGCGCCTTATATACCATTGGTATGGTCTGAAGGCGCTGGTAGGTTGAACGCCCTTGGGAACCGAAGTTCAGATCAGAAGAGAGACTAGAGAGAGTCAAAAGGTGCGTGTGAGCACCGGGTATGTGTGCAGCTTGTGCGATATCCATGTAGTAGCTGCTTCTTAGCGTTAGGTGTGGTGATTGAGGGATCAGGAGAATGTGTTCGTTCAGGCAGGTTTTATCCAGAACGGCTGCGGCTGCGTTAGGCCTGAGGAGAATGCCTGGCTGGGGGGGTGAGATCAGCAGTGTCAACTTAGAGTGATGTGGAGTGAGCGGCGGATGTTACTATGAGAACAGTTATACCGAATGGTGTCATAGTATCTCTGTGTTCTAGTTGAGTGGTGATGTAAGGGAGAGGGTAAGCATGGTGGTGTGATATGATGAGTTATATGCTCTTTCAAGCGTTCTTTGCATTCTAAACCATACTATATACGTCACACAGTTCTATGCGTTCCAGTACGTACTGAGGATGGACACCTATCAGTTCTATGTATTCCAGTCTGGTCTAATGCATTCTGGTTCGCGGTCTAGTCAACTCAGTGCATGTGCTCTTGTCCGCCACCCGACTGTCCACATGTCAACCCCACGCATGCACTCTTGACAGCGCCAGGCATTCCCTCTTGACAGCACCAGGCATGCGCTCTTGACTGCTTCAGCCTCTCCATACACACAACCAATGCATACATTGATCCGTTCCATACGCCCATCCGCTCCATTCACTCCATACACTCCATCCGCTCCATCCGCTCCATACACTCATCCGCTCCATACACTCATCCGAACCATACACCCACGTGCTCCATACCCCATGCGCTCCATAAACCCCTGCGTTCCATTCCACGGTCAGCTCCAGGCACTCATCTGCTCCAGGCACTCATCCGCTCCAGGCACTAATCCACTCCCTGCACTCATCCACTCCCTACACTCATCCTCTCCCTACACTCATCCTCTCCCTACACTCATCCACTCCCTGCACTCATCCACTCCCTGCACTCCTCCACTCACTGCACTCATCCACGCTACACTCATCTACTCCCTGCACTCATCCACTCCCTACACTCATCCACTCATCCACTCCCTACCCTCATCCAGTCCATACCCTCATCTAGTCCATATCCTCATCCGGACCATATCCTCATCCGGACCATGCCCTCATCCGCTTCCTACACACCTTTACACCATACATTCTCCCGGTCAATACAATCGTCCGCTCAGGCGGTAAACATACTCTCCGCACTTCCGCATTCATTAGTTATCCAGACTCGTTGGTTCTACTTACTCATCTACTCCATCTACTCATCTGTTTTACACATTTATCCTGTTTTCTCTTATCTGTTGTGCACATTCATCCGGTTTGCGCATTCTTGCCTTCTATTCGCTTCTCTGAAATTTCTGTGGCTCATCCGCGTTACGCACTCATCTCTTCTACGTACTCACCTCTCTATGCACTCACCCACTCTGCGCACACCCCCATCTGCGCACATTCGCCAGGACTCTAGAATCGTCAGTTCAGGCAATAAAAACACTCTCCGTACTTCCGCATTCATCAGCTGTCCAGACTTGATTGGCTCTACTTTACTCATCTGGGATTTACACGCTCATCCATGTTACGCACTCACCCCCTCTGCGCACGCACCCCCTTTGCGCACGCACCCCCTCTGCGCACACACCCCCTCTGCGCACACACCCCCTCTGCACACATACCCCCTCCAACGTACTCATCCGCTCCACTAATTCATCCCTTCTCTGCACTCATCCGCTTTCATTGGGCTGTTGTTGGTCTGTTTTGGGACAGTTTGGTGCGGATTGGTTTTATGGGAAGAGCCAGGTTTTCAGCAGTTTGCGGAAAGACGTTAAGTCCTCAGTTAGGCGGATGTGGGGTGGGAGTGAATTCCATAGCGTGGGGGCCAAGGCTGAGAATGATGCTCCGCCTAGCCTGACTGAGTTTGTCTTTGGTATGATTAGGAGGCCAGCTGAACTCAATCTTAGGGTGCGTGGGGGGTGATAGGGTTTTAGTTTGTCTTGAAGAAATTCAGGTCCGGTCTTATGCAGTGCTCGATGGGAGATGCATAAGGTTTTGAAAGTCACCCATCGGGCTACTGGATGCCAGTGCAGCGTCTTAAGGGCTGGGGAGATGTGGTCTCTTGGGCCAAGCGCAAGTAGTAATTTGGCTGCCGCGTTTTGTGTTCTTTGGAGTTTATTCAGTTGGTATGCGTGGATTCCAAGGTATAGGGGGTTTGCGTAGTCCAGTCTTGATATAACGATTGATTGGACGGTGGAGAGTCTGTTGGGAAAGGAGAGATATGGAAAGATGCGTCTAAGGGTTTTAAGGTGGTAGTGGCACGACTTTGAGACGTTGTGGACTTGGCACAAGAAAGTTAGGTCGGAGTCAAGGGTGCACCCAAGATTTTTCACTGATTTGGAAACGGTCGGAGAGTTGCCCATGGCGGATGGCCATGGTAGTGGGTGCGGAAGAAGTTCGGAGTTGCCACATACCATGATTTCCGTTTTGGAGGGGTTTAATAGGAGGTGGCTTTGGGTCATCCAGAGTTCTATGTCGAGGAGGCAGGAGGCGAGGTCAGGTCGGAGATTGAGATTTGAGTTTTAGAGTTAGCTGGGTGTCGTCGGCGTAGTTGTAGCACAGGATGTTGTGCGAACGGATTATCGGTGGGAGGGTGGTCAGGTAGAGGTTGAACAGGACGGCGGATACGCATGCTCCTTGTGGGACACCGGTGTCGACTGGTCGGGCTTGGGAGGTATAGGCGGAGAGTATCGTTATTTGGTACCTATCTTTGAGGAATGAAGCAATCCATTTAAGGGCGGTTCCACGAATTCCTAGGGAGTGGAGGCGGTCAAGGAGGATTGAGTGATTGATTGTGTCATAGGCGGCAGATAGGTCGAGGAGGATTAGCGCAGCGCATCCCGCGGAGTCTGCCGTCATTTTAAGGTCATCCCAGATTGAGGTTAGGTTGGTTTCGGTTCCGTGACGGGCTCTGAAACCTGATTGGGCGGGGTCTAGGAGATTGTTGGCTTCGACAAAGGCATTTAGTTGGGAGTAGGCGGTTCAGTCAATGAGTTTGGCAAGGAACCTGGTGTTTGAGATGGGGCGATAGTTTTTGGGTTCGAGGGGGTCGAGCAAGGGTTTTTTAATTAAAGGTTTGACGTAAACCATTTTGAATGTGTCGGGAAAGATACCAGAGGAAAGGGAGGCATTTATGATGGATCTTGCGTGTTCCCCTGCGCAGGTGGATGTGAACATTTCTTTGAGGGTTGTGGCTGGGCAAGGGTCGAGCGGCGATCCAGAAGGTTTGCGGGCAGATAGAAGTTTGAGAAATTGCTCTGGTGATATTGGGCTAAAGGATTAGAAAGTTGGTTGTGTAGATGTCGGAGCTGGGGGGTTGGCCGTTGTGGGCGGGGAAATGCCTGGTGGATGTAAAAAAGCCAGTTTGGTTGTTAGGGTTTTTGTTCTTTCGAGAGCCGTCGTGTAAAAATGGAGGGAGAGTGAGTCACACAGTGATTGTGAGGCTGTCGGGACGGTTGTGGAGCAGGCCGGATTGGTGAATTCGGAGATGATTTTGTGGAGTTCTTTGCTTGGGTTTTTGCAGTTTACGATTCGTGAGTTGTAGTGGGCTTTTTTCGCTTTCCGGATTTCGGCCTTGTCCAGATAGAGGTCGTGGGCCAAGGTGGCCCTGTTCTCCTGGGTTTTGTCTTTCTGCCATTTGCGTTCTAGGTATTTATATAGTTGTTTAGTGATCTTCAACTCAGGAGTGAACCATTTGGGGAAGAGGCCACGCCGGGCTGATGGTTTGCACAGAGGTGTGAGCGCATTAGAGATGCGTTGAGCCATGAGTCGAAGACGTCAGGAGTAAGTTGTTTGGTGAGAGGGTTGGTAGGTAATGGAGACTGGAGGAGTGCCTCGGCTAGGTCCAGGGTGATTATCAGTTTTTTCCAGCATTTGCCTAGATTCGGAGGCTCAGATTTGAGTAAAGGAAGGGGGTCGGGTGAGCGGAAGGTGAACGAGAGAATAAAGTGATCGGACCAGATGATAGGGGTGGGTGGTTTTAAATGAATCAGAGTGTTGGAGGTAAAGATGGCATCAAGAGTGTGTCCTTTATAGTGAGTTGGGCCATTTATGCAGGGTTGGAGGTTAATTGCGTCTAAACCGTCAACCAGGGAGTGTGTCATAGGGTTCGTGGGGATGTCGAGCCATATGTTGAAGTCTCCGAGAAGGGTGAGGTTGGGATGGTTTAGTTGAAGGGTTGCAATAGAGTCGCAGAGGTTGTTTGCGAATTGTCTATCGTAGCCAGGAGGCCTGTAGATTATTAGGAAGCTGTGTGAGAGCGATGGGGAGATGGATAGTTTAACGAGAGCTTCGCAGGCAGGAATGGAAGGTTGGGTGTCGATGATTGAGGTGTGGAAGAGAGACTTGAAGACGAATGCTATTCCCTCTCCTCTGGAGGGGCGGTTCAGTGGGATGAGGGAGTAGTCTGGGGGAAAGGCTTCATTAGCGATTGGGGCATAGTCGTCAGAGAACCATGTTTCAGTGATGAAGACAAGGTCTGGTTTGACAGAGGTGAGGAGGTCGAAGATGCAGTGGCCCTCATTACGACCCTGGCGGAGTGGGTTTACGCCAGCGTTAATCGCGGCGGACCCGTCCGCCCTACTACGAGTTCCCGTAGCGCCATGGAACGTTTTCCGCCTGGTTTTTCCGGGCGGAGAAATCCATGGCGCTACGGGACCTTGATGTTAATTACGCCACCGTATTTTGCGGTGGCGCAATTAACGCCTTCCCCACTCCCATTATACCCTATGGGGCAAAAATGGGAATGGGGAAGGGTAAAATGGGGAATGGGGATTTACCGCCCCGCCAAGGTCGGCATGGGGCGGAAAATCCGCCAACCTCCATGGCGCTATCGGCAGCTTTCCGCCGTGCTCCGCGGTGCTTTTAGCACCGCGATTTCCGCCAGGGTCGTAATGAGGGCCAGTGTCTGTTTTTTGCAACAGATCAGGCATTAAACAGGATGCAGTTCACATCGGCAGGCGAGGTTGGTCTCGGTGCTGGAGTGGGAGGGGGTGGTGGTGGAGACAGTGCAGGAGGGAGGGGGGTAGGGTGGGTGATGCTCGATGGGAATAGTGGGCGAGCAGGAAGATTCAGGTGGGGTTGGGTGGCTGCAAGTGTTGGGATGGTTGGGTTTGATTCGGGGGATTTGAAGGTGCTGTGCGGGCGGTTAGGAGTTTCAGTTGCGGTTGATGAGAAATTAAGGGAGAGGGGTTTCAGGAAGGGTGGAGCTGCGGGTGAAGGAGGTGATTGCTGGAACGAGGTGGTAGGTCGAGAGAGGTGAGGCGAAGAGTGCTGAGAGATTGAGGGGGACCAGGAACGTTTCCTCTTTAGTTTTCTTGTTGCGATTGGGGTGTGAGAGAGAGTAGGGGGGTAAGAGGGGGAGAGGGATGCAGCTTCGGTTCTAGCAAGGGCTAGGCGTGCAGTTTTTAGGGAGGTGAAAGGGTGCGGGCGGGAGGGAATGGTGGCAGGGGTGTGAGGGCAAGGCGGGGGGTGGGAGCTTGCAGGGCGGGGTGTGCCTGGTATGATAGTGAGGGGAGCAGACATGGTTAGGCTGTTCAAGGGAGGAGAGGTGTTAGGGTGGTTTGCTCGCCATCGAGCCCCTCTGGCTTGGTGTTTGGGGAGGGGGATGGCAGGGAGTGCGAAGGAAGGTGGGGTGGTTTGGGAATGGGGGGACGGGAGGGGAGGTGGATTGGGAAGTGGGGGCGGTCCACGGAGGTCGCTTCTGACTAGCTCTGCTGAAGTGGGTGTACTCATGCTTGGAACGCACTTTTAGGTGGATTTTCGGAGGTCTTTCTAATTGTGGCTCTTAGGTGCAGTTCAAGGTTGAATTGTACACAGATGATAATATGCTATTAGGTATTAGTTAGGTGCACTTCTAAGTTCACCTGTACATATAGATGATATTAAGTCTTCCTTTATATTCAGTTTTGCATAGAGGGGATTTCAGATTATTAGGCACAGTTCTAAATTTTAGCTTACACACTTCAAAATGCAGCTTTCACAGAGAAGCTGTTGGGAACGGATTTAGATGAAGTCTTCACGGAGAGGCTATTGGGAACGCTTCTATGTACCACTTTCATAGAAAGGTTATTGGGGGGGCTTCTACATTCACAGAGAGGCTATTGGGAACACTTCTAATAGCAGCTTTCACAGGGAGGGTAGTGGGAACACTTCTAAATCCACAGAGGTGTTATTGGGTACCCTTCTAAAATTTAATTTTCAGAGAGGCTATTGGGAACACTTTCGAAATGCAACTTTCACAGAGAGGCTATTGTGAACACTTCTAGATGTGATTTTCGCAGAGAGACTATTGGGAACACTTTTAAATGCGATTTTCACAGAGAGGCTATTGGGAACACTTCAAATTGCGACTTTCACAGAGAGGCTATTGGGAACACTTCTAAGTTCAACTTTCAGAGTGGCTAATGGGAACACTTCTGAAATCACAGAGAGGCTACTGGGAACACTTCTAAAAGCAATTCGCACAGAACACTTTCTAAATGCAACTTTCACAGAGAGGCTATTGGGAACACTTCTAAATGCAACTTGCAGGGAGGCTATTGGGCACACTTCTAAATTCAACTTTCAGGGTGGCTAATCGGAACACTTCTAAATGCAACTTTCACTGAGGGGCTTGAAGTGGGAGAATGGAAGACCAGGCTCCCGTCCTTCACCTCTCGCGCTTGGCCTAAAGGGTCACGGCCCAGGCACCCGCCACGAGAAGAGTTTGCCCATCTACCAGACGACCAAATACCCTGGTACAGGAACATACGGATGTGTCCATCTGCCTGCCCAGCAGCCCGCCCTGGCCATGCCGACACCTGCGGCACGGATCAACTAGACTAAAACCTACACGTCGTTAGAGATGCCATGACGACCTAGCCAACGGTCAGCACACCTGTACAATATACACACTGGACACTCCCGCACCAATCTACACGAATAATATACTCAGTGCTATGACGTAGGCGACAGACATACTCACGGACGTGCATCTTTATTATTTTCCACATAGGCTCTCAAAATGCAGAAACGCAAGACGCATCATGAACCCATCTAAAAAGCTTGCTTACGCTTCTCCTAAAACCAGGTGCCACAATGAGAAATATAATGAAGACACGATACTGGTCATAAGACAATATGGTACTATAACCTAAAGCGCCTGTGCACCAAACGGTTCCACCTATACACCAGGCCTAAGTAGGCCGCAAGCAAGAGCTTCCATGGACGTTAAAAAAATAAGAGTCAGGTTGCTGATCCTGCAGAATGAGCCCGGCGAAAGCAAACAGCCAAGGTCGCAATGTTGCAAACCCACATTCCGAAAGCAGACCATCAAGGGCACGATGTTGCAACCTCGCACGCCGCACACCAACGTTAAAGTCACACCTGCAAATTAAACCAGGCACACAGTGGAAAAACAATATTAATTGTGCAGAATTCTGCCTCAAACACGGTCCCACCTCACGTGACCAAGCCGAACCTGACAGGATGCCAAGACCAGAAAAGGCGTCTGGATCCCTCGTTACAAGACACAAGGCAGATACAATTAAAAGGCTCAATGGACATCTGCGACAGTGGGAGTAGTCGGCCTTCCAGCTTATGAATAAGTCCTCACATTGTCTGCACGTACTCATAGTGAAACATTGTTGCAAATGACAGGTACACCGAGAGCTGGGAACAGCGATGGTCCCAGGCTGGGAAGCTCGCGGGCGCACCAATCAGAACATGGGGCTCCTATCACTGACGCCATTAACATTAACCAATCATCAGGGGTCTTCATGTAACAATTCTCATTTATCTAATTGTAGGGACAACCCAGATATATCACCTGACTAACCCTTGTCCACTAATATTGTTCTCTATACGTATGCTATACTAACCCTACCACTCGAGCAAGCAATTAAGAGTGGCGATAGGTTTTTTGCTAACTTTCCAAGGTGACGCAAGTAGCGCGTCATACTAAGGTAAAAAGGGCCTGCGAGCCCCACGATTGTGTGTGTGTCAGGACGGACGCGTACGATCCTTGACCCATCCCTGCCGTTTTTGTCTAATAAACAGCAGAGTCACCTTGCTTCTTGCGTGTGTCTCATACTCTATCTCTTTTGGGATATACGGGAGGAGTTGGGGCCTCCCTGCCCGGAGGTCTGCGGACGGCCCGGCCGACCCCGGCAGAATTTCCCCCCCGACAGGCTAATGGGAACACTTCTAAATTTACAGAGAGGCTACTGGGAACACTTCTAAATGCAACTTTCACAGAGAGGCTATTGGGCACACTTCTAAGTTCAACTTTCAGAGTGGCTAATGGGAACACTTCTGAAATCACAGAGAGGCTACTGGGAACACTTCTCAAAGCAACTTGCACAGAACACTTTCTAAATGCAACTTTCACAGAGAGGCTATTGGGAACACTTCTAAATGCAACTTTCACTGAGGGGCTATTGGGAACACTTCTAAATTTACAGAGAGGCTACTGGGAACACTTCTAAAAGTAACTGCACATAACACTTTCTGAATGCAACTTTCACAGAGAGGTTATTGGGAACACTTCTAAATGCAACTTTCACAGAGAGGCTATTGGGAACACTTCTAAATGCAACTTTCACAGAGAGGCTATTGGGAACACTTCTAAATGCAACTTTCACAGAGAGGCTATTGGGAACACTTCTAAATGTAACTTTCACAGAGAGGCTATTGGGAACACTTCTAAATGCAACTTTCACTGAGGGGCTATTGGGAACACTTCTAAATTTACAGAGAGGCTACTGGGAACACTTCTAAAAGTAACTGCACATAACACTTTCTGAATGCAACTTTCATAGAGAGGTTATTGGGAACACTTCTAAATGCAACTTTCACAGAGAGGCTATTGGGAACACTTCTAAATGCAACTTTCACAGAGAGGCTATTGGGAACACTTCTAAATGTAACTTTCACAGAGAGGCTATTGGGAACACTTCTAAATGCAACTTTCACAGAGAGGCTATTGGGCACACTTCTAAATTCCACTTTCAGGGTGGCTAATTGGAACACTTCTAAATGCAACTTTCACTGAGGGGCTATTGGGAACACTTCTAAATTTACAGAGAGGCTACTGGGAACACTTCTAAAAGTAACTGCACAAAACACTTTCTAAATGCAACTTTCACAGAAAGGCTATTGGGAACACTTCTAAATACAACTTTCACTGAGGGGCTATTGGGAACACTTCTAAATTTACAGAGAGGCTACTGGGAACACTTCTAAAAGTAACTGCACAGAACACTTTCTAAATGCAACTTTCACAGAGAGGCTATTGGGAACACTTCTAAATGCAACTTTCACAGAGAGGCTATTGGGAACACTTCTAAATGCAACTTGCAGGGAGGCTATTGGGCACACTTCTAAATTCAACTTTCAGGATGGCTAATTGGAGCACTTCTAAATGCAACTTTCACTGAGGGGCTATTGGGAACACTTCTAAATGTACAGAGAGGCTACTGGGAACACTTCTAAAAGTAACTGCACAGAACACTTTCTAAATGCAACTTTCACAGAGAGGCTATTGGGAACACTTCTAAATGCAACTTTCACTGAGGGGCTATTGGGAACACTTCTAAATTTACAGAGAGGCTACTGGGAACACTTCTAAAAGTAACTGCACAGAACACTTTCTAAATGCAACTTTCACAGAGAGGCTATTGGGAACACTTCTGAATGCAACTTTCACAGAGAGGCTATTGGGAACACTTCTAAATGCAACTTTCACAGAGGGGCTATTGGGAACACTTCTGAAATCACAGAGGCTATTGGGAACACTTCTAAATGCAAGTTTCACAGAGAGGCTATTGGGAACTCTTCTAAATGCAAGTTTCACAGAGAGGCTATTGGGAACACTTCTAAATGCAACCTTCACAGAGGGGCTATTGGGAACACTTCTAAATGCTAAATGCAACTTTGCATGTATGTAATACAGTTGCCGAATGTAAATATATTACAGATATAACGAGTTTACAGTGGCAATGTTTTGACCCGCCTTTCCCACCCTTACTTATTGTTGGCTTCTTGCTTCTCCTGCGGATACCTGCAGATACTGTTTGGGGCCGTCTCTGTAGGAGCCGTCCTTTGCCTCAGGTCCTTAGCCGATGGGCTGCCGGGCAGAGGGCTGCACTGGGAGGACTGGCAATGGAGTAGAGTCCTCTCGACTTGGACCAATCGGAGCGAGGGGTGGGCAGGATGGGAGGTGGGAACAAGGGAGGGAAGGCCTGAGACTATCAGGAAGTGAGGAGCAGGTATCGAGCGCTTTCTAGCGTGGGCACCGGGAGGCCCTGAACGCTAAATTCAATTTAAAACTTCCTTAGGTCTGCCAGGAATTAAAAGTGCAGCTGCGCCACTCACCTCGAGCAGGTTGAAAGAGCCGAGGGCGAGCGGTGCAGCTGACTAGGTTGGGAGGGCCTGGGCGGTATAGCCAATCGGAGTGAGGGGTGGGCGGGATGGGAGGCGGGAACAAGGGAGGGAAGGCCCAAGACTATCAGGAAGTGACCTGCATGGAGGGTCCTTGGGGACTGGGGGTGGGGGGCCCTTGGGCGATACATCGTATCCTGTTTTTCCTAATAACAATCCACCCAATCCTTCTCCAACCTTAATGGGTTATCGTAAACCAGCTTCCCTTATTTTGTCACAGTCATGCCATTCTAGTACTGGGACGAGGAAGAGATGACTAGGAGTCATGCAAACCAACATGCAACTACACCACTCTGGTACTGAGATGAGGAGGAGAGCATCACAGGAATACCACTACAAAAAACAGTCTTGTCTCACTAATAAGCCTAACTATAGTCAGGCAATTAAAAGAGAGGACTCACACATGCAGCTCATTCACAAACCACAGGTGTATAAAAGGTGGGAAGTCAAAAGGGCACAGAGAGGGAGAGAAAGGCGAAACACTGCTGGAAGCCGTTGGATGCAGAGCTGTCGTGTGACAAGGATCAGAATGCCAGGGACAGCAGAAGTTAGTGGTCCGAACTGGGATGGCAAGAGAACAGGAGTTCTCTGGAGCACTGCAAGGCAGGAGAAGGCGGCATGCTGAAGAGGCAGAGTGCTTGCTCGCCTGTGGCGCTGCAAGAGTGTGGCAGTGTCTCAGGGGCACAGGAGGGAACCCTGGAGGCAACCAATCTGAAGCTAGTCCAGAGCGATATGAAGGGAGCCTGCAGAGGAAGCCGGTGAATTTCAGAGACCAGTAAACCTGGTGTGAAACTGACAGCGAGTGCTGTGAAGGAGCCAGTGATTGTGAACGTATATATTGTAGGAGAGCGGTTGCATGGGTCTGAAAAAAGGGGAACACTTTTTCGAAAGTCTCCGCCTGAACTGCTCATTGAATTAACAATCACATAAAGTGTGAAAGGGACCGTGCACCTTTAGAAAAGAGGAGCAGTTCAGGAAGGTTCCAATATGCGAAATAGACATTTCAATGGTGTAAACAAGAAGAAATCTTTATCGCTCAATTTTATAAAATACATAAACCTATTTAAACATCGAACTAAATCAAAATAAAGCTAATATTTTTTTTTAAATACCAGATTGATTGCAAATCAACCAACGGAAGGTAACAAACAGAAATTGTGAATCTTTGAACCTTCTAAAACTGATATTAAAGCTAAACAAGAGTGGAATTGTAACCATCAAACATTGAACGGGATCAAACTAAGTGAAAGTATAAATGAAGTACTAAAGAAAAGCTGTGCTTCTGTTAAGAACTATGTTGAACTTGGGGAAGGGAACCCCAGTGCTTCTGTTGTGAACTGCCTTAAACTTGGGGAAGGGAACCCCAGGTCCTCGTTCAAACTGTTTCCCTTTTAGTCTACAGAGGATAATTTTAAGACTTTGTTATGAAACTATTTCACACTTGTGGAAGGGGGTTGAAAATAAGCTGCGAACTGGAACAAGCTCAGAAATTTGGGTTAAACATTGTTTACTTTCGGTTGCTGATATCCCTACACATTGTATAGAATTAGTTGTGAGGGCAAGTATCTGTTTTGGACACAGACAGATTCTTCAGTTGAACTCCTTGACTCAGGCGTTCCTTAGTTTTCTTCAGGTAGGCAAATCTCACCTTAGTATAGGGCAAGTTAGGCCTTTTCCCATCCTGAAATTTAAGTTAATAAAAGTGTTTATTTTGAAATCTGAATCTGTTGTCTGTGTCCTTCTTCATAATGCCTTCACACTTCCCAATGAAACATATAAGAGTCTCATCCCCAACACAGGTCAGTATGAATCTATATTAAGTATTTGTCCATCAATTGTTGTTAGTAAGTTAAATGAGAATATTAAAATGCATGTCATTCACTTAGGGAGACAGGATGTATCGCACCTGATGAAGGGAGAAACTACTATCCGGAAAACGCGTGGTGTATCAGCAGTCCATATTCTACAACACCTACTTATTGGAAACTAACAAAGTGGATTTCTGGAAAAACTATGCAACCAGTTGATATTTTTTATATTTTTATTGTTTGATAATGATCTGTTTATGTATTATTGTATGCACAAATATTATTATCATTTAAAAAGGACCAGTTGTGGGTAAATTGTTAGCGAATGTACGCACACATTGTTACTTTTCCAAGAAAAACATATACTTCTGTATATTGATTTTATTTTGTTCATTTTATTACTTATGCACAAAACAAAAAATGTACATAATGTGTACATTGAGGTTTACAAACAACAAGAGATTTCAGAACTTTAATTGGGATTTAACCCCGGGAGTGCACAGGTATTTCTGTGAGTAATCTAACAGTACCCATTTTACCATTTGTATTTTGTACTTTTCGAGCCAAAGGCACACACCTGGAGCACCAGAAACACTGAGTGCTCAATACTAAATCCGTTTAAAACAAACAAATATAATTGAAACTGTAGTTCATCCTCCTCTACTATATTACTCCTGACATTTGCACCCACATCACATTTGCAATCACAAAAGTATTCTTTTGGAAAGCCTATATCATTTTGCCATGACTGCCCAGTAAACCATATGAGTAAGGAAAACATAAAAGAACACCTGCTGCAGCCTTTACAAAATTCTGCAATTAATAGCTAAGATTGGGCATTACCTCCATATCCTTCTTCCTCACCCTAGTCCTTAAGTCATTGAGACTCCCTCCTCTGCGCCAGGATCCCTCTTCTCTTTTTATCTTTTTCTTTCTCCTTCCCTTACGTCACGTATATTATCATGACTAAAGATCTGCATGGCCTGAGTATGCCTGTCGAGCAGGGGCAGCAAGCGGGACTTTGCCAGTCGCGGGGCTGGCAGAGCTAAGCCTCACACTGCCAAGCATAAAGCCCCCAGGCATCTCCTGCAAAGCGGAGATGCCCGGCTGAGCTGTCAGGTCTCCAGGTGGCAGACTGGCAAAGCAAGGCCCACACATGGAGACATGGGCACCTCTGGCTGCTCTTTGAGAGCACAGCAGCCCGGGAGGAAGCAGAAGGCAGCACAGCAAAGCGACGGCCAGTTATCTTCTACTGCATTTAACAGAGAGTGACACATATAAGGGTGTGGGCGGTACCCCGAGGTAAGGAGAGAGGAGGTCACATTGAGTTTATAATTAAATAAATGTGGAAAAGGCACGTGTGAGCCTCTTTTTTTAACCCCATAGCAATGGGGAATGGCGTCCATGAACGATGTAAGCTGTTTGGGACACAGTGTTGGTGCTTGGTCCTGTCATGCTGTCCTTTGGAGGACTACTATACCTAAGGGTATGTCCTTGACATGGGGAAGGCAACTAGGAAAATTAAGCAGCTTCAGGCTGATTCTTCCAATTCTTCATCTTCCTCCAAGCATTAACAGATGGGGTGAAGGAAGGCAATGGAGGAAAGGGAGTTAGTGAAGATTCTGAGAAAAGCCCTAAAAGGAAAGAAAAGGAGACACTCTCCACCATCCTCCTTCTCTTCCTCTAGCTCAGAGTCATCCTCGTGCACATATTCCAATAGGTCGCGGCAGGAAAAAGAAAAGAGAAAAGAAGGAAACAACTGGATGAAGAAGGTATGGCTGTATATATGGGATTTACTGAAACCCCAACTCCCATTCTCATTTCTTATAAAACACCACCACCAAAGCTGTTCAAAAAGGCGGTGTCGAAAAGGCCTTCCCTTGTTGGTGGAGATCAAGGAGGAAATCTTGAAAGTATGGGCTGAGATGGATAAGAGAGGAGCTCCCAGATTCCTCTCAAAGATGCACCCTCTGAATTGTGTGGAAGGCATCCCACAAACTTTCCAAGCAGATGACATACTACTTAGTTTGGTGGGGGAGGTCAGCCATGTCACCAGAGGAGACAGTGTGGAAAGAAACGCAGAAGCAGCCATGAAAAGGAGTATACAGAAGTGCATCACACGATGAGGTCATACGTTTATGCCTCCTATGGAGCCGAGATGGCTCTGGCCTGTTTTTTGCAGTTGGCCAAAGCCATTGAGGATGGTGAGGACCGTGTTCCAATTTTTACAAGACCACGTACAGGTTTCATTGCTTTCGGACCTGACATGGCAGGGTGAAAAAATCAGCCATGGTGATGGGAGCAGTCACCACTGGCAGAAGAGACCTGCATTTGAGTGCTCAGCATTCCCTTTGAAGTCATCATTATGTTGAGTCTTTGCTAGAAGACAAGGTACACAGGGCTTTTAAAAGGGACAAGCACTCACCCAAATTGAGAAAAAGAAAACCCCTGTCACTGAGGTTGGACTCTAAATGGCAGAAAAAGCATGTCTGAAATAGCAGAGATAGCAGACCCACCTTTCATTGAGTAAACAGACCCAGCCGGATTTGTTGTAAGGGTCCTCGAGATAGGCAGGGGGACAGCAGAAGTCCTGAATACAGGCCAGTGGGGTCTGACTCCAATGGTTTTGGAGAGAATAGCAAGCAATATCAGCAGATGCATGGGTCATCAGGAAAATACAAAAGGGATATGCCTTTAAACTCGACCAGGTACCAGGAGACTCGGGATAGACAGACTCCAGTACCCCAGAGAACAGGTCGCAAGGTGGCCCTTCTCAGGGGGATACAGAAGTTGATCAAGAAGATGGCAATATTACTGTGGAAGAAGAGGGGGGTCTGGATTTTACTTATTACTATTTTTGGTATCCAAACCAAATAGAACTTTCCACCTGGTCCGGAATCTCAAGACATTGAACAAGTTTGTGTCATAGAAACCCTTCAAGATTGAGACCTTCCAGATGTTTATTCAGTTGATTGAGGATCAGGATTTCTTCGTGCCTCTTGACCTGCAGGACACATCTTATCATATCCTGATTCGGCTTCACCACCAACAATATCTCAGGTTTGCGATGGCAAATGCAATTTTCAGTTCCTAGCCTTACTTTTTGGACTCAAGACAGACAAAAGTCATGATTCCGGAAGTGGAGCATCTACACAGGTAAGAAATGCATCTTTTCTTGTTCTTGGATAACTGGCCCCTTCTGGAGGGCTTTTCAGGAATCAAATGACCAAACTGTGCAGTATGTTGCATATACTGGGCCTTCTGGTCAACAGGAGGAAAACTGTACTAGTACATTCACAGGATCTCCAGTTCATCTGAGCCTGGCTCTGGACAGCAGTGAACAGGGTTCTACTTCCGGAAGACAGGGTGACGAGGTTACAGGCGTTGCTGACATCAATGTTGACAGAAGAGTGTGTATCGGTCCATCCCATATTACAGCTACAAGGATATATGGCAGCCTGTGTCTTCATTGTGCCCTGGGCGCGTCTTCACCTGGGTTCTGTGGTGTCGTTCTAGCTGAACCATTGGGATTCACAGTTGGAAGAGTTCAGCATAAGAATTCAAATGTCTGCTAACTCAGATGGTGTTTGCATTTGCAAAACCTGGTAAAGGATTTTCCCCTGAAGTGGCCCTCAGAGATCACTCTTATTATAAAAGCCAGTGGAGTGGGTTGGGGTGCACCCATGGGCTGTCATCAGATGTAGGGCAGGTGGGAAGAACAAGAAAGGGGCAGATCCTCGAATTGGAAGGAGCTGAAAGCAATATATTTTTATTTGTGTATTTGTAATGCGCCGGCAGCCCACGGGCATCGGGGCGCTGACATGAACACAGTTAGATTAAACATATGAAAATGAGACAGGCAGAGGTTAGATATTTGGTGGGGTAGAATGTTAGATCATTTGATTAGGAAGGTTTTTAGAGCTTTCCTGAAAGGTTTTAAGTTGGGTTCGAGCCTCAATGACGGAGCAGGGCATTCCAAAAGTAGGCTGCTATTGCAGAAAAAGATCTACCAAGGCCATTGGTACGCTTGACCGTGGGACCCTGTATGAGCCCTATGCTGGATGGGCGAAGGGACCTGGTGGGTTGGTACAATGGTGCCAATGGTTTGAGATACTCCAGTATTTGGCCAAAGCAGAAACTGTGAACCATGGTTCCTATTTTGAAACCGATATTTTCCCAGATGGCCAGCCAATGGAGTTTCATCCTATGGTCTGAAATGTGTGTTCTTCTGTGAGTGTTGGTGACAATACGAACCACGTCATTTTGGATCACCTGACATTTTTTAAGGTTGGAGTGTGAACTCCACTTAGTAGAGAGTTGCAGTAGTTCAATCTGGTCAGGATGGTAGCTCGTGCAATGGTGGCACAATTCTTCTCAGAGATGTAGGGGCGGATATTCTTGAGGAGGCGTAGGTAATAATTACACATGTGATTTACATGTGTTATGTGGGCATCTGCGTTAAGAGAGGTCTCCAACTGAAGTTCCAAGGTTTTTACTTTCTGTTGGATTTTAATTGCATTCTCACTTATTGGGAAGCTGCTATAATCTGTTCTCAGTTTGTCCCAGGCCTGTTTAGATCCAAATATCATTAGCTCTGTCTTGCTGCCGTTCAGGCACAGCCAGTTCTCAGATATCCAACTTTCAATGTAACCATAGATGTTAGACAAAGTTTTAGAGTCTCTGGCATAATTTCCAGTGAGTTCCAAGACAATTTGCGTGTCGTCTGCGTAGTTTGTTAAAAGTGCACCCAGATTGTCGAGGAGTATAGAGGGGGATCTGATATACAGGATGAAGAGTACTGGTGAGAAAGAAGCACCCTGTGGTACTCTACAGCAGATAGGTGTTGTGGAAGAGAAAGCAGATCCCCACTGTATTCTGGATTCTCGATTAGAAAGGAAAGAGTGGAGCCAGTGCATGACTTCCTTGGAACAATGGCCTGGATCTTTTAGGAAGGTAAGAAAGTGTTCATGGTCTATCAGATCGAAGGCCGCAGAGAGGTCCAGTAAAATCAACATCCCGGCCCTCTCTCTGTCCATGATCTCTAGCATTTGGGTCTGAAGGTCGACAAGGGCTGTCTCAGTAATGAATGATGGTCAAAAACCTGATTAGCATGTGTGTAGGATACAATTGGACTCCACAAAAGTTTGTAGCTGGGTGGTGGAAAATGTGTCCAGTATTTTAAGAAGAAATTGACAGTTGGTAATAGGTCTCAAGTTACTTGGTTCTCTAGGATCAATGTTAGGTTTTTTGGGATGGGGTGCTTGTGACTTTTTTTGATGTTGTTAGGTACATGATTATCCCTAAACGAGGGTCATTGACTAGACATGTCAGGAAAGGAGCACATTGGTCTTTATGCTCAAGGATCAGTTTTGGTGGAAGGAGATTGAATGGGCAAGAGGTGGGGCACATGGAGGTCAGAATTATGGACATATCTTGAACAGATATTTGGGTAATGGTAAATTCCTGAAAGTCGCGTCCCTTTGATTCTAGAAAGGCCTGTTTCATGAGGGAGGAGTTGCCATTTTGAGCTGCTGTTATTTTGTTTTGAGCCTTTAATATTTTTGCATCAAAGGCAGCCTGAATTGTCAGGTAATCTAGGCAGATGGGCGTAAAGGAGATCTGAGATGCCATGGGTTTTTCCAGGGAATGTATGATTTTGAAAAGCTTCCCTGTGTGGTTAGAAGAGTACTCAATATGGGTGTTGAAGAAGTTCTTTTTTTGTGCCCGGGATTAGCAGTGTATAAGATTTATCAGCCTCCTTCCAGGCATTCCGGGTGTCATTAGATTGGAATTTAACCCAACGAGCTTCTAAAGTTTGTTTTTATTTCCTCAGGAGTCAGAGTTTCATGGTGAACCAGGTTTGGTGGGTTGAATTGTCTCTAACCTGTTTAGTTTTCATGGGGGCTGATTGGTCTAGCATTTTAGTGAATGTGTCATATGCCTGACTCCGATGAGGCTCTCGCCACTACTCATGGGAAGGCCGGTTTTGGTCAGGACAGACAGCAGCACAGCAATGGCATATGTCAACCGCTGGGGCTGGTCCTGATCCAGATAACTCAATCAGGTGCAGAGGTGATAGGGAACTGGGCTGCACGCAATCTGGTGCATTTGAGATCCACACAAATTGGGGGATGGACAACAGACAAGCAGATTGGTTGAGCAGGGTTTTTACATCCTCATTGTGGGAGCTGGATCAAAGGGTTTTCGAATGGACAGTCCAGATGTTTGGGATCTTGGAAATAGACATGTTTGCATCCCCAGAGACTCCCAATTTTTTTCTCAAGTTTCCAGTCTAGGGCAAGCTGGAAATAGATGTGATGACAATCTGCTGGCAGGATGGCCTTTTGTATCTGTTGCCCAAAGCGTTGACAAGGATCAGTGATTGAGATTCTCAAGTGATTTTAATAACTCTTGTATGTCCAGGAAGATGTGTGTTCCCCCTACTAGTTGAGTTAGCAGTAGCATCCTTGCTTCCAATGAAGAATGATCAAGGACCAGTCATGAAAAGAATTAGGCCCGGATCGGAGACCAATATACAATGGGGGGGGACGGCTGTTGAAATGGAATAGGGTGTATATAGGGGTTACCTTCTCCATGGTGGTTCAGAGTAGCAGGAGGCTGATAAATAGGAAGACTTATGACAGGCAGGTTCTATGTGCATTCATCGCCAGTCTTTTTTTTATCTGGGTTTTCTGATTATTTTATTTCTACAAAACTCATGGAGCATTTTTATTTTTGTGGGGGGTACCCAACCCAACACTCCTTCCCCCTATTTATTTTAGAGTATTCCCTACATCCCCCAAGTCTTATCTACCCTTACCCACTTCCCCACCATATATTTTTAGATTTGTTTTTTCTAAATAAAATCATCAGAAAAAACTCATCGAAAAAAGGACGGGCGATTCATGAATGTTATACCAACAGGCATTGGCAATCCTTTTCATCTTGTTGTGAAACGGCAAAGGTGGTTAGTTTGCTTTGTCCAATTCCTGCTCTGTTGCAATTTTTGATGGATTGTTTTTATTTGGGGCTGGTGGTTTCTACCCTCAGGACTCAATGGGCGGGCATCAGGGCAGTCCAGGAACTTTGGCGTCATGGCTAGGGAGCAGCTGATTTATAAATTATTGAAAAGCTACACTTTGGATAGGCCTCAAGGACTCAAGGACCAAAAGGAATCTCTTACTGGAACTTGCCATTGGTGCTACAGGATTTGCAGAATGCACCCTATGAGTTCTAGAGTTAGCGGATGTAAAATTTGTGACTCTGAAGGTGGTCTTCCTAGTGGCAATAACATCTGCCAGAAGAATAGAACTACGAGCATTGTTAGCTTCCACCCCCATTCTTGACAATACTCCCTGATGCCCTGGTGCTGAGGGGAGACTCAAAATTCTTTCCGAAGGAAGTTCTTTTGTTTCACCTTTCTCGGGAGGTGGTATTGCCAGAATTCTTTCCACATCTGGCCTCTCCTGAGGAAGAATCCTGGCACCTACTGGATGTAAAAAGGGCAGTGCTGCAGTGATGAGAACATCACGCTTCAACCCAGCGGGATGACTACAGCAAGCACATATGGAATCTGGGCCTGAAAGGTAGGTAGAGGAAGTATAGGAAGGCAAAGGGAGAGATCACCCCTACATTGTGGAACAGCCGATTTCCTTCAAACTGCACAAATGGAGAGGACCAGAGCCCTGGCAATAGCTCACCTGGACTGCTGTAACATGGGCTACAGGGGCTTCCCAAAAAAACTCTTAGACCACAGGGAATCCAGAACCAGGCCAGGCAGACTTTGCTTAAAAAAGATCACATAAAACCATCCCCCAAAGCTATCAAATGATTACCACTGGAATCCAAGATACCTCCGCCAGGTTTTCAGAAGGCTCGTCCCTAGGTCAGGAGGCATGTCCTTACCCGGTTCCCTCAGTGCCTCGTTTTGGTCCAACGAGACCCTTGCTGCTCCAAGCTTTTTTGCAATCCTCAAATGGCATCCGACACCAAATACAGATAATTGTTGATTCCGGTGCCACAGGTAATTATGTGGACATCTCTCTGGCGGCTACCCTCAATCTGCCACTGCAGAATAAGAAACGCCCGGAACCAGTCCAATCGGTGGATGACTCTTCCTTGGTTTCAGGGCCTATCGGGCAGTAAACACCCCTCTGACTTTGACTGTTTCTGATACCCACACTGCAACAATCACGTTTGATGTAAGGTATCACTACATAATATCCCCACCAAAAATATCGCCGTAGATATGGCTGTTAGGTTTGCTATAGGCAATATTTTTGGGGGGGATATTATGTGGGAGTGTGGGCTGTGGGGGTGTCCCCTGCACATTAAAAATGTATGCAGGGGTTGCGGGGGTGTCTCCCGCAGGGTCCATGTGTGAATTTCGCCACAAAAATATGGCGATATTTTTGCATCGCGTTATTTTTGCGGCGGAATTAACACATGGAACCTGATCTAATAACTATTTGGGGTGTTACATTGGCTTGTTCCCAAGCGCCCACAGATAACTGAAAAGGATGACAAATGACTCCCTTTACAGTGTTCAAAAACTCCACATCTTGTGGTTTATTATGAGATATTCTGGTGCCCTTTGTGATTACACATGTTTCGATGACTAAATCATTTTTTTCAAATTAGGGCTATTAGTATTACATACACATTTTTAATTTTATGATTTACACATGTTAAGCACATACCATGATATTCCCATATTAACATCATATGAGAGTCATTAATTTATAAAGTAAGAACATTCAAGTCAACACATTTTTTAAATCAAAAATACACAAATTAAGTAGGATAAAATAAAATTAAAGAATGGCCATTTTAGAGAGGGGTGAAGGGTAGGAGTGTTAAGGATTGAAGAAAAACAATTAGATGAGAAAACAGAGAAAATGGTAAATTAAAACACAAAATACCACAAGGTTAAATTTCACTAATATTTTTCAATGGTGAATGGACAGGTATTTATGTAATAGTCCATGTGCTTCTTGATTTGTATTTTTTATTATTTTTCGTTATTATTCTTCATTTACTTTGAATTTTTATGGTATCAGGTACTGCGCACACAGCCTTACCTAGTTGCAGTGTTTTCCACCAGTATTCTTAGGGGCCGATTCATGGAACAAACGTGCGGCGAAAATCTACGCGCAAGCAGGCGCAAGCGGAAAAAAACAGGCGCACGCGCACGCGTGCGATTCATGGAAGTCCCTGCGCGTGTCTTCCTCGGGATGTGCGCCAAACCCGTGCATGGTGCACACGTCACTGCAACATCCCGAAAGACGTGCGCGACGCGCACAGTGAAAGCGCACAACCTCTGCGCATACACTAGAAAGGGGGCGGAACACGGGGCGTAACGCGTGGAATGGGGAACAACTCGCGAAAACAAGGGCGTAACTGGGGATGTACTGCAGGGAAGCAGACGGAACGCCCACACGCACCCGAACCACACGTATTCATGGAATCGAATAGGGCAAAGCCACGCACAGCGAAAGACACGCACAAGCCCAAACACGTCCGCCACACGAAGGCAGGCGGTAGCGTCCGTGCGCATTACAAAAGTGGCAACATACAGCAATAGTGCCTGTGCGAGCAGGGTACGCGTATCTCAGGGGTGCGCGGGAAGTTCCACACGCGATTCCATCAGGGTACGTGTATTTCGGGGTGCGCGTGAAGTTCCACACGCGATTCCATCAGGGTACGTGTATTTCGGGGTTCGCGAGAAGTTCCACACGCAAATCCATCAGGTTACGTGTATTTCTGGGTGCGCGTGAAGTTCCACACGCGATATCAGCAGGGTACGTGTATTTCAGGGTGCAGGGGAAGTCACACATGCGATTCCAGCAGGGTACGTGTATTTCACGGGTGCGTGGGAATTTCCACACGCGATTGGGCCCGTGCGAGCAGGGTACGCGTATCTCAGGGGTGCGCGGGAAGTTCCACACGCGATTCCATCAGGGTACGTGTATTTCGGGGTGCGCGGGAAGTTCCACACGCGATTCCATCAGGGTACGTGTATTTCGGGGTGCGCGTGAAGTTCCACACGCGATATCAGCAGGGTACGTGTATTTCAGGGTGCAGGGGAAGTTACACACGCGATTCCAGCAGGGTACGTGTATTTCAAGGGTGCGCGGGAATTTCCAGACGCGATTGGGCCCGTGCGAGCAGGGTACGCGTATCTCAGGGGTGCGCGGGAAGTTCCACACGCGATTCCATCAGGGTACGTGTATTTCGGGGTGCGCCTGAAGTTCCACACGCGATTCCATCAGGGAAAGTGTATTTCGGGGTGCGCGTGAAGTTCCACACGCGATATCAGCAGGGTACGTGTATTTCAGGGTGCAGGGGAAGTTCCACACGCGATTCCAGCAGGGTACGTGTATTTCAGGGGTGCGCGGGAATTTCCACACGCGATTGGGCCCGTGCGAGCAGGGTACGCGTATCTCAGGGGTGCGCGGGAAGTTCCACACGCGATTCCATCAGGGTACGTGTATTTCGGGGTGCGCGTGAAGTTCCACGCGCGATTCCATCAGGGTACGTGTATTTCGGGGTGTGTGTGAAGTTCCACACGCGATATCAGCAGGGTACGTGTATTTCAGGGTGCAGGGGAAGTTACACACGCGATTCCAGCAGGGTACGTGTATTTCAGGGGTGCACGGGAATTTCCACACACGATTGGGCCCGTGCGAGCAGGGTACGCGTATCTCAGGGGTGCGCGGGAAGTTCCACACGCGATTCCATCAGGGTACGTGTATTTCGGGGTGCGCGTGAAGTTCCACACGCGATTCCATCAGGGTACGTGTATTTCGGGGTGCGCGTGAAGTTCCACACCCGATATCAGCAGGGTACGTGTATTTCAGGGTGCAGGGGAAGTCACACACGCGATTTCTGCAGGGTACGTGTATTTCAGGGGTGCGCGTGAAGTTCCACACGCGATATCAGCTGGGTACATGTATTTCGGGGTGCGGGGGAAGTTACACACGCAAAATCAGCAGGGTACGTGTATTCCAGGGGTGCGCGGGAAGTTCCACACGCGATTCCATCAGGGTACGTGTATTTCAGGGTGCGGGGGAAGTTCGACACGTGATTCCATCAGGGTACGTGTATTACAGGGGTGCGCGGGGAGCACCACACGTGAATTGCACGTGTGGGCCCTCCCAGGTGTTCCCTCTACACCCTCCACGGCACCTGCAGGTGGCTCACACCACAGGGGCCTACCCTGCACATGTCCTGCAGGCACCCCATCCACCATGGCCATGCCCCCCAGCCAACCCACATGTCAACTTGCACTACTGCCCACCAACGCATGTCCCCCTGCACCCCCAGCCACCAGGGGCACCAACCACCAGGCCCCCACCCATGTCTCCCACCACCCCACCCCCCCAGTCACCAGGGGCAGCCTCCACCAGGCCCCCACCCATGTCTCCCACCACCCCCACCCCCCAGCCTACCAGGGGCAGCCTCCACCAGGCCCCCACCCATGTCTCCCAGCACCCACACCCCCCAGCAGTGCAGGGGCACCCACCACCAGGCCCCCACCCATGTCTCCCAGCACCCCCACCCCCCAGCCACCAGGGGCACCAACCACCAGGCCCCCACCCATGTCTCCCACCACCCCCACCCCCCCAGTCACCAGGGGCAGCCTCCACCAGGCCCCCACCCATGTCTCCCACTACCCCCACCCCCCCAGTCACCAGGGGCAGCCTCCACCAGGCCCCCACCCATGTCTCCCACCACCCCCACCCCCCAGCAGTGCAGGGGCACCCACCACCAGGCCCCCACCCATGTCTCCCAGCACCCCCACCCCCCAGCCACCAGGGGCACCCTCCACCAGGCACCCACCCATGTCTCCCACCACCCCCACCCCCCCAGTCACCAGGGGCAGCCTCCACCAGGCCCCCACCCATGTCTCCCACCACCCCCACCCCCAAGCAGTGCAGGGGCACCCACCACCAGGCCCCCACCCATGTCTCCCAGCACCCCCACCCCCCAGCCACCAGGGGCACCAACCACCAGGCCCCCACCCATGTCTCCCACCACCCCACGCCCCCAGTCACCAGGGGCAGCCTCCACCAGGCCCCCACCCATGTCTCCCACCACCCCCACCCCCCAGCCTACCAGGGGCAGCCTCCACCAGGCCCCCACCCATGTCTCCCAGCACCCACACCCCCCAGCAGTGCAGGGGCACCCACCACCAGGCCCCCACCCATGTCTCCCAGCACCCCCACCCCCCAGCCACCAGGGGCACCAACCACCAGGCCCCCACCCATGGCTCCCACGACCCCCACCCCCCCAGTCACCAGGGGCAGCCTCCACCAGGCCCCCACCCATGTCTCCCACCAGCCCCACCCCCCCAGTCACCAGGGGCAGCCTCCACCAGGCCCCCACCCATGTCTCCCACCACCCCCACCCCCCAGCAGTGCAGGGGCACCCACCACCAGGCCCCCACCCATGTCTCCCAGCACCCCCACCCCCCAGCCACCAGGGGCACCCTCCACCAGGCCCCTACCCATGTCTCCCACCACCCCCACCCCCCCAGTCACCAGGGGCAGCCTCCACCAGGCCCCCACCCATGTCTCCCACCACCCCCACCCCCCAGCAGTGCAGGGGCACCCACCACCAGGCCCCCACCTATGTCTCCCAGCACCCCCACCCCCCAGCCACCAGGGGCACCAACCACCAGGCCCCCACCCATGTCTCCCACCACCCCCACCCCCCAGTCACCAGGGGCAGCCTCCACCAGGCCCCCACCCATGTCTCCCACCACCCCCAACCCCCAGTCACCAGGGGCAGCCTCCACCAGGCCCCCACACATGTCTCCCACCACCCCCACCCCCCAGCAGTGCAGGGGCACCCACCACCAGGCCCCCACCCATGTCTCCCAGCACCCCCACCCCCCAGCCACCAGGGGCAGCCTCCACCAGGCCCCCACCCATGTCTATCAGCACCCCCACCCCCCCAGTCACCAGGGGCAGCCTCCACCAGGCCCCCACCCATGTCTCCCACCACCCCCACCCCCCAGCAGTGCAGGGGCACCCACCACCAGGCCCCCACCCATGTCTCCCACCACCCCCACCCCCCAGCCACCAGGGGCACCAACCACCAGGCCCCCACCCATGTCTCCCACCACCCCCACCCCCCAGTCACCAGGGGCAGCCTCCACCAGGCCCCCACCCATGTCTCCCACCACCCCCACCCCCCAGCCACCAGGGGCAGCCTCCACCAGGCCCCCACCCATGTCTCCCAGCACCCCCACCCCCCAGCAGTGCAGGGGCACCCACCACCAGGCCCCCACCCATGTCTCCCAGCACCCCCACCCCCCAGCCACCAGGGGCACCAACCACCAGGCCCCCACCCATGTCTCCCACCACCCCCACCCCCCCAGTCACCAGGGGCAGCCTCCACCAGGCCCCCACCCATGTCTCCCACCACCCTCACCCCCCAGCAGTGCAGGGGCACCCACCAACAGGCCCCCACCCATGTCTCCCACCACCCCCACCCCCAGCCTTCAGGGGCACCAACCACCAGGCCCCCACCCATGTCTCCCACCACCCCCACCCCCCCAGTCACCGGGGCAGCCTCCACCAGGCCCCCACCCATGTCTCCCACCACCCCCACCCCCCAGCAGTGCAGGGGCACCCACCACCAGGCCCCCACCCATGTCTCCCACCACCCCAACCCCCCAGCCACCAGGGGCACCAACCACCAGGCCCCCATCCATGTCTCCCACCACCCCCACCCCCCCAGTCACCAGGGGCACCAACCACCAGGCCCCCACCCATGTCTCCCACCACCCCCACCCCCCAGCCACCAGGGGCAGCCTCCACCAGGCCCCCACCCATGTCTCCCAGCACACCCACCCCCCAGCACTGTGGGGCACCTGCCAGCAGGCCCCCACCCATGTGCAACTCATGTACCCCTGCACCCCCACCCCCGAGCACTGTGGGGCACCTGCCAGCAGGCCCCCACCCATGGAAAACTCATGTTCCCCACCACCCCCACCCCCTAGCACTGTGGGGCACCTGCCAGCAGGCCCCCACCCATGTGCAACTCATGTACCCCTGCACCCCCACCCCCCAGCACTGTGAGGCACCTGCCAGCAGGCCCCCACCCATGTCCAACTCATGTTCCCCACCACCCCCACCCCCCAGCACTGTGGGGCACCTGCCAGCAGGCCCCCACCCATGTCCAACTCATGTTCCCCATCACCCCCACCCCCCAGCACTGTGGGGCACCTGCCAGCAGGCCCCACCCATGTCTCCCACCACCCCCACCCCCCAGCAGTGCAGGGGCAGCCTCCACCAGGCCCCCACCCATGTCTCCCACCACCCCCACCCCCCAGCCACCATGGCCAGCCCCCACCAGGCCCCCACTCATGTCCCCTATCACCCCCACCCCCCAGCCACCATGGGCAGCCTCCACCAGGTCCTCACAATCCCCAATCATGTGCGTTATGGTCAGCCTCCACAGCCAAAAAGCCCTACCAAGTAACCCATTCACCCACATGGAAATGGAAATTACATGTTACACCCCCAATGTTCATAAAGCAAATGAACCCATGTCCGTCACACACAATTGTTGCAATTGAATGGGAAAACACCCAACATGACATGCATGAAACCAATGAGATGATACCACACAGTGAAGTATGAAAACAAAATTGTATTAAAAAAAAAAGAATGCAAAAGAAATGAAACAAACTACAATGGCAATGAAAAAAAGATAAGCTGCATGTCCGTTTAAAAAAATAAAAACACCAAATCCTAATCCAAAAAAATGTTGTCCAAAGTCAAATGAAAAATAAAATCAATCCAATGAAGAACTATGTACAAAACATCCAAGGGTCCATGAGCCCAACTGAACAAAGGAAACCTACAAAAAACCCTAACTAAAATGCAACTATATACAAAAAGTGGAGCAGTGTCCGTCGACTCCAAATCATAAGAACAAACAAAGGAAACCTAAAACTAAAGAACTATATACAAAGGCGGCGGGCAAGTCCAGCGGCTCACTCCGTGGTGTTCCGGGCCAGGGCATCATCGAACTCCTGTTCGATGTCCCGGAGGCGGTCCTGTTCCATGGCCCCGAGGGTCCGCAGGGACGACGCCGTATCCTCCTCCAACCCCCTGCGGATTGCCTCGAGGCACTCGGCCCGCCTCAGGGCCCTCCGCATGGAGTTCTCCGCCCTGACCATTGTGAGCCGCGCCTCTTCCGCCCGCCGCCGCTCCGCACCTATCTGCTGGCCCAACCGCTGCCACACAGAAGACACACCCCGTCCTGGGTCAACCTGCCCTCCGGCCGATGCCTGCCCCTCCGATGTTGAAGGCCCGAGCCTTCATGGCTCCCACCACGTTGCTGCTGCTGCGCCTCTGCCCGTGCACTGCCTCCTGCTGCCTGCACATCCTCTGCCGGCTGGGGTGCAGTTGTTGATGTGGCCACCCCTTCTGTACGTCCGACTCCCGACTGTGGCAGGGATGCCTCCTCCACCAGCCTGGCCGCACCGTCAGAGGCAGCTCCACAGGGCACCCAGGTGACTGATGGGTGGGAAGATGGCACAGAGGACAACTGGCGCGTAGGGGGTCCAGTTGAGGAGGGGGTCGGAGCAAGCCCCATCAGACGGAGGAATCCGGCCTGGGTGACCTGTCCCAGCAGGCTGACGTGGTCAACGAGCCATTCGAGATGACGTGCAGTCGCTCCATGAAAAGACTGCAGGTCACCTCGCATGGCCCGTTGACGCAACGCCACACCAGCCAGGACAGGCTCAACCCGGACCTGGATAGCCACGTCCGCAGGCAGAGGAAGGCCAGTTGACGTCAGCTCATCCCCTGCCTGAAAACGGGTCTGGACGTAGGCATCCCTGCTGGTGCAAGATGATGCAGGGACAGGATCGGGGACAGGATTGCACACAGGCACCACCGCGGCGGCCTGTGCTGCCTCCTGTCCCTGGTCCTGCACTGCACCACTAGCACCAGTGGGATCCCCACGCCCAGACCCCGTCACTGGTGCTTGCACGGCCTCCTCCTCCACCAAACCCCCCACCAACCTGGATGACTCCGTGCCATCTTCCCCTGTTGGGCCCTGTGGGGTCGCAGCTGCCCCTTCTGCTGCCGAGGAGTCCAACTCCAACCTCCGCCTCTTGGACCTCCCCCCGGCAGCTGCGGCCTGGGATGCGGCACCAGACTCCTCACTCCCCGACAAGATGACAACACGGGAGGGGAGCCGGGCCTTGCGTCTCCGGCTGGCGGTGGGATCCCCGCCGCTGTGCTCCACAGCATCTTCTCCGCCCTCTTCATCAGTTGACGCTGCAGACAGGGAGAAACAAAACACAGGCATCAGGGCACTGTACAATGGACACATACACACAGGACAGTTGCACATGAGTGGCATTGGCAAACCTCAGACATGTCATCACAATCCCCAACACACATGTCATTACAACTCGCACACATGAGCCATACCACAGCCATATCGCAACTGCCACCACCATCCATACACATACAACAGCATGAGCAGCCAAAGGTGAGCCAGACATCACATGCAACACAGGAAGTGCACCACACATGTACTCACACCACCACACTTGCATGCATGTGTACACCTCTGCCAAGTGTCGCACTGTTCAGACGGGCATCCATGTCACATCTGCCAATCAGGCTTCCACATACCGCTGTCACATGCATCCATGTTACATCACTGTTGCACCCTTGTCAAATACACACACATGCACATGTACACAGTGCTGATACATGCAGCCGAAAACAACATACATGCGTGACATCACGGACATGTCTACTTACATACACATTCATCCAAACATGTGTGCCCACACAACTGCATTTGGCATGCAAGCCTACACACACAAGCACCATCCATGTCTCACACATTACAGCCCTCGCATGTGTCAGCCCCACGGCCCTGTACACCCCCACCCATACTCGACCCCATACAAACAGATGTGCAACCTGCACACTACTGAATAATCACCACACGCACTGCTCACAATCAGGATGCATGTACACTCACCGCTCGACTCCAGACGGGTCTGCTTCTCTAGGACCTGGACGTGGAGCGCTGGGGATATGCGTTCCAGGACCCTCATCTGTTCTTCCGACAAGTGGCCCCGGCGCCCCTTGGCATCCGCTGCCTTCAAGAGGCGCCGGGCCTTGTTCAGGGTCCTGGACCTGAAGTCCTCCCAGCGCTTCCTGACATGTTGTAAGTCCCGGACTGCTACCCCCTCCGCGTTGATGGCAGTCACGATGTCAGTCCAGTTCCGAGTCCGTCCTTCCTTGTCGGCGCGGGAACTTCCGAAGAGGGCATCATACTGCCCCAGGACTTGCTCCACCAGGACACCAACTTCGGTGGCACTGAAGCTGGTGCCCCTCTGCCTCTCTGGCCGGGGGTTGTCAGTGGTCACAGATGGTGTTTGCCCCGACATGACAACCCCAGAGGCAGGAGTGGGTGGGCAACTGGGTCCTGGGGCTGGGCTGTGGAGCGATGGAATCCCAGTCGGGAGTCTTCGGTTCCAGCAGGGGTGGTCACAGCAACAGCACCCCTGGCTGATGTGCAGGCAGCAAATGGCAGTGCACGTGGGCAGCAGGCAGTCAGGCAGCAGCAGATGGCAGGTGGGAGCGTGCTCGGGGCTCTGGGGGGCAGTAGTTCGGCCTTCTGGGCAGGAGCGTGGTCTTCCGTGTGCTTACGCGTGGCCAGCTTGATACGGAGTGATTTGGCACGTGAAAAATCTGCACTCCAGCGTATAATTCGAGGAAAGGCCCTTAGCGCGTAAGCACGTCTGCACGCATACGCATTTTCATTGGACAGAAGGCCCCTCAAGCGCAAGCGCCCCTGTGACCTGACGCGTACAGACGTGCATGGGTATTTCAGCGCGCGTGAAAAACTGCACGTCCGCGTGTAATACGAGGAAAGGGCCCATGCGCGTAAGCGCGTGTGGAAACTGCACGTCCGCGTGTAATACGTGGAAAGGGCCCATGCGCGTAAGCGCGTGTGGAAACTGCACGTCCGCGTGTAATACGTGGAAAGGGCCATGCGCGTAAGCGCGCGTGGAAACTGCACGTCCGCGTGTGATACAGGAAAGGGCCTATGCACGTAAGTGACGTGACCCGCGCGTGCATTTCCCTCAGCACGGGTTAAAGGTGAGCGGGCCCAGCTGTTCGCTGTACGTGCCTTTCGTGGAGACCGACGTGTGTTGCTGCTGCCTGTTGTTTCGCGCGCCATCACAACTTCACAGCTATCAAGGACGTATCTCTTCTTTTGGCAGGGGTATTGGCTACGCGTGTTTTTCTACATCGCGCTAGTCAGACGGTGAGTCACACACGCTCTTTTTCCCACTGCGGGTGCCCCTGTGTATCGCACCCATTTTCGATGTCATAGTAGCCTGCGTGTCCCACGCGTACGCGTTATTCGTGTTACTGGGTGCCACCGCGTACTGCGGGAGGTTGAATCCACGCACGTAGGCTGCAGGGTTGCGTGCACGGTTTTACTGCAGTTTTGGGGTGCCTGAGCGTTGCGTGACCCGTCACCACATCACCGGGGTCACATACAGCCTTGCAGGTGCAGGGGGGCTGTTAACATCTTGCTTCCCACCCCCTTCACCCCAATTGCCCAGGTCAATTGTGGTGTACACCTCCCATTGGCACCACTCCATCTGTGCCAGCACTACTACATCTGTGCCATGGTTCCGAGGCCACCAAAGGTGAGGGGCGCCTCAGCTGGGCGTACTCCTTGTGGCGGGCGTGGTCGGGGACGTGGCCGTGGTGACCAGGGAGTAGGGGGACTCCAGGGTGTCCAGGGCAGCCACAGAGGGGGAAGAGGCAGGGGTGCGCCACTTGAGCACAATGTTGTGCCATGTGTCGGTGCAGCCATGCCACCACCCCCTGTGGTTCCGGGGGATGCAGCTCCTGCATCTGGAACTGGCACCCATATGACCCGGCAGTCCGTTCCATCGACTGCCACGGGCCCAAGGGTGGTGGTAGCTGCAGGTGCAGCTGTGGACACCGCCACCCAGGCTCAGGGTCTGCCAGCGCAGGCTGCGTTGGCACTTGAAGAGCCCTTGGTAGATCTCCAACAGGCCAGGGGGAAACCATAGGGGCAGGCCGGGCTGCTCAGACCAAGACACGTGTCCCTGGGGCAGTCATGTCATCTGCTGCCCCGAACAGCCGGGTGTTGGCAAGTGCAGGGGCAGATGCACCCAACAGCACCCCGGTTGTGAGTCTGCCAACCAGGACCGTTGCGGCCAACCACCCTGCCACAGCTGATGTTGCTGCGCAGGGTCCATTAGTGGGCACCCAGCTGCCACTGACACAAGTCAGGCCTCTGGTCATCCCTCCACCTGCCACTCCCTTGGCTCAATCCACCGAACCCACTGGCCATGCTGGTCAGGGAGGCATTAGCCAGCCAGGGTCTGCGCCACAGTCCAAGAGGAGGAAGGTTGCACCTGCAGCACAGGCTGGGACCCCATACACAGCCACGACCTCCTGCACGTCGAGGAAGAAGCCTTTCTGCAAGCAGGAACTGGACTTCCTCGTGGACTACGTGCGGGGCCACAGCCGTGACATGCTAGTGGGTGCCAATAGTCAGACCACGGCTGCCCAACGTGACACCCACTGGAAGCATGTTGTGGAACATGTCAGTTCATTCGGCCATGAGGTGCGCACGGCGCAGGAGTGCAAAAAGCGTTGGAATGACATCAAGCGCAGCACTAAGGCCAAGCGTGCCTCAAATTACAACTTGACTCTGGTGACTGGCGGTGGGCCTGCACCAGAGGAGGAAGAACTCACTCTGCATGAGGCTCTCGTTGCAGAGTTCATACCACCTGAATTGGTCGAAGGAGTGGGAGAGAAGCTGGACTTTGATGCCCAGTCCAGTGAGTGTTGATGCGTGTTTGTTGAGGACGTGTGTGTTTCACTTGTGGGATGTGTTGTGCATGATTGCTGCTACATGTGACGTGTACATGGTTCTGATGTGTAAGTAATGCAATGCTACCGTCATGCATGTCTCCTCTGCCTGCATGCGGGACTCCATGTAGGCATGCTCCCTTGCCCCTCCTCCGCCACTCTGCAGCCCAGTTCCACCTTTGCACTGTTCTGCTCCAATCTTGCCAATGTGTAGTTTCTTGTTCATGTGTCCTGTGTAGATGCTAACTTCCAGCGTAGAATCTGCCAGACATATGCCATGTGGTACAGCCTTAGTACTCGATGCAGGGTATCTCACTTGTACTGTGCATGGGTCAGATGTCCCGCAGGGACATGAGTGCCCATTCATGCTCCATGTGCATTGCACGCATGCCCCTATGTGTCCTTGACTGGATGATCACTGTAATATAAGTCCTTGGTTACATACATTGCCTGCCATCTCATCAGCCTTCCCATGTCAACTGTGCCTCAGTCCTGCATTGCACACATGTTTAGGCTCTGACAATCTGTGTGGCTCACAGGCCTCAGCCTTTTCAATGGCCAATAACTCTGTCCAACTCTTGTTGTGTCTTCTTCACACGTGGGCGGCCTCCGGAGTTTCCATCATGTGTCCTGCCCACTGTCCCAGCATCATTTGCAGTGTTGTAATTTGAATCACATGAAGCTGTTGATGCCAGTCAACACTGCCTGTCAATACACAGGTGTATGGTCAGCCTTTTGATATCATGCTAGGCATCCCTGCTTTGGTACTGGGGTGGAGGGGTGCTTGGCTTCTAGACATGGTACACATTGAATGCACAATGCACGTGATGTCTGATTTTGACATTGCACTGCCTTCACATTTCCTGGCACACACCATGTAGTGCTTGTACATGTAGGTAGTGAGTGGCGTACACATTTTCTGCACTGCATAGACCCACTTCCATGGAAACTGCCACCTTTCAACAGGTCTGATCACAGAAGCTATTCAAAGTAGACCCAGCATGCATGCCAGGTCATATGTTGTGTGTCACATGTCTGCCTGATGCCTTTGCTTTCGGTGTGTGTGTGTGTCGTGTGCTTCTGACATGTGTATTGACCTTTTCCTCTCTATTTTTCAGGTGATGACGCAATGGAGGCAGAGGATGGTGTTGTCATGCCAGACACAGGGTTGGTAACGCCACATCAACCCGGCACTAGTGGGGGTCGTGGGGTGGTAGGCCACGAAAACCCCCAAGTGCTGCAGTCCATCTTGTCTCTGGCTGCCTATGAGTCCAGCCTTGATGACGACTCTGACGTCCATGTTGAGTTGGATGACCATCAAGTCCATGTGTCAGGGGTGAGTGATTCTGATGTGGACACTCCTCTGTCTGCGACCCCTGCACTGAGGGATCAGACAGTCTTGGTTCCTCCACCCGTGGTGGATCGGGACGCAGGGTCACCCTCCACACCAGTCACTGATGTGCCTGGGACATCACGTCGACGGGGGCATGTAGTCGTGCAGCCGCAGGCGGTGCCAACACAGCGAGGACCCCCGGTCCTTGGGTGCCGCAGGGGTCAAGCCCGGCAACGCGGTCGCCGCGCGCAACCGCTGTATACTGAGTGGGAGCAAGACATGACTGCCAATTCCGAACGGCAGGGGGCAGCAATGGAGAACATCGCTGAGAGCATGGAGCGTGTGGCCCGATCTGTGCTCCCCACTGCTAGGCAGGTGCTTCTCCAGCAGCAGGCGGCACGGTCCACGGCCCGCTCGCTCAGGCTGGGCATGGCGGCCTCAGACAGGGCACGCCAGGCTGAAATGTCGTCTCTGCGTCAAGCAATTGCTGCTCACGCAGAGGCGCACATGGATGCCTTGAGGGAGGAGTATGCTTCCCTCAGATCCACTCTGGGTGTCCTTATGATGTCCCAGAGGCAGCGGGCAGAGGAGAGGTTTGCACAGCTTGAGTGTACCATCTCGGCTGAGCTACAGGCTTGCCGGGAGGTGCAGCGGTTGTCCAGCCAGGCCTTGCAGGAGGAACTCCATGTTACACGTGCTACCTTGCAAGAGGAAGCACGTGTATCACGGGAGGTTCTGCATGCAGACCTACGTCACATCGCCACACAGAACCAGGCTCACCCGTCCGGCAGACTTGCTGCCGACGAGGGGCAAGCTGCGGCTAGGCGTGGCCAGGCTACTGTGCCACGTCCTCCTTTCCAGGATGAGCCAGACTCGGACGACCATCTATCTCCCACATAGGTCGTGCTGTGCAGGCGTTGAGCCCATGGAGGTTTTTTTTTTGGCTCAGCATCATCGCATGTGGATGTTGAGCAGCACCCTGTACCTCCCCCTCCTGGGTGCCTCCCCTCCCCCCCGGGTCGTATGTGGCCATTTTTGATTTTTCTTTTAGTTTAGTTAGTTAAGTTTCAGTTTGATAGTTAGTTTAAATAGGTAATGTAGGTTTTCCATAGTTAGTGTAATTAGTTAATAGTTGATTTAGTTTAAAATTGCTAGTCTATTGTGCTTTCATGTGACGGTGCGGTGCTTTGTGGCTTTTGAAGGCATCCACTGTCTGTTCCAGCTGGGCCCTTCATGGTTGTCTTGTGTATGTGTTTGCTGCTTGGGTTCCTTGACTCACATATGCCACTCCTGCCTCCCTTATCCATGGGCTCGCAAGGATGGTTCGGTGTTACAGCATTTTACACAAGGGCATTGGACTGTCATATCTGTGGCATGTCTGGTGGTGTGTGACTTGTGTTGACACCCCTAGTGGGGATGATTTAGGTGTCATTGTTCACTGTTCAGCTTTTGCTAGATGGGGTGTGTCATGATTAATGTGGACATTGATTGCTATGCATTGTGTAGTATGTTTAATTTCTTTCCTGTACATGTGCTTGTTGCAATTCATGCTGTAGATAGTGTTCCACACTTTGTAGGTGAAAGACGGACTGATGGTGTGATTTGTGATGTGACTCTCTGACATGGTCAAGTAATGAGATGCCTGATGAGACACACACAGATGACTTTGAAGCATTAATCATGTGTTTCATGCCCTTTCTGCAGGGGGATGAGCCTCCAGAGCACCTTTGCCAGCAGACATGTCCCATTGGACGACGGAATTCTGGACCCGTTTGTTGGTGCCCACATGCACATGTGTGCAGAAGCAGAGGCACAGTGATTGCAGACCCACATCCTAGAACTGCTGACATGTTCCAAGGAACTCCAGGCAAGGTGAGCATCACAGGGGGGCCACGACACAGCAAAGCTTGCACCAGGCGAGTTGCACATGCAGGCTTAGTCACAGCACTGAGGGTGAGCTTAGACGAATATTGGTGTTGAAGCACACAATGCAGCTCAGATGTGTTTGTGGACTGATGGCTGCTGATAGTAGGGTTGTCTGGGACACATGCAGGGGCAGTGGCACATACCCTCCGGTACACCAAGGTCCATTGAGGCACTTGTATCAACCATGTAGCCTTCCGAGACATGGAAAGGGGCAGCTCACAGGGACATGCAGCAAGGGACATACTCGGGTGCAGTGCATGTCTTTTCCACGTACTTCATGATAAATGCACTGCCAACTTTGTTTCGGTCATGGTGGTACGCAACTTGCTCTGTAGTCATGGCTTGCTATATGGGTCTGTCTGCTTACCCAGGGAACATTGCATGTTGTGTGAATTGTGACACATTGGTGTTCCATTTGCCACGCACCCAGCAGTGGCTGCCTTACTGCATTGACTGTGTATGACCCGTCACAGGGGTGATGTTATATATGGGTACGAAGCATCAACCACAGATTGTCTGTTTGTAGAGTAGTCTGTTGCTATGGGGCATGTTTGGTGTTGTGTTTTCGTGCAATTGGCACGTACAGGTTGTTGACTGTGTCTCTCTTTGCAGCATTGCAGTGCTCCTGTAACCGGACCTGAGAGTGCGCAGGCAGGAGGCCAGCACTCAAAACCAGAGCTAAGTGTCTTGTTGTTTTTCTTACAAACTGCTCTGCATAGGCTTGCTGGGGAGTGTACTGATGCATGGATGTATGTGTGGTTCAATTTGGTATGTTATTTTCTCTCTAATCACCCGTGATCCTATGCAATTTCGAAACCTGTACCCTCTACCCGGTGTTCCTGCTTCCCGTGCCTATCCAAGCAACGTTCCCTGACCCTCTTTCCCCACTAGGGTTGCGGATGCCTGTGTAAGCCCCGAACTTGCAGGCGCCAAAACCCTAGAGGGGGTGGTTGGTTCGTACCACTCCTGAGCCTGGACTACAGAAGGCCATGACAATGATGTCCAAGTCTGTTTGGATTGTGTATGTGTTCATGCAGGTTGTACATTTTCGTGCATTCCCTAGTTTCATGTGTCATTCCTCCTCCCCTCTCCTGCCGCTCATTCCAGTCATCCAGTGTGTCAACACCTGTCCCGACTGCATATCCCTGAACCTCCTTCCCCACCAGGGTCTCAGGGGCCTGTGTGAGTTTGACCTTGCAGGCACCCGGGACATGGTGGGGGTGGTTGTTTCGTGACACTCCCGCGCCTGTACAGGGGACCTCTGACAGTACACATCCATTCATGGTGCATCATCCTATGTCATGTACCACACATGTCTCACATCCTGTCATGACATTGTTTTGCTGTGCTACCTTGGTTGTTGCATCATTGTGGTAGTACTTGGCCTTTGTGAGGTACTGCTACGTCAAGTCATCTACTGGAGGGTGTTCGGGTTCGTTTTTATGCCTTGGATTTTGGGATTTTGGAAATGAGTGTGGATTCTGAGGGTTCAGACATCTTTTTACACACAAGGTGGGAGATGGTGACGAAGGGTAAAGGTGATCCTGTGGCCAGGTGGAATTGAGGTTTGGAGGCTCCATGACCCAGGTGCAGTTGTTCAGTGGGTCATGGTCATTTGTGAGGGGGGGGTTGTTGTTGATAGTTGCCTTGCCCTGCAGTGTGATGGGAACTCTGACATAGTAATGGTGGTATCCCATGTACATGTTGTGTTCTGCTGGTCAATGCCTGTTCATGTGTTGTGTTTTCCTTTCAGGTGCGAGGGGATAGTTGTGGTTTGACATGCTGGGGTGTACACATGGTGGATGTTCACATGTGATGTGTAGGGAACACTGATGGTCACTTGAGTGCACATGCATATGTGGAGTGCATGTCCTTGCAGAACCACACACTTGCACTCTGATGCACTACATGTACTCCCACCCTTGCATATCCACGTGTACACTGTTTGCCTTCTGGTGCCCACTGTGTCCCGGCAGCACATGTTCTGTGACCAATCATGGATCCAGTACATGCCTAATTTGATGTTTGACGTGGTCTGTCACTTAGATGTGATGCTCAGGGTGTGCATCACACACAATGGCTGTTCACTGTGCTGTGCGCTGAGCAGTGTGATGCAGGAGTAGGACACTGCACACATGAGCTGCAGTGTGGATTTTGCAATGCATAATGTGCATGTAGACAGGCATTCATTGTGATGTCACGTCTACGACTGTTGTAATGCATTTGGAAATGACTTATTTTGGGTGGGAGGTTGTTGGTCTGTCATTTCATCTGATTCCGGGACAGGCAGCAGTGTTCGATGCCACTGTGCATTTAGGACATGGCAATGTGCACCTTATCGTTACTGCATTGGTGTATGGGTATTGCGTGCCATGTCATGTTGATGTTTGGGAGGGTTTGAGTGACATGACAGTGATGGCCATGGCCTGGTTTGCAGGTGTGTGTGATGCACACCTTGCATGTCCGTGTCATCCGCCTCTCAGAGCAACTAGCTGGGGGTAGATTTCTCTCCGCAGCAGGGCCCTCCCCCTGGAACAGACTTCCAGCCTGACTTGAACTTGAGGGGAATCATCTCCAGTTCTGGAAGCACCTCAAGACCTTCCTCTTTGCTTCTGCTTACTGTCTGCCTCTCCCTTGCAGGATTCTCCACTGGAACTGCACAGGAGCTGCAACTGGGCCACTCTCACCGACCTCGGTCCCTGGCCCAGCCACTCTCCACTTGCACTACCTCCCTGGCAACCCCTGCACTGCAGTACTGTCTCTCTATCCCTACAGCCCTCCCTTCCCAGCACTTGTCTGCACTTACCTTTGTAGTTGCCACCAGGCGACCTATGTATTATTTTTTTGGGCTACTTCCCCTGTACTGGACTCCCCCCCACCCTTCCCCTTGCACTTTTCCCATTCCCCCTACCCCTGCACTTGCACGATCCCAATGACACCTGGCCTAGTAGTACCGTTCTCTGTGTTCCCTTGTTCCCCCCTCCCTGCCTCATTGCGCCTTGGAATACTTGTGTATGGCCCATATCATGTCATATGTCATATGTGTGCCTTTTGGTCACACAGGATTGCTTGTGTTTAAGTAGCTAGGGATGCAGACGATGTGGCACTTCCATGGCAACAATCTCAGGGTGGTAAGGTTGTGACAGTTGACTGTCTCTTTGTCATCATCGATTGTCACCTGGTATGTGCCAGGCCTGTGTGCACTCCGCAGGGGTGGGAGTTTAGGTGAAAAATGTGGCCACAAGCTGGGTCCGGGCTTCCTCGCCACGTGCCCTGTCCCCTCCCATGGGCAGCGCCTGTGGTTGGGGATGTGGGGGCACCACCATGTCCACCGGGACGCCCTGCCGTGTTGCAACATTGTGCAGGACACATGCTGCCACAATGATCCTGCACACTACTGGTGGTGCATAGAGTAGTTGCCCACCAGAGCGGTCAAGGGAGCGGAAACGTGACTTGAGCACTCCGAATGTGCGCTCCACTATGCCCCTGGTTGCAATATGGGTGGCATTGTATCTTACCTGGGGTGGTGTGGTGGGGTTCCGGATTGGCGTCATCATGTGGTTGCTCAGAGGGTAGGCACTGTCCCCTGGGGAGATGATAATAGTTGAGATTGTTAGGGTTTGGGTATTTGTCTGTGTGTGACTTGCATGCATGTGCAAGGGCATTTGTACTGACCTAGGAGCCATGTGTCGCCATGCTGCCCAGCTTCCAGGGCCCGGCTCAGGGCGGACATTCTGTATATGAAACTGTCATGGGTGG